>NW_028301601.1:26185000-26810000 GCF_987345545.1 Pholcus phalangioides | reverse complement strand
GGAGAACATGCAATATTTCTGTTGGCCTTAGGAGATACAGGGCAACAACTTTCCAATTGGTAGTCAGAGAACAAGTGGACCATATGAAAATTTAGATATTATATTAATGCAACACATCGTATTTTCATTCTCAAAATTGGCACAGGGTGACTTTTGAACGCCTTTTGAGCATTTTTTTAAACTGAAATCGTTCCTCTACGACAGACAGTTGATGAGGTAAAGTCCGTATTAGCACTTACAGGACACCCTGTATATGCAGGCAGGGTCTGGAAGGGTCAAGTTCCCACGAACTCTTTGCACCTCTTTTTCTATGTCTAGCTTTTAGTAGATCAGTCAATCATTATTAAATAATTTTTTTTTTCTTTGGAGTAAAAATAGAGGAAGAGCAACGAAAAAAAAGGCAAAAAAATGTTGTCTCAGAGTCCACAGTTCATTAATCAATTCCCATTTTTTTCGTGTGCATGTGAATCTATCGTATGAATCTTTTTCCCGCTGACATTAGCAGAGATTATCGTGCCCGTGGAAGATTGACTGTTCTATCAGTTCAACACTTAAATTACACTTAAATTACACAATATTATTATCTTCATGCTGATTTGACTGAAGTTGAGATGTGTGTAGAATTTTTTTTAAATGCTTTTTGCTTCTTTTTTTTCGAACTGTAATCTTCAGAGTGTACGTGTTTCCATCATAAAGAGTGACGTCCTGTATTCAAAATAATGACCGTGACCGTGAAACAGTTAATAGAGTAAATAGAGACCGTAAATAGAGCGCCAGACCCATTTTTTAATAAATGGTCTACATGTCCTTCATCATTGTGACCACTATTGGCGTGGTCGATTAAAGCAAAATAATGAGAGTAATGATGATGGTGATGAGCGGGAAAATAGCACTATTTGAGTTTTTGAAAGGATCTTGAGTTGAACTCGGGTCCTATATGGTCTCTAGGGAAGATCGATGAAATTCTAAAAGTTTTTTTTTAATGCCAAGTCCTATCATTTATAAAAAATGATCTGGAATCCTAACTCTGGCTAAGGCCGGGTTTACACTATAAAAGTGTTAATATGTCATTTTATAAGACTTGAAAAATGAAAAGAATAGGCTTATCATTCACATTCAAGCGAATGTAACAAATAGGCTTATTGGTTGTTCTTCTCAAGTTTTATGAAAGAACTTTTCTATAACTTTCATAGTGAATGCCGGCATTAGACCGGGATTACACAATAAAAGTTTATAAAAGTTCTTTTATAAAACTTGAAAAATGCAAGCAATTAACATTCGAGTGATTGCATCCAATAGACTTATTGATCATTTTTTTCAAGTATTGTAAAAGATCTTTGATCGACCTTTTATAGTGTGAATCCGGCCTAAAGCCTGGATTACGCTATAAAAAGTTTGTTAATGCGATTTTATAAAACTCGAAAATACAACTAGTAAGTTGATTGGCTACATTCGAGCAAATGCAACAGATCAGTTTATTGGTTGTATTGTTCAAGTTTTATAAAAGCACTTTTACAAAACTTTGATAGTGTAATCTCGGCCTTAGATTGATTTAAGTGTAAAGCGAGGATTAAACTATTAAAGTTTTATGAAAATTCTTTTATAGGACTTGACAAATGCAACCAATTAGCTTCGAGGTGTATTTACTCGAATGTAACAGATAAGCTTGTATATTGCATTTTTCAAGTTTTATAAAACTTTAATAGCATAATCTCGGCTTAAGGGTAGATCAAGTGAAATTAGTTTAAGTGAATTAATAAGATATATGGATGAAAAGGTAAATCTGATGTTGTATCAGAATTACGCAAAACAATTTGTAAGAAAGCCAGAATGCACTTGTGTTTGTTGGGACATGGTAACGCTATAAAAGTTCTTTTTATAAAACTTGTTAAGTGAAACCAATTAGCTTATCGCTTACATTCGAGCAAATGCAACAGATCAACTTATTGGGTTGCATCAAATTTTATTATTCCTTTAAGCGATTTTTAAACTTTCCCTGATCCGCATTATAACTGCCACAGTGAAAATCACAAAATCCTCTGCAAAATGCCACCTGTTTTTAAGAAGACTATTTTTTTTATCTGATCTCTCTCTCTATCGCAAGCTGATAAATGTCCCCCCTCCGCCATGAAAGAGAGATTATCATTTTTTACTCTCCCTTCCTTTCTATTATCAGACTTTAACAATAGCCGGGGATTGACGAAATAAGGCTCATGAAGTTGAACGAGATATTTCGTCATTGCCATTGTAACGGTTAAGGATTTTTTGGAGTATGAATTTCAAGGGTGAATCAATTTAAAAAGGTTTTTTATTTTTTTAAAACTTGAAAAATGTTACCAAAAAAGCTAGTTATCGGCATTTTTCACACAGCATAATTCCTATTTGATTCAACATCTTGGCCGAAAAACCTGTAATTGTGGAGGGTAGGAGATCAATTTTTCAGAAAAAGACACTTTTATAGACTTTTGAATAGTTCGTATCATTTTATTTTCAATGCAGATGAAACAAGAAAGATCCCATCAGGAAATACAGCAAGTAAATTGTTCTTTCGTGTCCACCCAAAGCTTACTAGATGTATTGCACCCTATAGATATTCTCCACAATTTCCTCCATTTCAGTGATTTCAGTTTGATCAAGTCATAAGTTTTGGGCAACACAAGCCCTGTGTATAAAACCATAGATTCCACAACTTACGTTTCACGCACGGCTCCAACATTGGGTACCATCTTGGTTCAAGATCCAACCTTTTTTCATCATTTATGCTCCAAGTTCATATCCAACATCGCTCGTCACTCAGTTCTGAGGCTGCAAATATCAATCTTAAGTCCGAGTCTGATGGAGTTTTCTTCAACCCGAATTGACTCATACAGATATGCGCTCATTGGCTAACTGAACCCTTTTTCTCATTGCCATATAGCTAGTTAGCTGATAGAACTTGATTTTTTCCCATTGTCGTAGCTAGCTGGCAGATTCTACGTATTGTCCAAGTTTGCTGGTTGATTGAATTTAGTTCCCAAATGGTTTGGAATTTGAGCTATGGTTTCGTGGGAGCTATGGTTCCCAATGGTTGAATTTGGTTCCCATTGAATTCTATTGTCCAAGCTTACTGTCTATTCGGACTCGAATTTTCGTTGTATAAGGTGGTTGGATGCTCAAAGTTGTTTTCAGACTGATCAATCAAAACAGAACTGTGTGAACTTCCATTTATATTTTGATTTCCTAGCTAGTCAGCTCTATTCAATTTTGATCTCCCATGTACACGCTAGCTGGCTGTTCGATTGTGATTGCCTATATTCAAGCTAGCTGGCTGTTTGATTTGTACTGCCTATCTTCAAGTTAGCTGGATGTTCGATTTTGATTGCCGATATTCAAGCTAGCTGGCTGATCGAACTGAATTTCCCATTAGTACAACTCTGACTGTTCGATTTCAATTTTCTATGTTCAAGCTAGCTGACTGATCGAAACTAAATTCCCATTGCACATAGCTGGCTATTCGATTTTAATTGCCCATGTACAAGCTATGTGACTGTTCGATTTTGATTATCTATGTCCGAATTAGCCGGATTTTCAATTTCTTATGTCCAAGCTTGCTGGCTGATCGAACTTAATTTCCCATTAGTACATAGCTAGCTGTTCGTTTTTATTTTTCATGTCCAAGCTAGCTGTCTGATAGGAATTGATTCTCAATTATTCAAGAGCTTGAATAGAAATATGTATTATATGAAATCATAGACAACTGTCACACACACACACATATTTATGTACAGGTATGTACACAGCGAACACATAGAGATATACCCGTTATATATATCATAGAAATAAAAAAAAATAGTGGTCAGTGACGGTTCATCCACATGCTTCACTCAACAAACACTTGGCGTCTCGAAATCAGAGCGGAACTTCGGCAAGGGATGTACCGCAGTGAAGTGTGGGTATGAGAATACTTTAGCGGTAATACGGAATCGGTGAATGTTTGCTTCTAGATGCCGGTCATCGTAGACGGACGGGGACGTCCGAAGGACAGTCCGGTTTTCCTTCGATCTCCGCTCGTCTTGATTCTATTTGGTGTAGAACGTGCTGTTGATGAATGTCGCACGCTAATGGATTCCCTATTGAAAAAGAAATAGACATAACCGAATAATTAGTTTCTCATCACGAAGCTATCAAATGACATATTAACATGATTGAATTATTGACTTTACTTGAGTCTTAGAAGAATCATTTTCATGTGGGGATAAATGACAAGAACACGCCAACATTATTTATGACTAGCTGTTACCCGCGGCCTCTCTCGCGTGGAATTGGTAATCTGAAGATTACTCGGCGATGAGATTTCCCCCACGTAGCATTTGATCCGCTCATGACCCCCTTGGGGGTTGAATTTTCAGAAATCCCATCTCATTGGGTATCTACATCATGAGATATAATACTGACCAAATTTCATATTCATAGCTTCAGCGGTTTCGGCTCGGCCATGATTGCTTCATATAACTGTTGGACCGCCTTATGATTCCCCCTTAGAGGTCGAAATTTATAAAGTCCCTCCTTAATAAGTCTTTACATCATAAAATATAACTACTGACTAAATTTCGTATTCATAGATTCAGCAACTTTGGATCACCGATGATTGTTCCATATAACATTTGAACCCCCTTATGGTTTTGTTAGAGGTGTGAATTCGAAAAAAAACCCCGTTTTTAGTGAGTCTTTGCATCACATGAAATGAAACTACTCACCAAATTTCATATTTGTAGCTCCAGCGGTTACGGACCGGCGTGATTTATATTTGGAAGCTTTGAACCTCCCCTCCTCCCCTCATGACTCCCTTGGGTGTGGAATCTCGAAAATCCCCTTCGTAGTGAGGCTTTATACGTCATGAACCGTAACTACTGACCACGTTCCATATTTGTAGCTTCAGCGGTTATGCCCCGTCGATTATGAATCAATGAATCAGTCAGTCGGGACATTTCATTTCATATACATATAGATTATTATTCATCATAAATTTATTTACTTATCTTTTTTTGTCGGTCCTCAATCTATTTCTTTCATTTTTTGTCAGTCTGCAAATTATTTTATCTATTTATTCATTTCTGTTGATCCTCAAATTATTTCTTCCATTTATTTATTTATTTATTGCGGCTTTGCAAATGATGTCTTCTATTTATTTACTTTTTACTGGCCCGAAAATTACTTCTCCCATTTATTTATTGCTTGCTAGCTACAAATTACTTTTTTCTATTTGTTTTTTTTTTTTTACATGTCCTCAAAATACTTCTCTAAGTTACACCGGCCAGTGTTAATTGTTCTTCTTTCAATAGCCCGCATTTGCAAAAGGTTGAAGAACGCTGGGTTAGAGTGTGCTGCGAGGCATTTCAGGAATAATTATTAATTTGACAATCCAAAAATTGATAAAGGAATGGGGAAGGGGGGTACAAATAAAATACAGGGTCACAACAGGCAACAAAATGCCCAACGAGGTGGCTTAGAAAAAGATGGCAATAACAAATATGGATGTCATATGTTTCTAAAATATAGCAACCCCCAATTAAAAATGCAATTATAAAGACTATAAACAATACAAATGTATATACATGATAAAATATTATAAAATGCAAATAAAAGGTATTTATCTGATTCTACTGTCAAATAACTCGCATAATTCCAAGTAAAGAAAGTCGTGTGAAACCAGCCTGCCTTGCGCATGGGGCGACTCCGGAAAAAAAAATCTCTACCTGTCTTGGAACTGTTTTTGGCACCCTCTGAGACCAGGTTTTTTCCTTATCTCTCAAGAAAGCTTTTTCTTACTCTTCCAACTCGAGTTTGCCCCCCCCCCCTCCCACGCACGACCTAAGATTCACCCTTGCCTTTAACGCAACCATGTTACTAAAACCTTCAATGTAGACGTTGTTTGCATAGATTTCTGAAAAGCATTCGATCGTGTCCAACTTTGGGAAATCTTGAATCGTCGCGTTTACATGAAATCGAGATAGGGGAGCTTTTTTTGAAGATAGCTGCGTGGTTGAATAATAACCATAGCATGAAGCATTAGCTGCATGAACAAGAATGTTGTCAATCACGACTCTCACAACACAAACACTTTGGGGCCCATACATATACATACACACACCCAACACGTATCCGCATGTACCGATTCGTTAGAAATTCCGCAGACGAATGTGTACGAGGTACATACCCGGTTGAGGAGTAGTAGTAGTACCTATTGGCGTTATTGGACCCATCTTCTTTGAATTCATTCGTATAACGAGGTAGCAACTCGATGCCACCAGGAGATTAATAACATTGCTGTTAATCATTGGGTTTGAATTACCCCTTTCGGACTCATGTGACACAAATATGTGGTTGCTTTTTCTCACTATAATTTTACAATTTTTCTTTTGACCTCAGGGAGTTAATTCTGACTTAAAGAATTAAGTAACTTTGAGTTAGAAACATGGCGAATATAAACCTAGGGAGGCTTCCATCCAAAGGCCAGCACTCCCTCTTTCTTTCTTTCGGGGTTTTTTTTATGATGGTTTCCAGAAGAAAGTGCCTCCGGGAAAAGTGATTTGTTTAATAAAACTTACAGCAATAAAAATGTGAAGATGAAATGAGAATGCACCCTGCATCATTTTGGCTGAAAAAAAGTTACATGAAGTAAACTAGAGTTCTTGACAAAAAAATTATAAGAAATTAAAAATTTGAAAAAAAAAATAACCAAACAAAGAATTTCTGGCATTTATGATTTTTTTGGCATTTTTTTATACTCTAATAGTTCAATGAGATTAAGTGTGCGATTGAAATGCCGTTAAATGCGAATGAAATGCGGCTATTTAATGCAACCAATATATTAAGAGTCGAGACTATCAACTAAAAGATGCTATATACCGTCAAGATTTTGCTGACGCTTTACTCATGAAAGAAATAAAATAATAATAACATACGTATTTAAAATAACAAATAATAATAATAAATCTAATTTGAAGATCGGCAATTACAATTCTTCTACTAGAACTATACTTGGAGAACAACATACACTAGAATGAATACTATACTTGGTAGATTAATATATATTTAGATTCCAATTTGATAATTCCTACTCTGGTTCATAATTCGAGTCACTTCACAGAATACCGATATCAGAATTGTCTTTCAGCTAGTTTCTGAGAATGAGTGGATTGACCATATTTCATCGAGAAAAATACGAGAAATAAAGATCCTAAATACTGATACATCGACAAAAACTTGCCGAAAGTAACTGCCAATTATTGGATATTTGTTGTAAAACTTTTAATGAACGGAAAAATAGAGGACTGAAGCAAATCACAGAATATTAAAATACATTGCACGAAAAAAAAAGAAGTTGCAAATATCTAATTTGAGAGATGGTGCCAATGATTTTTTTTAAATCTATAGCCAAATTTACCCTTTCACAGCGGCAATCCCGAGACTTTTCGTCAAACTTGATCTTGATCTGCTTCATTTGGGTCACCCCGAAATATCTAGGCTTTTTATTACGTGTGAGGAATCGGTCAAAGCCGTCCAAAGAGAGAAGGTCGTCAAAGATACGGAGTTAGTTGGTTTTGGAACGCGCTGATGAATGCCCGCGCTTGTTGTTGGGAGAGGAAAGTTTTATATATTAAAATTTTTCTACGTAGTCCTGCCGTATACATTTTAAATAAAAGATATTTTTATAAAAGGTATCGCCACTCCTCCTGTGCCATCCACCATTTATTCACGCTTTTATTTCCAACGTGGTAGTTATAATGTGGGTCAGGAAAATTTTAAAAATCGCTTAAATGGTTAAGTCTATGCGGTATAATTCTCTCGCGTCCGTCAATCATCCTTCTGATATGGAAGACAGATGACATATAAATGCTTAAAATCAAAGAATTTTCAGTATAAGTGCATATTTTAGAAGGTTTATTTATAAGCTCGCACTCATTTTTATATAATCTTTCAAATAAATATTGTTCATAATATTTTCAAAATATCGGTTTTTTTTCCCGCAGGTGAAATTTAGTGAATTAATACATATTTATAAAGTATTGTACGAATATTAACCGTTTTATTGTAAGTCTATTTCTAGAGATATATGAAAGTGTTAAATTTTTTTTAGAAATAGTGTAGAAATTATTTTGTTTCTGGTATTTTTGTTATTGAGCAGCTACAACAAACTAGCAATTAAAAAATACCTGAATAAAAAAAATATGTGGAAGTTATTTGCATATGCGGTATGTATATATATAAATGTATGTATATATATATATATATATATATATATATGAGAGGGGATATTTTATTTGTAAATGAAATACATACGCACGAAGAAAAGATGCATTTTTTTTTGCATGGTAATTTTTTTTATGCGTATTTTCTAATTTTTTGTACATACTTCGGAATTTTTGACTTTTCAAGATTTTTAGTGCATATTCTGGGGCGTTTAATGCATATTTTGGGATTTCAAGTGCACAATTTTTATTTTAAGTGCATATTTTTGCATGTTTAAGTGCATATTTGCATATTTTTAGAGCATATAATCCGGGCTCTAGTCATAACTCAAAAATATATTAGAGGTCACACACACGCAAGCACGTACATCCCCCCCCCCCATTTCGTTACAAGTCTCAGATGCATATTTGGTTGAGTAGTCATAGTCATGGTAGAGGGTGAACGACAAGTCCTGGACACATTTTAAGCTGTTTGCACAAAAAATACTACTTGCTGTTTTTACATAAAACTGCAATATTGAAACAAGAGCAACCTCGCACCCGTTCAGATGTAGCCCGACATGAAAAGGGCGCTTGTGTGGAATCACGACTATCCAACGACCACCTAGATAACTAGGTTATATAGGAGGTCGTGGCTATCATGTAGAACACACAATGCTGTAATAAACTATTTGGGGGTATTCTGTTCTTTATTGGCGTAGCTTTTCTTTGACTTCGGTATGTTAGCGTCACCTATCGGCTATTTTTTGAGCTATTTTTTTTTCCTGCCTGTAAAAAATTCTGCCTGCTCAGCGATGCTATTTATTAGGTATTATTTACAGTTATTTTCTCGGTTTTTGTGAATTTTTAATTTTTATGGATTTTTTGCCCACCCTGTTTTTTAAAAAAGATTGGAATAATTAATTTTTAATTTTATTTAAAAGATTTTATATATATATATTTACAATTTAACCTCTGAGCTCATGCAATCATTTAGTTACTCATCATTATATGCGCTTAGAATGGTGCTCGAAGCTAGGACCATTTGTGAGTGATATACGTAGGGTCAGTCTTTAGAGCGGACAAAACGAATTTCTTCCAGAAAATTTCCAGTTACTAACCTGCAAATAGTCTTAATTTAACAGAAATTGATTAACGTAGCATGTAACGGTATTTTCTTTCGGTATTTCAAATTTTTGCAGAAAATATTTAACAAATTTCGATTTTTTGATGGTCTTGCGGAGGGGGGGGGGGCATGCCAGTCAGTCGTTTTGTCCCGCCTCCCCGCGTATTCCTTCAACCTGATGGATACGACGAATCCTCTATTTAACGCTCACTTGCTCAACAGATGACCTATAGGCCAAATGTGGTTCTCGGAATCATCTGTGACCCATGACCTCAAATGTAATTAGAGAAAAATGCTAATGAACCTTGCTTATAACATTGATGAAAAACAACCACTTTGGATATAACGACAAATTTTTCGTCCCCCCCCCTCCCCGTTTTTATGATGGTTTTTCAAAGAAATTCCTAGACCAAGAGCTCATCTCATAGGCAATTTTCGTCGGTTGTTCTATTTATACATGATATGAAAAAAAAAATAGATTTGCTACACGTTTCACGATCCGACTTGCTCACTGAGTTAATCAGCTCTCAAAACATTCCCGTGTTCTGCCAGCACCCCCTAGATATAGAAGGCCTCCACACGCTGCTCGTGATGTCAACAAGTAGTTCCCATGAATATTCGGGGGAAAAAATCCCTGCTCGTGCCAGTATCATCGTTGCGCGGAAAAAAAAGGATCGGGCTTAGATTTGGCGATTTCTATGCCCCCACATCCAATCACCATGTGGTATTTGTGAGTTGTGAGCCCAGCAGTAAGATTATACGCCAAAATAAGAAGAAGCGAAATATGATGCTGCGGTTCAAAATGTGGCAAACTTGCTAGGTAGTCTTAATGACGTTACAGATGAACTTGGTAACCTGTGCGGAGGCCTTCTATCTCTAGGGGAGGCACTGGTTCTGCCCTTCTCTCGACTTTTTCTTACAAAAATTTCCCGTTTTTTCAGCGAAGCTCATTTTAATTCCTGTCATTTACAAAAATCGGAGATGTAGGTGATATGGAGATTGTTGTATTTTTTCATGAATATCAATATAAATATTTATCTCGCATATTTGCCATGTTAATTTTTTTTTCCCGTGACATACACTTTAGCAGACTTGCTGTAGCGCTCTATATTTCTCGCCAATGGTTATTTATAAATAATATTTGGCAATTTCAAGGACAATTGGCAACATGTGTTTGGTGAGAATCAGTGTTGTGTCCCGTATGATTTATCCCAGTGTATACGTATTTTTCTCAATGAAATGAAATCTTTAAGGACAGTAAACAGTTTTTCCAAAATTATAACCTCATTTGTAACGACACCTAGATTATAACGACGATATTTCGTAGAATCTTGGATGTCGCTACAACCAAGTTTGAATGTTCACTATGTTCGCTGTGACAGCGAGACATGTTCACTGTGGGTCCACCTTGACTGTTCTGGAGCACAGAAGGAAGATTGCATTTGTGACTTTTGTAAATAGCCCATGTGACACTACCACCACCGAATAAAAGCAAACTTTGAAATTTGAAATTTTTCATTGACAGACTCATTTAATCTTATTTTTGATCAATTTATGCCAGTTTTCTTCATCATCGTTTTGTGGTTTCGAGGTTAGAGATAACTGCCGTATGGTGTGACGTTGAGCACTTTATTGGTGAATTTAATTGGAAATGACTTCAACAGCACCGTTTTGACTTGAGGATATCCCGGACAATGGACATTAGGGGGAATTCCCACAAGGTCAAAAATGTCTGGAGCTTCTAACTTCACCTTTCAACCCTTTACCCTATAATCAGCCTATATATATATATATATATATATATTTGTTGTTTTCAAGTATCTAAGAAACGACTGTTAAAATTGCTAGACAAACTTTATGATTCAATTATAATTTTTGCTTCATCCATAATTTATGATATCATGCTTTTTAAATGCAGCATACTAATCAAGAATTACGACAGTTGTGTTTTTGTTTGACAGGTGGCAGCAGAGACTCCAGTTTAAATGATGTTTCTTATGTATAGAGTGCATAGCTACCAGCACGCACCGCATTTTACTGGCGAACCGTTGATTCTAGAGGCATGCTGCCAATTGGGAAAAGTACCCAAATAATGCTTAGAACGGATAAAAGTTGGGGAAAAAAACAGGATAAATATGCGTTTTATCAGCACCTTCAAGAGATTGAAGGCCTCCTCACACAGCTCGTGACGTCAGCAAGTAGTCTATCTTCACTCAGAATATTCAGAGAAAAAAATTCCGCTGCACGTGACAATGTCATCGTTGTGCCGAAAAGAAACGATCTTGCTCAGAATTGGCAATTCCTATGCCCTACATCCAATCAACATGGCGGTATTGGTGAGCCAAACAGGAAGATTCTTCTCCAAAATAAGAAGAAACGAATTAGGATGCTGTGGTTCAAAATGTGGCAAACTTGCTAGGTAGTCTTAATGACGTCACAGATGAACTTGGCAACCCGTACGGAGGCTTTCTATCTCTAGGAGGTGTTGTTTTTACCCTCATTTATCCCGTTTCCCTAACTTTTCTCCGTTTTTTTTAATTCAAATATCTCAGTGAATATTGCACTTATCATTGCACTTAGAAACATGAAATTTTTTTTGACATCAAGAGAGACGGAACAAGAACTTTCATACTTGATTTTTGAGCACAGGGTGTGTCCGTATAAAAAGTTATTCTTTTTTTGTTATTTTAATAATTATACAACCCCTTGCAACATGAATGATGTACTACACGTTATTTAGATACTTTTTCTAATTGGAAGTACCCCTCTGGGATCAACGGTTCACTATTTCATTTCATACCGTGCACCGCGGTTTCTCCAGTAATTTAATGGTTGTGGCTTTTTCCTTGATCTTACGTTTGTTGGGAAAGAGTTGGTACCGACACTTTTCGGCAGATAGCTGTAAACTCTATAATCCTCTATTCAGGCTTATCTGGAAATGTGTGTTACAGTAGAGTTGGGCCTGATCCTCCTACTACAGTTAAAGTAATTTGCATTTGTGCGAGTTTGGGGGATGTGTCTTAATAAATTTTGATTGTTCGTATTATAAAGTCAATTTTCACGATTACTCGAACTCCTATAGCTCGAATATCTAAGTCGAAGTTCTCACTAAGCCCCAGAACTTTTTCCGTATTTTAATGTTGAAATTTTCCGTTACTCGAAGTTTTCCCTTCTTAAGTCGAAGTTTTTGGGAATGAATTTCTATTATTAAATGCTGGGTATTTCACAAAGTGAGTAAAATATTTTGTGATAGTTATATATAAATCATTTACAGTTTTTTTTTTTTTATCATATACAGGGTTGATACAAAAACCCTTTTTTTCTTATTTAACTCTTTGTCGGCCTCCTAAATTCACTCGTGACTAAATTTTCACTGGAAATTGTAAGTACAGGCGTAGGGTTGAAGTGACCGAAAGTCAGAACGATTTACTAGAAATTCGCGGGAAAATGTCTAAACCCCCCCCCCCCCAAAAAAAAAAAAGAAAGCGGACTTTTGGATATATATTGTAGATGTCAGCTCTGGAAAACCACCGACGTTTGAGTGTTCCTTGACCCACATTAAGGACACGCTGTTCGAGAATGACTGATTACAAGCGAGATCGATGACGTAACGGCCACAACCCTCTTGGTTACATCTCGTTATATCATGTTTGTAATCTTCCACAGTGACTGACCATTCCCCTAGATACGTCTTTCTGACATTCTTCTCACGCGAAGGTTATGCAGATAAGAATCAACGGATGCGTATCTTTTTAGCTTTGATTCATTCTCACTGTGTATCAAGTTACCCTCTAACCTCCTTTCTTTTTCTTCTAAAGCTATATTTATGATTTTAGATTAGATTCCGATCTTCCACTGAATCCTTTCGTTCCCCTAATGAGAGCGATTCTTTTCTTATCAGTTTGGTTGGTATTAGTTCCCATTATATTTTTCTTCCTATGACCATGTGTTGAAACGATTCGACTCTTAAATCGTGACCAAAGCGGTTTATTTGATTTTCCGGTGACCTTGATCTCTCCTCTGAGCTCAGATTTCATTATTTCGTGAAGTAATTATACATTTTTCTGTATAGTAATAATGATCTATGACCTTACGATCAAAAAGTTTCAGGTGATCACAGTTCACAGGTGATCAAATTTAAATAAAAAATAACATAGCAATAAAGAAAGTTGCAAAACTCTTGAAGAATGCTGTAACAACTCAAAATTCATGAAATTGAGTTAATTATATTTTCAAAACAACAATTTGCCCCCTCTAAAAGTCAGTGATAGTGACATTCCTATAGCTACAAAACTGGCCTCCAAGCAACAGAAGTTTTGTTCTCATACGCAGCCTTGCAAAAATAAAGTTTATTGCGAAGTGAAATTCATTGAACCACTGAATGGTTCAATGAACTTTTCCAGAGTCACGAACACATAGTTAATCAGTTCAATTAATTTCTCCAGAGCCACGAGCATGTACATAGTCAGCTCAATGCATCCACTACTATTTCAATGCATACGCTATTGAGTCTCATCGGTTCAATGCATTCCACTAGAGTCACGAGCTAATCGGTTCAATTAATTTCACCAAACTCACGAGCTAATCGGTTCAATTAATTTCACCAAACTCACGAGCATGTGCATAGTCAGTTCAATGCATCCACTATTGAGTCTCAATGAATCGGGTCAATGCATTCCACTAGAGTCACGAGCACATAGCTAATCGGTATTCAACGCATTTCGCTAGAAAGTGTCTTCGTTAATCACTTCAATGTATTTCCTTAGGGAGTAAAAAAATACTAATCGCTCCTCAAAATCGAATATAGAGTATTGGCCAACCGGTTCAGCAAATTTCACCAACGAGTCTTAGCTTATTGGTCGAATGCATTTCGCTACAGTCACATTTTTCAATTCAAGACATTACACCATAAGACAGTTTCGACTCATGGATAAAATTTACATTCGGCTAGAGCTTTTTTTGATTTGGTTTTTTTGTTAAATTCATTCAACAAATTATTTCCTGAAATTTCGACGAGTAAGTGTTACAGAAGTAATATTTTAAACAACCCTATATGACTGTTTTCTAAAAACAATCATATAAGAGTGTTTACAATAGGAAATTTCCTATACGAATTTACAATTTATATACAGGAAAACAATCTTAGGGTTTGAGAAGAATTGCTGAGAGGGTTTATATGGGATGTGATTCAGAACAAAGTAGAAATTAAAATGAAAATATAGCTTACCACTAATGACATATTTCAAAGGATAGTCGGCTTGGCGGAACTATTATGATGTGAAAATAATACTTTCACAAATAAAAACAAATTTTCCGATAAAGTTTTTCGTGTGTAATATTCGATGTACTACGAAAAAGCTCCATTGCAAAAACGAGGCAGCGAGAGTAACGGAAAAACACGGTATTTCGTTGAAAATTGCAGCATTCCATATGGGTGGATATATAATAAATTGGTTGGAGCTTATTGCATGGTAACTCAATGTATGTCAGGTATACTTATATATATCGATGAAACTAACTTATATCGATGAAACTAACGGGTCGTAGCGGGTAGGGGGGGGGGAGGAGTACGAGACTCAGGCACGTGAACCGTGTTTTAAACCTCGTGGATAATTCGAGTTAGGCTCGTGGATAATTCTCTATTGAAAGAAACCTAGTAGTAATTGATAATCATATGACTGAAGTCTTGGGTCACGGTTGCGCAAAATGTCGCATATGGGCGACATTTCAACCAGGATTAATTTTACTTGTCGTACTAAAACAAAATTAATTCTTTAAAGGCTAAAATAAATCGGTTATTATACTCAGTATCGTAAATAGTCATTCCAGTGCCCTATGCAAGAATTTGCATTTAGGCGCCCCTTCTGCGCACAGAATGGCCCCATTTAAGCCCATTCTGGACCGCTCTTCGAAGTGGGCCCTGTGAGGGTGCACCTGTTGCACCTGCCTAGTTACGGCACTGATTATACATAACAAGCGGTTATTATGCATACCTACCAATCGTTTTGGTAAGTTTGATAAATTTATCTTTTTTACCGGCGATTATGCATAGTAACCAAGTGTCGTTGGTAAATTTAATAAGTACTAAAAAATTATTGCTTTCATAGGTGATTATGCGTGATACCCAAGTGCCGCGTCGTTGATAAACATGATAAGTCATTCTTTATGATATACTATACATGATTGATAATTTATGTATGTATTGTATCATTATATCGGGGTACAATCGTAAAATTTGTTATCATTATATCGGGGTACAATCGTAAAATCTGTTATCATTATATCGGAGTACAATCGTAAAATTTGTTAGCATTATATCGGGGTACAATCGTAAAATTTGTTAGCATTATATCTGGGTACAATCGTAAAATTTGTTAGCATTATATCGGGGTACAATCGTAAAATTTGTTGTTATTACATCGGTGTCCTGCGATATTCATACCAGACTCATTTGGAAACTTTTGATATTTATCAAATTCGAAAATTACACTAGGGTATTATGCATAATAACAGATAAAGGCGATAAATTTCAAGTATTTGTCAATTTTACCAACGACGCTTGGGAATTATGCACATTCACCGGTAAAAGTGATACATTTATCAAACTTACCAAAACGATTGACAAGTATGCATAATAATCGGTTATCATCTCTATAACAACCCGATTTACCGTACCGCATACATACAAATTGATTTAAAAAGAAATCTGTAATAATCATAAACATGATGATTTTCATGTCACTCACCTTTTACATTGATGTACTGTAGCCTCGTGGAGTTTTCGACGTCCCTCTCCCAAAGCCTCTGCAGTAAGTTATGGCTCAAATCCAAGAACTCCAGGTTCGGGAAACGGTGTAAAAATCCACCGAGAGCCGCCAAATGATTTTTTGACAAGAAAAGCATCTCCAGGGTGATGGTCCTGAAAGAGCTCGGCAGAGTACACGTCACTGAGGGCAACTGGTTGCCTTCGAGATTGAGCACCTTCAACCTGTTCATGGAGTGGATCTCAACGTACGTGAAGTTATATAGGGCGTTGTCGGACAAATCGAGCGTGGCCAGCCTCACCAGAGGTGTCAGGGATCCGTCCAGGCTCGTCAGGTGATTTCCGGACAGATCGAGTAACTCCAGAGAATTAAGGTGTCGGAAAGAACTGCTATGCAACTGGAACAGGATATTCTGCGACAGGTTCAACGACTGCAGGTTGACTAAATACCTCAGAGAATCACCGATGGAGTAGATGCTGTTGTACTGCAGCTCCAGGCACTTCAGGTTGCTCAAGTCGGAGAAAGAGTCACCCAGAGTCCTCAGGAGGTTATTGGAGAGGTACAGGAACTTGAGGTTGAACAATCCGTTCAGTTCACCCTCGATGGTCGTTAGCCGGTTCTCCTCCAAGTACAGGGTTTCCAGGTACGGTATATGCCTCACTGTCTTGTTCAGGGACAGCAGGTGGTTCTTGGACAGAGACAGCGTTATCAGATTAGACGAGAACGACCCTCTTTCAATATGCGCGAGCCTGTTATCCCTGAGTCCGAAGTAACGTATGGAGTTCAGGTCGCGGAGGTCATCCCTCGTTATCCTGGAAAGCTTGTTGCCGACCAGGCTCAACGTGCGCAGAGCCTGCAGACGGGACAAAGACTCGGTCGGGAATTCGAACAGCTTGACGTTATGCAGGACGAGCAGGGTCAACGACTCCAGCCCGACGAAGGCGTCCGGTGCAATGTAGGTCAAGTTCGAGTTGCTGATCATGAGTCTCGTGATGTTCAGGTTCTGGAACGCGTTCGACGGGAGGCCAACGATCGGGCAGTCTTCGATTTTCAGGTACGGGATGCTGTTACCTTGTGGCATAATCCCCGACAGGGTCCGTATCAGGGTCTTCAGACTCCTCACGCCGGAGCAGTGGATCATGGGCACTGGCGGGACCATGAAGCAGTTGCAAGGACTGATCGTATCGTTCGGAGGACACAAGAAATCGCGTTCTGGACCTACTACTCCCCATGATTCTCCTTCTACTTCGGCGCCGATCGCCGTACTGAACAGGATTGCCGGAAACACGATCAATGGTACAACTGGTAGCACCATTCTGGTAACACTCGCACTCGAAAACACTGGTGTGGACCTGCTAACACACACACACACACAAACACTCCCACGTTCCTAAACTTCTGGAGGTGCTCTATCGCGTTGCTGATTGAATCGATGTGATGGTTTCGAAGTCGAATGCTTTAATGACGATCCCCGTCATCGTGAGAGGCCAGTCCTCTCTTCACGGCTCTTTCTTTTCCCCCAATCACTTCTTCTCTTCCTGGCTGATTAACTTTGATTATATTACTGTAAGTGGAATTTCGGCTCCGTCGCCAAATACTGATGGGGAAAAAAAATCGCCAAAAATAATTATCAATTTTTTTTTTTTTTTTGCTGTTGTAGATATATAGCCAATAGCAAAACAGCAACAACTCAAAATTCTATGTTTTAGATATCTGCATTTTTTTAAAGATATTAATTTTGTATAGAACTGAATGGGAAGAAACTCAGATTAAATTACAGTAGGGGTGTTACAAGCAGAGTTAGGAGTTGTAGCTGTTTTGCAACATGCAGAGGCATTTCCCACCGTTCTCGTGACGTGCATAACTTGAGAATGCAATTTTCTGAATTGCTGCCTTTTTGAACCGTGCCGTCGGTATGTTGCATCATGTGAGAAAAATGTTTTTTTGCATCCAGGTGTACGACAGGTTTAGTCAAACTAGGCCCAACATCCAAGTTAGAATTGCCAATGCAGTTAGGAGTATTTGGAAGGTGAGGTTCGGAAAGAAAAGCTATTTGTCTCCACCGGGAATCGAACTCGGGTCCTCTTGCATACCGGAAACGTGCGCCCGGTATGCAAGTCGGTATGCCACCTATAAACAAGAGACACAAATCTTTTCTTACTGAGTAACACGCTTTAGCAGCATGATGTGGAAGAATAGCTCCATGAGAATAGTCGTGTTTCTGGTGTATAGGTAGCGGACTTGGCCGGTATGCAAGAAGACCCGGGTTCGATTCCCGGTGGAGACAACTTCTCTTTCCGAAGTTCATCTCGGAACTAATTATCCACAAAATCACTTTCTTTGACAAGTTGTAGGCCGAAAAAGTAGGATATCTGTCATGATATACTGCATACTTCTCCAAAAGGGTTCATGAGCGCAATTGCCGAATTTGGGGCTCAGAAAATCTCCATGCAGTTTTCGGATTGCAGAGAAACAAACTCAAAATCAATGTGTAGTGCGATATGGTCATTTTCTATCCGGGTAACAAGAGGAACAAACGTGAAAGTGCACTGAGTTTTTTAGAAAAACTTTTCCCGCGTTGATTTCGATTTATACAGTTTTCTCATCCATTTTAACTTCTTGTAAAGTGTAGGAACTCATTAATAACTTTACAATCAAGGACGTAATATTGCGCCCAAACGCCAGAGTAATAAATTCAAACAAGTTCTCTATGTTTCTTTTCCTCTCTCTCCTCATCATCGCTAAGCTTTGCTGTAACCCTATGAAAGAAATGTAATTTTTACTCCGTTTATTTCTACATGGTATGTATATTCCTACTATATGCATATAAGATCGAAAGAAAGAGCTGGTAAGGTCAGGGTGAAAAGAGAAATCTACGTCTCCTCTTATAAACTTTACAGCAAAGGAAAAACGTTTGTTTTTTTTTCTTTTTCTTCTACTTTTTTCTCCTTCTTATTCTTTTCCTTCTTCTAAAGTGCGGTAGGGTTAGGACAAGGTTACCATATTTATTGTCAATTCGTCAAATCCATCTGAATTTCTTGTCTATAGCTTGTAAGCGAAGGGGTTAACAAACAAGAACATAGACGTGCAAGGGTTACACTGAATTAATTATAATCCATAGGCACCGGAACCTAAGGACTGAGGCCATTTGAATACTCCCCTCCCCAATAATTTCTCAAAAAAACACAATACAATGCACCTTCCCTCTCTTGCGTACGCACGGGACGACCAGTAACTTTCAGGCCCCCCTCCCCCAATGTTTCCTTCATGTCGGTGCCTGTGTTATCATCAGGAAGATATTGTGACTTCGTATAAAAAAACAGTAGAAGTCATAACGCAAATGATAAGTATGGATGCATTGCTATACGGTCATCATTTGGTGATTACTTAATGCGCCCTTGTGTGAATAAAATGACCGACTTCATCCAGCCCGCAAGGGGCCACATACCGTAGAACTGACGGAATCCAATAGGCTCTACACTCCATGAAAAAAATCTCTGGTCCAGCCCGCAAGCGGCCATTGGGGACATTCGATCCAGACACCCTGCATAACGAGATACAGCGTTAATTAATTTGTAATGGCGTTTTTTGCCAGGTACGTATTAGACAAAAGAAATGCATGGGTTTCAGAATCTTGGGAGGTCGACGGCTTTAGTTCGAGCGGTTCCCTCCAGTCCGCAAAGTTTTCTTCTCTTCATCGGCTCTGAAGAAATTAGGGTATTTTAAACGCAATCTTTGACGGTCCCCAATAAGTCTAACTCGACTAAATCGGTAACTGTTCCTGGTAAAAATAATTTCAACGCATCAGCATTATATTCATTCAGTTTGCAAAGATAAACCACCAAGAATTTAATGATGGTTTTGTGTGCGTTTATATATAAAACAAAAATAAATAAATAAATACACCGTTAAAGTTTAATCGATCCAATGACACCGGATTAATGTTTAAACGAAATCGGACAGCAAGCAGTTTTGCGTTTAATGTTTGATTAAGCTTTATGTTTTCAGCAAGGTTTGCACTATTTTTTGCGTCATTGAGAGCTGGCCACATCTTCTTCTTTTTCTTTCTAAGGCCCTTGGCAACAAACTTGTCGTTTCCGAATTTTGTGTGTGTGCATAGTAACACCAGATTCAGGAACATAGACGTGAAAGGTTTGTACTGAATTAATTATCATTCATAGAGACGCCGGAACATAAGGGCTGAGGCCATTTGAGGCCCCCACCCAATAATTTCTGAAAAAAAAAGAAAGAAATACAATGCACCTTCCCTCTCTTGCGGACGCGCTCGATTCCCGTATACATGGGACGACCAGCAACTTTCAGGCCCCTCCCCCAATGTTTCCTTCATGTCGGCGCCGGAGAGATATTGTGACTTCGTATAAAAAACAGTAGTAGGTCCGAATGCAAGTATGGATGCATTGCTATATATGGTCTTCATTTGGTGATTTCTTAATGAGCATTTGTGTGAATAAAATGACCGACTTCATCCAGCCCGCAAGGGGCCCACTTACCGAAGAACTGACGGGATCCAATAGGCTCCACACTCCCTAAAAAAAATGCTGTCCGCTCCCGTCAATCAGTCATAAAATTACCGTAGTGTCGGAAAATTATTGATGGCAATGTTCAAGTTGTTTGAAATTCCATTATTGGTATATTTTAGTGTATACCAATATTGGTAATTTTTTTATAATGAGGCCTCAACCAAGCAATATTGAGTAAATCTATATATATAAAATTGATTTTCTGTCTGTCTGTCTGTGTGTGTGTATGTTCTCTATACAAATCTACAATTTTAGATCGATCGTCGCCAAATTTTGCATATATACCAAATGGGACCCGACTTGAACGATAGGCTACTTTAAAATTTCGTCAACCCAGGGCAAATGCCCCAAATGGGCAAAAAACTGTTCGGCAGCAATGGTTTTTGGGCCTCAACAATCACTTTCCGAACGTTTACTTTGGTTACCGTGGTTCCCTAGCAATGCGTTTCAGACGTGTATATGCCTTTACAACGGTTTGTCACTTCTCTAATCCTGTTACTATATGTATAATAGTTTATGCCTTTATAATGGTTTGCCACATTTTCAATATACTCTCAGTAATGAGTCTTTTTGAATTGACGTCATAATCATCATCAGCATCGCTTTGAGAGTCAGGAAAAGGGTGATAGAAATCAGTGCTAAAATTGTCGATTTTACTGTAGAAATGCGGAAATTAGTGGGATTTTCCGCCCCATCAATAATTTTAAAAATTGTATTGAATTCTCGAATTTTTGAAATATTCAGTTCGCTTAGAGATATACGAAGCCCAGGAGATTAAAGGATAATTATGAAGTAATTTGCCAAACCTATACTTTTGAGTTGGATATTCGAGCAATATCATTGATTTCATTTATATCTTCTCAAGTATGAAAATTAATGTCTCCATATTATATCTTTTGATATTTATTTGCATAAATTCATGTGGGTTAGGATATTTTAAAATTAGTTATGAGCCCGTGAAAAGTGCATCGAAAAAATTCCACAGCTTTAACTAAGGATTTTTGAAAGCTGGAACAGACAGATGGGTAACTTGAAGTTCAGGGGGGGGGGGGATCGAAATACCTAGCGCCCCTTAAAAAAAAGAAAAAAATATATTCATTTCTACGTTTCTGTGTAAATCTAGATTTGTTTATTTCATGAATCGCGCAGGTCGCCATATTGGTTAACTTGGACACGGTTTGTATGTCCCTCAAGAAAAAGAGAGGGAGATATCACGTGATCCAAAAAAGCCTCATTGAAGAAAACCCGGGCAGCGCCGGGTATTATAGCTAGTAAATAAATAAAATAAATAAAAATTTTCAAAGAAAGGATGAAAGTAAAATTACTGCTCAGGTAAACTTAAGAAAGAAAAGCTAAGTGTCTCCACTGGGAATTGAACCCGGGCCTATACTACCTTATATGCCTGGTACACAACCCTTCTTACCGAGTAAACACACTTACGGCCGTATTCACCGACAGAGTTTAAATGCAATCGCAGGTTAAAGGATTAGAGATCGACACTGATTGGTTAAAATCCCGCGTTTAACCAATCCGTTTCGATCTTCAATCCTTTCACCTGCTGCTACTTTTCCCGCATCTACAGCACATGACATATAACATACCGTCAAAGCTGCATTAAGAGTTAACTTACAAGCGGCTTTGCGTACCGTCGACGGTGGAATTCAGAACAGCTGGAAAACATACTACCTTCAACAACTCTGTCTATAACGCAATTTACTGCCATTAATGAGCTTGGTTGAAAATGAAGGCACTGACTATTAGCGGTCGCCTCAAGTTCAGTTGGGGGAAAATATCTTATCTACACATCCACCCGCGGATTCGAACCCGGGACCGTGACAGCAACCTCCACGGTAGTAGCCGAACATCTTATCACCACGCCAATCGGGCGCATGCAAGCGACACTGGCAAACTCTGCAAAATTAAAAATAAGAGAGCGCGTGTTTTAAAAAAGATTTGCCGAACTCTCGTCGCGTTTCACACGTGGTCTATGGCGATACCACGTTGATACCAGAGTTGATGTGACACCCATTTCATTGTGATTTTATTTAACACTATCAGATCAACATATGAACTGCCATGGCATATCAATAGTATCTGAAAAAAAAAATTTCGGTTATTTCAGTATATTGAACAATTTTGACAAAAGAAAATTCTAAACATATACAGTCGAATCCCGTTATAGCGAATTCCAAGAGACCAAAGAAATCACCTCGTTACAACGAAATTTCGTTATAAAGGAATTCCAAGGCTTTCCATTGTTCCTATGTAAACTTATCCGATGGATTAGAAAAGTGTTCGTTAAAGCGAGATTTTCGCTATAACGGTGTTCGTTAAAACGGGATTCGCCTGTATTCTTTCAAAAATTTATGAGTGAGCTTCAAAAAAAGGGGAAAATTAACACGATTAAAATAACTTAATTTATGTTTTTCAACGCAGATGTGTATTTATGTAAATCCCAATCAATTAAACAGCTTGGAAAAATCGCTAAGGGCAGTGCAACCGTTCGGAAACGATTTTGATTTGACAATAGATAAAAATATCCTCGATACACACGCGTATCTTTACGCATTCTTTTTTTTCCTCAATGTATTCGAATCGCAATCGTCAGCATTTCATAGCAACTGAATTACCGAAGAGAAGAAAAAAACCCTTAAAATTTTCAGATACACTTCAAATTTCGTCCTTGATCTTTGAAACGTGCGTTTCACCTTCGAACAAAATGGAGGTCGACATACTTTGACTTGAAAAATGCTATTCTTTCTATATCCCTTTCATTTCGCTCTAACTAACGCTGGGATAACACTATAGAAGTTTGATAATAGTTCGTTTATAAAACTTGAAAAATACAACCAATAGGCAGATCAGTTAAGTTCGCTCGAATGTAACAGATGCGTTTGTTATTTACATTTTTCAAGTTTTATAAAATAATTTTTATCAAAGTTTTATAGTGTAATACCAGCCTAAGGCCGGGATTACACCATAAAAGTTTGATGAATCTTTTATAGTGTAAAAAAAAAAAAAAAGATCTTTGATAAAAATTCAACCAAAATGCAACCGGTGATCTTATTGGTTGAAATTTTCAAGTTTTATCAGAGCTTTTACAAAACTTAAAAAAAAAAACCAACCAATCAGCCTATTGGTTACATTCACGTGAATGTAACAGATACGCTAATTGGTTGTTGTTGTTTTTTCAAGTTCTGCAAAAGAACTTTTATCAAACTTTTATAGTGTTATCCCGGCCTTACACTATAAACGTTTAATAAAAATTATTTTAAAAACTTGACAGACGTAACCAACAAGCTTATTGGCTAGATTTGAACAAATGCAACCGATAAGCTTATTGGTTGCATTTGTCGAGTTTTATAAAATCCATTACTTTGTTTTTGGTGTTAAGAAAAAGTGATTTAGGGACAAACATAAACATATATTAACAGGCATTCTAGAGCATAAAATTTACACCAGCATAAAAAGTAATAACGGTATCATTCTGTTCGTTTTCATGCTGCGTACCGGTTCGTTTACCAATAATTAATTTTGCTTCAAAAATTATTACAAATAGTTTATTTTTTATTGGATAGATGGCAGCAAAATCCCCTATATTTTTGAGATGATATTTTTTTCTGATATTTTCGTTTATAGAAGAGAAAATCGGCACAAAATATTTTCCACAATTTTTATAATCAATCTCAGAATTTTTATCTCTTTTCGGTTCCCTGTGACATTTTCCGTTTTTCAGAACAACCCAGTTGCAGTACATGAGAGTTGATGTTGCGATGCAAAAATTTTTAATCAGTTTCTATACCAATTCTCACAGCTACAGTTTGTTACAGTGGAATCTCGTTCATTCGTCGCTCAGTCATATGAATTTCACGTTTTTACGACGTTTGGCTTCCGTCGCAATTAGTTCCTATAGATTTTAATGTTAAAATAATTCATTTATTCGACGCAAAACCTCAGTAAATTATTGGATATTTTCACTTCGACTCTCGAACTCCGAATCTTCCAAATTTTGGATGCCGTGAAAACGCGTTGCTGCAACAGCTCTTCTTGCATAGTGCCACCGCACGAGCCATAGATTTTAGGGTGAATGCTGACGAAAATGAAAACGGCCGTTTAGGTTGCGTGCAGAGTGAAGCGAAGAGGTACGAGTTACAAGAATTGTGACTAGGAAGAAAAAAATGCGTAGGGGTGGAGGAAGAGATGTCCGCACACAGTAAAGAAGGAGGTGGATAGAGAAAATGACCGGAGTGGTTATGAAATGTACGGATGTGAAGATGATGATCCCTCCGCACAAGAGGGAAAGAAGAAAAGAGGAAAAACGGACCAATGAGCAGATAGAGGTAAAAACAAACAGGTTTGTTCAAGTCGCGCAACTCGTTGAGTGGCCTCTTGCTCTCTTTCATTTCGCTTCTCGAGTATGTGTGGTGCAGAGCAAAATCATGTTTTCGTCACACCTGTCTATTATACGCTCCCATACCTCTTGGTCACCGTACTATGCGTACTGCCTTCGAGTGGACACTTAAGTGATTTATTTATAGCCTGTTTCTGAGAATACGCAGAGGCGGAGAGCCCCCAAAAAATGAGTTTTAATTATTTGAAAGACTTGTCATATGTCCTTTCAGAATTTTTTCTGTCAATGTTTTCAGCGTTATCCCTGTTATCCTAGCTTTGCGCAGAGGCAGTGTCATAGCCAATGAGGTCCTACCGAGGCGTGAATGTTGCTAGTTGAAAACTTTTCCCTGTTATACCCCCCCCCTCCCTCCCAGAGTGGGGAAAGTGCATTTTTTTGCATTTGGAAGGTACAGGTCTGCTGGTAAGAACACATACACAGTAAGTTCTTTCGATCATTTCCTGTAGAATTTCCCTTTCGCTGAGGCACTATGCTTGCTGACTGTGCTAAATCCGACGTTTGTAATGTCGAGAAAACGAAAAGCGAAAAAAAACTTGAAATTTCAGAAGAATTCGACAAGAATTTTAAATTAATGACAAAGTTGATCTTGCGAAACCGTCGAATATCCCTGTGCCAGCTTTGAGAACGATTATAAAGCAGCGAAACAAAATCAAAGACCAAGCTGCTGATTGTAAATCATCTAATGCCCAAAAAGTTTAAGTCCATGACGGGGGAATTTTCCCAAATTGAGAATATTTTCTACCCAATGTCGTGTCCCGAAGCTAATGTCGAGCTAAATTTCATTCCTTTAAGTGATTTGAAATGTGATTTAATTTCTTCCTCCAAGTATGATTGAAATGATACTTTTTTATAACAGAACTAGCTATATTACCCGGCGTTGCCCGGGTTTTCTTCAATGAGGCTTTTCTGATCACGTGATATCTCCCTCTTTCTTTGAGGGACATACAAACTGTGTCCAAATTAACCAATATGGCAACTTCCCGCGCGACTCATGAAATAAACAAATCTAGATTTAAAGAAACGTAGAAGTGAACATTTTTTTTCCTTTTTTAAAGGGCGCTAGGTAGTTAGTTCGATTTCCCCCCCCCCCTCCCTTTTTGAACTTCAAGTTATCCATCTGCCTGTTTACGCTTAAAAAAATGCTTAGTTAAAGCTGTGGAATTTCTTCGATGCATTTTATGGGCCCATAATTAATTTTAAAACAACCTATAAACTATATGAAGAAATATAACATTGAAACATTAATTTTCATGCTTGAGAAGGTATAAATGGAAAGTTAAAATCAATGTTATTGCATGAATATCCAACTCAAAAGTAGGTCCGTCTAATCACTTCGTATTTAGTTTTCTGGGCTTCGTATCTCTAAGCGAACTCAATATTTTAAAAATTGAGAATTCAATACACTTTTTTTAAAATTATTGATGTAGTTGAAAGCCCCACTAAATTTCCGCATTTCTACAGTAAAATCGGCAATTTTAACACTGATTTCTATGAGGATCACCCTTTTCCTGACCCTCAAAGCGATGCTGGTGATGATTATGACGTCTATTCGAAAAGCCTCATTACTGGGAGAATTGAAAATGTGGCAAACCATTATAAAGGCATAAATATTATACATATATTGACAGCGTTGAAGAAGTGGCAAGCCATTGTAAAGGCATAAACACGTCTGAAACGCATTGCTAGGGAACCACGGTAACCAATGTAAACGTTCGGAAAGTGATTGTTGAGGCCCAAAAACCATTGTTGTCCGACAGTTTTTTTGCCCATTTGGGGCACTTGCCCTGCTCTGACGAAATTTTAAAGTAGCCTATCGTTCAAGTCGGGTCCCATTCGGTATATATACAAAATTTGGCGACGATCCATCTAAAATTGTAGATTTGTATAGAGAACATACATACACACACACAGACAGAAAATCAATTTTAAATACATAGATTGGAGATGCAATTAAATATGTGGCGTACGCAAATTGTCGTGCTGTGATGTGCGCATCTGGCGCTGCAGTCCACCTGCATAAAAGCCACAATCAACCAGGAAGTGCTGCTGCTCTTTACCGCACTCTGTTTCTAGTCACCACGTCCGCGCTGGTCGTGCTGATGATCTCCATTTTTATGTAATTAATTATGACCTAATATTTAATCGTTGAATTGTTAATAGTTTAATAAATAGTTCTTAACCCTTCAAGTTTGTACTTTCAATATGGAATCATACACTACACCACCAGAAACACGTTGGATTTTTGTAATATTTCGTATGCCTGTGAAGGGAAGAAGGCAAGAAGCCACTTTTTTGTAAAAGTCTCAGTTATTCGACTTGTTCATTTATACGACGTTTGACCCGGTCACTTGAACATCGTATAAACGAGGTTCCATTGTATATGCAAAAAAGAAAAAGAAACACCCCCACCCCCTCCTTAAATGAATTCTTTTGAAACACTAAAATTGAAAATTTCTCCACTAACATTTTAAAATTAGCGAAAGGCAGGATTGAACTTCTAAGTGGGTCGTAGTTTTCCCATCACTACCATATAGAGGGTCCATGAAAATCCAAAAACTAAGAATTCCTGACTTAAACGGAAAAAATGGGGGGGGGGGGGACCAAATTATTAATAAAAAATACTTTTTGCTTCGTCTACGGCAGTGGTTCCCAGCGAGTGAGTCGAAGCTCCTTAGGGCGTCAAGGCGAGGTGTTGATATTGTGTATTTCTGTTTAGTGCTTTGAAGTGAATGTTCACTTTATTTCCATGGTTTCCTGAGACTTCCCATCCACGCTTACGACTATCACGAAATATTTCATCGCGAGCCAAGCAATGTGCACTAGACGAACGTCAAACTTAGGACGATCCGCCGACGATCGGCACATCGAAGGGACTCGCATTGCGTCTCCCGGATTTTGTACAGGAGAGAGCGGTTGGAACCGAATTATGGGAGCGGAAGGGGAAAGAAGAGAAGACAGAAATGACGGCGGACATGAACAAATTACAGATAAGCTTTGAATCCTCGCCTGTGATTTGACTCTTTTCCTTACATAAAACGATTCCTAGGAGATGAAAATAAACCAATGGCACAATAGCGCATTACGTAATACGATATGCTGTACGGTTCAATCGAGTAGATTCGAGAACACCGTGAAGTAAACTTGAACTTTTATTCGAATCCACACACGTATTTGATAACACATAGGAAACATTGCTTTCCATATCATCATCATCACGTACGCTGATATGAGCAGCACAAGCTGTGTTTGGCAACAACAACACCACACGTGACTCTTTTCTTTTGTTTTGTTCCATCCTCGTTATGTAAACTATCGCAAAAATCTTTTTCAAAAATTTCGGGAATTTATCAAGTTATGTATCAAGTTATGTATGTTAAAACAGCTCTTTTTTGGTTCTTTGAATATTTCCAACACTTGTATGTGAATCCGCGTGACCATTGGTTTTCTGGGTCAAGTGCGGAAGAATGACTTGAGAGTCAAGGCCACCCTGATAAGGTCATCCTAATATTTGTTTTTCCAGTCGTGAAGAGAGAGTGAAATGTTATAACACGACATCGCAATATTACGCAGTTCGTTGTTTTCGTATGATTCTATGTTTTCTTTCGTCACCAGTCGACGTTACATGACCCTTTTTTTCGCAATCTCAATCGTATCAAAGCGAGTATACAAAATACTGCGAATTTTTTTGGAGAGCGAACCAAATTGTTCGTATTACATTTCCCCGAGAGTGGCGTGACTACTACTAAACCACATATGCCCCTTGTCCACATTCCTCTGCGGAATTTCTAACGAATCGGTACATGTTGGAATGTGCGTGCACGTGTTGTGAAACTGGCATAAAGTTTGTTTCTGTGTAATGCTTGTTATGTGTAGTACCGCCATCATCGAGGCGCGAATGCAAGTCAGTCTCTCATGTAAAAAAAGTCTCTCCGCAGAGAACAGGCAGACCTACAACATGATACTGACATAAAATGAAAATTCGAGTACTTAGCCTACATCTTTACTTAAGAAAATGGAAGACAGGTGGCACCTTGAACACGAAACAAGCGCAATTCTACAACGTAGATACATATATACACACATTTACTCAGAACACACTTGTGCCGATCCGTTAGAAATTCCGGAGAGGAATGTATACGAGGTGCATGTACGGTTAAAAGTAGTAGTAGTAGTAGTACCGCCATCAGTATCTCTTACCATGAGTGAAGTGTGATGATTGAATAATTGTATCGCTGAGACTTTTAAAACGGAGAGATCGGCCCAGATTCGCACCTCGAAGTTGGTAACCACAAAAAACCAAGCCCGTAATTTAAGGGGGTGGGGCTGGCTTTAAAAAATACATGTAAATGGTATATATACGTGCATACATTGAGTACATGTTGGCCCCCCCCCCCGAAAAATGTTGAAATGACGGCATTGCAAAAAAACCAACTTCAGACAGAGTGTGACTAGTAAATAACAAAAAAGAAAGGAAGAAAATGAAAGAAAAGAAAAGATATAGTCGCCACTCACTCAACGGATGTCAACGGTTCTAGCAGACAATATCCAACTTAGCGGAGTATTCGGTCATGCGGGGTAACATGCAGTTGCAAAACGTCAAATTGTTTCTTTCTTTGCTGCCGCCCTGTATAACCATCATAAGCGGAGATAGACTTTAGAGTCTGGGATGGGGTCACGATGATGATGGCTGGGGTGGAGGCCTTAATGATGATGTCAAATAATATATAGGCACATACATTAGAATTACTTTAAGACAGTCATTTTTAAAAATATTGTTGGTGCTGCTATCTACTTTCAAAATCAGAAGTGCCTTATGTAGTGATGACGAAGGTATAAAAAACTAAATTCTTCGTTCAGCTTTGCTCCTTATAAACGAAGCTTATAAACTGACCTGAAAGATCAACTTCCAGTTCAGTAATTTTTTCAAGGAGACCTTTGTCCAAAACAAAGGACCTCCAAACAAGCAGACGACAGGTAAGATCGTAAAAAGTGAATTTTTCCCCTCTCCACTTCATAGTAATGTGCTGCCATCTAATCTGAAATTCAAAAGTGACTCATGTGGAGATGATGAAGTTTAAAGTAAAAAAACTATATCCTTTATTCCGCTTAGTTCCTTATAAACAAAGCTCATAAATTGACCCCACTCCCCAGCGTCAACGGTGGAGTCGACTGATCTAATGTATATATGTATAATATGTATATATGAATTGACATCATCATCGTGCCCTCCCCAACAATAATGACCTTGCCCCCCCCCCCCCAGACTTTCAAGTCAATTTCCGCTTATGGCGGCGCACGACGCATTTTCCCAAGTAGCACAAAGATATAGATCTATATCGTGAAATTTCAGTTTCCAATATAGATCTATATCAGGCTACGATATCGTTCTGGCTAAAAAAGGCATAGTCAGAGATAAATAGATCTATATCATGAATGTGATATATTCAAATATTTCAAATTTTGAACGATAGATGGCGCCATTTCAGAAGAAGAAAAAAAATGTAATTTTCGGGAGGTGGGTATGTTGAACTCATGTACCAAAAAAAAACTCTTCCCATTTTTAACCCCGTATCCTACCAACCCACCACTACAGCACTGGTTATTGGTTGTTATTATAACATCAATTCACAAGTAATGGTGTTTTTACTTGTATTTTCAATCAAATTTATTCATTTTCATGTATGCACAAAAATTACTAAATAGAAATTGTGAGACACAGTTATCATTTTGAGGCTGATAATTGAAAAATTATATTATAATTAAGAAAATTATATATAATACAAAAAACACAAGAAACTAATTAATGTATTGTGTATATTAATTATTTATTTAAAATTATTAATTTATGCTAATAAAACAAAAAATACAGAATAAAAATTATGCAACACAAAAAAAGTTAAAATTCTCAAAGTATGGTAGAAAATGAAAACATCAAAGGAAAAAAATAAATAGTTTTAAGAAAAACACACATATACAACAAAAACAAGAGCAAATTTTTCTAAATTTGAAAAATATGTGCAATTATAAATTGGCAATTAAAGTTACGGTGGATAAGTTCTTGCTCTTCCTAAAATACCAACATCTACTATACAAAACATAAGGATTTAATTATAACTGATGAAATGATTTTGATATATAAACATAATTAATCCTATTAAAATCAAAATTTCATATGAAAAATTATTCATTCAAACGTTTTTAATTCCCATTCAAACAAAAAATTGTACCGACTTTAAATTTTCTCCAAATTTTTATTTCAAGGCAATATTTTTATTTAAATGCACACGATATGTTGATATATCAGCATATTGTGTATCTGATATATATCTTTGTCAGGTTCATGATATAGATCTATGCTTTTCAAACTATATTAAAATAATTTATTGTCCCAAGTTGTTGTCCTTCAAAGTAGAGATTATTCACATGGACTCAAATACATATTCGACTGAAAAATTAAAGACTTGATCAATTAATATCATAAATAATTTGTACCATATAGGACAAGATCGTTCTATATCATACACTGGTGAAATAAATTAAGAGAATTTGCATATTTTATCGAATTTCATGAAAATAACTGAACTGAATGTAAAATCACTGCTTCTATAGTCCGTTTCAGGTTAACTTTGCAGTGAAGGGGAAGCTACGAGGGAACCGCATCACTCTTTGCTATGGGAATGAAAGCCTCTTAACCAATGTATCGATGCGCGGCCTCAGTAAGATAGGGCCGATTCTCGCCAATCTCACTGAGAAAAATATTTTTTACGTGTAACGTAATTGCACAGTTAGATTAGTAATAATTATAGAATTAAAAGAAAACCACTGCCGATACTTTCAGTGAGGTTTTTGAAATCATTTGTTTTGTTTTTTGATTAGAAAATGTTTTAAAATTTAGAAAAAAATAATTATCTTCTATAAGCGTGTCACTTACTCTTCATTGATGGACCGTAAGTAACATTAAAAATTTCAAAAAACAGTCATATGTTTCTGCAATATTTCCCTTCCCTCAGCTGAAATTTATTTACAAAAAAAAATCCAAACAATATTATGAAAGCAACGTATAATTTTAAAATACTGTATATTAACCATGGCTCTCAAAAACTTGGGGATTTTTAATTTTTTCTTCAATTTATATGGAAAAAATTAATGTTAAATAAAATTAAGAAGAAGCAGATTAACTCTGTTTTGTAACATGTAAATGCAGGAATAGCACCAAATAATAATAATGATACGGAAAAGTTTAGAATTTTTCTACTCGCTTTTCTCGCCAAAATTTCCGTCACTCGATCTCCCCCCTTCCCCGAACGGTATACGTCGATGCCACTTGTTTTCCCGACAGCTTTAGTCTTTTGTTACGGTTGATGTGCTGCTCATGGTTATTACGGATGATTCTTATCGAGTTTTGTTTACAGCGAGTATTCAAAAAGCGAAAATATGGTATTCAGGAATGGAAGAGAAAAGAACTTTAGCGTAGCTATCTCTGGTGAAAATTAAGACACAACTGTCACATAACAGATGAAAGCCCAAACCACTGTGGACCCCCCCCCCCCCCCCACTCATTTATTGTATCTCAAGAGACGCTAAAGGCAAGGGGCATGAGGAGAAACAGGCGGGTGGAGGATGGCGTCCGTTCGTGTGAGTGGAAGTCGCGACTCTGTCAACACTCTCCGTGATCGGTAACTAAAACTATCCCATAAACATGGCAAAAAATAAATAATTAAAAAAAGGAGGACCTATAACCAAAACTTTTGCACCCATAGAGGGCCTCTCACAAGTCACAATAGTATCGACACTCTCGTGGAAGAGAAACACTTCTTGTAATCTATGAGTGAATATCTGAACTCACTGAAGCCAATTTTTAGGAGAAAATAAAACTGATTGAATATTCGTTTTTATGTAAGCCTACAACTGCATGTAAAACTGAATGAAAAATTGTATCGTTATGGAAAATTCAACCAAATAACGAAAAAAAAAATGTATATATACAGTATATAATTGTGTAACGAAAAAAAACACGACAGTGATATTGGCGGGGAAAATTTCTAGGATATCGCGCCTGAGTGTCGTTGCCGTTGCTATGGATTTTTAATAATGGTAACCAATATTTTTTATAATTTAAAGATTTTAAACAAGTAAACATCGGTTCAAAACGATTTTTTTTCAGTATTTTTTTCAAAATCATAGAAAAAATTTAAATATTCTGTATAAAGGTTCATCTTAAACCTCCGATATATGAGAACTATATTTTGCGGCGAAGGAATACACTCTCTACCTTTCTCTTCACTGCAAAGTTAACCTGAAACAGACTATAGACAAAAGTGCAAATCTTATACGTCAAATACGTAAGCGTAAAAGTGTGTGTAGGCGGAGCCAGTAGAGAAACAGGCTTTATAAGCGCGCGTAAGTTAAGACGCATTTCGTTCTCTAGCACACCTCGGTGAATTTCTTGGTGTTATTTTGCAGCAATCGGTTCATTTCAAATTGTAACAGTAAAAATGAGTAACCACCAACGTTTAGATGATGGAATGAGGTGGCGAATTGTGGGTAGGCTAGAAGCGGGCCGATCTCAAGTTCAGATTTGTAGACAGTTCAATTTAACGGTCAGCGTCGTGTGTAACTTATGGAAACAGTTCCAGGATACCGGATCCATCGAGAGAAAGCCTGGGCAAGCTCGTCCAAGAGCCACGACGGCCAGAGAAGATCGCCATTTATCGATTATAGCGAGGTGTAACAGGAGTGCTACAGCTTCTCAGCTCTCTCGTGACTTGTATTATGACAATTTATGACAATAACGAAAGAGCAAAATGAACGTAATGGAATACAGTAAAAAAATATGCAGGGTGATCATAAAAAAACTATCCCGACATATGGGCCCCTAACTATCATACCATTCACAGAAACTGAATGAAATTTTGGCATAAGGTATTTTGATGTATGCGCTCAAGAATGATATGGAAAACAACAGTGTCACTCTAACAGTTACGGTTACAGTGAGAAAATTTCGAAAATATAAAAATGGAAACACCAAGTTTTTTGTATTGGAATGTGATCTCCATTGTCAAAAACCCTAAATAGCGTTCGAACGGCAACTGTAGCATGAAAATCACCGGCGGTAGATAGGCTAAAAGTGAGGACAACCAATAAGGACAGAGAAGCAGCATAAAATAAAGCATTTTATTGTGTTTTGCACATGACCTTATGGAGGACTAATCAGGCTGGGATCGAAGAAACGGTGTGACGAATGAAACGAACATTAATGCTCTGGTGCACGGCAAAGTCCTTTTTCCTTGCCTAGCTCCGGGGATTTTCGTGCTACAGGTGCCATTCCAACGCTATTTAGTGTTTTTCACAATGGAGATCGCATTCCAATACAAAAAACTTGGTGTTGTCATTTGATATTTTCGAAATTTTCTCACTGTAACCGTAACTGTTAGAGTGACACTGTTGTTTTCCATGTCATTCTTGAGCGCATACCTCAAAGTACCTTATGCCAAAATTTCATTCAGTTTCTGTGAATGGTATGATAGTTAGGGGCCCATATGTCGGGATAGTTTTTTTTATAATTACCCCGAATATATAATAAATTATTTTCAATCAATGTAAATTCTGCGCTTGAAGACGGCACAATGTCATCAAGTTACTTGTGCTGGATGAAATTTGTATTATTTCAAATTAGTTTATTTTTGTGTAAATTATTATGGTTTCGTTGAGAAAATGTCAGTTGTAGATTCCAAAATACGCATTCTTGTAGTGATATAAATCGCCAAATGTGGTTGCAAGCAGTTTTATTAATTTAATTCTCTTCATGCGGATAAAAGTAATATATAATGAGGGAGTAGCCACACAGAAATGAATCACAATTGAAAAGTTCAACCTTTCACATCGTTTTCAATAATGTATCAAGGATATAGTAGGTCCATGTTGTAGCCATACTATGAACTTAAAAAAATGAACTAAAATACGTGTGAAAACTTTTTAAATATTTGTTTGAAACATTCATTCCCGAGAAATCATGTGCGCAGTCACAGGACCGGATTAACCATTAAGCAAAATAAGCACGTGCTTAAGGCATCAGTACTAAAGGGGCACCACCAAAAAGATATCATATGGTATTTTATATTTAATGAACGATTTTTTTCAACATCCATCATCCGATAGAAGATCCTAAAATTGTAAGAACACTTGATTGTATAGTTGAAGATCATTATCACACAAGGATGGTACAAAAGATGAGAATCTAATAATATTGCAAACTAAACTTCACATTATTGCCAAGTTTTTCGATTAGCTTTTCACAATTTTCATAAAGCCCGCACGGGGCTGTCTTAACATTATCATACGCCCGCATACAGAGCGACTCATACAAAGCGACTTTTGTGAAAGAGGCACTACTACATAGCTAAAAATTCCTACCTACCTATTTGCATGTTTACTCTTGAAAATCGGAACCAGATCTAATTGTCACTTGGTTGCCAGAAGTGACCAGATGGGCCCCATGCAGCAAACCAAGTTCTACAGAATAAGGACATGACTTTTGTGGGTCATTAGTGGATCAAGTGTGTAGTTTGATCTATAGAAGTAAAAGAAATGCTACCACGTGTAAATTATAAACTTGAGAATGTATCTAAAAGAAAAAGTACCCAATATAACGGCGATTCGTCAGAAATAAGATACCTACTGGCAGGGCCGCAACTGGATACTTGGTTAGCGAGGGCAACTACTCATTTAGGCACCCCCCCCCCGTAATGCTGAAGGATAGGTTGAATGGTTGAATTTGCGCCCCCTTTTGTATTGCGTCCGGGGCACCAGACTCGCCTGCTCCCCCCCCCCCTCCAGTTGCGGCCCGCCTATTGGTAATATTATGGCCATTATAAGATTCAATGGTTTCTCCTTGGAGTGTTGGTACAGCCTTTATCTCATCAACCGTTCGCCGTAGCGGTATGGTTCTAATTTTAAAAATTCTCAAAATATGACCAAAAATCACCCTGTACGAGTTTTGAGGATGAAAATACAGTGTACACGAAATAAAAAATGTAAATTTTTGTACGATCGCCCCCCCCCCCTCTAATTTCCAATCAGACAGTTGTTGCTCTTTCCTCTTCTGAGCCCAAAAAACAAATCACATGTTTTTAACTGTATTATTCCCTGAGATATTTAAATTCAAAATCGGACACAGGTCCGGGCACGGAAGAATTTCGCGGCCCAATGCAAAAAAAAATTTTTACGACTCCCTCTAAAAACATTTTATGTAGTTGTTCCCGACTTACAAACTTTTCGAGTTGCGAACATAAATCTTGGAGGGGAATTTTTTTCCAGAAAGAACGTATTTTATTACTCTAATTTTTTTCATTATTTCAGGAACGCGGTGATAGTCTGGACCGTAATGAAACACGACCCATTGGGAGGGAATAGCATTTAAATTAATTTTACAAAGTTCATAAATTATTGATAATAATTATTGTCATGGTCCACCTGCTGACACTTCATCGTGGCTCGAATCATATTGAACAGACATAAATTTTTGTCATACTTTTAAAGCACTTCATCATCTCTTTATCAATTCGATATTGCAATTCGATAACTTTGATCATTTTTCGAATTTTCATTGCTATTTTTGTGTAATTAATGTAAATGAATAGAAGTAAAGGAATCAATTACTAGAATTCCATGACTTCCACAAGAGTAGGGCAGACAGACAGGATCGTCGTAATAGCATCATAGCCCCCCCCCCCCCAAGAAAAGGAATTTTTTGGAGGCCTTACATGGAAAGTTCTCGAAAAATTCAACTACGTCTCGTTTTTCTGATGCACCTCTTCTCTTGAGGCTCTTCGGGCACGGCCCGTGGGGGGGGGGGGGGGGGAGTGGAAGCATGCGTTAAGACGGCACTGCGTAAGGTTCGCACCAGGCGTCCTCTTTTTTCAGTTTTGAATCTGGTGACCCTATCTGAAGACCACATTATCCGTAGTTTCACTTATTTGTTCGATCATCCATATTGTCCGAATGTTTTTGTGGAAAGAAATAATTATTTTTTCTACATAAATTCGATTATTGCAAATGTACGAATTTTGTTACCGAAATTTTCGTCTCATAAAAAAATTTCATGCCAAAAAATGACAAAGAACTCTCTTTCATCATCGCATGAAATTTCGAGATTAAATGGCAGCACCAACAATATATAAATCAAGCCTTTGGAGAGAGTAGGACGTCAGCGGTCTCCGCTTTGGCAGTGCTGAGGGACATCACGTGACTCGGTGAAAACAAACACGATCCCCGTTATTTTCTTATGGCATAAATAGGAGTTTAAAACAATAAATGAAAAAATAATTTCACAGCATGGACGAGATAATGCCAAAATTAATGAAAGTTATAATTTCGGCGTTAATGGAAGAAAATATTCTAGAATTAATGTAAGAGAGAATTACAGCATTGATAAAAGTGATAATTCCAAAATTAGTGAAAGAATTAATGAAAAAGATAATAATAAAATTAATGAAAGAGATAATAATAAAATTAATAAAAGAGATAATAATAAAATTAATGAAAGAGATAATAATAAAATTAATGAATGAAAGAATATTCAAAAAATAATGAAGGAAAATTCAAGAAATTATGAAAGAAATGATTCCGGTATTAAATGAAAATAATTTAATCTTTTTTAACCTTTATATGAGTTCTTTATCCTTTTTTTAAATCTTTAAAAAAACCCAATATTTAGAGACCAAACTGTACATTTCTATGGGCAAATTGCCAGGCGGGAAGTTTGTTTTGACCGAGTGACGCGATTTCCTTACATTTGATGTCGCTGCAGTCGCGGCGGCTGGATTCTCCCTCCAGTAATAAGTCCGACCAGTAATGTCGTCTGCTTCTCTCCAGGTTACTTGTTTTGGACTTCTCCTTGTGTCCTTAAAAAATAACCGAATTGGAAGTTCGAACTTCCAGTTCTGTTTGTGAGCTTAGCTTGTAGGGAACCGAACAAACCGTCTGTCGTCTGCTCAGTAAGAGGTTCTTTGTTCTGAACGTCTCCTTATGCTCAAATAAAATAACCGAACTTTCAGTTTTAATTTCCAGTTCAATTTATGAGCTTTGTTTATAAGGAACTGAGCGGAATAAAGAATATAGTTTTTTTACTTTAAACTTCATCATCACCACAAGAGTCACTTTTAAATTTGAGACTAGATGGCAGCACATTATTTTAAAGTGGAATGTGGAAAAATTCACTTTTTACGATCTTACCTGTCGTCTGCTTGTGTGGAGAGTGTTTTTTCCTTTGTTTTCGATGTCTCCTTGGGTCTTGAAAAAATTACTGGACTGGGAGTTTGATCTTTCAGGTCAGTTTATAAGCTTCATTTATAAGGAGCAAAGCTGAATGAAGAATTCAGTTTTTTTATACTTGAGCTTCGTCATCACCTCATAAGTCACTTCTCATTTTGAAAGTAGGTAGCAGCACCAACAATATTTTTAAAAATGAATGTCCTAAAGTATTCTAGAGTATTAAATTAATTTTAATTCCCTTTTAAAATTGTTAGTGCCATTGTGAATTCGCGGCAAATGCTGCTACAAAACAAAAAAAAAAACTTCTATTGGCGGACGGCGTAACATTTCGATTCACCCGGTATATACGGATTTTGTCATTGCGTAACGCAGTGACAAAACTGTTCATGTGAACATAATAATGATTCTATATCAGGATTTCAAGCCCGTCGGAAAATATAAATAAGGAGCCATTCAAGTATTACATAAGCAGATTTTCAGAATGTCAGAATCCCTTACAACATGAATGACATATCTGAGTTGGGCACATGATTTGGATACTTTTTCTAGTTGGATATGTCTTTAAGACTAACGGCTCGCCAGTAAAGTGCCATACGCCATGTTACCCCATGCAGTCTGCATATACACGTAAAAAAATAGTTTGAGACGAAATACAGTCGACTCCTGTTTTAACGAATACCGTTTTAACGGAAAAAATATCGTTTTAACGAAAACTTTTCTAATCCCCCGGATAAGTTTACATAGGAACAATATAAAAATCTGAAATTTAACGAAATTTCTTTATTACTCCGGTCTCTTGGAGTTCATTATAATGGGGTTTGACTATATTCCCACCAAAAAAATCTGAAATTTGATGTGAAAGCAGTCCTTTTTACTTTTATAAATTTAGGAAGGAAACAAAACGAAGAAAGGGTGGGGAAAAAAAAAGAAAAATGGCCAAGAGGGGCTCGGTTGTGCGTAAATGCCTTGAAATTCCACTTGTGCGCAAGGGGGATTCGGGCCTCACACTCAGTTTTATGACCCAATTTTCCCGGTTTCTATGTATCCATGCAGAGAATATATCTTTAAGGAATTTTTTATGACAAGACAATGTATCTATGTTTTATGTGTAACAGCTGCGAAAAGTATTATTTTCAAATTATTTTTTTGCAGTGCAGTGTACATTTCAAATCACTTCGTATTATCCACACCGAAATAATATTCAAACATTCCGACCATAGGCACCAGAACTGGGGGCTGATGCCATTTGAGCACCCCCCCCCCCCAACTCCAATAACTCATGAATATACAATTCAATGCACCATTTCGCCTCCTGAGTACGGGTTTGAGTCCCTTATAAACGGAATGAATGGCGATTTTTAGCCCCCCCCCCCCCCACCTCCTCAATGTTTCCTTCATGTCGGCACCTTTGACTGGCCAAGGATGCCGGAAGTGTTTGAAACTTGTGGGTTCTTGTCTTGATCTTGAAGTAGTTAATTTTGATTGCTGAATCATTTCTCTGGGTGCTCATACCCATTCCATAAAATACCCTGGGCACCAACAGCATCTCTGTCTCTGACACCACTGCAAATGTCAATCGATTTTTGATTTTTTTTTTCAACTCTAAAGTAACAACTCTAAAGTAAAAAGAATGAAATCAGACTTTTAATTAGCCCATTGTATGTAACTTCATGTACATGACACTCGAAATTAAAATTATAATATCAATTACATTTAGAAATTTAACTGCATATAAAAGTTTAATTATATTTGGAAATTCGGTTACAAAAATTTGAGATGTTAAATAATTGATTTTTGCTGCGATAAAATTTCAATATCATGTGGAAAAATTTCGGTTTGTATGATATTCTCCAAATTACAGTGAGCCTTTCTTTAACGGTAAATTTCTATCTGCCCCATGGGCTCGAGAGTTCCCCCCCCCCCTTCGAGAGTCACCAACATTTACCATTACAGTATCTCCATAAGAACCTGAAATATTTAATTAATTAATAATTCAATAAAATTAATATTTAATTTTCACCGTATAAGCCGCACTTCCCGCTTTTGTTGGGATTTCTATTTCTCACAGCGAAGGGAGTTGGGCGCAGATCAAGGGTAGAAATGTACAGCGCTTGTGAATGACAATTCGATGAAGTTTTCATAATGCCCACAGGATGAGCACCTACAAAGGCAATGTAATCACCAATAAGAAAGATGACTATGGGTCAGTCGCATAGATATAATATAACCATTAATCTTATGTTTATAATCAGTCGCATATCTTTTGCTGATTTGTTTGTGTGGTTGTAAGTGTGGCTTATACGGTGAAATTAAATATTAATTGAATTGAATTATTAATTAATTAAATATTTCAGGTTCTTATGAAGATACTGTAATGGGGCAGATAGAAATTTACCGTTAAAGATAGGCTCACTGTAATTTGGGGAATATCATACAAACCGAAATTTTTCCACATGATATTGAAATTTTATCACAGCAAAAATCAATTATTTAACATTTCAAATTTTTGTAACCGAATTTTCAAATATAATTAAACTTTTATATGCAGTTAAATTTTTAAATGTAATTGATATTGTAATTTTAATTTCGATGACCTTTCCGCATAGACAAAAATTAATTATTTTCAGTTAACTGCGTGTACACTTTTGTTCATGTTTTTATTTCACGTGTAAGACGAAAACCTACATACAAGCTCGCGTGGAACATGTACAGTGAAGAATCGACGGTTCGACGAAATTGATTCTGCGCTGTAATATATAAATTGACGTCACGACGAACTGACACGGCGGCAAACTTGTACAGCGACGAATTGGAGCTGCGACGAATTTGTATCGCGACGAATTGGAGTTGCGACAAATTTGTACCGCGACGAATTGGACTACGACGAATTTGTACCGCGACAAATTGAGGCGCGACGAGTTGATCGCGACAAGTTGAGTGCGACAAATTGACCGGCTACGATATATTCCCCATCGGACCACTCAGGTTTAGAGGTGTCGCGAGTTCGTTACCCGGTTCGTCCTTGCCAGAAAACTTTCCTGACACAGGAGTACAACAAAAAACGGCGACTTGACCGCAGCGAAAAATTGCTACCGCATTGAGTCCCCCATCGAGGGGGGTTGGCGCACCAACCTCTCGATGAGTATAAGAAACAAGCCTGCCGTTCGGAATCGGCAATAAATTGTAGGTCCCAGTCTAATTAGCCCTCGCGTGCAGAAAATGACCGCGGTGCGACAAAAATGATCAATGATCAGACCACTCAGTACCGGTTGAAGATAGCTTTGTGCTAAACTAGATGGCTATCCGTCTGTAATTGCATGAAAACGATGGGTTTTTTTACAAGCTTTCATTTTTCACCCATCTACTTCTTGGATTACATTTACTACCAGCACTCAAAAGAATGTCAATGAATGGTAAACAAAGCTTTGTCTGCTTTCTTTATGGCAGCCCTCTTTGAATGAAAAGTCATCAAACACACACAACTTTCTGTCTTTACAGTTACTCCATTTTGCTTTAAACCTCTTCTATATTGTGTGTCAAGGCCTACTGTCACCCCCAAGTCGTAAAACCACCGAGATCACATGCAACGCTTTTTTTTATTTCCTTCCTCATGTTAATGTTACTCGAATAGCGGAAAAATTGCGAAAAATGTATTCTATGAATTTTTTGTTTGAAATAAAACTTTTTTTAGTCAGAGTGACTAAAAAAATTTAATTCCACAAACTTCTTCGTGGCCCCCGTATCAGTAGCCGTGGCTCCCCTTTTGCCAGATTTTCATCCGTGGCCCCGTGGAATATCCTAGGACCCCTCGAGTTCATATGACCCCCGGTTGAGAACCACTGTTCTAGAGTATTAAATTAATTTTAATTTCCCTTAAAATTGTTAGTGCCATTGTGAATTCGCGGCAGATGCTACAAGGCCAAAAAAAAAAAAACTGCTATTGGCGCACGGCGTAACGTTTCTATTCACCCGTTATATACGGGACTCATTACTTCCTAGATACAATATTATAGGATGTACTGGCCTAGTCGGGAAGACTTTATGCATTTATCGCACCCACGTCCTGCAGCAGGGATGGCTAGGCTACTATCTTCGGTGAGGAGCCTTAGAGGCCAAATTTTCCACTGGTCTTTCGATAAAGAATTTATAGTATGAAAAAAACAAAAATTATAAGAAACTAGACTGAAGCCTTTCAGCTCCCCCCCCCCCATTTTTCACATGAAGGCCACCTTAAAACCATCATAGACCCGGGGCCACAACTAGAGGTTCGGTCAGCTGTGTCAAGCAAGCATTTTGGCACCCTCTTACAATGTTGAATCGGAGATTAAACGGTGAAATTTGTTCCCCTTCTGGTCCAGCACCCGATTCACCAAACCAGCTGGCTCCGCCCTAGTTGCGGCCCTGCATAAGCCCTGTGACGAAGTGATTTTTCTGAGCCCCCTCTTCCTATCTGCCTAGAGAAAAAAAACCTGCTCTCCAATTTGCTTGTTTATTCTCAAATTTTTCTATCAGATCGTATATGAGGCCCCTTTCTATAGTTGAGCCCCGTCTCCTCACGGCTGTGCTCAGGTGCCCCCCCCCCCCACACATTAAGACGACACTTGCGAGAAGAGGGGGGGGGAGGAGGTATAATCAGCCGATAACATACTAGTCAATAGGGAGTCGCCCATAAAATTCTCATTGTAAGTCCGGTATTACTCTATAAAATATTGATAAAAGTTCTTTTATAAAATTTGAAAAATGCGAAAAATAAGCGTATCGGTTTCAATCTTGGTTCTTACAATTTCAACCAGATCTATTCACGGCCCCTGTGCTGTGCCAAGGTGAGCCCATGCGTTAAGACGGCACTGGCCTTGGGCCTCGGCTGGGCCGTAGCGGGAGGGAGGGGTGAACTTGAGGATCCCCCCTCTCCGAAATGTGAGAAAATGCCAGAAAAAGGGGGGGGGGAAAGATGGACAAATCTATTGTTCTGTAACTTTGGTCCCCTCCAAACAAAATTTCTGGCTACGGGCCTGCACCCAGAGACGGTTCTATTATCATATTTTTGTTTTTTACCACCGTAAATTCACTTTAGGGGGGGCCCGTCAAAGCGTAGGTATCCTGCTGCAAGATGATGGGGAGGGGGACGCCGATTTTTCCACAGGACAAGTAGGCTATTTCTCGGGCCTCCAAATTAAAACTAAAAATACTTGACCTCAGTGGAAGCCAGTAATTTATTTCGAAGGGGCAGTCCTGTGTTAACGCATGCACCCACCAGGGCCCGGCCCGGAGGTCCTCTCAAGTACAAAAGAAGCCTCGTGATAATGCCTCTGACAAGAGTGGGAGTTTTTCGGGGCCTTCTTAGGAAAGGGTATCTCACAGGCCCATAAAGACCTGGAATGTCACGGGCCTTCTCAGGAAAGCCTGAAAAGCGGCGCCCATAAAGGCCGGGAGTTTTGCCGGGCATTTTCAGGAAAGAATTCTTCACGGGCCCACGATGGCCGCGAATTTTTCGATCATCGGGCTTCTAGGCTAGAGCCCTACCAATCGGAAGAGCTGACATGAAGGAAGCATTGGAGGAGAGCTCAAGGTTGCCAGTCTTCTCGTACATACGGGACTTAATATCACATGCAGGAGGAGGGAGTGGGGTGTATAGTCATTAGTTATTTGGGGGCTGTGCTCCCTCATAGAATTCATCGGGAGTCAGGAGCTCAGAGGTTTTGGCACTCATGCTATCAACCTCGAATTGGGAAGTTATCATGGTCTTTTCTTGCAACCATGAGTAGGTACTGGCATCAAGTTCTCTTTAAGACAAGGTGGCCATGAGAAAAAAACTATGGTCCAAACAGGAGCTACGGACTATGCTACATCCTAGGGGTTAACAAATTTTCAGCCAATTTTCAGGCCAAATTTATGGTGGAAAGTCACCAACTGAAAGAGTCTTACGGGAATAATAGCCAAAAAAAGGGTTAGAAACATCAGTACCCGACAAAGCCATAATACAATTACAATAAGAACTCACTACAACGTCGATCACTTTTAACGTCACCCCAGTTATAACGTAATTTTTTAAAGGTCCTTGCAGAATGATCAACAAATCTTGTTTACTCGTTATTTAAAATCGTTTTTTTTTTTAAATCGGTTTCCAAGGATGGCGTTATACCGAGGTCTGACTATATAACGGAGTAGAACCTCTCGATAACGGATAGCCACGGGAAAAGGGGGGAGGGGGGTGGAGTTGTAATCGACATCGTAAAAAAACATTAAATAAACATTGGATATCTAGTAGAGATAATACAGTGGATACTTCCAATAAAGGACATTCCCGTTAGCAGACACCTCTGTCACACCGTCCTGACTGACATTTTTTTCCGAGTACCGTGTGACAGGACTTTAACGTATTTCAGTTCTTACTAGCGTACACTACCCGTTAACGGACAATTTCGGTCGTATGGATGTCCGTTTGGTGCCTTTTTCCTTTTCGGCACTCCCTAAACTAATAGTAATCATCACACAATCACTTGCGACACACTGATAACCACTATAAGGACTTCCAGGATAGTCCTGCACAGGGGAGTAGCGAACGAAAAAAGGGACAGTGGCAGACTCACTTACTTGGCGTAGTGTGAAATTTTACTATTTATACCCATTAGATCGTTATTACTCGGACACATCGTAATGTCATATTAAGCCTTATAAGTCAGGGTCGAGTGAACGTCGCTCATTGCGTAAACCTTCTCGGAGTAGTCCGCAAAACTCGAAGTAACCACCATTATGAGTTCGACTATCGCTGCAGCGGTACCGCCCGGTGGTTATCTCAGTCCTGTGCGGGATGTTTTCTGTACGGGATGTTAAGGGGAGTAGCGGACGAAAGGGTCAAGTTGCAGACTCACTTACTTGGCGTAGTTCCATGGAATTAGCAGGGCATTAATTCGTCACTCTATGGTCACACCTGGACAAGTCTTAAGCACTTTATAAGCTGAGGTCGAGTGAACGTCGACAGTACGTAAAACTTCCCAGAGTAGTTCGCGAAACCCAGAGTCATCATCACCAACGCACAGCACGCACGCCACATGTAACATGATACGGTAAAAACTGTCTAAATTGGACACCTACAGTTCCATTCAAACAAAGTCTATCCAAGTTAGAGAGGTATCCGCAAATGATATACAGCAGAGTTTCGCAAAGTGGACAATATCCCCCCCCCCCCTTGGGATGGTGGAATGGTCCGGGGGGGGGGGGCGATGGAATGGTCCAGAAGGAGTAGATCCAATGGTTATAATATAGGATCCTATAGGTTGTGTCTCGAGTTCAGGAATAAAAAGTAGAACCGGAAATGGGCACGAAGATATATTTTAGGCTACCGGAAACGGGATAAAAAATTTCTTTACATTGAGTACATTTGGACTTCGTAACTTAAAATTCTGCACAAGACAGAGAAGCACAGGCCCAGGGATTTGACGGAACCCCTAAGTCAATATTTCTTCAATCGAATCTTTCAGCGGGGCCTATAGACTGTGATCTTTGGTGAGCCCCTAAGACACATTTTTCACTGGCCGCTGGCTGTGATCTTTGGTAGACTCCAGCAGGGCCGCAAAGAGGGGGGTAGCAGACGGATCCTTTGCCCCAGGCGCTGGACCAGAAGGAGCGTGGAATTCACCCTTTAACTGCTTCTTCTACGTGGCAAGGGGCGCAAAAATGCAGGTTTTTCCCGGGTGACGAAGTATCTAGTTGCGGCTCTGGAACCCAGGGCAACAACACAATATATTTTTTGGGGGGGGGGGAGGGAAGGGATGATTATTCAGAGCAGTGTTTCTCGGCGGCCTTCAAGTGCCCGGAGGCGCATTTTGTCTCGCTGAGCTGTGGGTAATATTGCCAAACTTTTTTGTCGAATGGCTTTTTTATTACCATAGTAACATAGTTTGATAGTCGTTCTCGGGTGTAAATGTAAACCTGGCGGGTCCCAGGGTACCCGATTACACTGGAGGATCATTATTATAACAACTACTAAACCACACATTTACCTCGTCCATGTTCCTCTGCGGAACTCCTCTGTGAACCTAACGTGAAGCTTGTCTCTGTGTATAATGCTTGTTATTCATTATTATAACTGGTTACACTCAAAACAGTCCAATATAGGGAGGTGCCCAAGTTGACAGCTTTTACTGTAACACACGTCAGAAGACCAGGTGGGTCGAGCTTTTCAATGTGGACTCTCTTGGGGGGGGAAGTATATTAATTATTATTTCCCTTAATAATTTTCTCAATTTTCTGAATTGTTTTATTTCAATGGGGAGAGGCAAAAAGCTCTTTAAATTGGAGCCTACGTAATTTAATGTAATTATTAATACTGAAACTTAAACTATATATATACAGGCAAATAATAATTACTTTAAGATAATTTTTCTAATTAAGCGTTATTACAGCAAATATAACAATTAAATCAATTAGTAGGAATAGTCTTAGGAAGTTATAGGAAGAATAATTATACGAAGCTATTGAATTAACCAATGAATTTCAAGAGCAGATTTTTCTCAATTCCCTTTCTTCCTATGTACCCGGCTTGCGGCAGGAGGACCTACCACATCGGAAAAGGAGTTTTTCATCCTGAACTTGAGGTCCCCTATCTCAGAAACTAGGCGATCAACCGCAGTTGGTTGCGACTCGCCGGTACAGCCAGCAGCAGTGTTAGCTAGACCCTCATCCTTGTCGATGGTAAGCAGTGGAATGTACCGTGGAAGGAACAATTTGTTCGCGACGTGTGTATAGCGACAGGAGTCTTACAATAAATTGTGATGTATTTTTTGACGTATTTGAGTGCTTTTATTATTGACACTTTCATTTAGTACTTATGTATATATATATATTTTTTACAATATTATATATATATTTTACAATTTTACAATATACTGGGGGGGGCAGCGGCCAACCCCCCCCCCCCAACTTCTCTTCACAACATATCTTGTTTATTTCGTCCCACTTCATCAGCGTGCTATGGAAAGGGACGCGTGAAAGGATCAGCTTACTGAAGAAGCGAATTTTAATAAAAATAATAAAGCAACAAAAAACAGATGAGATTCATCAAGTACCCCCAGAAAACTTCCTCATGAGGGTGCCAGATTCAATTCGCTGAATTTTAGAGGGGGGCCCCACACTGCATATATCTTGGACTACCGATGTGTTGCAAATTTTACAATGTTAAACAACAAAAATCAATGAGATACATCCAGGGGCACCGAATTAGAACCTTTCAACATTTCCTTGGAGCCCTGACCTGGAAGCTTGTCAGACACTTTCGTGGCCCCTCACAAGGGGGGTCCCTTGTGAGGGGCCACGAAAGTTTTTCATTTTTATCAATTCTACAATGAATAAAATCCAGGGCCCCACATCCAGTAGCGGGGACACAATACGCTGATTTTTAGTGGGGAATCCACACTGGATTTGTGAAAGATAGATGGCAGTCAAACTCATACAATGATACCTCGTCTAAAGAAGATGGTTCGTTCCGAAATCACGTTCATTAACCAAAAACTTTACAAGCCGAAGTATCGCTTTGCCGTGAAAGCTATCTAACAAGGAAAGGGTCCCAATGTGTCGTCCTCAAAAAATTATGAAAAAATTCACATGTATCTCACCTAGAAAAACGCAAAAAAATTAGCGGCTGAATGCAATTATTAAAGTTGAAAAAAATTGTCAAAATGACAACACTTGGTTACTCATCGCCTCTCGCACTTCTTGGTGATATCTATAAAAAAAAAATTCTTTTCACGTTTTTCACATTCTATAGCTCAACTTTTTCTGTGCTGTACCACCACCATCGTGATGTGTCAAGTCCTGAGCATCATGCGGAAACTGTACTGTGAGGTCATGATGGAAAGACCGACCAGTTCACAAGCTACCACCACCATTGTGATATCTTAATATCGTGAGCTAACGATGGAGGGGGAGGGGGTTATATCTGATCTTGCGTTATTTGAATTACGTTACTCTAAGGTTGTGAGACTTTTAGTCACATTCTTTGCCTCTGAAGTTAAAAAAAAATTTTTTTTTTGAGTAACCCACAACAATATTCCACCGGATTTTCTTATATTTTTGTGCACGTTTAAATGATTAGAATCAGAGGTAATTGTTTTGAAACTTTTGTAAGATGCCACCTTGGGACCCTTTCCTTGTGCGATGGATACTATATGGGACAGGACGCGGAAACTTTTCTTCGACGGAATCAAAAAATAATCCCTTCATTGATTGACACTTTTATGTCCACTTTCTATAAAACGGAAAAACTGTCTAAGAAATGTAATTTATTATATTTTAATACTTAATAATTTAATATAATATCATTTCAGTCTTTTTTGACGTTCCATTTATGCACGTTTCACAGTGTGATACAATCTAAAAAAAAGTGTGATACAAATAATCTGGGTTTGAGTCTACAATCACCGATAAAATAGTGATTGATGGGTAGGTAAGCCACCTGTTGAGTACCACTACTCAACAGTGTGCAATCACCCCTAAAATGTACAAGCAAACCTGTTAGACAACAGAGAAATAATAAGGAAAAACTAGAATATATACGCATAGCCATCTATAAGGAATTTTAAGAATTTCATATTAAAAAAATTTCTTTAAGAAGAAAATCCAGATCATCTCAGGATGATTGAGCACAATCAAAGATTTCTGTTTTTTCTTTAAGAGGATATAAAACCTGCGTAGCCCCCCGCTCCCCCAAAGCACGAAATGAGATCAGCCACGTCACGTCAGATGATTGTATTCTTTTCTAGAGAAAGAAGTCAAACGTGAATAGAACCGTCTTACGTGATGTGACTTGACTTAGCCAAGTTTCATCTTGTGCTTGGACAGCACCTCCTAGAGATAGAAGGCCTCTACACTGTTCGCTATAAACGTCATTCGGACACTACCTATCAAGTCTGCCACATTTTGAAAAACAGCATCCTATTTCGTTTCTTCTTATTTTGGTGTAGAATCTTCCTGATTGGCTCACAAATACCGCATAGTGATTGGATGTGGGGGCATAGAAATCGCCAATTCTGAGCCCGATCATTTCTTTCCTCACAACGATATATTGGCACGAGCAGGGAATGTTTTTTTAACTGAATATTCTGAGGGAAAATGGACTATACTTACTGACGTCACAAGCAGACTGCGGAGGCCTTCTATCTCTAGGTGGTGCTGGCTTGGACGACAATACCAAAACCTCGTCTGGGTACTAGCAAAGCCTCTAGAATAGATCGATTGTCTAGGAGGAGGCGCTTTGGTACAAGTCTCTATCTAGAACAGTGTTCTTCTGTTGCTCCTTTGCAAAACACCAACTCTGGCCATATCGCTGTGCTGCAATTTACTGCCATTGATGAGATTGGTTGGTATCTGTGATCGCCTCAAGCTCGCGTTTTATAGAGGAAAATATCTTATCTATATCCTCCGTCGGGTTTGAACCTGGGACCGCGATAACAACCTTCACGGTGGTAGACGAGCGTCTTACCACAACGCCACTCGGACAACCTTCTTCAATTGATGGTCCGTGGGAATTTTCTGCCGGTCTGCAAAACATTTCGCCCAATTCATTTAACCGCTACATAGTTTTAGATTCAATGAATAAAATACCGTCTATGAACTGTTTCTGTATACTTTGCGGGTCCGCAATTTGTTTTCACTGTTTATGTACAGTAAAGCCTCTCATCTGCAGACACCGGCGGGACAAAAGAATTCGTTCGTAAAGGAAGGGGTGACTGTTAATCAGGCGTTTGAAATGCATAAATGTTTGTTGTTGTTTTTTTTGTCAATGTCGCTAATCCAGTTACCCAATCACGCAAATGCGAGTCGATCTCCCGAATAAAAAGTCTCACCACAGAAAGCAACAGGCCTTCAACGGTACGACTATTCAATCATTACATTTCAGTCACAGTTAGAAAAAGTAGATGGCAGCAGTTCACATAACAAGCATTACACAGAAACAAACTACACGTTAGGTCCATAACACGTACACTCTGGCATGTACCAATTCGTTAGAAATACCGTAGGGGAATGTGGACGAGGTGCGCATGTGTGGTTTAGCAGTAGTAGTAGTCACCCAATCAGCCAATGCTAAACGACCAATTCACAAAAAATCAACCTCCTTATCACAAAAGAAAAAAAAAAATTGAAGGCCGTAAGGGGCCGTTCAAGTATTACGTATTTTTGACCCCCCTTGTCAGCAAAAGTCATCAACACTCTAACGCCCCCCCCCCACCCTTGTCAGCAAAATTTCGTCATCGCTGCCCCCTACCTCCTAACGCATATTGGTGGGATCAGAAACGTACGCGGGAGGGGGGCATAGGGCGGTCATGCGCCTCCCCCCCTCCCTCAGACAAAAAAAAATTTTAATACAAAAAATATTTTAAAAAAAAACTAAAATTTCAAAAGAAAATATTTTTATATATTATAATAATTGATTTCTGTTCATTTCAATGCTATTTAAAGGGTACGAACTCAAAATTTTTCTTTAAAAAATTCATTGTGACCCACCCTTTAAGCCATACACGGTAAACCCTTGACCCGCAGAATAAATGTGGCCCTGAAGGTAATCTGATGTGGCTTGCTCCCCGCAAACGTATTTTTTTTTAAATGAACTAAGCGGCACATTTTTACAAATCGCTTAAATGACCCGTGGCACAATTCCAGAACATTTAAGTGGCCCGTGGCACATTTTCAGTTTTTTTTCAGCACTTCAACATTCAAAGGTCACTTAAGTAACCCACAGTTACAGAACACTTAAACGATTCGTGGAACATTTAGAGATCCCTTGAATGACATTTGGCACAGTTTTAGAGCACTTAAGCGGCCCCCAGTGCCGTTCTGCATCAGTGAAGTTACCCGCGGAACATTCCCAAATTACTTAAGTGATCCTTGACATATTTACGGATCACTTGAGTGATGCGTGGCACAGTTCCAGAGCACTTAAGCAGCCTGGAAACATTTCCAGAGCACTAGCAGGATCCGTGAAACATTTAGAGATCAGTGGCTCTGTAGGGGACTTATCAATAGGTAGAATGTTCAGGTGCCCAATAATATATAGGTTCAATATATATTATATATCCCAATATCGATAGGTTTTTTTCCCGTTTTTGGTGCACCTAATAATATGTCATTATGAATATTTTATATCTTCAAAAACGGGGGTTGATGACTTAAGCATCATCCAAACCCCCCCCCCCCACCCTTGTCATCAAAAATCAGCGAATCGGAAACCCCCCCCCCTTCCCCCATCGATTCTGACGTAATACTTGAATGACCCCTAATTACGATTTTGGCAATTATTCTATCTAAACAAACACAGAAATTGCAACTCCTATCCAGGAGGAAAGGAAAAAATTTTGTTTTTGTGACACAAAGTGTCAGGGCCCCCACATCCTGTAGCGGGGCCCCCTAGACTGGGATCTTTTGCGGGGCCCTCGGTCAGACTTTCAACGGGCCCCTTCTGTAGCTAATTTATAGCGTGAAAAAGCAAAACAATGATGATAATCATCCCGGGCCCCAGGGCTAGAGCCCTGTCAGCCCTGCCATGTGGGGGCCATGCAAAGTGTTATTGTTTTGAACACTGGTTTTTTTTTATGCTCTAAGTAAACTGAGCTAATGTGTCGCCATCTTTTTATCACTCGTACAACCAATTGCGCAGTCTAGTGTTGAAAAAGTTCGATCAAAATAAAATATAAAATTTTGTTTTTTTTTTATTTTATAAAAATTTTTTAAACAATTGTTTGGTTTTTTTGCTATTAACTTCTTTTTAGAACTTTTATTATAATATATTTTATATGAAATTTTTATCTTCGAAACGTACCTGTACACTACTTCGCATGGTAGCGAAGTTGGTCAAGGCCGGTCAACGTATTCTGTTGATTCTTGAACGTTGTAGTGAAACACTAGGACCTCGATTATTCAAGCGTAGGAGGCGGAGATTGACTTGGTAGTCTGGGGGGGGGGGCACTGTCTTGATTACGTCAATTCATATATACATTAGATCATTCGACTCCACCTTTGATGCTGGGGGGGGTGGAAGAGAGGATGCCCCCTCCCGTATCTCCGCCCTTGTATCCAAGCGAGTAGAGACAAAACATCCTATAAGTAGTATCTAGGAGACTTTGGTAGAGAGAGAGACCGGTTCTGCTTCGAATAGTGCGAACCTCCATAAATTGGCGAAATTATTTTGCAATTTTCTCATTGCAGAAATGCTTGATTTGAAAATCAAATGTTTAAAGTTACACGAAAATTGCACAAGTACTCTGTAATATATTCTTATACTTTTTTTCACATTCAGATGGTTATATTGCATTCATCGAGCACTTTTGGATACTTCCGGGAGCACCGGAGCCATCTTAACATGGGCACCCGAGCAAAGTGATGTTCTGGGGACTTTGCCTAGCTAGGTGTAGTTGCCTAACAATTTACATCCTTACTCTTGGAAAATCTTGATGTTGATGTTGTAGGATGCGTTTGCTAGTATTGTTCGCACACTTAGAAGAACAATATCTTGTTTTCACATAATTAATTTATTCCGGATATTAAAATTTTTATATTCACACAAATTAGGGAGAGAGCATAACTTGTGTGTTTACCCACACTCTCGGTCAATCAAGGTCCGGATAATTGGGATCCTACTGTACTTATATTAAAGGCTTCGTGATTAATCTCTAATAAAATCATAGTGATTATCTTGAGTCATTGTGAAAAGAAAATCTTGCGCTTCATACAGTGACTGACACTCTCTAATTTCTGCAAATAATAACTTTCAGAATTAATTAATTAAGAATAACTTTTGAACTGCATAACTTTCAAGCGGCTTTGACTTTCTGCGAGTCTGGTCTTGGCGATCTTGATGTTATTGGCGACCGCTACAATAGCATCTTAATCTCACAATCACGAGGCCCTCCCAATGAACTTAAGGCCCCTGACCAAATCTTAATACAGCATTGCCTGTGATCGGGTGATGGGTTAAGACGGCACTCGGAGGCACCATTGTGCTAGTAAACAGCTTTGAGATGTTTGTCCAATCCAATCTAGAGTCTTATAAACCTATTTGTTTCAACGTTCCACTTCTCCGAAAAAGAAAAATCCTACGGTACAGCCCAGAGGATCCAACGTTTCATCTGTAGTTTCCACCCTTGGTTTCCACCGTCTTCACTCTTTAACCGACTGACGGTCCTGCACGTATACTATGTACGTGCGAAATTGATGACTTCCAAACGGTCCAGGCCGTATTTTTACGTGTGAACTTTTCGACTTCCAAATGGTTCTGGCCGTAAATATACTGCTTTGCTTTCCTCCCCCCATAAAGAGTCATTAAGCTGGCTTAGCATACACCCCTTCTCCTTTCTCCACAAAATGACCATTGTACTCGCATTGTACTCGCGTAATAGACCCCCAGGGGGTCTATTATGCTCACGTCGTTATACAACGAGGTCGTTAGTGACGTCACGCCCTTAACGCAAATTCTCAACGAGCCTCATAACGCAAATCGCAGCGACCATCGTCAAAAACTTGATTTTTCTCAGCAACCCGGGGTATGTCGTTATCTATTTTACGAAAAACTCCCTGGTCCGAGAGTTGCGTTAGCTCCGAAAGGGATGGACAAATCGGATAATTTTCTCCGCTGCTTATAATCATCATCACTATCAACGAGACAAGACGTTAGGGTCCTACCTATGCTAACTTTATTGTTTAAGTGCTCCTACGTCACGCGTGAAATCACGCCCATTCGCGCTTGCGCTTTAAGCATTCCTTCGTGGTCCCTACCGGCTATGTATCAACGAGTGCTGCAGCACGTGCGTTATTATTATTTTATTTATTTGTGCGCGTTAGTGTGTGTTGGTTGTCCCTAATTTTCTAAGCTGCATTTTTTTTTTAATTCATCCGGATTATTTTTATTTTCATCAAATATTTGAGAAAAAGGTAGGCTATGCACGCACATGATACTGGCGAGGGGAAATTTTCTAAATTATTACGTTTAAAAAATGATTTTCTATTGAAGTTCAATGATGTTATGAATTTCCGAAACGACTAGCAAAAATATCATTGTATATTACCATGTTTTTAACACATTTATCTACCGTCTTGATATTAAGTCAAAATCAAGAACAAGTAACCTTTTATTTACATCATTAATTAGACAATTGGTTTCCTTGTGTCACACATGAAAATGAAGTGCCACCAAATTTACACTGTTGTTGACATATTTTTTATACTCCGATGAGAAAATGCACTCAAGGATTAGAAAAAATTTATTTGTTGATTAATAAAATTTACTTTGATTTTTTATAGTGTATTTTTAGAGCGCAGAGTATAGTGTGTGTAATGGTGTTTACTGCATTACACTTCTGTGTACTGCACAAAGTAGCAATACTTAATTGATATTATGAAATATCAATGTTATTAAACGAATTAAGAAGGGGAAAATCTGGAGACGTTTAAATATATATTGACGTCGATTTTGAACGAGATGTAAAAAAAATATTGAGTGAATTTCAAAATGTCTTGAAAACATCGCGGTAGAGAGATTTACCAGTTAAATAATATTCTTATATTGAGATGAGTTTAAGATTAGAATAAAGGCATTTCCATGCAAGATTTAAAAAAAAAAACCGTTTTGTAGAGTGATTTATCTTTGTACCGAGTATAATAATTTATAACGATTTACCACTATGAATAATTTTTTCCAATCAGTATGTGTACAGATAACATTTTAAACGATAATGCTGTCTCTGAATCATGTTACTAAATTTAGGAACGTAATTCAGAGAATTATCATTCATTATAATGAACAACTTGAGAAATTAATAATGAATGAATAATTTCCAATTCTAACTAATTTGTCTCCGTTGCTCTCACCATCGAAAAATGTACGCGCGAGCGGCCATGTTTATTTCCGTAACGCGAACATAACGAGTGGTCTCCGGTTCCCGTTAGTTAACGTTTCACGTACCGATGACTGTAACGAAAATCGCTAGTAACGATGTGAGAAAAATCAGCCTTTAGCGATGGTGACGTAAATCTATCCCACAATGCACCGCAAACCCCAAACACGTTTGAAGCGCGGGCATAACGACAGCAGGCCTTAAACTTAGGGAAGCAACACCCTCTCGTGATTTCGTGCGGGTGACTTCGGAACCTATTCGGAATTCCGAGCTTCGTCCGACGATATAACGCGCATGCGCCGCATTTCGTGACGTCACGACACAACGTTGTTTATTTCGTTATAACCCTTATAACGTCTGCTTGGGCTCGCTTTTCGCTTTCCTAAATTTTTTCATCCATTTCTTTTCTTTCTTTGGTTCTTATTTTTACATTTTTTTATATTTTTTAGGTTAGTATTTATATTTTTAGATATTTTTTAGGTTAGTATTTATATTTTTAGATTAACTATATTTTACTGTAATTATATTTTCTATATTGTGTTTTCCTGTATTTATTTTTCTGCTTTTACTGTAATTATATTTTCTATATTGTGTTTTCCTGTATTTATTTTTCTGCTTTTACTGTAATTATATTTTCTATATCATTTTTATTATATTAAGTGTATTTTCCTGTAATTATATTTTGATATTGAGTGTATTTTCCTGCAATTATTTTTTTTGTATCAATATTTTATAATCAATAGTTGTAATTTTCTTATTCTCAAATATTCTAAGCTTTTTCTTGTTAAACTCTACTTATGTCTTCGTCACTCAAAAGGCCCTTTTCAGCCCCAGAGCCCTCTGTGAAGAAAACTTGTTCTGTCTGCCAAAAGAATTTTTCAACTGGTGTTAATTTGAGTAAACACATTAAATTGTCCCACCCATCAGCTGTTGGAGAAATTGAGAATGAAAACTTCACTCACTCTTGTGATTTTTGCAAATCGCAATTCAATGCACTCAAAAATCTGCGGTATCATTTGAAAATGAAACATTCTATAACATTACAAAGCTGTAAGAGTAAGAAGACACATAAGTGTCCAAAATGTGTACAGCAGTTTCATAAGGAAGACATGGATGCACATCTACATGATGCACATGACATTAGACTTGACACCCAACAACTCCAGTTTGAAACTTTTCAGGACTTTGATAACTGGAAGACAAGTACAGAAAAGACTTCGAAATCAAGATATACAAAACTCTCATCAAAAAAACTGAATGATAACGAATATCACTATTATAGATGCTGTCGCTCTGGCGAATACTCGCCACAGGGTAAAGGAGTACGCGAGTTAAAGGGAAAAGGCAGTTGTAAAATTGAAGCCTACTGTCCTGCTTCCATGAAAGTGAATGTGTTTAAAGGCAAGTGTGAAGTCACTTGCTGTTTAACCCATGTTGGACACGACGCTGATCTTGGACATCTTCGTCTATCCAAGGAAGAGAAATCTATTATCGCTGGCAAAATAGCATCTAAGATACCATTTGAGGCTATTCTAGATGGCATACGTGATGATGTGGGTCCTGATTTTGGAAGAATCCAGATATTAACAAAACAAGACTTGCGTAACATTGAAAACTTGACCTGCTCAACTTCTAATCATACGAATGACTTGATTAGTGTGGAGACTTTGGTACAGTCGGATGAAATGAAAAAAGCTGTTTTATTTTACAAGGCACGAGATACCACACATACTATATTGGACGCAGAGGATTTCATGCTGATTATAATGAATGAGGGACAGCTGGAGATTTTTAAAAAATTTTCATCAGATTGTGTAACCATAGACAGCACTCATGGGTTAAATGAATATGGTTACCAATTGACAACTCTCATGGTCCTAGATGATTTTCGCCAAGGCTTTCCATGTGCTTTCATGGTATCAAACAGAACAGACCAAACAGCATTAAAAATTTTTTTTTCCCACATTAAAATGAAAGCTGGTACAGTAAAACCACAGGTTTTCATGACGGATATGGCTGACAATTTCTACAATGCTTGGATTGAAGAAATGGACACTCCTACTAGACGCCTCTTTTGCTGCTGGCATGTTGATAGAGCATGGAGAAAAAATTTATGTAAAATAAAAAATTTAGAAAAGCAGGCAGAAGCATACAAAGTTTTGAGAACTCTTCTTTATGAAACTGATGAAAAGAGTTTCATCCTTATGCTTCAGAAAGCAATTGAATGTTTTATGAATGATGTAGAAACAGACTCATTTGGAACATATTTTTCCAAATATTATGGGAACAATCCCCAATCATGGGCATTTTGTTACAGAATAAACGCAGGACTCAACACAAACATGCATGTGGAGAGCATGCACCGCACTATCAAGCATATTTACCTGAAGGGTAAGCACGTGAAAAGACTTGATAAAACAATAGTGGCGTTAATGAAATTTATAAGAGATAAATTATTTGATAGGCTGATTGCTTACCACAAAGGAAAACTATCAAGTAAGGTGAAGTTTCTAAGAAAGAGGCATAAATTAAGTGAGTCTCTTTCTTCGGAACTTCTGAAAACTGATAATGGGTACATAATCAATTCGACTGATGGGTCGGGGGTTTATTTAATCCAAGAAAATGCAGTCAATTGCAACTGCAAGATTCTGTGCCGCCAATGTAATATATGCATCCATCGATACAGCTGCACATGCATCGATTATTGCATCAAGTGGAATATGTGCAAGCATATTCATTTGGCTTGCACAAAATATCCGATTCCTGCAAGCACAGAAGTGTCAGAATTGACTATTGTGGAAGACTGTGAAGAAGAAGGTATTATGAGAAGCTTAGTTAGTGATAATACTAGCAGCTCATCAGAAAAAGAACAATCTTTTGAGAGTATGAAGAGCAAGATAAGAGAACATTTAGAAAATCAGTTGAGGGATCTAAAAAATCATAGTGAAGCGCAGTTATTTTTTAAGCAATTGAAAAAAATACAACCCATGATTCATGCAACAAGATCCCAAAGTAGGCCAACAGAATCATCCATTGGCAACTCAGGTAAAATACCAGCAAATAAGAACATTTCATTACAAAGAAGGTTCATATCGGTAAAGAAAGCATCCAGAAAACAAAGGTTCGCAAAGCCAACACCAGAAGAATCTCAGAAAATCGCACTTTCTCTTGTTCTGGATCACGAGAACAGCAAACCATTTGGACAACAAGGTAATTTTTGACTTAATTTCTTTCAAAATTAGTATCGCCCTAACCCATGTTTGCATATTATTTTGAGAGAGAGAATTTTTTTTATGCTAAATTTGATTTTGCTAAGACAAATTCCAGGCCACAAACTAGAAAATCTGTATTGACACCTAAAGTTTTCAGTTTTATACATATATAATTGCTAAATTAGAGTCTGGGAATAATACAAGTGTTTCTTATTTCATTACAGCAGGGGACACAAGACCCGTGAAAGTCAAGAAATGTAGAAAAATTGAGCATATAGGATGACTCGGACCTATTCTGCCAAATGAAAGGTGATAGACAAGCCCAAGTGGATCATGGAACACCCCACCCTGGCCTATCTCAAACCGTTTTCGAGTTATGGTGGATAATCAATTATGGAAAAAATCTGTGTCGTCTAAAAAAACCTACATTTGTGAAGTATCTAAGATACCTACATGCAAACTAAGTACATATTTGAAAAGAACAGAAACAATCCTGTAAGATGACATAATTTCCATTGAAAAATCTAATGTATTGACAAGCACTGAAAGATTGGCAAAGTTCAAATTTCAGTTGTCGCCAAAATGTTTCATCACCAATTAAGCAAATATCCTTCTAGCTACAATCAGTCAACTTTACAAAAAAATTGTGCATTGTGCCAGCTTTCAAAACAGTCTACAATAAACCATATCTGCAATCTAGTTTAAGAGAAATTCAGTTTTTAGTTTGCAATACATCACTGAAATCTGCATTCGTCAAATTAATTTTAGTAGGTTTTGGCGACGATTTAATTTTTCACTTCACTCAAACTCTCAGTGCCTGAAGCTTGCCAATAAATATAGGTATCCAGTAGGCAGAGGTAGTGTCACTTTATAGGATTTTTTTCTGCAAAATCAAATTTTCACAAAAATCTGTAACTGCCAGTTCTAAATTTTCATTGGATATCTACTCAATACAAACGCTTCTTCCAGTAATGTATTGCGAACAAAAGACTGAATTTCTCCTGAAATAGAACACTGATATGGTTTATTGTAGGTTCTTTCAAAAACTGGTGCAATGAACAAGTTTTTGTTGAATTTGTCTGATTATGGCCAGAAGGGTATTTACGTAATTGGAAACAGAAAATTTTAACGACAATTCAATTTTGAACAATTCAATCTTTCAGGGCTTGTAGCTTGCCAATACATCCAGATATTTCAATGAAAATGATGTGATCTTGCATGATTTTCCCCATTCTTTCCAAATATGTGCTTAGCTTTTGTGTAGGTCTTTTAGAAACTTCACAAATGCAAGTTATTTTAGACTTATCACATATTTTTTTCCATAACTGATTATCCACCATAACTCAAAAACGATTTGAGATAGGACAGGGTTGAGGAAGAGGGTTTCATGATATACTTGGACTTGCTTATAACCCCCATTCATTTGGCCAAATACTCGAATTCATCCTGCATGAAAATTCACCCAATTTCTCAAAAATTACTAATTCACCCAATTTCTTCAAATTTGTAAGGGTCATATTTAAAGTTAGTGTAGTTTCATGTACATGCATCAAATTTGCAAAATATTTTTGTTTTTGCTTGCAATCAAAAGTTAAAAAATTATTATACACTCCACTATATACTGCGCACGTGGTTTCATCTACCCAAATTTAATTTCTGTGTAAAAAAACATTGCTTAATGTCCTAAAATGTTTTTTAATGCAATTAACTAGTCTTTTTAAGATATGTAAGTATTTTTAAAAATTCAGAATTTGAATTTTATGAAATTTTACAAAATTTGAATAAAAACTTATATGAATGCCAACCATTCTAGTTCATTTTATACGCCTAGGCAAGGTACAATTACTAGACAAATTTTATGGAAATGGGAAACATGGTTCATGAGATATCATGCTGCAATGACAAAAGGTGTTTTGAGAAAAACGTGTTTAAAGATTGTAAAGTATGAATTTTGATGAAATTTATTGTGTCCTCAAATCCAATACCATTCAGATTCATTAGAATAGCTTTAACGTTCAATAATATAATCAGTTTTTAACATTGTCATCATGTTTTCATGCTTTAATTTGCCATTTTAATGCTTTGAGATGCCTGCGTTTCAAATGTTCCACACACAGCAAGTTGAAAAAAGCAACAGATTGGGAAACTAATGAGGCAAAAATTCACTTAAATTGATGTAAAAGAATTACCAAAACTTGTAACAGATTTATCAAACATTTCAGATCATCAGGAAGAAGTCATCGTTCCAGCTCTGGACCCTGAGGTCGCTCTGAAAGTTGGAGCCGTTACAAGTCAGTCAGTAGGCCCGCCAGCAGAAGCCACAGTGGAAGTTGAAAACATTCCAGAGGTAAGATAAGACAAGGGTATGGTATTCTTATGGCAATTGTTTGACCACTTATTTTTTTAACCTTGAATTTATCAATCACGTACAAGTGATCAGCACAAATTATTTGATTATTTTAAATTAACAAAAATTTGTCTTGATAAAAAAAAATTTTAAAATTACCTATATCTCAAACCGTATCTCATCAAGTTGGCTATAGTCACTTAAGCTATCAAAATGCTTGAATTATAAAAAGTATGGTGGAATAAGTTGAAATAAAATTCCAAGGCCCTCTCAGGGTTGCAGCCTTCTCGTTTTAGGGGCTGAAGGGATCTATCTAGGTTTCACTCTCATCTTTTTTTCACATAAAAAGGACATGTGAAACTCTGCTGTATATGTATGAGCTGGAACCTTGGGGCTGAGGCTGTTTGAATCCTTCCCCTTATAAATTTGACTAAGGGATTAAATAATAATTTTACTTAATTCAAATGAATTCACAATAAGCGTATTGATGCAACTTGAATGATTCAACTGTCAAGGATTTTTTGCTCAGGCACAGGGATAGAGTACTTCTGATGCTTCAGCAAAGACTAGTTTAAAATTGTCTGATATTTAGGGCAGTCAAGGCCAACTTAGCTGATTTTGTATGCATATTATTTCCTCACAGAAACGTGCATGTATGAATGCCAATCCATAATATTGTGTTTTATTTTTCTTTTCATTTCAGAAACACTCTTAATTATTGCCAGAAGTTATATGGAACTTTGAATTACAGTCATTGGATTATAGCCAGAAATAACATCAAATATTGAACTTCACTATCAACTTGTTTTGTTGCCAATTTGAAATGTTTTTGTTGCATTATGTAATGTAGTTTGAAGACAAAATTCTCTTGAACCAAAAATTTTGGCCTTGAAAAATTGACTTTGATCAAATTATTTCCATTCAAATTTATATTAATGTAGACGTGATGTTTTGCTTTGTATTTATCCAGTGAAACCTCTATAGTGAACAAGCATTTTTGCCACTTCATCCAGGAATATTAACTCGCCGTCTCAGAAACGTTCGCATAGTTTTTTTATCAGCTTTTCTTTCAGTTAGTATTCTAGGGTTAAGGTGGCTACGCACAAACGACTAAACCATATACATTCCTCCATGAAATTTCTAACAAATCAGCACATGCCTGAATGTCTGGCCCTAATGTATTTATGTTGTTAAGTTATGCTTGTTTCGTGTCATGCTCCCATCTATTTTCCGTAGTTAGGATGGAAATGCTAGAATTTTTCATGTTTTTTCAGTACCGTGTACACACATAACTGCAACCATGCGGGTTGCATAAAATGTTTCGTACAAGCATGTTCACTATTTTATCTTCCCTCACTGCACAGTACAAGTATGCATATACAAGAACCAGTATACTTGGAATATGTCGAGCTCGGATAGTAATGCACTTGCTTTACCGGCCTGTGTGTTTGTGTATGAAAAAAAACAGCAAAAAAAAACTCTAAGCAGAGCTTACTGAATAATGAAGACTACTGCTTAGCCATACATGTATCTCATACATATTTCTCTATGGAATTTCTAATGAATTGGTACATGCCAGAATGTACTTATACATGTTATGAACCTAATGTGAGTTTTGTTTCTGTTTAATGCTTATGTTTAGTGGGTGCTACCATCTGCCATCTATTTTCCTGACTATAAGTAAAGTGTAATGATTGGATAATTGTAAGCTTCTTGCTCTCTGTGGCGAGACTTTTAAACAGGGGGACCGGCTCACATTCGCTCAAATCAAGAAGACTTGTAAAAGTGTGTACAAATCCTCAGTTTTGTTTGTTTCAAGTGTGAAATTTTATTACTTTCATGCATACACGCTTGTAGTTATGCATGTAGCTGCCTTTAAATGGAGGTGTTACTTGAACTGTTCCTTGTGTGAAAATTGTTTTAAATAATTAATTTGTTATGGAAATGGAGTCAAATATTAAGAGGGAACCTGGGCCTACGGGCAAAATTCTACTTCACACCTATGGAAAAGCATAGTCATAGCATATATGGCAAGGGAGGGGCACATTGGTGGATTAGAGATACTTTACTTTTTTGAGTCACTATCCTTGAAAAAATCATTTTTAATTTAGATAAACTGAGATTCGGCTAAATTGTGTGTTATTGGAAAAAACTCTCTCAATAAAAATGAGCTGAATTTGACAAATTAATAAACAATGATCGATTGTTTAATTAATTGATTGTTTATTTAAATAATTTCGATAATTCTTTTATTTTTTATCTTGAAAAATAAATTCACAAATTTAACCGTCATGGCCCTAATTTCTTCATTGCATGGTCACTAATGATCTTATTCACCTTTCCTGTTGGAGGGAAGGAGGGCGATCCAACCCTTGTGATTCACCCCACCAAGCAAATGCGGTCCATATAATTTATTTCACGTATGTTTTTATGTGGTTCTCTGATGCATGTCAACCTTTCTGACTGGGCTTTACTTAAGGTATCCGACTACCTTTCTTGTCACTTTTCTTTAAAATGGTACTGGAGTGAACTTTAATAACATTTTTTGATAGAAAGTGTTTCGAAATAGTGAAAACTGTGGTAAATTTTGGTCTACCTATGACATTTTCTATGAAAACGTCGTTTTTATGTCAAATTTTAGGCAAAATTCATGTAATATTCGAAACATGATTGCAAAAAAAAAGATTTTGTTAATGAAATGCTTTGTGATTTTCTTAGTGCATTTAGCTAGTACTGTTGCAGGTTATGAACCAAAATTTAAAGGATTGCATGATATGCTCATTAATTACACCAAAATATGTTTGTTTACGTGTGAATTTTTTGAAATTTCATCCTAAATTTTGTTTATTTTTCTATAAAACACTAGTTCAAAAATATATGTGATAGACCTTAGATTTTGGCCCATAACCTCAACAATATATAGTAAAATATCACATTAAAATTTCGTATAAGGTTGCAATGAATAAATTTTTACAAATCATGTCACAAACTCAAGTTAAATGTCGAAAATAGCATTCTTCATAAAACACGTTTAGTCTTTATTAGCGTACTACTTGTATGTAAAAACGCAACACTAAAGTGAACGCAACTTTGATTCTAAGCATCACACAAACAAAACAAGGCCCATTTTGGAATCGCAACAAATAGGGCTTTTATCAAAACTAAAAAAATGAAAATCTATATTTTCTTCCAAAATGACGTTGTCAACGTAGTCGGATACCTTACAGATGTATCTACCTGTATATAGCATACAGGTTTGAGTGGGCCATATAAGCTAGGAAGTTCTAAAACAATAAGGGTGCTCATTCTTTTGGCTAATGCGGTCATTTTATTGGTTTCGAAACATGTTGTGGGCTACTTCAGTAATCTGAAAATATGCCTCGAGCCACTCAGGTAATCTGAAAGTGTGCAGCAGGCCACTTGCGTCACTCGGAAATGTGCCGCGGATCGGTCGAGTGATTTGAATATGTGCTTGGGGTCACAAATGATCCTGATATGTGCTACGGAACACACATGAGTGGTTTGGCTACTTGTCGCGGGCCATAGATTGAGCATGTATGTTCCAGAGCAGGGGCGCCAATAACTGACACGCGAAGTGATTTTGTGTGGCCCCCAACAAGGTAAAAAGTACCGTGTATTAAATTGAATTTGTGATTATTGGAATATCGGTTCCTACAGCAGGTTTCCTGATCAACAAACTGCTCACAAACTACTTATTTCTGGTGACGAAAGCAATTTAATAATTAATCAATTTATAATGGTTCGACTTACATGTGGCGTAAACATACATCCCGTATTTTCCGGGACAGTTTTGTTTCCCGGCTATCCTGAATTTTTGTAAAAATGTCGTGGTTTTTCAAGCCAACTTGGCTTTTATTCTTCAAATTAACGATTAAAATTTTATTTCCAACTCAGAAATTAGATTACGATAAGTAGGACTACAAGTAAGAATATTTCACATAATTGTAATATATTTTAATTCACTGCAATTTGAAATGCCACTTTTGTTCCTTCGATTGGCAACTTTTGTGTGATTTTAGCATGAGTTAACAACTTTGCTTACTTTTGGCGATAATTGGTAATGAATAGGGTGATCATACGTCCCGTGTTTACAGGGACAGTCCCGGTGTTCTCTGTGTTTTTAGTCGTCCCGACTTTTTGGCAAAAGTGTTCCGGTTTTTCCCGTATATTACACGAAGCCTATTTGAATATTTACGCTTTATTGAAGTCAAAGATTGACATTATTTTTCAACTCATAAATTATTTCATAATAATTACAACTATGAAAGAATATTAATCTCCCACATTCGTCTTGGTGAACGTTTTTCTTCGTGGAATTCATTTTAATCCACTTCAATTTGCAGTAATGGTTCATTTCCCGCCATTTTTATTTTTCTGTAACTTCAACAATATTTGGCAACTTTGGTTTTGGTGTCATTATTAGCGATAATTGGCGATGTCCCGTACTTTCCTGTATTTGGAATCTTGATGTCCCGTATTTATCTCGAGAAAATATGGTCAACTTAGTAATGACGCGTGTTTTCAGTGTTTTGAAGCCCCATTTTACGTATTTTTCTCGTGCAAGTATGGTCAGCTTGCTTATACGTCGAGCACAGTTGGACCAAAAAAATATAATAGTTAGAAAATAACTAAAATTTGTGGCAACACTAAATACACATGGAATAAACTTATTGTGACGTAACATCCAAAGCTCCGAATCCTCTTCGGCAATGTTCGGGTCTTCGGCTACTACGTCACAAGATAGGTTCGGAGTTAGAATTTCCCTAGCTCTATGGTCATGTCATAACGACATGAGCGTAATAGACCCCCTGGGCGTTGAAAACGACAAAATGGCTTATGCCTCTTCGGCGGGAGGCAAAGCTGCATTAAGGCAAAGCTGCGTGAGAGGGTTAATGCAGAGTTAACTTACAAGCGGCTTTGGCGGGAGGGGACAGTTTTCAATTAACTTAGCAGATAGACGTTTGACAAGCAGCTCTCGAATAGTCAGTTCAAAGAAGCCCTAATCCTTTTGTAAACGAAGTGGAATTTTCAGAAAGTATAAAGAAGGCTGCTCTTCAGCAACAAATGCCCCAGCTAAAATGCACGTTTTTAGCTTATTATAGAAATTCTTATCTCTTGATTGTAGGATATGTACTGGCACTCACTTTTATTTTGGCATGAAAAAAAAAAATTACATCGTATTAAAACTCATTGACTGCGAAACACTGAATGCAAGATAGAGATAAACAGGATCCCCCCCCCCCCCCGAATTGTGACATCCTGACTTTCCAGGGATTTCAATTTTTTACAGTATAGGCGAAGTTCTTTAATAATATTTTTCATTTGTTTATCTTTACCTCTTTATCACTACGCAAGTACGATGCGGCAGAACCTCAATTATCCGATGTGATTGGAAAGCCCTACATCAGAAAACCAAAATACAGTATCATGTTTATTTACGCAGAGCATAATTGATACCAGTGTTTCTTAACTCCTTTACCCTCCCCCTGTAACCCTCTTTGGACCATGTTTTCTTCTCACTTCTTTCTTGGCCTTTGCCTGGGCCCCCAACCTCACCCAGCAGCGGAAACCATTTCTAAGTACGCAAACTATTTTTTTTTGAAAAAATTTATACTGAAAGCGAAAATTTTATAAACAAAGTCTGTCATAGTGTCTATCATGTCTCTAGAGTCCAGCGAGCTTCCCTCTTGTGAAGGTTATAATACGCTGGGCAGTGATTCCAAGATCGTGCCAACCCACCCCCTCCCGCGTGCAAAGTGATGTTCGGGGGGGGCAGTATTTGGATGGAAGTAACAGCTTACATATTTACATACGTTCGAAAATTATAGTGTGCCAGAATTTTATCATGCAGGCCCCATGAAGACAATATACCCCCCCCCCCCCCCGGACTATGCCTGGATCAGCCCATACTCGTGAACCAGAGTTGGGCGAACGTACACAGAGAAAGCATATGGGAACGTATGCGCATCACATTTGTGGTAAGCCGTACATAACATGTATGAAATTCTATTAGCTTTGCAAACTACGCCATGATAATGTTCAGTGAAATCGAGAATGCGGCTCATTTGCAATACCTAAATCCACGCATGTATTCAATCTCTGCCACATTTCATTGCTTAGTTGATAATTTTCAGCTAGTGTACCAGTACTTATACAAATATATACATTTTTATATTATTATTCATCGCTTCGCTGAGCAATGCTCTAAAAACTAAATAAGGCAAGGGCACTCGTGTGTGGCGTGTTTTTAAAAATTTAATCGGTTATAATAAGAATTTAAAAAAAAAAACAGTTGGAAGTGGAAATAAATATAAGCATGTCATCACATTGTTGACCGGTCATGAGTAAATTCGTACTTTTCAAGAAGGATAAACTTGTAACCCAGCGATTCTTAAGCAGTGCTCCGCGGAGCCCTTGGGGCTCGGAGGTGACTCGAAGAAAATAAAACAAATCAGTGACTTTGATAGATAAATAAAAAATAAGAGGCCTACAAGATTCCACCATAAAATTTATATGCAAAAAGTGCTCCTCGAGTGAAACAGGGCTCCGCCATAGAAATTAGATACTGAAAAGGGTGGACTTATATGCTGAAATAGGACTCGCTCCGCGAGTCCAAAATGGATGAGAACCGCTGCTGTAACCGTTCAACAATGCTTTTATCAGTTGAAAAACCGCAGAAAACGAACTTCAGTAGACCACCACTCTGCCGCCAGTGGGGTACAAACCTGGATGCTCGTGATGAGATCCTAGAATGATGTCTACACGACCACACAGTAGCCCTAGAATATACTAAGGGGCCACAGGTGAAAATCCAGTAAAAAAGTATTATGCTGTAAAAGCTGAGCCACGGCTTATGATTAAGCATTCCGTACAAAAAAAAATGTTCAGCTCATCTATCAATTCCTCACACTTATGTGGCAGGACATGAATAAGCTTGTACGTGCTCATCAAGCACAATGTCTCAACATTGAACGAAAAAAAAGTACATTTAAATTTAAAAATAAAATACAATTTTTTTATTGTATCTTTTAGTCATTTATCACACTTCCTATGAAATGTGTGCTCATTGTACAAACGAAACATCCAAATGGTTGACTGACTTCTTTTTTTCCCCATCTAAGATAGTGATATGGTGGCCCAGCCATTAGATACGTCGGAAGAGTTACGAAACCGTGGGTGCTTGACTTGAGCTTTACATGGAAACTATTGATCCCTGAATAAATTTTGGGGGTGCTCCAAGCCTTTTTTTTTACATTTTAACTGGTGGGGATTTTGCCCCACTAGCCTTTCTATTTGCCCCCACCAGTGAAGATAAAAAATGACCACTGGTGGGGCAAAGCCCTTTTGTTGTTTTCCTGAGGCAACTTCAACTTTAAACCCTACCAATATGAAAGGAGTCAAAGAAAAAAACTCACACAAAATATTTCGCCATTTGCGAGACCGATTTTTTGTGACTGGTCTTTTTTTTTTTCAAGAAGGAAAAGGAAAGTTCAACTGAAAAGATTAAGTTTTCCAGGAACTGACTTCTCTGAATAGGTCTTTTTGTATCATACAAAGTCCGACGTAGAACCTCGGCCATCCTACATTACAGATGGAGGATGACCGAGGCGAAGAATATGACCATTGATTGATTTTTTTTTTTTTTGATGCTCATTAATGTGAAAACTATTTAGTTATATAACCCCGGGAGTAGAAAGGATCTAAAGTTACCGGGTTGTCATCAGATGCGGGGGTTGCACAAGACCCTTCAAATTTAGGCATTGGGTGGTCTCGATTCATCCGAACAGAGGGGAACGAAGAATCGAAGAAATACAGTGGAGAGAGAGACTCACAATTTGAAGTATAGATGGCAGCACTCAAATATCACACACAACACTAGCTACACACTCACTGTTAGGTGCACTCACTTTGTTCCAGACTCTGCCACGAAGCTGGGCTGGAAGAGATCTCGGCAACGGGATAAGTCCGGTGGCAGAGACCCTGGCGTTCATTCATTCAGTGGAGAGAGAGAGACTTTCGAGAGACGGAATCACTGTATAGTTTTTATTTACCCTTGTTTCTCCCATAATTTTTATTAAACTTTCGGATTATTTTTAAAAGTTATCTGAATATGAAGAAAACAAAGAAAAGGTCATGAGATTATATATTTTTGATAAATTTAATTCAATGATGACTTTGCCCCTTCACTTCAATCTCTCTCTCTCTCTCTCTTCAAGATACTTAGGATTATTTTACAAATAACAAAAAAAAGGAGAAAATTAAAAGCAAATTTGTAAGATCTTCTGCGAACAATTCTGTTTATATTTACAGATTTATTTTTATTATTATTATTTTGCAACCGTCTCAAAAAGTAACTCGGCATATTTAATTTCTTCACAAGTTTCACTCTTTCGTAGATCCAGTTTTTTTTTCTTGAAATTTTCATTTTACGTGAAGGGCCTTTTCTTTTTTTCAGAAATTAAGTAAAGCTGATTCCACAACACAGCCATCTAGCAAGCAAGATACCACAGATAAAGGAAATTCTACTGGAAATGAAAGAACGAACTCATATATTGTACTTGTTTCTCACCAGCAGACCAGTTGCAAATGCTTCAGGAATAACACTGGGAAACGAAGCCCTAACACAATCCAAAAACATTGGTTTATTTAACATATTTTTACTGGCTGAAACAAACAGAGCGAATTTTGTCGCTGCGAATGACGCCAGAGCTGACATCATTCGCAGGGTCCCCAATTTCTGCTTTGCTCATGGTCGTGCCCCCCCCCCCCAGATCAAAGTCAAGCTCTGCCAGTGGTGTCTTAATTGATACGTGCAGGGAGGGGATAAGCAGCGCCTCAATCAAATTATCATAGACACAAAATATTTGTGCAAAAGATATTTAATTCATAAATAAGTCCAGGTGGAGGAAAGAGAGTTGCCAAAAAATATATTTTTTCCAAACTAAACGACACTGCCAAGAAAGGAATGTGAAACTTTTATATTGATTAATTTAAAAAAAATTGCGAACACACAGTATTTGCAAAACACTAACTGGTGAATCGGAGCAGCCGGCCCCAAAATATTTCTTCGGGAGCACCACAAAAATAAATCGGAAAAAAAAAAAAAAATCTTTCGTAATTTAATAATATTAGGCGCAATTGTTTGGTATGGCTAGGCTTACCATATTTGCTCGAGAAAAATACGGGAAATTGGGCCCGGAAATATGGGCAATTGCCAGTTATTGCCAAAAATGATGCTGATAGTAAGCGAAGTCACCAACTCATAATCGCAGAAAAGTCTTCAAACGCGGAAAACAAAGCCTCACTTTAAATTGCAGTGAATTTAAAAAAAAACGAAAGCATGATAAATATGTAAGACGAATCTTCTCGTTTGTAGTCGTAATTATCCTAATATAATGTCTGAGTTGGAAAGGTAATTTCAATCGTTTATTTGAAGAATAAAAAGTCAAGTTGGCTCCGTTGGATATGTCTGAAAAACCGGGACAGTTTTGCAAAAAAGTCAGGACCATAAAGAAAGTAGAAAATGCCGATTCTGTTCCAGGAAATACGGGACGTATGATAACTTTAAGCATTAGTGAAAGGTCGATGTTTATTTACTTATGTTTGTGACTGACAACAAAGTGACATCTAGTGAGTCTTTATCACATCATCATAAGCTGAAAGAAGCGTATTGGGCTTTTATTACTTTAGTGAGGTGACTTTTCTGAGGTGCAAAAATGTCCCAGTTTTTCACGTAATTTCAACGAAACCAACTTGACTTTTATTCTTCAAGTCAACGATTAAAATTTTCTTCCAACTCAGAAATTACATTGCGATAATTACAACTACGAATAAGACTATTTATTTCATCTGACGGCTTCGGCATCCAAACCCGCACCCCCCCCCCCCACCACCAAACTCCTCCAATGTACCTAACTACTCATCGCATCTTCTTTAATTATCATGCAAAGTATTCCTCAGGCACTTCGAATGCCTGCGAAATAGTCATTCAATTACCAGTTTCCCACTCTGATTCCGATAAGCAATGCACTGCCATCATAAATACGGCGTAATACTCGATGCACCGAGTAAACTTTCCCCCGACTTCTTCTCGGTCGTAGGTCCTCGGCTGTACCTCCACTACGATTTCAGAACGGAATAACTGGATTCTAGACTCCCAAAAGAGGAAAACAACACTTTATTTAATTTATTATCCAACACCTCCAACGAAACCGTCCAGTCTCTTCGGTACAAACTTTTACACTACTCCTCTTTTTCGAATGTCTCAACTCGTTCTCGTTTCTCTCTCTTGAGACTCCTCTTTCTCCTCGGCCTTTTTCCAACCTCTTTTCTCCTGAACCTTACACACCGCAATACATACATTATACCAAAAGATAGGCAATACACAATAAGTAATGCACCACCATATGTAGTGCATCACAATAAGGAATACACCACTATATGCAGTGAACTTCAACACGCAAAGCACCATGATCGGCAATAAAGCTCAATACTACCACTGTATATGCAGTGCACCACAATGAGAAATACAGTACAAAATGCAATGCACCACCATCGGCAATACAGCCAAATTTGTGCACAAAATTGCAGAGCACCATGATAAGGAATGCACCACAATACGCAATACAGTACAATACGCGATGCATCGCAATAGGGTATAGGGTAAGCACCATAATACGCAATACACCACAATACATAATAATAAGCACTGCATTACGTTGAGCAATATAGCACAATATGAAATGTACCACAATACGCAACGTATCGCATTAAGCAAAGCACAATAATACGCAATCCACCACAATACGAACTGCGTTCCAATAAGAAATTACAGCTTGCGATGCGCTACAATATGGAATGAGCCACTACTTGCAATAAGCAATACACCCCCAATACGCAATAAGCAATCATTAAAATAAGCAATACAGAACGTGATGCCCTACAATATGCAATGCATTACAATCAATAATGCACCACTATTTGCAGTGCACCACAATAAGCATTACAATGTGATATGCAATCCACCACAATACGCGATGTCTCATATTAAGCAAAGCACAATAATACGCATTGCACATAAGCACTGCATTACAATAAGCAATACAGCACGTATGCACTACAATACGTAATGCATAACAGTACGCAACCAGCAAAATCAGCAATCCACCGCAATCGGGGAAGCATCACAATAAGCAATTCACCACAATACGCAATACAGCAAAATACGCAATACGACTACATTACAATAAGCAATTCACCACAATACGCAATACAGCAAAATACGCAATACGACTACATTACAATAAGCAATAATACAGCACAATAGCAATAACCACTGCATTTTATTAAGCAATACGGCACGCGATGCCCTACAATACGTGATGCATAACAAATGCAATGCAGCACAAACAGCAATGCACCATATTGAGCAATACAGCACGCGATGCATAACAAATGCAATGCACCACAAACAGCAATGCACCATATTGAGCAATACAGCACGCGATGCATAACAAATGCAATGCACCACAAACAGCAATGCACCATATTGAGCCATACAGCACGCGATGCAAAACGTACTAAATACGTAATGCTTAACAATACACAATGCACCACAATACTCAACACACACCACAATAAGCAGTACAGCTCAATACGCAATACATCACTATACATTGCAATAAGCACCACAATACACCATAACCACTGAAATACGGTAAAAAAAGCGGCAAACTATAATCAGCTATGCACAATTATTTGCAGTGCACCACAATAAGCAATACAGCCCAATACGCAATGCACCACAATACGTAATAAGCATTGCATTATATAGCATTGAGGACTACCGCTCGCGATTCACTATAATGCATAATGCATAACAATACGCAACGCACCACAATAAGCGATGCACCACAATACGCAACACACACCACAATAAGCAGTACAGCTCAATACGCAATATATACATTTCTGTACATACTATACATTGCAATAAGCACCACAATACACCATAACCACTGAAATACGATAAAAAAAAAAGCGGTAAACTATAATCAGCGATGCACAATTATTTACAGTGCACCACAATAAGCAATACAGCCCAATACGCAATGCACCACAATACTAATAAGCATTGCATTGCAATGAGGAATACAGCTCGCGATTCACTATAATGCATAACAATACGCAACGCACTACAATAAGCGATGCACCACAATACGTAACGCATACCACAATAACCAGTAGAGCTCAATACGCAATACATCACTATACATTGCAATAAGCACCACAATACACCATAACCACTGAAATACGATAAAAAAAAAGCGGTAAACTATAATCAGCGATGCACAATTATTTACAGTGCACCACAATAAGCAATACAGCCCATACGCAATGCACCACAATACGTAATAAGCATTGCATTGTAATGAGGAATACAGCTCGCGATTCACTATAATGCATAATGCATAACAATACGCAACGCACCACAATCAGCAATGTACCACAGTAAGCGATACAGCACGATGCGCAATACGCACTGCATTATAATAAGCAATACAGCACGCGATGCATCACACATTATACGCAAAGAACTATAATATGCAATACAGCACATGATGCACTATGATACGCAATGTACCAAAAATAGCAATGTATCACACATTATACGCAATGAACTATAATAAGCAATACAGCACATGATGCACTATAATACGCAATGCACCAAAAATAGCAATGTATCACTATTTACAGTGCACCGCAATACAGCATAAAACGTAATGCACCGCAATACGTTACGTATCGCAGTAAGCGAAGCATCATAATATACGCAAAAAAGCACTCCATTACCGCATTACTATAAGCAATATGGCACGTGATGCATTGAAATATGTAATTCATAAAAATGAGCAATTGACTAATATTTACAAAGCACCAAAATAGTCATTCAATTGCCAGTTTCCCCCTCTGATTTCGATAAGTAATGCACTGCCATCATGAATACAGCATAATACTCGATGCACACAGCAACACATACGTTATACACAACGATAGGCAATAAATAATGCACAACTATATGCGGTGAGTTTCAACACGCAAAGCAGCATCATCGGCAATAAAGCGCAATACTACCACTATATGCAATGCAGCACAATGAGAAATACAGTACAAAACGCAATACAACACTTTCGGCAATGCAGCAAAATAAGGAATGATAAGGAATGCATCACAATACGCAATGCGCCGCAATCGGCAAAGAACCATAATACGCAATGCACCACAATATATAATAATAAGCACTACCTTACGTTAAACAAAATTTTGTTTTTGCAAAAGATTTGTTTACTTATATTTGTTATAGACAACAAACTGTTCGCAGTGGCATCTAGTGAGTTTTTATATTCTAAAACATTAACATGAGCTTAGAGAAGTGTATTGGGCTTTTACTACGTTCTAGGCAGTGGTAAAAGCTCGATTTGTTACAGACGATAAACTGTTTGCAGTGGCATCTAGTGAGTCTTTATATGCTGAGGTGTCATCATTAGTAAACTGACTGATGAATACGATTTTATCAGCCACCTCGTTGGGCATTTTGCCTGTTGTGGCGTTGTATTTGTATTTGCGGGCCCTGGAATTTAGTTGTTGGTAAATTGAATACAAGTTTAAATTTTTCGTGGCCCTCACAGAGGGGATGTCCGACAAGCTACCGGGTCGGGGGCTCCATGTGATAGTTGACAGGTTTCATTTTGGGGGCCTTGGATGAATCGCATTGTTTCTTTTTTTTTTTGTTTTACACTGTAAAATTTGCAACAGTGGAAGACCGAGATAAATCCAGTCTGAGCTCCGCTAAAATTTGCGAATCGGGTCCCGGATCCTAGATTAGGAGCCCTGGAATTTATATGATGGTGAAATGGATACAATTGAAAAATTTTCTTGGTCCAACAGGGCTCCAGTCTGGGGAACCCTCATGGAGAAGTTTTCTGGGGGAACTTGATGAATCACATTTGCTTTTTTTCCCGTTCATTATTTTAAAATAAGAGAAAATGGGGGTGTGGGGGGTGGCCGCCACAGGCGGTGAGCCCCTCAGTAATTAAATAAAATCAAAATGCCGCTGTTACTGCTATCTGTTGACGACAATTAAAACCCGGGTTCAATGGCTGTGAAGAAGTTTGATTTAATATCAGACATTTGTGACACCCTGGGCCGTAACTAGTCTGGGCCAACCGGAGCACTGCCCTGAGCCGAATGGTTTACGGAAAATTCACCGACAACAATTCACTGCTAGGAAAATTCACGGACCATCAATTCACTGACAACAGTTCGTCACGAAGCTACCGAGTCCGTGAGCGAGTGAAATATTGAGTGACGGAACAGTGAGCGAGCTACTGAGTCCATGAGTGAGTGGGCGAACAAGTGAGCGAGTGACTTAGTGAGTGAGTTGATGAGTGACTTAGTGACTGAGTTGATGAGTGACTTAGTGAGTGAGTTGATGAGTGACTTAGTGAGTGAGTTGAGGAGTGACTTAGTGAGTGAGTTGATGAGTGACTTAGTGAGGGAGTTGATGAGTGACTTAGTGAGTGAGTTGATGAGTGACTTAGTGGGTGACTTAGTGAGTGAGTTGATGAGTGACTTAGTGGGTGACTTAGTGAGTGAGTTGATGAGTGACTTAGTGGGTGACTTAGTGAGTGAGTTGATGAGTGACTTAGTGGGTGACTTAGTGAGTGAGTTGATGAGTGACTTAGTGGGTGACTTAGTGAGTGAGTTGATGAGTGACTTAGTGAGTGAGTTGATGAGTGACTTAGTGAATGACTTAGTGAGTGAGTTGATGAGTGACTTAGTGAGTGAGTTGATGAGTGACTTAGTGAGTGAGTAGATGAGTGACTTAGTGAGTGAGTTGATGAGTGACTTAGTGGGTGAGTTGAGCAAATGAGTGAGTTAGTGAGCGAGCAAGTGAGTGGATGGTTGGGTGAGTGAATGAGTGGGAGAGCGAGCTACCGATTTCCTGAGTGGGTGGTTGGGTGGGTGAATGAGTGGGAGAGTGAGCTACCGATTTCCTGAGCGGGTGAGTGAAGGAACGAGTGAGTAGGTGAGTGGTTGGGCGAAGGAGCAAGCGGGTGAGTTGGGGTGAGCATGTGAATGAGTGGGCGAGTGGAGGAGTGAATGTGTGAGTCAGCGGGCGAGTGAACGGATGAGTGGGCGATTGGGTAAGTGAACGAGCTACTGAATTCATGAGCGGGTGAATAATAGAGCGAGTAAGTGGGCGAATGGGTGAGTGAGCTAGTGATCGAGAGAGCTACCAAGTCCATGAGCGAGTGTGCGAGCGAGTGAAATAGTGAGTGAGGGAGCGCGTGAGTGGGCGAATGAGTACGTGAGGGCGTGATCGAGCGAGCTACCAAGTCCATGAGCGAGTGGACGAGCGTATGAAATAGTGAGTGAGGGAGCGAGCGAGTGAGTGAGCGAGCGAGTAAGTGAAATAGTGAGTGAGGAAGCGCGTGAGCTGGTGAGTGGGTAAGTGAGCTAGCAACTGAGTGGGAGAGTGGGCAAGTGAGCGAGTAAATGGGTGAGCGAGAGAAATAAAGAGTGAAAGCGAACGACTGGGCGAGTGGGTGGGTGAGCGAACTACCTTGTGTAAGTGAGTGAGGGAGCGAGTGAATGGGAGAGTGGGTGAGTGAAGGAGTGATCGAGCGAGCTACTGAGTCCGTGAACGAGTGAGTGGGTGAGCGAGCGAAATAGTAAGAGAATGAGTGAGTTAGAAACGCTTTAATTATAAATATGTAAGGAGTATTACAATTAGTAATTTTCATTCAAAACATACTGTATTTATTGGGGGCAGTAGTATAAAAAGGACAGTTCAAACACAGGGGGAGGCGCGGAGGCGCGCGCCTCACATCCGGCCCCCTCACGCGCCTCACATCCGCTCCCTCACACACCTCACATCCGCCCCCTCACGCGCCTCACATCCGCTCCCTCACACACCTCACATCCGCCCCCTCACGCGCCTCACATCCGCTCCCTCACACACCTCACATCCGCCCCCTCACGCGCCTCACATCCGCTCCCTCAATCCTCTTATCACCCTAGCCAATGCACCGCTCCCAACAACGTAGACTTTGATTTTTGAGAAACAATTTCATGCAAGCGGTAAACGCCAACTTGGTGTAACTCGTCACATATTTATTTAAACGCGCCGCTGTTGCACTGCAACCACTTCATTTTACTCAACGTTTCGTCTGTTTGAATACTCTCAGTCTCTACACTCCACAGCTAGCATTACCTGTAAGTAAAGTATTTTCCTTTTTGAATCGTCATGTCTTGTGTGTTAGATATCGAAGGTTTTAGATTGAATTCACGTGAATTCATCGTGAAGGAATTAAGTTTTTCCAATTTGGAATCAAGTGAAACTTATCACACCGTTTATAAACCATAATAACAGAATTGATTTTTTTAGAATGAACGGAAGAAAAAATTCTAGAATTGATGAAAATTCGGAATTAATGCAAGAAATAATTTAAGAATTGATGGAAGCCTCCAATAAGTTACCGTGAGTGCGGGGCCCGGTGCAACCGCACACCTCTAAGGGCGGCTCTAGACTTACAGAACCATGAATTCCGTTTGGGACGCATTATAGCCAGATTGCTTTTCAGGCAGAAATTTCGAGTGCTTTGACACGTAGACTGCTCAACACTACTTTTATTGAAAAAAACTTTTTAGTGATTTCAGGGTAATTTTGAGTGCTGATTCTGTGTGTGAATCTGGCATTATTTTTTTTTCAAACGCTGTAATTTTTAACATAAAGTGAAAACTAAATTTCAGTAGTACTGCATAAGCAGCACACAAATCGCATTTAAATCTGCGAGCGGAGTTTACGTCACTAGAAAGCTTGAATCAATGGAATGAATCAATTTAATCATGAAAAGTAATCAATACATAAATTGCAAGATAAGTCAATACTAATGATTGATACTTAGGGCCGGACTTGGGCAAGTGTGAAGGTTGGCCGCAACCGGGGCGTTAAATGTTAGGGGCCGCAAAAACGTGATGAAAGAAAATACTTTGATTGCATTTTAATTTAAAAACTTCGTTTTCAACAAAGCGAATGCATTTAAACCTCACTACAACGATACTCAATATAACGGTAAATTACTCTACAACGATATTTTTTCAAGCCTTGTTTGAAAATACCTATACTCTAATGTTAAACTGTTACCTCTCGACATAACGATATATAATCCGTACATAATCTACAACGACATTTTTTCTTGGTCTGCAGAGTCGTTTTATCGAGGTTTCGCTGTAGCTTAAAATTTTGTCTAAAACCTTTAAAATTCAGACATCGAACCCTATTCCTCTTGCCTAGGGTTTTCACAGAACCCCTTCCTCCAAATCAAGTAAAGGATGGAGGTGGATCTAGTGCTCCGGATGATGGGTTGCTAAATTCTTCTTTTAAAATTTAAAAAATTACACAAGGCATACATAATGCATACTTGCCCGGCCGAAAGAGTATGAAGTTGAGGTCCTGGGTAGGTAATCGGTTCAATTTCCCTGACAGCTCTCCAACCTTTAAATGTCTGGAAGCAGCGGGCAATATCGTTTAAATTTATTGTCGAATAATTTTTTTCTCTGTGACCATGAAATAGTAGTTTGATGTTCATTCTGCCTATGTAAACCTGGCGTGCTCCTGGGTGTTCATGGTTACTCAGGGATTAGGAAACTCCGTTTTCGAGGGCCACAAAATGTTTAAGCCCGTCCTTGATAATAAAATAATGCGTATTTGTAAATCAATAAATGCACATCTTTAAAAACACTCCACTCAATTATCAGATTTCAATATGCAGGCAATGCACGTCATATGAAATTTGTGGTACATTTATGTTCAGAATAAAAGTAAAACAATCATGTATACATTTATATATCGTATAATATATGGAATGAAAATAAGGGAATATATTTAGGATATCAGAATAGATCAATGCAGTAATGATATGCTCTATAATGTTGCATTTTATCCACTAAAATGAACACAAAATGATATTAAATTAATTCAAGGAGAAGCACTTGCATGATTTTCTGTTATGGGTTTTGAATGTCTTTCATAGGAGGCTTCGGTAGAGTAATCAGCCATCATACGCGAGGCTCGAGCTTGCCTTGATACTTCTGTTCCATTACTTTCATAGCTTGATGAAACCGCCTCTCTTGTCATTAAAATGACTCAGATTGTCTGTGAAATTGGACCAAGTAACTAAGAAGAAAATGCGCCTTTGTGCTCATATTAACAGTCTATTTTTCAAACGTTAGAAAATTTTTAAATTCAAATTACAAATTAATCGTATTTTATTGCAATTCTTCATCGTTCTCTGCTTTGCAATCATTCAAAAAATTCTCAACAACCGATACGAAACATGATCAAACTGAAGATTGACCGGATTGAACGGATATTGATTAATATCCGTCAAAAATGCTGAAAATTTCGTATCTTTAAGAAATTTATGAATTTGAGAACCATCAAAAATCCTTGCTCACAGCTTTTCATTGTTCAGTCCAGGAAACGTTTTACAAATTCATTGGAAGCACTCGCCACTTTATTTATTGAGCACCTTTATCGAATTGCTTCACTATAAGCCGAGTTTTATATGAAGTGTTGGGGGGGGGGGGGATGTATTTTGTCTATGAACCGCTGGCTCTCTGATGATATTTTCTTTGTTGTCCCAGTAAGAGGTTCATCAGCTCAAGATCATGACAAATAACGGATGTCTGATGATGAGAGATACGTAAATTTTGCGCATAAAATTTCGAAATTTCGCAAAAATAAAATTTTCTAAATCAGAGATTTTGCATTTATTCGCAAAAATGAACAAAACTAACGATACATTATTACTTCGCTTCAAAATGAAACCTGAAGGAAAAAAGTACTTAATTAAAAGCTAATATTTCAGTAATTCTTCAATAGTACTTCCCTCTGTGACTAGTAACGGCGTTGTAGGTACATAATACAGTCGACTCTCGGTTTACGGAGTTAATTCGTTCCTGAGGTAGGTTGGCAAACCGAAACACATTTAGGAATTAATGTAAAAATAGATTCATTCGTTTCTAAGACCCCGAAGATTCCTACAGTGTCAATTTTTACACGCTCAAGTGAATAACTCGAAACCTATTGAAATAATCATACTGACACTAAAAACACTTTTTTCCAGAGAAAATCCAGACTTTACGAGAAAACGGGCATATATGCTATACATGGGCAGAGCTGTCTACCCATGTCTAGTCTGATTAATTTCATCTATTAATGTCAATGTCAAAGCTCTCGAAATTTCTGCCTGCAAAGCAATCTGGCTACAATGCGTTCCAAACCGAATTCATGGTTTTATAAGTCACTTGCTGCCAAACTTCATCAATAAGTTCTATGAGCAATGTGGGCATTAAAATGATGTTTCTAGAAATCAGATAGTAGTAATTACATATGTATCAGAGGTTATTGCAAAACGTGTTTCAAAAATTTCTTTGATGAAAACCGTCCCAAAATTTTAAATGACAAGCTGATCTATGAGCTGGATAAAAGGTGTCGAATTCGGAGGAATGCATTTGAAAAAATCGAAATGCGGCCGTAGACACTTCAATTTCTCCATTATCATTTCGAATTTAGTCAAATATTTTCCTGCTTGCGTGTTCGTAAACCGAATCAATTTTTGTTGTTGGTAAACCGAATTGACGTAAACCGAGACGTTCGTAAACCGAAGGTTGACTGTGTCAGCATTCTTGCTATTAGCGGGACTACGAAGACTTTGAATTACTGTCTTTGCATAGTAGGTAATAGAATTTCATTATATTTAACATGCGCATGGCCATCAACAGAAGTATTTTAGATGACTACTGAAAGTAGTATGATTGTATTTATCAATGACTTCATACCATGTCATAACGTTGCAAAAAATATTATCTTGGAGAAGCTTTCCAAAGTACAAAATTTGGGTGCAAAGTTGATGTAAGTGTTGTCACGGCTTCAGATAGGCCCAGCATAAAACCACTGTATATGCTGCAGAGTTTAATTTGTCGCGTCGAATATCGTGTAAAATAAATGTATTTAAACTCTTCTGCTGCTGTCAAACTTTTTTTCTGTCTTTTCGAAAAAAATGGCTCTGACTTTTGCGTTCATGAGAAAATTAACTTGATGCGCAAAACGTGCGCGAATGGATATATAGTTTGGTCCTTCTATAAATAGTCAATAACATCCATAATTTTCGGACAGAACTCAGAAACGGAAGGCAACTGAACTCTTAATTCACGAGTTAGAATTCAAAAGCTCAGCAAAATCACGACCTATTTTCGCTTAAAATTGTAAATCTTCGAAATTTTGAGGAAAAGTTATAAAAATCAAAATTTTCGTATTTATTCATCTACATCGGCTAATTTCACTTTTATCGCATTTATTCCGTAAATATGAAAATTACGCTTCCTTAATGATGCTATGAATGCAATAATATTGAGAATAAGTTACGAAAATAAATGAAAAAACACAAAAGTAAAAATCTGCCGCAAAAAATAGTGATTACAGACTGCATTGGAATGTTGAGAATATGTACTATCTCAAAACTAGAGTCATTTCGTCAAAACCAACACCAGTTTTGGAATCAGCAGACCACTAAAACCTAAAACCTTTACAATAAAACCGTTGAAGTTTCTTTGGTAAACCGATTTTTTTTTTTTTTTGTCTTGAGTAGTGTAATAGAGGATATTTTAACACTTCTAACGAAATTAGACATTCCCTGTCTCTGCCCCAGTCTGACTTTTTCTCTCTCTCTCTGAGGGAATTCGTTTTTAGTTTATTCAAAGTTCTTTATGACTTTTTTTCAAAAACGTTATAAGCGGGATCCGAATTGGACAAAAACCGAGACTCATGTAAAACCAACAGATCTATCCACCCTATTTTGTAGGTTAACTATCATTCTCCTTCGACAAAGAAAAAGTTTACCCCCCCCCCCCCGCACTCATGAGAAAATCTTCCGTACACTACTGAATGGAATTCGCTGCACACACAATGTACTTACAGTTCCCGTTTGAACTAGACTGGGACAGAAGGAGTCTTCTCCTGAACTGGGGTCTTCCGTGTACCTATAATAATTAGCTAAAATTTTTCGCAAGCATCTTTATAGTTAATTTATTGTGCCATCAAACAAAAAATATAGCCAGATATGCATGGCTTCTTTCTCAGCCAGAGATATCAATGGGTTCGAGTACCTGGGTTCGAGTCCCGGCGGAGACGTGATGACTTTTCTTTCCGAGCTCACCTCAGCATAATATCCGGAAAATAACTGTTTCCTTGATATCTCTGGCTGAGAAAGAAGCCATGCATATCTGGCTATATTTTTTGTTTGATGGCACAATAAATTAACTATAAAGATGCTTGCGAAAAATTTTAGCTAATTATTATAGGTACACGGAAGACCCCAGTTCAGGAGAAGACTCCTTCTGTCCCAGTCTAGTTCAAACGGGAACTGTAAGTACATTGTGTGTGCAGCGAATTCCATTCAGTAGTGTACGGAAGATTTTCTCATGAGTGCGGGGGGGGGGGGTAAACTTTTTCTTTGTCGAAGGAGAATGATAGTTAACCTACAAAATAGGGTGGATAGATCTGTTGGTTTTACATGAGTCTCGGTTTTTGTCCAATTCGGATCCCGCTTATAACGTTTTTGAAAAAAAGTCATAAAGAACTTTGAATAAACTAAAAACGAATTCCCTCAGAGAGAGAGAGAAAAAGTCAGACTGGGGCAGAGACAGGGAATGTCTAATTTCGTTAGAAGTGTTAAAATATCCTCTATTACACTACTCAAGACAAAAAAAAAAAAAAATCGGTTTACCAAAGAAACTTCAACGGTTTTATTGTAAAGGTTTTAGGTTTTAGTGGTCTGCTGATTCCAAAACTGGTGTTGGTTTTGACGAAATGACTCTAGTTTTGAGATAGTACATATTCTCAACATTCCAATGCAGTCTGTAATCACTATTTTTTGCGGCAGATTTTTACTTTTGTGTTTTTTCATTTATTTTCGTAACTTATTCTCAATATTATTGCATTCATAGCATCATTAAGGAAGCGTAATTTTCATATTTACGGAATAAATGCGATAAAAGTGAAATTAGCCGATGTAGATGAATAAATACGAAAATTTTGATTTTTATAACTTTTCCTCAAAATTTCGAAGATTTACAATTTTAAGCGAAAATAGGTCGTGATTTTGCTGAGCTTTTGAATTCTAACTCGTGAATTAAGAGTTCAGTTGCCTTCCGTTTCTGAGTTCTGTCCGAAAATTATGGATGTTATTGACTATTTATAGAAGGACCAAACTATATATCCATTCGCGCACGTTTTGCGCATCAAGTTAATTTTCTCATGAACGCAAAAGTCAGAGCCATTTTTTTCGAAAAGACAGAAAAAAAGTTTGACAGCAGCAGAAGAGTTTAAATACATTTATTTTACACGATATTCGACGCGACAAATTAAACTCTGCAGCATATACAGTGGTTTTATGCTGGGCCTATCTGAAGCCGTGACAACACTTACATCAACTTTGCACCCAAATTTTGTACTTTGGAAAGCTTCTCCAAGATAATATTTTTTGCAACGTTATGACATGGTATGAAGTCATTGATAAATACAATCATACTACTTTCAGTAGTCATCTAAAATACTTCTGTTGATGGCCATGCGCATGTTAAATATAATGAAATTCTATTACCTACTATGCAAAGACAGTAATTCAAAGTCTTCGTAGTCCCGCTAATAGCAAGAATGCTGACACAGTCAACCTTCGGTTTACGAACGTCTCGGTTTACGTCAATTCGGTTTACCAACAACAAAAATTGATTCGGTTTACGAACACGCAAGCAGGAAAATATTTGACTAAATTCGAAATGATAATGGAGAAATTGAAGTGTCTACGGCCGCATTTCGATTTTTTCAAATGCATTCCTCCGAATTCGACACCTTTTATCCAGCTCATAGATCAGCTTGTCATTTAAAATTTTGGGACGGTTTTCATCAAAGAAATTTTTGAAACACGTTTTGCAATAACCTCTGATACATATGTAATTACTACTATCTGATTTCTAGAAACATCATTTTAATGCCCACATTGCTCATAGAACTTATTGATGAAGTTTGGCAGCAAGTGACTTATAAAACCATGAATTCGGTTTGGAACGCATTGTAGCCAGATTGCTTTGCAGGCAGAAATTTCGAGAGCTTTGACATTGACATTAATAGATGAAATTAATCAGACTAGACATGGGTAGACAGCTCTGCCCATGTATAGCATATATGCCCGTTTTCTCGTAAAGTCTGGATTTTCTCTGGAAAAAAGTGTTTTTAGTGTCAGTATGATTATTTCAATAGGTTTCGAGTTATTCACTTGAGCGTGTAAAAATTGACACTGTAGGAATCTTCGGGGTCTTAGAAACGAATGAATCTATTTTTACATTAATTCCTAAATGTGTTTCGGTTTGCCAACCTACCTCAGGAACGAATTAACTCCGTAAACCGAGAGTCGACTGTATTATGTACCTACAACGCCGTTACTAGTCACAGAGGGAAGTACTATTGAAGAATTACTGAAATATTAGCTTTTAATTAAGTACTTTTTTCCTTCAGGTTTCATTTTGAAGCGAAGTAATAATGTATCGTTAGTTTTGTTCATTTTTGCGAATAAATGCAAAATCTCTGATTTAGAAAATTTTATTTTTGCGAAATTTCGAAATTTTATGCGCAAAATTTACGTATCTCTCATCATCAGACATCCGTTATTTGTCATGATCTTGAGCTGATGAACCTCTTACTGGGACAACAAAGAAAATATCATCAGAGAGCCAGCGGTTCATAGACAAAATACATCCCCCCCCCCCCAACACTTCATATAAAACTCGGCTTATAGTGAAGCAATTCGATAAAGGTGCTCAATAAATAAAGTGGCGAGTGCTTCCAATGAATTTGTAAAACGTTTCCTGGACTGAACAATGAAAAGCTGTGAGCAAGGATTTTTGATGGTTCTCAAATTCATAAATTTCTTAAAGATACGAAATTTTCAGCATTTTTGACGGATATTAATCAATATCCGTTCAATCCGGTCAATCTTCAGTTTGATCATGTTTCGTATCGGTTGTTGAGAATTTTTTGAATGATTGCAAAGCAGAGAACGATGAAGAATTGCAATAAAATACGATTAATTTGTAATTTGAATTTAAAAATTTTCTAACGTTTGAAAAATAGACTGTTAATATGAGCACAAAGGCGCATTTTCTTCTTAGTTACTTGGTCCAATTTCACAGACAATCTGAGTCATTTTAATGACAAGAGAGGCGGTTTCATCAAGCTATGAAAGTAATGGAACAGAAGTATCAAGGCAAGCTCGAGCCTCGCGTATGATGGCTGATTACTCTACCGAAGCCTCCTATGAAAGACATTCAAAACCCATAACAGAAAATCATGCAAGTGCTTCTCCTTGAATTAATTTAATATCATTTTGTGTTCATTTTAGTGGATAAAATGCAACATTATAGAGCATATCATTACTGCATTGATCTATTCTGATATCCTAAATATATTCCCTTATTTTCATTCCATATATTATACGATATATAAATGTATACATGATTGTTTTACTTTTATTCTGAACATAAATGTACCACAAATTTCATATGACGTGCATTGCCTGCATATTGAAATCTGATAATTGAGTGGAGTGTTTTTAAAGATGTGCATTTATTGATTTACAAATACGCATTATTTTATTATCAAGGACGGGCTTAAACATTTTGTGGCCCTCGAAAACGGAGTTTCCTAATCCCTGAGTAACCATGAACACCCAGGAGCACGCCAGGTTTACATAGGCAGAATGAACATCAAACTACTATTTCATGGTCACAGAGAAAAAAATTATTCGACAATAAATTTAAACGATATTGCCCGCTGCTTCCAGACATTTAAAGGTTGGAGAGCTGTCAGGGAAATTGAACCGATTACCTACCCAGGACCTCAACTTCATACTCTTTCGGCCGGGCAAGTATGCATTATGTATGCCTTGTGTAATTTTTTAAATTTTAAAAGAAGAATTTAGCAACCCATCATCCGGAGCACTAGATCCACCTCCATCCTTTACTTGATTTGGAGGAAGGGGTTCTGTGAAAACCCTAGGCAAGAGGAATAGGGTTCGATGTCTGAATTTTAAAGGTTTTAGACAAAATTTTAAGCTACAGCGAAACCTCGATAAAACGACTCTGCAGACCAAGAAAAAATGTCGTTGTAGATTATGTACGGATTATATATCGTTATGTCGAGAGGTAACAGTTTAACATTAGAGTATAGGTATTTTCAAACAAGGCTTGAAAAAATATCGTTGTAGAGTAATTTACCGTTATATTGAGTATCGTTGTAGTGAGGTTTAAATGCATTCGCTTTGTTGAAAACGAAGTTTTTAAATTAAAATGCAATCAAAGTATTTTCTTTCATCACGTTTTTGCGGCCCCTAACATTTAACGCCCCGGTTGCGGCCAACCTTCACACTTGCCCAAGTCCGGCCCTAAGTATCAATCATTAGTATTGACTTATCTTGCAATTTATGTATTGATTACTTTTCATGATTAAATTGATTCATTCCATTGATTCAAGCTTTCTAGTGACGTAAACTCCGCTCGCAGATTTAAATGCGATTTGTGTGCTGCTTATGCAGTACTACTGAAATTTAGTTTTCACTTTATGTTAAAAATTACAGCGTTTGAAAAAAAAATAATGCCAGATTCACACACAGAATCAGCACTCAAAATTACCCTGAAATCACTAAAAAGTTTTTTTCAATAAAAGTAGTGTTGAGCAGTCTACGTGTCAAAGCACTCGAAATTTCTGCCTGAAAAGCAATCTGGCTATAATGCGTCCCAAACGGAATTCATGGTTCTGTAAGTCTAGAGCCGCCCTTAGAGGTGTGCGGTTGCACCGGGCCCCGCACTCACGGTAACTTATTGGAGGCTTCCATCAATTCTTAAATTATTTCTTGCATTAATTCCGAATTTTCATCAATTCTAGAATTTTTTCTTCCGTTCATTCTAAAAAAATCAATTCTGTTATTATGGTTTATAAACGGTGTGATAAGTTTCACTTGATTCCAAATTGGAAAAACTTAATTCCTTCACGATGAATTCACGTGAATTCAATCTAAAACCTTCGATATCTAACACACAAGACATGACGATTCAAAAAGGAAAATACTTTACTTACAGGTAATGCTAGCTGTGGAGTGTAGAGACTGAGAGTATTCAAACAGACGAAACGTTGAGTAAAATGAAGTGGTTGCAGTGCAACAGCGGCGCGTTTAAATAAATATGTGACGAGTTACACCAAGTTGGCGTTTACCGCTTGCATGAAATTGTTTCTCAAAAATCAAAGTCTACGTTGTTGGGAGCGGTGCATTGGCTAGGGTGATAAGAGGATTGAGGGAGCGGATGTGAGGCGCGTGAGGGGGCGGATGTGAGGTGTGTGAGGGAGCGGATGTGAGGCGCGTGAGGGGGCGGATGTGAGGTGTGTGAGGGAGCGGATGTGAGGCGCGTGAGGGGGCGGATGTGAGGTGTGTGAGGGAGCCGGATGTGAGGCGCGCGCCTCCGCGCCTCCCCCTGTGTTTGAACTGTCCTTTTTATACTACTGGGGGCATACTGTGTTTATGAGGCCCATGTCCTACTACTGATGCTGGAAAAAACATTCCAGCATCAGTAGTAGGACATGGGTCTGGGTCATGAGTCGACAGGTCAAAATCCCAACAGGGTTAAAATACCGAAAGGGTCGAATGAATTGAAAATTTTAGTTCCACCGTATACGTCGCACTTAGCAATTTCTGTCGAGATTTGCATTTCTCGCGGCGAGGGGCATTGTGGGGCTCCGATCAAGTAAATGTTGAAATTTTAATTTTCACCGTATAAGCAGCACTTGCTGTCGGGATTTGCATTTCTCGCTGCATAATATTTTGTATGTCTGGGGTGGGGGGAGGGGGGAGAAGTCATTCAAAAAATGTCTCAGTTATTCGACACATTCATACGATGTTTTGACTTGGCCTCTTGTGAACGTAGTATAAACGAGATTCCCCTGTATTATGCAGTGGACTTGGCGAGAGGTCACGCTATGTCCTGTTGTTCTGCAACCCTATTCGACTTGTTAATGTCGAATCAAGGGCGTAGCGAGGGGGGGGGGACCAGACCCCCAAGTCCCCCCCCCCCGAAAAGTGAGAAAATGACCAAAAAAATGGAAAAAGATGGCCAAATCCATTGTTCTGTCACTATGGTCCGCCCCCCCCGAACGAAATTTCTGGCTACGCCCCTGTGTCGAATGGACGCTTCCCGTTGCTAAGATGCTTATTCATGTTCACATTGCCGATTTACTTTTTTCTCTGTGATTGGTTAAATATTTACAAAAGGGAATAAAGAATATATTAATCTCAATCCTCAAATGGCACTATTTTGTAAAACTAAATTTTACTTTTTTTATTTATGAAGAAAAAATTTCAGCCAACTCTCCACGAAGTCCACGGGCCAACAACTCTGAATCCGGCAATTCACAAGGGCTTAATACAGTGTAGAGTTGGCCAACGGGAACCCGGTTAGGTAGGGGGGGGGGCAAAATAATTGAAGACATTTAATTACTTTGAAATTATTTCTTCAGTTTAAGTCAGTTTAAAAAAAAAAGCAATTGCTTCCGGTAATTAAATCATCATAAAAATCAGAATTTTTATCATTTTTAACTGATTCACCAATTTTATAATGTAAAAATAAATATAGATTCATCATGAGGCCCTAGGGCTATTGCACTCTAAGCCTTCTGATGTAAGCACTGCATGTAGTCAGGGCCACTGCCGTCTTAACGCATGAGTCCACCAGGGCATTTCACGGGAATCTCAAGTGCAGAATGGGCCTCATGACAATATGAGACGTAGTCAAAAATTCGACATTCAGAATGTGAATATGTTAGCAGGTGTTTCAATCAAGTGGGGCCCAATAAAAAGCATAAAACCCCTTCTCCCAGTGAAGGCCGGGAACTGGAGAAGTAGGGTAACTGCCCCGCTGAAAAATTTGGAGACAACAGTGTTCGAGGTGGGAACAAAGAACACCGTTATAAAATTACCAACAGAAACCGCGGAGTGCGGCATATGCAATGAAATCAAAATTTCAAAATTTATTTGATCGCAATTTATTATCCTTATCGGAGGCCATACGCCCCTCGCTGGGAGGAACGCAAACCAGGACAGAAAGTCGAAAGTGCGGCATATACGGCGAAACTAAAATTTCAAAATTTTATTGATCGCAATTTATCATCTTGATCGGCACCCCAGAACGCCCCTCGCCACGAGAAATGCAAATCTTGACAGAATAGCGAAGTGCGGCGTATACGGCGAAACAAAAATTTTCAATTCGATCCTTTCGGGATTTTAACCCTGTTGGGATTTTGAATTTCGGGAATATGGCCCAGACCGATGTGCTACAACTGATGCTGTAAAAAACATTAGTGCAATAAAATGAATATAAAGATAAGTTTAATTTTCTCCATCAGCAAAACTGGTAAAAGAGCCTCAGCTTCTAATTGTTAAAAGCCATATGCTTGAGTTCAAAAGCTGTGTGAACTTATCTCGTTTTAAACATCCAGTTCTTGCACATAAAACCTCGTGGGTGACAAAAACATTTTCGAAAACTGGCTCCTGAAACTAGAGCTTCGAAAACGAAATAAAAAAAATTAGCATTCCTTTTTGGGAAATTTTAGAGGAGATATAATTTTCGACAAGCATTTTTCATTACATGTTTATTTGGTATAACTTTCATTCAAAACATACAGTACTTAATTAATAATTTCCGACATCATTTTCATTCTTCACATATTTATAATTGAAGGGTTTCTCGCTCGCTCACGGACTCGGTAGTTCGCTCGCCCACTCATTCGCGCACCCGTTCACTCGCTCGCCCACTCACACTCACTCACTCGCCCACTCACTCTCTCATGGACTCAGTAGCTCGCTCGATCACCCGCTCAGTCACTCGCTTCCTCACTCACCAGCACAAGGACACATTAGCTCGCTCACACACCCACCCGCCCACTCACTCACGGACTCGGTAGTTCGCTCGCCCACTCATTCGCGCACCCGTTCACTCGCTCGCCCACTCACACGAACACTCACTTACTCGCCCACTCACCCACTCACTCTCTCATGGACTCAGTAGCTCGCTCGATCACCCGCCCAGTCACTCGCTTCCTCACTCACCAGCACAAGGACACATTAGCTCGCTCGCACACCCACCCGCCCACTCACTCACGGACTCGGTAGCTCACTCGATCATTCGCTCACTCACCTACTCGCCCACTCACTCCCTCATCCAGTCACCCACTCACTCATGGGACTCAGTAGCTCGCTCGCCCACTCATTGTTCCAATCTCCCACTCACTCACCCGCTTACTTATGTTTCAACTGTTACTCCAGCTCTCACAAGGTTTATGAATGTTCGTCGTCGTTCAGGTGTTCGCGATGTGATCAGAGGCATCATTCAACTTTGCACGAAGTTGTGTCCACTAGTGTTACCGCTGCGTTATCGGATATGCCTGAATCTACCGAGTCTAAGGTGCATGAATCCACAGTGTTGCAATCGAATATTTCCGCTAATGTTCCTTTCTGTACGCTATTGCCCAAGGCTCAAGTGTGCGTCTTGGATACGTCAGGTAACCGTCATGTTATCCGTGCACTTCTCGACTCGGGCTCTCAGTGTTCCTTCATCAGTAAAGCATGTGTTCAAGCATTGAGTATTCCCCGCAAAAATGCCCGCTTGACTGTGAAAGGAGTGGCAGCTGTGGACGCTGGTACCACTAGAGGGTTAGTGAACTTTAAATCATATTCTACATATGATGATAATCATTATATTGACATTGATTCGTATATCTTGAGAAAGTTAACGGCTCCTTTGCCTACTGAGTTTATTCGTTCGGATGAACTGAATTCTTATGCTGATTCTCTAAAATTAGCTGATGTTAACTTTGATAAATGTAAAAACATTGACATTATTATTGGAGCTGAGCATTTTTTCTCTTTGATACGCCCAGGGCAAATACGGGATAACGATAGTGCACTCATCGCCCAAAACACATTGTTCGGTTGGGTGCTGTCAGGAAAGATCCCTACGAAATGTAATGAAGCTAAAAATAACTGTCAGTCTAATGCTAATTTGATATGTCTTCATTCTGAATTGGATATCGATGAAACACTTCATGGTTCCGACGAGATTCCTACAGTGTCCCATGAAAACTGTCTCTCCTCTGAAGAGGAATTTTGTGAGAGGCATTTTCAGGAGAATTATCAACTGTGCACGGTAACTTACAAAACATCCCCACTACGAGATTATTGCATCAGGTGGTCTTGAACTGAGGAGAGCTTATCAGCTGTTGCTGACGTCATTTAGAACGACACATATGTTGACGATATATTATACGGTTGTGATGGTTTGACATTTGTTCGCAGCCGCAGCTTATAGGTGTTTTCAGAGAGCATGGTTTTCATTTGAGAAAGTGGCGTTCTAATTCATTGGAATCAATTGATTATATTTTTTCTTGGGATGTCTCTTCTGAAAATGCATCCGTTGAAAGTTGTGGTGATGGTATCTTACGGGTGGGAGGACGTTTTCGACATTCCTCTTCGAATCGTTCTCTTTCAGCTTGTGGAGCTGGCTTTGCAGGACCTGTCAACATACAACAACACAGAGGTCGCGAATGACTTCCGGCAGAAGGATATACCGCTGTTTTTGTGTTTTGCTCGAAAGCTCCTCATATCGAAGTTTATCGATCTTACACCCAATGCATTTATTGCAGCTCTTCAACGATTTTGCTCACGTGCAGGTGCTACTAAACATATTTATATTGATAATGCTCATGAAATTCATCTAAGTGGAAATGTTATGTTGAGTAGTCGCCATTCGAACTACTAGGGGTATTTTTAAAAGAAATGTTTAATTTGTTAATCAGATGCTAAGATATGTGTGTTCTACTTATGTATCAAGAATAATATGACATCATGTATATATTCTTGGTAGGGTGGGAGTATGTTTGTGTGTAGCTGTAGTATTTCATATTATTCTTTTTCTCTGTATCGCCACTAGATGGCAGCGCTTACATAATTATTATCTATGTTATTTTCCCCCCTTTTGAGGCAGATGTTATTTTGTATCGGCTCGAGTCAGTCGTAACTTTGCTTCATCTCATTAATAAACGGGTTTTTTGTTTAATTATAATTGAAACCTTTGCGTTCTCCGTATATAACGGCGCGTTCGTCGTTCGTATACAGTAAGGATATTGCTTGCTTAGAAATGGATGTAAGAGAGGAAATCTAGTACAAAGCGGCATTGCCCATTAGAGCACCTGTGCTCTGCAAGTACCATGGGGGTGGCCTTAGGTATTAATATGAAGGTAACCGGTGCACGTCGGCGTTCTAATTATTTAGGAACGGGCGGAATTTATTATGGCAGATGAATAGCACAGATCTTCTCGGGAATGGTCACGCGAAAGTCCAATCGAATTGGCCTTGCTTGAGGCCTCAAATAAAAATGTAGCACAGAAAGAAAAATTGCAAGACGGAGCGAATCCGGGGTTCTAAGGAAGAGCCGAAGAGGAAGTAAAATGCAGGACCGTCTTAAGAGCATCATGGGCTCCCGGGCCAAGTGATTTTTCTGAGGCCCCTTTTCTCTTGAGGGCTCCGGGTGAGGCCCATGCCTTAAGACGGCACTGGTAAAATGAGGAGTCCTGATAGAAGAGGGAAGATATGGAAGTTGGAAAATTTGTTGTGAAGAGAGAAGAGTTTGGAGTTTGCCCGGAGATTGGGAGAAAAAGCCGGAGGGGTGGGCTTGGATTTTGTGGAGTGGAACAGAGTTGCGGGATATGAAAAGGCCGTAGTGTGGTGTGTAGGAAGTGCAGTAGTGTGGTGAGTAGAAAGTGCCGTGGTGTGTAGGAAGTGCCGTAGTGTGGTGTGTAGGAAGTGCCGTAGTGTGGTGTGTAGGAAGTGCCGGATGTAGGAAGCGCCGTAGTGCTGGATGTAGCAAGTGCCGTGAGGAGGAAGTGCAGACACACGATGGCAAGGAGATCACAAACGAGGACCGGGGTGAGTACACCAATCTATTGTTCCCTTAACCCGTAAGTCCAGTTATGCAATTGTTGAATTGGTATGTAATGTGTAACGTCTCAGATACATTAGATAAAGGCTACCTGCGGTTGTGCTGATAGCAGAAAAAATTCAGTATTAGGAGATACATTACAGTCTATAATTGATGTCCTGCTGTGTTAAACTTCTAAATTAAATATTTAGGTCTATATACTTCAAAATTCCCTCCGTGCGTTTAATCGCTCTGGATTACGTTAATTATGTTTTCTGTCATGTAAAACACATCGAAATTTACAACAACTACACGAACGCGACGTCTTGCTGATTAACAATTAGTTAAATACATAGTTAATTAAAAAGTCACCCAATAGAGAACGTGCTGGTACTACTACTAATTCGGCCGTTTACTCTATCAGCTCATAGAAAGTACTGTAGTACTTATCTCAGAACACCCGTTTCAGCGTGTACCAATAGCAAAGTTTGATCATTTCTGATGGCTGTAGACAGCTCAGAACATGATTACTAGAAACCGTTTAGATACATATCCACGATTTAAACCTTTCAGTCGCAATCCCGAGATATCTCGTCAAACTTGATCTGCTTCATTTCCGTCACCTCGGAATATTTCATCTTCTAAAAACACGTTGAACGTATTTTTTACGTAAAACACGTTCCCCCCCCCCCATCCAACCAATCAACTTCTGGTGGGCGAAGTCAGCTATTGTTCAAGGTTAGATAAGAGAAAAATAGATTGTGCGAGTTTTTCCCCCCTTTCTTTCAGCACAGTAAAGAAATATACACTCAGTGTAAATAATACAAAAGCTTTCCCCCCCCCAAAAGAGTATTTATCTTCCTATAGAAAGCCACACACGTCATGGCAGGGTTTTTTTTTATCATAAAGACCGAAATAAAAGCGATGGGAGGAGTAAATTTTCATGTTGGGAGGGGAGCAGTTATCAGTTTACAATCGGAAAAAAAAAAGAATAATTCTTTTTTGAAAAGAGTTGAAAATTTGATAAGGTTTCGCAATTTCAAATTTGGCAGTTATAATGCGGATCCTTTTGCATTTATGCAAAAAGTTCTTTCCTCGAGGTGTCGTCTTCTATCGAGCCAACATATAATTAACGGGGAGAGAAATGGTTATGTGTGGGAAACTCCTTTTACTTCTTTTAAGACTAACGGAAGTTATGGTGGTCGAGTGGTCGTAGTGATGGACTCGCATCACGAGGATCTGGGCTCGAACCGCACCTTCACTACAGTGTTTGGTAGACTTAAGTTGTTTTTCTGTGGTTTCCGAACTCGAGGCCTGAATATAATCCGATCTAGAGAGATATAGATGGCTTTTTTCTCAGCCAGAGATATCAAGGAAACAGTTATTTTCCGGATATTATGCTGAGGTGAGCTCGGAAAGAAAAGTCATCACGTGTCCGCCGGGACTCGAACCCAGGCCCTCTTGCATACCGGGCAAGCATGCTACCATCTACACCACTGGAGACACATAAACATGCCTTCCAAATTTCACGCACTGTGTCGTGAGGCGCTGAAGTAGAGGCATTAGTAGCCTCTCTTCACCGAGCCTTTTCTTTCCGAGCTCACCTCAGCATAATATCCGGAAAATAACTGTTTCCTTGATATCTCTGGCTGAGAAAAAAAGCCATCTATATCTCTCTAAACCGTCCCACCCGGGGGCCATTTCCTGAAGTTAAGAGAGGCTACTACTGCCTCTACTTCAGCGCCTCACGACACAGTGCGTGAAATTTGGAAGGCAGATTCATGTGTCTCCAGTGGTGTAGATGGTAGCATGCTTCCCCGGTATGCAAGAGGGCCTGGGTTCGAGTCCCGGCGGAGACGTGATGACTTTTCTTTCCGAGCTCACCTCAGCATAATATCCGGAAAATAACTGTTTCCTTGATAATCCGATCTCCTCGTTAAAAAGACTCGCCACAGAGGTGAACAGACCTAAAACGACATAATTGTTCAATCACTGAACTTCACTCATATTTCGATACATAGATGGCACCACTATAACTAGCATTTACACAGAAAAAGAGCGACCATACGTATCGTATTTCCCGGGACAGTCCCAGTTTTCTTTCTTTTTCTGGCCGTCCCACAATTTGACGAAAGTTTCCCGGTTTGTCCCGTTTTTTACATGACGCATACTTGGATTTTTATTCTTTATTGAAGTCAAAAATGGAAAATATTTTTCAAGTCATAAATTATATTATGATAATTACAACTATAAATAAGAACATTAATCTCCAACATTTGCCTTGTCGAACGTTTTATTTCGCGGAATTCAATTTGAATCCACTGCAATTTTCAGTAACGCTTCGCTTCCCACCATTGTGATTTTTCCGTAATTTCAGCAATATTTGGCAACTTTGTGCGCTTTTGGCGTTGTTCTTGGCGATAATTAGTGTTGTCCCGTATTTTGCCGTATTTGGAATCGCAATTTCCCATATTTTTCTCGAGGAAACCTACACAGAAACAAACTTCACGTTAGTTCAGCAACACGTACACACAGCGTGGGAACTCGTCTTCTTCTTCGATTACCTGCTTATAGCTGTTTATTGAGACAGAGCGAAGGGCCATCAAAATTACGGAAATACACAGCAATGCATCATAGGCGGAGATAGACTTGGGGAGGGCAAAGAACATGTACTCAATGTATTTATAATTTTATATATATATTTGTTTATATATACCATTTTTAGTGTATTTTCAAAAGCTGGGGGCAACGCCTCCCACCCCCCCCCCCAAAAGACGGGCCTGCAGAATCATTGAAAGAAATAATTTCAGCATTTATGAAAGAGAAATAAATCCAGAGTTGATGAAAGTGATTATTCCAGAAGTAATGAAAATGATTATTCCAGAAGTAATGAAAGTGCTTATTCAAAGTAATGAAAGTGCTTATTCAAAGTAATGAAAGTGCTTATTCAAAGTAATGAAAGTGCTTATTCAAAGTAATGAAAGTGCTTATTCAAAGTAATGAAAGTGCTTATTCAAAGTAATGAAAGTGATTATTCCAGAGGTAATGAAAGTGATTATTCCAGAAGTAATGAAAGAAATAATTAATAAAGGAAATAATTCCAGAATTAATGAAAGAAATAATTAATAAAGGAAATAATTCCAGAATTAATGAAAGAAATAATTAATAAAGGGAATAATTCCAGAATTAATGAAAGAAATAATAATTAATAAAGGAAATAATTCCAGAATTAATGAAAGAAATAATTAATAAAGGAAATAATTCCAGAATTAATGAAAGAAATAATTAATAAAGGGAATAATTCCAGAATTAATGAAAGAAATAATTAATAAAGGAAATAATTCCAGAATTAATGAAAGAAATAATTAATAAAGGGAATAATTCCAGAATTAATGAAAGAAATAATAATTAATAAAGGAAATAATTCCAGAATTAATGAAAGAAAACTCAAGAAATAATGAAGGAAAAAATTCCAGAATTAATGGAGGAAAATTTCAGAATTGATGAAGGAAAATTCAAGAATTGATGAAAGAAATGATTCCAGTATTAATGAAATAAATGATCTTTTTTCACCTTTAAATGAGTTCTCCTTTTTTTTAATCTTTAAAATCCAATATTTAGAGACCGAACTGTACATTTCTATGGGCAAATTGTCAGGCACGGACTCTGTTTTCACCGAATAACGTGATTTCCTTGCATTTGATGTCGCTGCCGTCGCGGCAGCTGGATATGCTCCTATAATTATACTTATTTTCTTCTCAATGGGATACAAAACTTTAGTCAGAGAAACAGTAGTTTTGATCCATTTTTTGCGCACGCGCACTACAGATATGACTACAGCATGAATTTTACAGAGTTGCCAGTGTGTGATATGGCTTCCCTCTGCACCATGTTGTAACCACAAAAAATCTGATAAAATTTATTATATTTTATAATGAAATTTAATTTTAATTTTCAAATTTTTTTCAGTGCATTTAATGTACTATCGTGTAAAACGTATCATTAAGGCATATTATCAGATTATTTGAAATCAAAAATTTAATGACAGTGAATAAACGCAAATAATAATAATTACGGTATTTAGCGTAAGTACAATCAAAATATAGCTAAATAAGTGCAAATAATAATAAATATGTATAAAGATTGCAACGATTGAAGATTGAAAAAAAAATACGTGAGAATGAAATAGGACGAGCCGTTAATGCCAAAAGGCACAGTGACACGATTGGCTGTTGGGGAACTGACTTATCAGTTTGTCATATTTGGCAAGAAATCATACTTTTTCATCATTAAAACAAGTCGCCAAGATGACTTTGTGTTGCTATCTTTTAAGACAAAACTCTGTCGGAAAACCTCATGACCATGTACTCTCTGTATTTTACGGAACAAAATTACATAGAACTCTGAGAAAATTTTAAATTTCCCGTTATCACGTGATTTCTAGTAAAAGTCATTTAGTGGATTTTTGTCTCTGAGATATATTGGGTGCAGCATTCAATGCCACTCTGCTGTTGTTACATTACGCATGCTCAACCCATGGCCCGCGGGCCAATTTGGCACTCAGAGCGATCTGATGTGACCCGCGACCTCAAACTTAATTTTGTAAAAATTTACAGATCACTTGAGTAACCCGCCGTACAGTTCCTCGCACACTTAAACGGTCGGTGGCACAGCACTTAAGTGACTCGTGGGACATTTACAGAGCACTTGAATGACTCTTGGCGCAGTTTAATATCACTCAAGGGACCAGCGACATATACACAGTTCACTTGAGCAACCTACGACATAGTTCTAGAACACTTTTGAGTGGACCCGACATATTTCCAGATCATTTAATTATCCGCGGCACATTTTATATCACTTAAGTGATACAATTCCACAACACTCAAGTGACCCGCGACACATTTATGTACCACTCAAGTAACCCACGACGTATTTACAGATCAATTAAGTGATGTGCGGCACAGTTCCAGAGTAATTAAGGGACGTGTGGCATAGTTTCAGAGCATTTGAACGGCCTGCGATGCAGTTTCACATCACTCAAGTTACCCGTGGCCTAGCTCTAGGTCACTCAAGTGGCCTCCGAGGCATATTTCGACATGATTTAAGTGGCGCGCGACACATTTTCAAATAAAGTGGCCCACTCTTCCTCCAAAGGTTGAGCACCATTGCATAAGGGTAATTGAAGCGAGGGGGTCCATGGAAAAATTCCAGTTGGTCCGTGTAAGCTCGGAAGTGAAAACATTTTCGTCATTATTCTTATCAGTGGTGTTTTAACAATAAAAGAGCCACAAGATCAATGGACCCCAGGGGCGAACAGTTGGTCTGGTGCCACGGACCAGTGGGGACGAAAATTTCATCCTTTAACCTCACCTTCAACATTATAAGGGCAATACCGTCTAGAGCAGAAGCTGCTGCCTTCTGCTCTAGAAGGTATTGATAAGGGGGCGCCCAAGCATTTAGTTGCGACTCTGCCTACGGCCGTAGCCAGAAATTAATTTCGAAGGGAGGGGGGTGACAAAAAGTAGAACAGACGATTGTACCATGTTATTACATATATATTGGCCTTTTCTTACATTTCGAGGGGGGGGGGTGGAACCAACCTCACCCACTTCCTCGCTACGGCATTGATGGACAATTGAAGAATCTTTTATTGATTCGCAAATTTTTTTCTCGAAAATTTGCAATTTCCACAACTGCACAATTTGCAGTCCGTCTCATAAATTTTTAACTACGTATTTTTTTCCATTCGTTCTAAAATTTCAACAATTTGGTTATTGGAATTAACGCTCACACACATTAGCTTTTATCTTAAAAAGTTTTTTTTAATTATTACTGTGTATGCTTACTAATATGCAACATTGAAAAAAAAGTGCAGAACCGCTGACATATATAAGAACAACAGTTCTGGGATTCAAGCCCCACAAGCAGAAGCCTACACAAGGAGGTGCTCAGAAGACCCAGTCAGCCACCTCGTTGGGCAATTTGCCTGTTGTGTCGTTGTATTTGTATATTGTATATTGTATATGCCTTCTCCCCAAAAGTTATAAAAAAATTTAATATTTTGGTCAAAAACAATTTGAAAAAATATCGAAAGAAAATACCCTTTATATTACGCTTTGGGGGGTTTTACACTTAAAGTATAGGAAATATTACGCAAATAAATTGTGGGCTGTTCAAAATCTTCTCTCTGCTTTCACGTTTCACCTAATTTTTGTGCTTTAATCACTATAATTATTAGAGGAATGATGGCTTGGAGATGGGAAAACAATCACCTCATTTTTTTTATATGTCTATGTACTAATTATTATTTGGGAGAGTTCATGGCCTTCATTTCATGGGTACTGTGTGTTCACGGAACACCCTGCTATAAGCACACAACGTAAGAAATATCCTTATCCATTGGCATTTCGTCAAGAACAGAACTACTACCTTGGTCCATCCGATAACTTGGATAGACCCCCTGTTGGGTTCACCTTTATTGGTGGGTGAACTTCAATTCCTTTTTTTTTTTCACAATAATAAAACTTTTCACATAATCAACATCACACGTATCTGCCACTTTGCATGATCTTTATTTGATCACTCAATAACGCAAATGGTCTCCATCATTTTACAAACTACACGCCTCACATTCACGTCTGCACATAGGCAGCTCCCGAGACCCACTGATCGTCCAAGGTCTCTTTTCTGTCCTCCTTTGTCCCTCAAAGGCAGGTGTCCCGATGTTTTGGCGATTCCATTTTAAAGAACAAGGAGGGTTCTCTTCGCTTCAACTTCTGCCATTCGTGTCTTTAGGAAGCACATCTCACACGCCCCCACCAAGAGAGAAACTTGCCTAGCAGAGGCTGGTTTTCTCTTAAAAACACAATAAGCATGAGTTTCTAATAAATCTTTCCCTCTCTTTACAAAAATGCACACATGGAATTCAGACTTACATACATGTTCAAAAAAAAACTAAAAAAAAACAAGAATTAAAATTTAAGCCAAAATACGTTCTGCAATAGAGATGACCATATATGCATAAATATACATATCCATGTATTTGTATACATACACAACAATACTCACATATATGGAATATATATATTCTGTTTCCTGTCTGTTTGAAAGTTCCGGGTACAATACTATGATTAACTCACGTGTACGAAATGTACATAGCAATATCAAAAAAAAAATATATAGAATACATCTTTCAGATTTAATATCCGAGTACGAGATACGCACATACATTACAAAAAAAAAATACTACAATCGTGATAATGCATCTGGTACCTGATTTAACGCACCAGCTTTATGTACAATCTGAAAATTCCATCTTTGCAGTACCAGAGCCCAGCGCATCAATTTTGGGCTTTTGGGTGTTGTGTATCTTGCAAATAAGTCAGTGGATTGTGGTCAGTTATTATTTCGATTTTCGTCCCAATTACCCATTTTTCAAATTTCTTCAAAACAAAAAGAATGGCCCACGCTTCCTTTTCTATGGTGGCCCATTTCCTCTGAGTATCATTAAGTTTTTGACTCACGAAAGCGATTGGTTTGTACTGGCCCTCGGCATCCATCTGTGTGAGACATCCTCCTACCGCAACGCATGATGCATCTGCATGTACCTGAAAATTTTTGTTGAACTGTGGTGTAGCTAGATAAGTTACTCGGCATAATGCATCCTTTAACTTCTGGAAAGATTCTTCCTCTATCTTTCCCCAACAAACTTTATTTGGAGATCCCTTCTTGGTGAGGTCAGTCAAAGGCGCTGACAGGGCCGCGTAGTTTGGAATATATGAACGATAAAACCCCATTAACACCAACACCGAGCGCACTTGTTTTTTATCAACAGGTGCCTTCAGGTTTTTGATAGCCAACACCTTTTCCTCGTCTGGCCCATGTCTTCCGTTCCCGATTCTATGTCCCAAGTATTTTATCTCTTTCGCTGCGAAGTTACATTTTTGCATACGTATGGAAAAACCGTAGTTATCTAGTTCTCTCAGCACTGCAGATATATGCATAAGGTGTTCCTCCCAGGTTTTAGAAAATATTATTATATCGTCTATGTAAGCCTGAGCATATTCATGATGTTCCCTGAGAACCCGATTCATTTGTTTTTGAAACGTACCACTGGCCCCGACCAACCCGAACGGCATGGTCTTCCATTGGTATACGCCATTGTGAGTCGCGAAAGCCGTAAGATGTCGACAGTTTTCGTCCATTTTGATTTGCCAATATCCTTTCAATAAATCTAAGCTGGTAAGCCAACACGCCCCTCCTGCTACGTACATTAGTTCTTGAATGTCTTTCATCGGAAAGACGGGGACTTTAGTCACTGAATTCAGTGCTCGATAGTCAATACACATACGAATGGAGGAGTCTTTTTTTGCAACACATACTACAGGGTATACAATTTCTGCCTCTGATATCTCAATAAGATTCCAGTCTAACAACTCCTGAATTTGTTTATCGACCTCTGCGCGATATGCCATTGGTATTTTGTAACAATGAGGTTTTTTCCGTGTGGCATTGGGTACCAATTCAATCGTGTGTTCGCCAACCTTAGCTGGTTGAACTGGTCTCGTGAACAAGATCCTATGCTTAAAAATGAGATTTTTTAAATCAGCTGATTGCCGTTTATTAAGTGAATCTATATTAAGATCATTTACCCCTTAAAAAAAATCAGTGGCCTTTGAAGTTTGGGTGGGGCATGTCTCCACTCTTCCAAAATCTTCATCCCCTTCGAAAATAATACTGGCCGAATTTACACATGAGGAGAATTTCCTGATTTTGTTTTCATGTACATGTTTTACACTGCCATCCCCCATCTCAATTAGAAATGAGTGCTGGCCCTTTTGTTTCTTGATAAAACCCGGACCTTGCCACCTAGCGTAGATTTTGCTGTTAGAGTCTGGTATTAACACTATGACTTTGTCCCCCTGTTTGAATGATCTAACCGAAGACCTCAGGTTATAATATTTCGCCATTCTATCTTGTTGTACTTGAGCTGTAAGATTTGCTTGTTCCGCTGCTCTTTCCAACCGACATTTCATATCATGTAGGTACAACGATATCGGTTTCGTGTTCAATTGCAACCCGTCATATTTGCCTGTCCATGTATTTTTCAAAATGCATAATGCGCCTCGTGGAGGTCTGCCATATAGAAGTTGAAATGGTGCGACTCCCGTAGTATTATTAGGAATTTCCCGATACGCCCACAAAGCATATGGCAGTTGCAAATGCCATTTCCTACCTTCGGCGTGTATAATGTGGTTCAACATCCTTTTCAACGTTTGATTGAATCTTTCAACCAATCCATTTGATTGGGGGTATCCAGGAGTTGAAAATCTCGGGCACGCTCCAATTCTTCTCTCGAATTCTTTAGTCAACTCCGCATTGAAGTTGGTACCATTGTCTGATGCTATGACATTAGGTATGCCCGTTCTAGCAAAGATGCTTAATAATGCCTCACAAGTGCTTTTTGCAGAGATGCCAGTGAGTGGCAAAGCCTCCGCCCACCTGGTATGTTGATCGACCAGACATAAAATGTATTTATGCCCCTTAGAACTACTAGGGGTTATTGGACCGATTATGTCAACATTGACCACCTGGAAAGGCAATACTGGTCTTGTTACGGGAGTTATTGGGGCTCTTTCCCTCGTTAATACTCGTTTAGTCAATTGACATTCTTCACACAGCTCACAGTACCTTTCGGCATCCTTCTTCAGAGTGTCCCAGAAGAAAGAGTACCGTATTCTTTCGATTGTTTTTCTTTTTCCCACATGTCCTGCAGATACTGAGGAATGCGCTAGTTTCAATACTTCATCTCTTCTGCCCTTGGGCAGAACTAGCTGCATCACAGTTTCAACCAGAATCTTATCTCGATGCCATAAAAGTTCCCCAGCAACAAAGTAGTTTGCTTTCCCAATTTTCGCGTTATCCCATGCTCCACGTAAATCCGTACACAAATTTTGTTCCCGAAGGAACTGATCTGTCGATGACAGCATTTTATCCTTTTCATCTAAATTCTTTCTTGATCCATCCCTTCATTATCAATTTCCTCGGAAAACTCGTAACTCTTGCCTTCTTGATCATTCTCGGACATTTTCTTGGGTTCCATCATCCCTGCCTTGGAGTTAATCTCCTCTGTTTCTATTTTTCGAGTGTCGAGCGAATTCCCCTCTTCCACACACAGCATATTTCTTACGTCTGGTGGCAACAAAACGTCTTCCACCAAATTCTTGGCTATCGCACACAATACCTCCTGGTGTATCACGTTTGATCTATCCCCAACCGCCATTCCTAAAGGAATGCTTAAAAGTGGGCATTTTACCGCAGGTCCGAAAATACTTTTTAAAAAAATAGTCGGCCTCCCTTCTGTTTGGATTTCAGGAAGTACATCCTGTCTTACTACGGTAATCTCACTACCAGAATCTACGAGAGCATAAACTAGTTTCCCGTTTACACTTATTGGAATTCTTTCTAATTTGCTAAGGTGTTCTCGAACAGACTTTCCCGAAGTTGTTTCCCCAAAAGATCGGACTTTTGCCACCACCACCCTTTCGTGTTCGTCTGTCTCTTCTCCCAAAGTTCGGGTATGGTTTATGTTAGCTTTTTTTTCGCCTTCAAATTCAGTAAATTTTCGCTTCTCCAGAATGGGACAGTTACGTCTGAAATGAAATTTAGAATTACATTCAAAACAAGTGGGTTTTCTCCAACTCTCCCTGTATTGTGCTCCTTTACTGCTCCCATCGAAGAGTTTGTTCTCTGTCCGTCTATCGTGAAACTGCCCATGAACTCTGTCACTCCAACTGCCTCGACGTTTTTCCCTCGGACTCGAAGCCATTTCTCTTCCCCTCGATGCGAAAAAAATATCACATTCTCTCCCAAGGTCCCTAGGTTTAAACCACTCCCCGTTTTGTCGGATTCCAATGTGGTACGCTGTCTCCCGGTCCAGTGTCTGGAATAATTTATCGGCTACAACCAATGAGTTCACACTTTCGAAATCCGTGGCTCCTCTCATCCTGATATATTGTTCCCATTGCGACGTAAGCCTTGTGGCAAACTGCATGAACGTCTCTTCCTCGTTCCGACTCGCTTTTTGGAAGTTTTCGAGACATCTCTGCGGGGAGGGCTGATACTCCCTCAACACAATTAATTTCAACTCCTTATAATCATCATATTTGTCACTGCTCAAACATGTCAATAGATTAGCAGCTCTCTCCCCCAGCATGCAAATCAAAATTTTTGCCCTTGCCGCCTCAGGTACATTTTCACTCTCGAAAGCTTTCTCAAGACTGGTGAAAAAATAGCTCCAACCCTCAGGTTCAGACAGGACTTTGACTGTCAACATCTTTACTACCTTCACGAAATCATCTAAAGTCTTAACCTTACTTCCAGACTCGTTTGAGCCACTTTGATTTTCCATGCCAATACGCATTTTTTCTAGGGCTAAACGCTCCTCGCTTTCTAATCGAAATTGGAGTTCTCTTTCTCTTTGATAAATCTCTCTCTGAATCTCCTCCGTCTCTACTCTTTCGCGCCTTATAGTAATTAATAGTTCTCTAACTATTTCCTCATCGTATGCCTTATTACCCAAAATGATATCTTTCAATTCCATTACCTTGATATCAGGTGCCACTGCCTCACCAAGCTCAATGGCCAGTATCTTCAGTTCCTCTTTGCGGTATTTCATCAGAAAAGTCATTTTCCTGTCACTCAATGAACCGAAATTCAAAAACACTATCGGATTCCTACTATCTACCGAATTTGTTGAAAAATTAAAAAGTTTCATGCAACGAATGATCTCACCCACGCATTTTTCTTCTTTTTTTTTTCGAAAGGCAAAGGGAAAAAAAAAACCAAACAAAAAGACAGTAAAAATACAAGAAACACACTGATCACGATTTGCGGTTACACTGGCAACAAACACAAAAAAATAAAATCTTCAAACCAAAACTGTCTGAACTCCATATATTTACCGCCGAGAGAGAGAGAGAGAAAAAAAATTACTCACGCCACCGAACTTATCGTTTGTACCAGGAGACTATCGTTTCCTTTTCGTTGTTTGGGTTCCTCTTCTTGCCGGCGTCGCCTCGATGTATACGTTTGTTTCTCCCACTCGCTACCGATGTATCGGGCTCATCACAAACACATCACCAGTTTCTTCCGAAAGGCACCGCTGCGACCACTGTTGGGTTCACCTTTATTGGTGGGTGAACTTCAATTCCTTTTTTTTTTTCACAATAATAAAACTTTTCACATAATCAACATCACACGTATCTGCCACTTTGCATGATCTTTATTTGATCACTCAATAACGCAAATGGTCTCCATCATTTTACAAACTACACGCCTCACATTCACGTCTGCACATAGGCAGCTCCCGAGACCCACTGATCGTCCAAGGTCTCTTTTCTGTCCTCCTTTGTCCCTCAAAGGCAGGTGTCCCGATGTTTTGGCGATTCCATTTTAAAGAACAAGGAGGGTTCTCTTCGCTTCAACTTCTGCCATTCGTGTCTTTAGGAAGCACATCTCACACCCCCTTAGACATTTTGAAAACCCAGAAAGCACAAAATTTGGTAAATTTTTTCTTGCTGTAGATATTTTTAATCTAGTGAGTTTAGCCCTGACTGTAGCTGTGTTATTGAAGTCAGGTCTGAAAGGGTAATAGCATTCTTTTTTAATAGGCTACCATTCCTGTCAGAAAGCGATACACAAATTCCTTTGTATTTCTAAAATTCAATGTCATTTTAAATATCTTTCCACTTCTTGAATATCATCAAAATTCAAGAACTGGTGAATATAAACAAATTAAAACAGTAATGAAAAATAGGCATCAGATATATGTGTAGAAAAATTTTAAAGATCTAACACTCTTATAGAAGCACCCGCTCCCCCCCCCCCTAAATCCTAGCAAGTCTTGAGAGTTCAATGGAAATTTCACATCATTTTTGTAAATAAATCACAAAATAAATTGAAACTGAAGTATTTATTGATGAAAAAAATATATATCAGCTAACTTTCATTTACAATGTATACGACTGCAGCCACTATGCACATACAAAGGACTTTTGATCATTTTCGCTTTCTCAGCATAAAAGTGTCAAACACCGGTTGTCTTTTTTGGTGATTGTTTCCTCTCCAGAACTGAAACTAACGAATCTCTGATATCATCTAGTGTTTTGTGGAGAGAGACTCCCACTTTCATTTTATCTGGAAAGCGAATGAAAACAATTGTAACAATTAATAACACAAATACAAACTCTACGGCCACAACAGGCAAATTGCCCAAGTGAACTGATGCTGGGAATAGGGGTTTAACTCAAGCAAGGGTGAGCAAACAGACAGTGTTTCAAAAGAGATGGGCTATTTCTAAAAAGATGGCAGAACAGGTGAAACAATCTCATTTTCCCTTTAGCAATGCATGGAACAAAAAAAATACTAAATGGCCAAAATTCTATTTACACAATAAAGTAGACGCGGTTTATTGGAATCATGTATAATCTTATCATTTGGTATTGGTTTAACCATATCTTTTTTCACTCCCCAAATTATCATTGTCTGCAAAACTATGTAGGAGATTAGAAAGTGTAATACTCCCCTCCCCGACAAACATTTCTGTACTCTGGATGATGATTTTTGCTTGCACATGAAATTGATAGGCTATCTGATTATTATTAGCCGTTATAATCCCTGTACGTGTGCAGCTGCTTTTGCAATTAACTTCCACCAATGGAGGCAAACAAATGTATGATCAAAAAGAAACTTCAGTTCCCTGTTAATTGTCCAGATTCAGTTTTTGTTTGAAAAACTTTCTCAAGGGAGCTATGGAACACACAGTACATGAATTAAACACCTGATGACTGAATTAAAAAAATTTTTTAGCTTAAAGGAAAAAAAAAAAACCCCAAGCATGATTTTTCCTCGAAACAGTCCTAGATAATGTTTTTCAACTTTTCAGAGACATAATGACTTCTCATGTTGCAAGACAAACTGCAATGAAATCAGAAAATTTTGAGTCACCCTTAGAAAAACTAAATTTAAATCCTCCTGCTTAAAATTAAAACTCCCTTTTAGCAATCACATGAATTTCAGACGGAAATACCAATTTTACAGTTGCCACGTCGACTAGGATTTATCAAGCCTAGAGCTATGGAGGAAAGCGAATTGAATCAGCTTGATTTAAATTCTGTTTTTCCTTTTCATAACTTATATTGAAGTGAAAGTAACCTAGTATATATGGTATACATGTTATTGAAATGTGAAGTTCTTGATTAAAATAAGCATAGAAGATCTTTGGGATAAAATATAGACTTAAACTTAATCCCTAGATATAGAACAGCTTTCTTTCCGCACTTTTTCTAGATTTTGTACATGGAAAAAAATTGTAGAGAAATATAGGGAGTTAAACTTAGCACTTAAAGAGTTCCCCTGATTAAAAAACAAACTATTTTTTGTATAAAGCCTTGAATTCTACGTACTAATTGCTGATTCAAAATAATAGATATGTTGTTCCAACATAAATACTGTTGGACTTTACATTTTAATACAAAAAGTGGAAAAGGTCTAGTGTTTGTCTATTTTTTTTACCAAAACTCATTAAATATGTGAAACAATGAAAATGTGTAAATTACTAAGCAACATCATGCAAGTTGGAAACACATCATAATAAATGCATCCATCTGTAGCGGAAGAAACAATCTTGTCAAGAGAATGATTTTATTTAGTTGATGCCGAATGGAAGTTCAGAAGTGTAATGATTAACATATAGAATTCCGCACATGTAATAAATCTAAAACAAATATATTGTTGATCCCACTTATAACGTTTCTCCCATTTAGAATGTTTTTCCACTTGATACAACTTATTTTCATGGTCCTAACAATAAGTAATTCTCATTGCGATTTCCTGTTTAAAGTATTTTCCTATTTATTACGTTTTTTATGACGGTTTTTGAAAATCGTTATGAGCAGGATTCACTTTAATTAACAGTTGAATGCACACATTTATGTATTTACTAATAATCAATGTACGAATTCCCTTCTGATTGATTTTACATTTTTTTTAAATATCTTAGCATTTCCAATATCTTCAGATCAAATTTAAAGCAAATCAGATTCTCTCTCTCCTCTCCAGACACTTATCTTCTCATTCCCTATTCATACTTTGGTTATCCTGCTAAAATGATTTTATTTTCCTTCCCTGATGGTCCACAACTCTGATCTGTCACCATTTAACGGCCACATATTTGAACACCTGAATGTGGGTGCTATGTCAGATTTGTGTTGAAGAAACTTAAGTGTGCTTATGTGTGCGTGCCCAGCATTTGGAGCGTTTTGTGTTCAGTAGGTGGTGCTATCTATGTAGCGCCACAACTAGATACTTTCTCAAATGGGGCAAGTACACATTTTGGCAGAATTAAAATATTGGAATAAAATAATTTATTTTATACTATCTGTGAAGAATTAGATCCTTGTGCCCCCTCCGATTCTGCTTACACACCCATGATTTTTGCGATGCAAAATGGTGACTACCGCATAGCAGCTAGATGACAAAACTAGATATTCAAGGTCGAGTTTTTACAGATTCGGTTTCTTTCCACGGTATCGGGAAGGTTTTACAATTTGAAAGGGTGTTGCAATCCTTTATGATTAAAAAAAAAAAAACCGCGCATTCGCAATATTGTAGGAACAAGACGAATTTACGCAGTATAAACACGGTCTTTGAATGCCGGCCAATCACCGCAAAAGTACCGTAATTTCCTGTATATAGCAGGAAGGGAAAAAATTTGCAGGGTAATAAAAATCCGAAATTTGAAACTTCTGTACACGGCCCCTCATTCAGAGAAGCAACCAAAAATATCCCTCATCTTCAAAAACCCACAGGTATATCAATACAGTAGTGTACAAAGTAGTAAAACCAGTTTTTCAAGGTCGAGGGATCATACACGGTGAAAAAAAGTTGGGAGCTTTTTCCTCTCTACTTTTTTCTTGTAAGAACTAAGAATGAACGCATCCCGGAGGACGTGTGAACAAAATTTTTACTGTTCCTTTTCCGAAATTCAGAGTATTTGACACGTTATAACGCGTCAATGGCATCTCTGCCAGTCAGGGGCACTGCTGCCAAATGTACGGAGGGGGGGGGGGCGGCACGTGTAGCTTAAGCAAGGCTACAAGGGGTGCGGTGCACCTGAGCAGCAGATTGTAAGGGACGGCAGCCTAGGCTTTAGTTAGACATCAAAAAATTTTAAAACCTCGAATGTTAAAAATTCACATGACCAGAGGCAACTTTACAGTTTAGCTGACTGTGGGCTACAAAAATGTAGCCACCTTCCACTCATCTTCGTCAAATTTTCTTGACCATTTATTTCTCAAATTTGCAGGGCTATAGCCCAGTATCAGCCAGTATTTCTCAACCTGTAAACATACCCGTTTCTTACTTTTTTCATCCCTCTTTTCCTCTTCACCTGGTCCCTAGATTTCTCTATTTCACTTTTTGCCTGATCACTCAGATGCTTGAAAACTCTATGGAGTTTACTTTGGTCCTGTACATGCTTGCAAACTCAAGGCCACTATTTTTGGTCACTCGCTGACTCAGTCCCTCTCTCCCTGGGCAGAGGCGGATGTACATTTTTGTCAATTTCAGAGTCCTCCTCCCATTATACTAATTTTCCTGTGACTATTTATTTCTTGAATTTGCTGTCCTGGGCCTGCTAAGCCCCTCTGTAAATACGGCTCTGGGGCCATTCAAGTATTACGTAAGCAGATTTTCAGCCATTTCTGACACCACCCTCCCTTGTCAGCAAAACACTGCCCCCCCTGCCCCTGTCAGCAGCTTAGAATATTTCATATCTTCAAAAAGGGGCGGTTGATGACATAAGCAACCTTCAACCCCCCCCCCCCCCGCCCTGTCATCAAAAGTAAGCAAATCTGAAACCCCTCTCCCCTCAATGCTGACGTAATACTTGCATGACCACTCTGCAAATGATATATCATGCTTTTAAGACATACCTTTCTGATATATTTGTTGAGAAAACTTTAAGATAGAGCTTAGGGACAGTGATACCAGAACAAGAATGTACTCTATCGCCCTTTGTGATAGAGTACATTCTTATTTGATGTCAGAGTAATTTTCCTGAATGCCAAATGAATTCAAATTCTGATTCTTAGTAGTCCCATCTCTGTACAACAAAAACGGCTTAAAAATAATTTTTTAAATAAAAGTTACCTCATTATATTTTCTATTTATAAAGTGTCAGCAACGATGACTCATCAACAAGAGCTGAAATATGAATTGAGTTATCTGGCAAAATTCTATACCTCAGAGCCATACTATCATATGTGGTTCCGAGGTACAGAATTAAGAACAGTATAATGATTTGACTCTTGCCTCCTGCAGCAAGAGTCTTCTTTAGGTGTGGCACATGAGGCTTTACATCCAGATGGCATTTAAGCTTGAGCCGGCCCTAGTGGAGGCCATGCTTCTATTATTTCTAAAACAACATTGATTTTTAGATTGTTTGTCTTGGTAATTTTCATGTCTAGCATTTCTGAAGAAAAAAAAAAAGGATTGAATACAATGGCTCAACAACTGTTATGTTAATGGCTCAACAACTACAAAAGGTGCATTAAAGGGGGAAAAAACGACAAATCAAGTCACTTGCAATTTCTTACCTCTCTGCTTTGATAGGAGAATTATTAGTGTGTCCCAAGTAACTTTCCTAGTGCTGCACTTGAAACATTCTGGAATTTTCAAGTAATATTATTTCAGCAGGAATTCATCTTTCTGCTACCCTGACTTTTGCAACATCTTTGGCCAGTGCATCTGCTGATCTATGACACAAAGGGCTCCTTACACATTCTTTCTTTTACGTCAGTCTGATGCTTTTGATAGAAATATTTTGACTGCCTTACCAAAGATTAAAATCTAAAAAAAACAAACAAAAATCATGCATTTCAAAAACACAGAACAGCCAGAACCGGGGTGGGGAGGGCAAAGGGGAAAACAAATTCAAAGGGACAGCAAATTTTTGGTGAAAACAAAAACACAGGTGTAAAATCATCAATCAAATTCTAAAGTGGCGGGAGCAGAAAAAACACATTTGGTCCTCTCCCCCACAAAAATCGCAGTTAACCTTCACAGTGACAATCCCGAGATATCTCATCAAACTTGATCTGCTTTATTACGGTCATCCCAAAATATCTCAATTTCTTAACAGCTTTTATTTCTAATGTGGCAGTTGCAATGCAGACCAGGAAAATTTAAAAAACTACTTAAAGGGTTAAGGCCTGACATAACTTCACTCTTCAGTTATTTTAAAGTTGTAGTCACTGACAGTTTGATTGTGAGGTGAACAAAAAATATTTTTGTCTCCTGGAGAGTAACAAAAAATATGCCAATTGCAATAACAGCTTTATAATATTTAAATACTGCATTCCCAGCACACCAGGAAACAGTAACTGAGATCAGCATGCAGAGAATATTCATATTTTCCACCATGCTTGGCAAATTTTAGTGACCAATTCCTGATATAACATCTGTTTTCAGCATAATTACACAAATTACCTGTATAATTCAAAAGTGACCTTTCTTCAGTATCAGAAAGCATCAAACAATGTACAGAATTTAATATCTGCATTTCGTATTAAAGGTTGGTAATTGAAGTAGATGTAAATGTTCAATTTTCATTATCACTATCAAATTCTTCAATGTTTCCTATAGTGGGAAAACCATTACTTTATTCCAATTAGCTCATTTGTTCAATATAAATTGATATCAGTCTTTTGAATGCATCACGTTATCCTCATTGAACCTTGGTTTAAAACACATGCCGGGAATGGAGACTCCAACATTCAAAAAACCGAAGTCTTCCCCGATTTGCCTGGAATGACAGTTAAAATACTGGGAATACTGTTATTTTGATAGCAGTAACAGAGTCGTCGTAACACACGGGAATACCCCAGTGTGTGTGTGGGATCATAACGCTCCTTCTTGGTGCCCCAGGGTTGACATTTTCTTGGGAGGCCCCTAGGCCTTAAAAGGGAAAATATTATGCGAAATAAATGTACATTATTTGTGAGGCCAACATTTGGCTCGAGGCCCCTGGTCTCACCAAACCCACTGCCCCTCTAGGACTGGGGTCCTGGAGAGCGGCACGAATGTGACATTTGGTTTAAATTTGACAGTAAGCATGGTTATTGCTGGGCAACAATTTCTAGCCAGATGGAGGAAAAATTGTTTGCATGGAGGGCTGTCAGGAGTGTTCGATAAATTAATTTTTGGTCAGCTTGGGGAGGGGCAAGGCCAGGGCTCAACTAGATACTTTGTCAACCGGGGCAAGCAGGCATTTTAGCACGCCAATGTAGAAATAGTTAGAGGGTGAATTTGGAACCCCCCCCCCTCCTGGTCCCAGCTCCCGGGCCACTCGACCCGCTCCCCCGTCCCTGGGCACGTCCCCCAACACTGTGAACGCCTCTGGTGCCCGTGATACACTTAGAACGCCCCTGGCTAGCAAATTTATTGAGTCGTGTAATGATTTCCCGGATTTGACGAATTTTTTTTACGAAGTTTCTGTGCGTATATCGGCATCGATGTTACCCCCGATAAAACGATTTTACTCGAATTAAGGAATGGAAACGGCAGTTTTACACAAATTGTTAAATCGGGGTTTTCAACTCTTATTAACGAATAATTTTAACAAACGAATCAACTCACCTTGGATCGATGAAAATACATGCTGCTCACGTTGAATTTCTTGTCCATTGCTTTCAGTCAGATGATTGCGAAGAATATTTTGTGCCGCATCATACTGCATCTGTTCCGTTTTTTCACCAAATTGCTTTCAGCCGGCAACCTATTCATTTTTGTTGCATCATCAACAGCCAATCGTCGATCAACAGGATCGATACAGACAGTAATAATCCCATGTGATACTCGTGATAATAAAAGTAATTAATCGGATAGAGCGCATGCGCAAAAAATGCGAGCAAGTAGTGGTGTCGCCATGCGCATGCGTTGGGCTGATGATCAAAAGTAGTGTTTCTGTGACTATGTGCTATACAATGGGATGCTCCCTCCAGTAATATAAGCTCGACGCAAGCCTCGGAATCTCTGTCGTCTGCTTCTTTCCAGGTTACTTGTTTTGGATGTCTCCTTGTGTCCTGAAAAAATTACTGAACTGGCACTTTGAACTCCCAGTTCTGTTTGTGAGCGTAGCTTATAGGGAACCAAACAAAGCGACTTCTTGTCTGTCGTCTGCTCATTCAGAGGTTCTTTGTTTTGGACGCCTCCTTATCCTCAAATAAAATAACCGAACTTGCAGTTTGAATTTCCAGTTCAGTTTATGAGCTTTGTTTATAAGGAACTGAGCGGAATAAAAGATATAGTTTTTTACTTTAAACTTCATCATCACCACATGAGTCACTTTTAAATTTGAGACTAGATGGCAGCACATTACTGTAAAGTGGAGTGTGGAAAAATTCACTTTTTACGATCTTACCTGCCGTTTGGTGGTGTGGAGAGTGTTTTTTCCTTTTTTTGAATGTATCCTTGGGTCTTGAAAACAAATTATCGAACTGGAAGTTTGATCTTTCAGGTCAGTTTATAAGCTTTTATAAGGAGCAAAGCAGAATGAGAGAAGAATTTAGTTTTTTATACCTGAGCTTCTTAGCGGAGAGCAATTATTGTATTGTATACCTGAGCTTCATCGCTACTTAAGTAGGATGACCATACGTATCGTATTTCCCGGGACAGTCCCAGTTTTCTTTCTTTTTCTGGCCGTCCCACAATTTCACGAAAGTTTCTCGGTTTGTCCCGTTTTTTACATGACGCCTACTCAGATTTTTATTCTTTATTGAAGTCGAAAATGTAAAATATTTTTCAAGTCATAAATTATGTTATGATAATTACAACTATAAATAAAAACATTAGTCTCCAACACTTGCCTTGTCGAACGTTTTATTTCGTGGAATTCAATTTGAATCCATTGCAATTTGTAGTAACGCTTCGCTTCCCGCCATTGCGATTTTTCCGTAATTTCAGCAATGTTTGGCAACTTTGTACACTTTTGGCGTTGTTCTTGGCGATAATTGGTGTTCCGTATTTTGCCGTATTTGGAATCGCAATTTCCCATACTTTTCTCGAAGAAACCTACACACAAACAAACTTCACGTTATTTCAGCCACACGTACACACAGCGTGGGAACTTGGCTTCTTCTTCGATTAAGCCGGGTTTTCCTAGGAATAGGTTTGTAGCGCAGCGTGAACCGAATTAGACTATTTCGCGCCGACAGAAACGTGTTACATAATCACGCTACGCGTTTGTGTTTTCCTAGCGGGGCGCATCAGATCAGGGCGGCTATATATAGTCCACCGATCACGAGAAGAACATTGGCTACGTCACGTTACGTCACGTCGGACGATTCTATTATTTATTTTTAGGTAAAGCAACTGTCCATCGAGAATAGCACATTAGCAACGGCGCTTTCCCGTTTGGCGTCTTTAGCGCTATTTTGGCCTCCTAGAAATTTCACTAAAAGTGCCACGGCAGTGCTCTCGATAACGTCGTCATCGCAGTGTTTTTGTTGCGTAAACAACGGCTGTTAGACAGTGTCGTCTTAAGGCATTGTCGCATTATATTCACAAAAATTAGATCTGGTTGAAATTTTCCAGAATTTACGTGGTAGGGCCTCAGAAAAATCACTTGGCCCGGGAAAGCCCGTGATGCTCTTAAGACGGCCCGGCTGCTCGAGCACTTATTTTAATACAAAAAATATATTTTTTATTCCGCAGAAGGGATCAAAATCTCCAGCCTTTTTTAAAGAATCAGTTCCATGCATCGAGCTGAAGCCAAACACTGCTCGTGTAAAACCTTTTCGACCATGGCCCCCAGAAGGATGGGCTACTACACCGCACACCAACTCTGATCATATATCGCCATACGGTAATTTCCAACCAGTGGAGTTCGGTGGGAAATGAAGGCTTCATCCATCGGTGGTCGCCCTAGGCTCGGTAGGTAAAGAACTTGCTTCGAATGTTCTATGCCCGGATTCGAACCCATGGACCTTGATGGTAACCTTCGTAGTGGCAGACGAGCTGAAGACGAATGATTGGCTGACAAAATCCAGCCTATAGTAGAATTCTTATAATTTTCTTTTTTTTTCCACACTGTAAATTCAGAATGGACGGCCGGTGAGAGATCCCAGCCAGGATCCCTGCTGCAGCATGAGAGGACCATTCTTCCGATGCCCTTAAGCATGGCCCCCACATCTTGCAGCCAGGCTCTCAGATTGGAAACTTCGATGGGTCACTCTAAAATGAATTTATAGTTGTAAAAAATGGTTAGAATCATCCAGGGCCCCAGGGGCTGGATCCCTGTCAGCCCTGCCCTTGGGGGGACATGCCCTTAATGTGGCTATAGACGTAACTGCAAACTTGACAAGCAGGCATGCTCAATCTTTTTATTTGTCACCTATTTATGTATATGCTGCGGTATAGAAATTAAACCGAAGCAAATGTCATATAATTTACAGTAGAAATAAATTATTATTATTATATTAACAATACTCATTTTATATTAAATTATTAATTTAAAGTAATTTAACAAATAATATATTTTATTATTTTAGGAATTTAACCGACTGGCGGTTCGAGGTGTTGGCACAAAACCACTTCAAAAATGCTTGGTCTCCAGGATTAAAATAGCTTTGAAAACGTTCTGGCTGTTTGTCCCCCCCCCCCCCTCCCCGTACGCACAGCAGGACAGCGAGGACTCTTTGTGAGATTTGATTCTTTGTACTGCCCCGATCGTCACAGAGATGTCTACAATTTTCGCGGAACAATATACCCTCATTGTATTAGGTGGTTTGCCGGTCCTATTACATTCAAATACAATAGAATTAAGAATGTCTAAATAAGCGCAGAACGAGTCTGTTTTGAAATCTAGGTGAATATTTGTAAAGGAAAAAAGAAAATTGAGCATCTCTTCTCTTCTAAATAACCTGGATTTATACATAAATGTGAATTACAAGTAAAGTATATATACATACAATGCTATAAGCCGCAAAGGATAATTGACTTTCCGAGTTGACCACACACATGTGGCGACAGTGATTCTCGCTCAGTACCGTGGGGAGCCCAATGGATTTGGGAGTGTTTGTGCGAAGAAATGAGAGAGGCGTGTGCTGAACCGATACCTTCTAAAGCAGCTTGCTCTAGAAGGCGTTGGCTAAACTATCATTGTCATGTTTCAACAAAGACGTTGAGGGGGGGAAGGAAAATCGGTTTTTTACGTTCAGAACCTTTTAGAAACGGATTTTCTGAATCGTGTTTTCACGTGCAGAACCTTTTTGACGCAGACATTTTTACACGTATTTCTACGTGCAGATCCATCGGTCGGTTAATTATTAATTCAAAGTAATTTTTCTCCCTTTATTACTAAATGATCACTACTCCCTTCGAATCTTTTGCTGTATCAAATACTTTAGTTCAAAATATTAAATTTAATAAAAATTCAAATTTTTTAAATTAAAAAATTTAATTTACTTCCAAAATTTATGGCAACAATTTCCGAGTACATCTTTTAACAAACGCCAACACAAAAAGCGCAGCTCACTCAAGCGTGAAGACTGACGGAGTTGACTGAAGCGTGAAGAATACCCTCTTACTGATTTGCGCCAAGACAGCCTTTACTGGCAACCCGAGATAATTTTTATCTTTTCCTCGCGCCGAAATGGGCCCTCTCCAGAGAGGGGGCTTCGCGTAACTCTTCTCGTGATCTGACGACTATAAAGTATATGGCTTTGGCATCAGCTACTCTGTCGTCTGCATGCTCCGGTTTGAAGGGAAGGAAAAGAACGAACGAACGAACGAATGGGGATTTTTGGCAGTACCTGTCATGGATGACACTAGCTGCCCTCATGTCAGCCCACGGGGGGCTGTTGTGAAGAGTAAGGCAAGGGAGCATTGTGTGTGTATGTGAAAATGCATGTATGTCAGTCTGAAATTGGGAGCACTGTCTAGTGGGGGACCCACGGTTAATTAATGAATTAATTAACCAGGAATTTTTAAATCAAACATGTCTGGACGAGCTCTGTTAGTCATATTACTTATTAATATTTCGGAGGAAAAAGTGATCGCTCCTTTGACGTCATCATCTTGCGCCATGGTCGCACCTCATTCGTCGGTTGCGTTCGTGTACCTGATTGGACGAAAAGAGTCACATGATATGCAATTTTGTAAGTAAAAATAAATTAGTTTTGAGGTGAAGGAAAAGAAGAATAGAATTAGTATTTTTAAAAAGCAAGGAAAAGGGATAGGAGAAATATTTTTATTTATTTTCAGAGTCATTTCTGAATAAATTCAGGAATGCCTCAAAATTTTTAAGTTTTTATAAATGTTTTGGAGAAAATGTTCTTGGAAAGATGGTTAAGGGAAACGTAGAAAAAGATAGAAAAATGCCGATTAATTAATACCGGCTGTTATGAGCCTTTAATTGCTCTTAGGTTGCTTGCTGCTACTCTGCAAGCTAATCAGGATTTCTATTAATTCGCTAGATATTGTCCAGCTTCTCTTTTAAATTCCTGGATAAGTTCACGCTTGTCTTTGCGTGATGTTTTTCTTATTATACTCTTCATGTATAATTGTGCTATTTGGAAGATTTCGTTAGCGGGGCTATCACTAGCATCCATCGCTTCGGAGTCCGGGTTTGCTGCCACTAAATCGCGTTGGCCTGGTCCGGGTCTCTTGTTGATTTCTTCCGTGGGTAATGCGCTGGCTCCACCCGTCTTGCTTACGGTATGCCGTGGGCTCGGGCTGTGCCGAGGATGGGCGTTGATCGGTCGGGGCTGCTCACTCGCCCTGTCAGTCGCCTTGCGCTTCTTTTCAGCACTGCTTTGGAGGTCCGTAGATCGGGACTTGTGATTTTCAGCTGATACACGCTGAGTTACGAGTTCCGTTGGGAGATCCGTAGAGCTGGCTCGGCCAATCGCATTATTTTCCTTAATTTTTTGAGTGTCCAGCGAAATTTTCTTTTTTCGCTCATAGAATTTGCGTAGTACGCTTCTTGGTAGAAACGACGTGTTCGTATAATTTTTCATCGATCGCCGGATTTCTTTGGGAGTGATGAATTCGTCATTTTGTTCCACCGTTGGGGAAGACGTTTGCTTCTGGAAATCTGCATATAATTTTTTGTATACTTCGCATCCACGAAAGTTACTCGTGTGTCCTTTCCCACAGTTTGAGCAGGTCGGGGTGTCGACTCCTTTAATATTGCCACAACGTTTTACGTCATGGTTCCCCGCACAAACCATACATTTCTGTGGTCGCTCGCATTCGTCACCTCGATGTCCCCATATTTGACATCTATAGCAGATATTAATCGATTTCCGATTTGGGTTTCTGCGATATCTCGTGATCGATACATCCAGGAGGAAAAGTTTTTTAAGCTCAAGGATTCTCCTTGAATCAGGGTCGTCCTTCAGATCGACCTTCCAGAGGGGTAGCGGTTTCCCTCTTATTCTCTTCCTCTGTGATTTGAGTTGGGTGACGTCTATGGGTGAGAAGCCTTCATCACATAGTTCGTTTGATATATCCTCTGCTGGGATCGCGGCAGTTAGCCCTCGTATAAAGACACTGAGGGTAGTATCATCTGAGGCAGATCGTCTAGTGATTTTTGCATCACTATTTCCTATGTGATTTAGGATCGTTTCGTAGTCTTTATAAGTGCAAAAGTCCATTTTAAATTCGTCACGCACTATTTTTGTTTTTACTGGGGCACAACACTGATCTTTTATCACTTTGGAGATACTACGCCACTGACGGTCAGCGCGAGCTACAATGGTGTACGTGATACCGCTTAACCCGCTTGTTGCTGGCTGTTCGTTGCCTGGCTCGGGTTCGTTTGGTACGGGTACATCTATTTCCTCGTCGCTAGCACACGACTGGTAAGCCGACGCTGTTCCATCTTGTGGTTCGTGGATCTCTTGGGTGCCGATGACTGCGGTGGGGGGTTCATTCTTGCCGTCTTGAGTACGGGGGAGCTCCGGCTGTTCACTGCCGGTTTTCCCGTCGATCGAAACCAGTGAGGGCGGGGCTTCATCATCGCTCATGCCACGCGATTGGTCCGCTGCTGCTGGTTCGCTCGTCGGGGCGGGGCTTCCCTTACCGTCGGCGGCGGTGAAGACCTCATCTTTGGTCTGATCGCCCACGTCATTTTCCAGTTTTTCCTGGATTTCTCCCGGGGTTGCCGGTTCCTGTATTTGCGGTTTGGTGTTTTCATTAAACTGGGCCTTGCTTCCCTCTTCCGGGGGCTCGGCTGGGCCCGAGTTCGGTGGAGTTCCATCGGGATTCAGCTGGGCTTCAGAATCCGGGACAGGTTTCTTCCGCATAAATATCGGGATCTCGTCCCACTTCTTGGCCCGCTTCCAGATATGTTTGTTAATTTCGTTGTAATAGTCCGTCCAGATGCCCTCGTTTTCCTTCTCGTCAAAGAAGCAATCTTTACCGATGATGATAATTTGCTGCAAGTTCCACCGTAGTGATTGCTTGAACAGCGGCACTTCCGGGTCATCTGGACTTCCCATAATTGTTTTGTAGTCTTCCATGGCTTTCCTTAGAAAATCATCGCCCGTGCAGTAGAACACTTCCGTGTCCGGGCGTCTGTTTCTGGGATGTGACTCTTCCCAGCTGTTGAAGTGGTCCCTGATGGTCCCGAGGTATGCGATGGCAGCCTTGTTCAGGTCAGCGTTACGTGCTTTCCTTCTGCTATAGACCGCTAGCAGCTTGGCCCATTCTGCATTCTCGCTGTCCTCATCAAGAATCACTTCGTGCAAGAAACAGACTGGTTGTGGAGCTAAGTTATTTCTTGGTGCCATGTTACTTCTGGGGATTTTTCAAAGTCAGTCGTCTGTGGGAATTAGTTATTTAAGTTATGAATCCCTGCCGTATTTCTCATTTAGTGATATCCGACTGGGTACGGATAGGTGTCTAGCTTCATGCCGCTAGTTAGATCAGTTGGTAAACGATCATCGGAGCACAGAGAAACATGCTTCTCCTCTCGTGTCTCATCTGAGAGTCCAATCGCGCTTTAAGGAAAAGAAAACACACAAGAGTGAAGAGAATATCGGTAAAACCGCGGCGCACGACGCATTTGACTCCTCCAGAAGCAGTCGGCCAATCAGGCCCGACGTAAAGCGTTGTCGTGAGCGCTTTGTAGGAAAACAGTCATGCTGCTTTTCTTACTGGTGAGTGGACGGCGTGTCGCGCTGGGCGAATCACGTTGCGCGCGGCACAGGAAACCTGCTCCTAGGAAAACGGCCATCAAAATTACGGAAATACACAGCAATTTTTTATTTATTTATTTTATTTATTTATTTATTACTAGGGGGGCTCTGCCCCCCTGCCGCCTTTGGCGGCCAACCCCCCCCCCACTTCTCTCCCGGACATATCTTGTTTATTTCGTCCCACTTCATCAGCGTGCTATGGAAAAGGGGAAAGGGACGTGTGAAAGCACCAGCCTACTGAAGAAGCGAATTTTAATGAAAATAATAATAAAGCAACAAAAAACAAATGAGATTCATCAAGTATCCGCAGAAAACTTCCCCATGGGGGTCCCCAGATTCAATTCGCTGAATTTCAGTGGGGCCCCACATTGGATATATCTTGGGCTACCGATGTGTTGCAAATTTTACAATGTTAAACCACAAAAATCAATGAGATACATTCAGGGGCACCGAATTACAACCTGCCAACATTTCCATGAAGCCCTGACCTGCAAGCTTGTCGGACACCCACCTGTGAGAATTTTTCATTTTTATCAATTTTACAACGAATAAAATCCAGGGCCCCACATCCAGTAGCGGGGACACAATACGCAGATTTTTAGTGGGCCCCAGACTGGCTATATCTCGGGTTTCGGCTGTGGCAAATTCTACAACAGAAAAGAATGAGATTCATCCAGGGCCCCCAAAATCAAACCTGTAAACATGGGGGCCCCCAGACTTGGAAGCTTGTCGGTCATCCCCCGGTGCGAGTGCCATGAAAAATTTTCATTTGTATTCGTTTTACCAACGAATAAAATCCAGGGCCCCCAAAATGAAACCTGTAAACATGGGGCCCCCGACTTGGAAGCTTGTCGGTCATCCCCCGGAGCGAGTGCCATGAAAAATTTTCATTTGTATTCGTTTTACCAACGAATAAAATCCAGGGCCCCCAAAATGAAACCTGTAAACATGGGGCCCCCCCGACTTGGAAGCTTGTCGGTCATCCCCCGGTGCGAGTGCCGTGAAAAATTTTCATTTGTATTCGTTTTACCAACGAATAAAATCCAGGGCCCCCAAAATGAAACCTGTAAACATGGGGCCCCCGACTTGGAAGCTTGTCGGTCATCCCCCGGAGCGAGTGCCGTGAAAAATTTTCATTTGTATTCGTTTTACCAACGAATAAAATCCAGGGCCCCCAACCAATTACCCGGGACACCAATTCGCATACTTTTGGTGGGGCCCCCAGACTGGCTTTATCGCGGGCTTCGGCTGTTGCAAATTCTACAACAGAAAAGAATGAGATTCATCCAGGGCCCCCAAAATGAAACCTGTAAACATAGGGCCCCCGACTTGGAAGCTTGTCGGTCATCCCCCGGAGCGAGTGCCATGAAAAATTTTCATTTGTATTCGTTTTACCAACGAATAAAATCCAGGGCCCCCAAAATGAAACCTGTAAACATGGGGCCCCCGACTTGGAAGCTTGTCGGTCATCCCCCGGAGCGAGTGCCATGAAAAATTTTCATTTGTATTCGTTTTACGAACGAATAAAATCCAGGGCTCCCAAACAATTACCCGGGACACCAATTCGCATACTTTTGGTGGGGCCCCCAGACTGGCTTTATCTCGGGCTTCGGCTGTTGCAAATTCTACAACAGAAAAGAATGAGATTCATCCAGGGCCCCCAAAATGAAACCTGTAAACATAGGGCCCCCGACTTGGAAGCTTGTCGGTCATCCCCCGGAGCGAGTGCCATGAAAAATTTTCATTTGTATTCGTTTTACCAACGAATAAAATCCAGGGCCCCCAAAATGAAACCTGTAAACATGGGGCCCCCGACTTGGAAGCTTGTCGGTCATCCCCCGGAGCGAGTGCCATGAAAAATTTTCATTTGTATTCGTTTTACGAACGAATAAAATCCAGGGCCCCCAAACAATTACCCGGGACACCAATTCGCATACTTTTGGTGGGGCCCCAGACTGGCTTTATCTCGGGCTTCCGCTGTTGAAAATTCTACAACAGAAAAGAATGAGATTCATCCAGGGCCCCCAAAATGAAACCTGTAAACATGGGCCCCGACTTGGAAGCTTGTCGGTCATCCCCCGGAGCGAGTGCCATGAAAAATTTTCATTTGTATTCGTTTTACCAACAAATAAAATCCAGGGCACCCAAAATGAAACCTGTAAACATGGGGCCCCCGACTTGGAAGCTTGTCGGTCATCTCCCGGAGCGAGTGCCATGAAAAATTTCCATTTGTATTCGTTTTACCAACGAATAAAATCCAGGGCCCCCAACCAATTACCCGGGACACCAATTCGCATACTTTTGGTGGGGCCCCAGACTGGCTTTATCTCGGGCTTCCGCTGTTGCGAATTCTACAACGGAAAAGAATGAGATTCGTTCAGGGCCCCAAAATGAAACCTGTAAACATGGGGCCCCGACTTGGAAGCTTGTCGGCCATCCCACGGAGCGAGTACCATGAAAAATTTTCATTTGTATTCGTTTTACCAACGAATAAAATCCAGGACCCCCCAACCAATTACCCGGGACACCAATTCGCATACTTTTGGTGGGGCCCCAGACTGGATATATATTTTGCTTCCGCTATCGAAATTTTTCAACGTTAAAGCAGCAAGAAAACAATGAGATCCATCAAGGGCCCCTGGAAATGAAAACTTTTTACTTATACGTGAAATCTTCCCCGGGTACCCCGACCCTGTGTTGGGAGCACTGCTGTTGTGTGTGTATATTATACATATATATACCTCTCGGCATGGACCTCCCCCCCCCCCCCCCACAAAGGAAGGGCTGACAGGGGCCACAACGATTCTTATCACTTTTTGATTTTTCACACTATAAATTAATCACAGAGGGGCCCCTGAAAAGCTGGTTTGGGGGCTCGAAATCTAAATTCCAGCCTAAGGGCTTTGCTGTAGGATGTAGGAGCCTCTTGGTACATGCACATAACATGGTCCCGATGGGTCAAATGGGTCCCGATATGTGAATATCGACCCAATATCGATATATGATATATGATATCATATCGATATATGGATATATGAATATGAATGTACGATATATGAATGTGAATATCGATATATGAATCGAACCGACTTCCGTAACAGATTTCCGTCACTCAAAAATTTCACCCACTTCCGTCACTCGGTTGCTTAGCAACAGGCCCTTTTCGAGTTTGTTTGTGATTTTATATTATAGAATAGATATACAAACCTGTGCAAGGCCAGTAGGCTCTAACTCCACAGGTGCACTATTCAAACAATCAATAAAATTGGAAAGAGACGGCAGGGAACATCAGTACACATTCATACACACGAATATATACAAAGAGAAAAATGCATAAAAGATGACACCAATAAAAAAAAAATAAAAAAAAAATCCCCGAACACAAAACAACAATAAAATAAACATCTTTACACAATAAAATTCAATATATAAATCAGAATAAAATACATGTATATATATATATATATTTAAAAAAACACACAAAAAAATAAACAAACAAATAAAAAATCATCACATGTAATTCCAAATTGAAATAATCAATAGAACTGATGGAAAAAAAAAAGTTATATAAATAAAACAAGCATATATGCACCAATAAAACCCGACATCAACTAAAATGCATAGCACATTAAAAATGTTGAAAGATCAGAAGCGTTGAGAGAGTGACAGAATCTGTGATATGTAGATGAACATACGAGATCTGGTGGTAATTTGTTCCATACTCTTCCAACTCAGCATCGGAAGTTATAAAATTTAGCATTGTTCCTGGCAGTTGGAATTTTTATTTGTAATGAATGTCTTCTCAGTGATGGTCTGGGATTGATTTCAAAAAATGGAGTTGACTGACCCGTATATACTAAGTTGTGTACAAGTTTGAAGCACAGCTTTAAGTCGGCTTCAAGGCGACGCCATTCTAAAGAGTGGACGCCGAGACATCTCAGCCTTTCCTCGTTTGGGCGATGACGCAGACTGCAAAACTGTTTGGTAAATGACTTCTGGACCTTTTCGATGAATTTTATATCTTTCACTTTGTACGGAGACCATATTTGCGAACAATACTCCAGGATTGGGCGTATAAAAACGGTAAATGCTTGCATGAGTGTAGCGGTATCACATTCTCCATACGCCTTCCGTAGGACATAAGAAGCGCGTCTCGCTTTACACACTATATTCGAATAATGTAAGTCGAAATTTCTGGTATTGCAAATGGTGATCCCCAAGTCAGTGTAGGAAGTGAACCTCTGGAGCTCTTCGCCACCCATCGAGTAGCTTGGACTCATTCTGTATCCCCCTATGTGCATGACACCACTTTTGTTAACGGAAATTGGAAGACGATTGACCACAGTCCAGTTGTGGAGACGTTGGCAGGCAGAATTAAGCTCTGTGTGTTCAGACGTGGGAAAAAACAGTTTAACATCATCAGCAAATTGTACTAGTGGAATTGGATGAGTGTAAAAAGCAATGTCATACGTGAATAGTACAAACAACAGTGGACCCAACACAGAGCCCTGAACTAAACCGCTAGATACGCATTTTTTCCCAGAGAGGCAATCTTCAACACGAACCTGAAAAGTTCTAGAGCCCAGATATGACTGCAGTATTCGGCACATCTTTTCTGGCACACCCAAGTTCAATAGCTTTGTGATTAGAGAGAGCGGTCTATTTTATCGAATGCTTTGTGAAAATCAATAAACAATATATCAATTTCGGTTTTTTTCTTCAACGGCATTTGTCCAATAGTCGTGGCAAATTAGTTGTTGTATTAATAGTGATCGACCAGGAACAAAACCAAATTGATTAGATGGTATAAACCCTGAATTGATAGCAAATGTAAGAAGTTTTTGGACCAGACATCTTTCGAATATTTTAGAAGAAATATCAGTCAATGATACCGGGCGATAGTTTTGAGGATCAGAACATTTGCCTTTATTTCTGAAAATAGGACGAACTATGGCATTCCTCCAGGAATTGGGTATCATACCAAAGTCATAAAATACTGGAACACTGCACTCAAGAAATAAGATGCCTCGTCTCGTAAGGCCCTGTAGAAGCTACCGGGGATACCATCAGGCCCAGTAGAAGAGCGAGAAGGCAGTGCATCTATTAAAGAAGCGATACCTCTAGCATCAAACATATCGATGAATTGGGAATGGTCTTGCATAAGGCCGCCATCAAAATGAACTTCTGTCGCGAACGGTAACAAGTAAGCGTCTGAAAATATGTCCGCAAATATATCAGCCTTAGATTGACTGTCAGTAATTATAGCTCCATCTACAACAAGGGATGATATAGATGCAGCCGAACGTAGTTTCCGTCGAGCGTCTTTGTAGAAGGCAGTACGATTATTATTGCCACAAATCGAACGGAGGTGTGCACTCTCGCTTGATGCAACGTACGCATTGTATTCCTGAGCCATGGCACAATATATTCGTTTGTTTAGAACACTCGGATACCTCCTCAAATTGCGCCAAGCAATCAGTTTCCTCTTACCGATTAGTCGCAGTCTTTTATTTGCCACGTTGCTAAGTTTTAATGACATACGAGGAATATACCTCCAACAATTCAAAAAGAAAGTTTGAAATGCATCGAGGGGAGACATGCGCTTTTCCCGGATAGAACCAAAGAGATCATGTAGTAATAGAGAAAGAGCGTCATAATCCGCACTCCTAAAGTCATGTTTAGCCAAGCCTGAATAATTATTGGCTATTAAATCAGGCAGTCGAAAGAGAAATGGTATATGCGGTGGGTTGTCACTATTGCAGAAGGGTGGCAATGATCGTATGTCGATTATAAATTCGGGAACAGTGCACAAAAGAAGATCCAAGAAATTCTCTCCCTTAGTGGGAGAGTCAACAAGTTGATTGAATCCCAAGTCTGCAATAGAGGCAAGAAAGAATCTGTCAGTTGGCAATCTGTCTCCAATGCATCATAGGCGGAGATAGACTTGGAAGTCTGGAGGGGGGCACGATGATGATGTCAATTCATATATACACATATACATTAGATCTGCCCACTCCACTTTTGACGCTGGGTGCCCCCCCCTCCCCCCCAGTATCTCCGCCCATGCAATGCATCAGAAATTACAGGTAGTATAGTCAGATAATTTCTAATCTGTGATCGGAACCAGATCACGCAGGCAAAAAGCTTTCAGTGCCAAAAAATCACTGTATAAAAGCGAAACAGAGTAAGCAAGTGCGGCGTTGTTTTTGTTTGTCCCTAGAGTGGAGTGTTGAAACACAATAGGAAAAATGAGTCGAACTTCCCGTAAGACGCGCTTCCCTTCGAAGCGCGAGGCCAGACTGCAACAGATATGCAAGTACGACAAGCGCCACCAACTCGGAAGCGCTTCGAAAAACGCTTCTAATCGGTCCACGGCGAGAGGCGATGACGCCGCCATCAAAATGTCCAACAACAACAACAATAAGATAACCAGGAAAAAAGTAACTCGCATTCAAACTTTATTATCGTCATTCATTAGCGTGTATTTTACTGCCAAGGTTTAGCGGGCTAATTACGGCCCAGGGGCGGCTGCGAATTCGAGGAATGAGTGGTCAAGAGGAGGCGGCGAGCAATAAATCCGCCACTGCCCTCAAGAGCGAGTGATTACGTTAGAGAGTGACCCAAAGAGTTTGCTAGCCTAAAAGAGCGACCCAAAGCCGGGCGGGGGGGGGCGGCAATCCGTGGCACGCGAACGCTTTTTTTTTTAAAAGGTAAAGAAATCTCTCGAACTTTTGAGAAATCATTGTTTTACTAATGGTGGTCTTGTAGGTGGCTAAACCTATAATTGGTATGGTAGGTGCTCTGAAAGTAATAATTATGATGACCTGAAGTAGTGTCCCAATCCGGCCACACAGGTTGCAGGGCATGGCCGTCTTAAGAGCATCGTGGGCCCCGGGCCAAGTGATTTTTCATAGGCCCTGTCAGGAAAATTCTTGAAAAATTCAACTGCTTCTCATTTTTCTGAGGCCCCCGTGCCGTGCGGACCGATGCGTTAAGACGGCACTGTCGCAGGGCACAAGATCTGCCCCTTCTTGCAAGCATGTAAGTGATCAAAGAGTGACCTAAAAAGTTTGCAAGAGAGTGAATGACAAGTGCAAGCACATAAGTGACCGAAGTGTGATTTAGAGCGATGATACTGGTCAGTGAGTGACCTAAAGAGCTTGCAAGCATGTGAATGACTAAAAAAAATGTGCAAGCACATGAGTGACTAAAGAGCAAACTATAGAGCATGATAGCAGGTCTGTAAACAACCAAAAGAGGGGCCAAGAGAGTTTGCAGTCATGTAGCTTAAGTGAATAAAGGAGTGATTTCTCTCTGGGACAGGTCAGTGAGTGACAAAAGAGTGATGTTGAGAGTTGAACTTTTTTGTCTGCTCAGATTTGGCATCCTACCAGAGCAGTGCTTCATTCAGCCACATGACCCAAGATCTACCCCGTGTTTGCAAGCAAGTAAGCAACAAAAACAGTGTGCAAGTGAATAAATGACTTAGCTAATGACCTGGAGGGCAAGGGTACGAGTGATCTGAATTTTTCACAAGCATGTGAATGGTCAAAACAGTGTACACACAGATGAATGACTTAGAGAGCGAGGGTATGGGAAAAGGGTACATGTCTGTGAGTGACCTAAAAAGTGTGCAAGCATGCAAGTGACCAAAAAGAGACGTGGAAAACAAGGCCATATTGAATCATCGGAAGTGTTAGCTTAAAGAGTTTTTAATCATTTCAATGAAAAAAAAAGTGACCTATACAGTGGAGAGGGGTGGGGGGAGTGGTTGAGACTAGTAAGCAACCTAGTGAACGAAATCAAAAGAGTAAAAAAATATTAAAATAGTGACCTGAAAGATTAACAGAGCAAAGGAACATGTCAGCGACCAGCAAAAAGAGTGGTTTAAACACAAAGGTGGCATATTTACAAGAGCGGAGGGCTAAGTAGGCTCTTCAGCCCAGGGCAACAAATTTGAGAAATGAGTGGTCAAGAAAATTGAACTAAAATGGGGGAAGGGCAGCAACACTTTGAATTTTCATCTTTCCATTATAATATTTTTGTGTGTAAAATTTCATTAATAGTCTTCCTCGAGTAGCCATTTTGAATCAATTGCTCGCGAGCACCAAGAGTGCTCAATGCTCATGACAGATTTTCTTCTCTCGAGCACTTGATCAACTCTTAAATTAAATGCACTGTAACAAATAGCATTCAAGAATTATGGTTATGTTTGTCTATAAACATTGCCGAAAAAGACATAGAAGACTAAGACTCTTAGCTCGTGGGCCTAATGTGGCCCATCCACCTCAGACCTGTAGTTTTGGGAAAATGAACCGAGCGACACATTTAGAGATCACTTAGGCATACTTGTTATTCTATTGAATTTAATCAATATATATATATATATGGATATTGATAATCACACATTTGTGTCTTTCTTCATAGAATAAGAAGATGAAGAAATTTTATCTCCGGAAACAGAAATTGCTTACACGTGAGTTGAATTTATTTTTCAAATGAACGCCTTGAATTGATGATTCTTGCTGGCAATCACTATTAATCATAGCGAGTCAGCTAAAGAGAAAAAAAAAAGTTTTATTTGCCCCTATATGAAAACCATTACAATTTGGCGAAACAGTCAGAGGAAACTGGCTTTCAAAATGGCTATGTAAAAAAATATTTGCCTTTTGTGACACTCAAACTTATACGTTCCAAGTACCGTGATATCTCGGCTAACTAAGATAGTTTGTTCCCTAATCATGTTCATTAGCAGAGTTATCACTGTGCAATGGAAGTTATCTGAGATGAACATTGTATGAGACAGAAATCAGTCTTCGACGGAATCAAAAAATAGTCCCTTCATTGATTAATGTTTTTTTTGTGTGTGTGTGTGCATGCATGCATCTTTATAAAATAGAATGCTATTTCTGTCTCGATGTACCATTTCATGCATGTTTCATTGTATAGTACAATATAAGAAAAAGTGTGCAGTACAGAATCTGGGTTCAGACCCACAATCACTGGCAAAATAGTGATTGAGGGCGGGCAGGCAGGCACTCTACCAATACTCAACAATATACAATCATCCCACATAGTACAGGCAAACCAGTTGGAAAATAGAGAAATAATTTTAAAAAAAAGCTAGAACATATGTGTGTATGCCATCTATACGTCATTTTAAATGGAGATCATCTTAGGATGATGGAGCACGCTGAGGGTTAATCAATAAACTATTATTGTACCAAACAACGTGATCTACCCCCCCCCCCCATGCATCCAGGCATGGATCCAGAAAGGGCCGATCGCCCCTCCCAAGAACAAGGAAAAAAATATCCAGTTCAGTAAAATATTTGATGATCCTCCTCAATTACAGAATTCCCCCTCGGATTGCATCATCTGGCATCTGTGCCTGCTTGCACTTGAGGCCCAGGGATGTGACTGGCTAGGCTCCCAGGCATTAAGACAGAACACCAGTCTGGTGCCGCGTAGGTGCTATCAAACTTGTGTGAGACATTTGTCCAATGCATTCTTCTAAACCTATGTCTCATCGCCTCCCATGGGCAGAGATACAGGGGAGGGGGTGAGGGGCATTGTCCCCCCCCCCCCAGTGTCAAAGGTGAAGTCAACTGATCTAATGCATATATATATATAGATGAATTGACATCATCATCATGCCCCCCCCCCCAGCAATAATGACTGTGCCCCCCCCCCCAGACTTCCAAGTCTATCTCTCCGCCTATGTCACCTTCCCCACTAAGCCACCCCAAAGGAATCCATATTATATCTGTAGTCTCTGTCACCCCTTCCTGGTCCCCCCCAAAGTGCGATATCACCTTTTTCTTTGAAAAAATGACGTAGACATCCTTTGAACCAGTTTTGTTTGTCACGAAAAATGTTGCTTTGCAAGTCATTTTACTGTGCAACTAATTTTTTTTTTAACTTGTTCATTAAATGTGCCTTGGATAACCAGAAATTCTGGTTAATTGAAGCATTTCTCTCCCAAAGCATTTTATTCATTTTGAACACAAAATGGTTGTGGGATGACAGAAGAAGTGAATCATAACTCTTAATTTGTAGGACTGAATTTTATACCGTCTTATCTGGTAGTTTGTGATTGTGTAATGGCAATCATTCCTATTTCTTATATAATTTTATACCAACTTTTAATAGATATGGCCGTTGTTCAGAAGCAGATAGCCAGAGAGAAGAGCGGCGAGACAATCCTCGGAGACATGTCGGACATGATAAGTGCTTTACCGAACTTGGAGGAGCTTAGAGCAGAGTAATTTAGAACCTTTCATCATATTATTGATTTTTTTTTACAGAAACTGATGATTATATTTACAATCCTGCTCTATATTGTAGTGATACTTCGGAAAGTATTGGATATTTTTATATATATCTGATATTTTTGATAGAATTGTCTATACATTGTTGATAATGAACATGTTCAGGCTTGATATAAACTAATGTTAGAACATTTTTCTTAACCTAAAAACATTCAACTGATATTTATAGATAATATACATTATGCACATAACATTTGACATTCAACATGAAAATAGTGATCTGATATTTTGACAGAATAGTCAAGCTTATTAATTTGTGGAAGCATTATGAATGCTTCCTCAAATGGTGTGAACTATAAAATTTAGAACATCTCCAACTTGACATCATGATTTACATTTGATAAGTATTAATAAGGTATTTTGAATCCTTTTAAACATTTAATTGTAGAAACATGCAAAATATGATATTTTTGAAAATATAGATACTTTATCTTGACTGAAAATATCATCTTATTCTCAACTGAAAATAAAAAACCATTTTCGAGTGAAAATATTATCCCAACCATGGCTGAAAATATCAGCCATTTACAACTGAAAGGCATCAGACTGAGCCACTAACGCACCATACTCAGAATATCAGCCATTTATAACTGAAAGCATCCATCGGAGATAGCTCGATTAATTAATTTCTCAACACAATAATTCAATATTTGTGAGTTTGACGATGACTCAACGCGGTTCCCACTGACAAGTCGCAGGACTCCTCCCCCCCCCCCACACACACACACAGGGAAAGAGAAGGTAACATGATGAGTTATTGGGATCTTAAAAATATCAGCCATTAACAACTGAAAGCATCGGACTGAAAATATCAGCCATTTACAACTCAAAGCATCAGACTGAAAATATCAGCCTATTTTGACTGGAAATAAAAGCTCATTTACAACTGAATACATGAGACTAAAATATCGGCCCATCCATGAATGAAAATATCAAATCATCCTTTGACAGAAAATAGCAGACCATTCTCAATTGAAAATATCAGCCATTTACAACTGAAAGCATCAGACTGAAAATATTATTCCATCCATGGCTGAAAATATTAAGCATTTAAATTGAAAACACCAGACTGAAAGTATCAGCCCATTTGTGGCTAAATATATTGTATGAAAATATCAAACTATCCTGAACTGAGAATATCGAACCATTCCCGATTAAAAATATCAGCCCATTCCTAACTGAATATTTTTTATGTTTGAATAAATCTGTTTATTTTCAGATGAATTAAATTGTAATAGTGATCAGCAAACTCATGTAACGGATTTTTAGTGCTAATATTAATCTATATTGGATGATTATCTACAAATTTAAATACAGTGGATCCTGCTAATAATGTTTCTCATAAAGCCTTTGTGAAAAATGTTCTAGTTCAAGCTGAGTAGGTGCCAATGAAAAGTCATTAAGTACAAAGTTATGAAATGTTTGCTAACTGCATCAAAGTAACGCATCTTTCTCTTTTCATGCTGCTGTCAGAAGATGCACCAAAATCCAGCAAACTTCCAAGAAGAAGCCACAGCTTTTGATGTAAGTAACATTTGATAGTGTCCAATTTTTTTTTTGTACTCATCATTTTCTGTCTTTCTTTGGCTATTATCCTCCAGAAGTTGATGTTATTTGGTCTTATGATGTAAAATACCCCAAACTTTTTGTATCCTTTTCGCAGTTTCATGAATTTCTCTGATTCAAATTATGAATGAACATAGCTACACCCTCTATAAAATGCAATGCTTTTTATGAACAAGACTTTGTGCAGGTGCCCAAACTCATAGAATAATAAACCCAATAAGAGAAATACTATTTCTCCAAGTTAATTATTGGCAAAATGAGATGTTTGAAGAGGTAAGATATCTCGGAATTGCTAAAATATAAAGCATGAAATTAAGTGAGATATCTTGTATATTCTAGAGAGGAGGTTAAGATATCCCTGAAAACAGTGAGAAAGGAAAGAAATGTATGCTTGTGATCATGTGACACTCAACAGACCAAACTAAGAACCAAAGCCTCTTCTCCGTCTAGGAGGCTATGGCAGTGGTTCTCAAACTTTTATCTTCCACTGCTCCCCTGGCCCTAGTGGACATGTGTCCATGGCTCCCCAGAAAAGTCTGACGCAGAACCACTTCATTTCATTGAATTAGGGTTAAAAGACATCCTCCCTTTTGATTTCATTTTAAGCATCCTCCTACGTTCTCGAAAATTCGCCGTTTTGTTCTGCTTTTCAAAATTATTCGTTTTCTTGTAGGGAATTTTCCCCCACATTGTAATATACACTGAAGAGCCAAAAAAACTGGTACACCTGCCTAATATCGTGTAGGGCCCCCCGCGAGCTCGCAGAAGTGCCGCAACACAACGTGGCATGGACTCGACTAATGTCTGAAGTAGTGCTGGAGGTAATTGACACCATGAATCCTGCAGTGGTGTCCATAAATCGGTAGGAGTAAGAGGGGGTGGAGATCTCTTCTGAACAGCATGTTGCAAGGCATCCCAGATATGTTCAATAATGTTCATGTCTGGGGATTTAGGTGGCCAGCGGAAGTGTCTAAAGTCAGAAGAGTGTTCCTGGAGCCACTTTGTAGCAATTCTGGACGTGTGGGGTGTCGCATTGTCCTGCTGAAGTCCGTCGGAATGCACAATAGACATGAATGGGTGCAGGTGATCAGACAGGGTGCTTACATACCTGTCAGAGTCGTATCTAGACGTATCAGGGGTCCCATATCACGCCAACTGCACACGCCCCATACCATCACAGAGCCTCCACCAGTTTGAACAGTCCCCTGTTCACATGTAGGGTCCATGGATTCATGAGGTTGTCTCCATACCCGTACACGTCCATCAGCTCGAAGCAATTGGAACCGAGACTCGTCAGACCAGGCAATGTGTTTCCAGTCCTCAACAGTCCAATGTCGGTGTTGTCGGGCCCAGGGGAGGCATAAAGCTTTGTGTCATGCAGTCATCAAGGGTACACGAGTGGGCCTTTGGCTCCGAAAGCCCATATCGATGATGTTTCGTTGAATGGTTCGCACGCTGACACTTTTTGATGGCCCAGCATTGAAATCTGCAGCAATTTGTGGAAGGGTTGTGCATCTGTCACGTTTAATGATTCTCGTGAGTCCCGTTCTTGCATGAACTTTTTCCGGCCGCAGCGATGTCGTAGATTTAATTTTTTACAGGATTCCCGATATTCACGATACACTCATGAAATAATCATATGTGAAAATCCAAATTTCATTGCTACCTCGGAGATGCTATGTCCCATCTCTCGTGCGCTGACTATAACACCACGTTCAAACTCACTTTAATCTCGATAACCTGCCATTTTGTAGCAGCAGTAACCGATCTAACAACTATGCCAGACACGTGTTGTGTTATATAGGCGTTGCCGACCGCAGCGCCGTACTCTGATTGGTTGCATATCTCTTTATTTTCATACGCATGCATGTACCAGTTTTTTTGGCTCTTCAGTTTACATCTCTTCATTAAAATGAGTATTTGTGTGTTTCACCCCCACATGTTGACACGCTTTGACCAATCGTCATTGAAATTCCCAGAATACAGGAACTCAAGTTGCCTCCAAGCAGAGCAGATGCTATTCTAACCATAGTCCAGCTTGCCCCAGGATAATACAAAAAAAAGACAGTCCCATAAACAGCTTTGGAAGAAGAAAACCTCAGCATCCATTTTTAGGATATCATTGTTTACTAACCAACAGCTAATTCTGTATACTACTGACCTTTTTCTTGGAATTATGCTGGATTAATATACAGAATTAGTATACGAAAGTGGGGGACACAGATGTTACCTCGTTTATTCAGAAATAAAGAAAATAAGATGCAAATAAAATATTCAAAGCTTGGCAAACTTTCAACTGGAAAACAACACTAACACTCCCGAAATTTAAAAAAAAACAACAACAAAACATTCTGAGGTGAGAGCTTAAAAAGGTTATATATGAGAAAGCTTTCAGACATGCAAACAAATGTGATAAAAGACAATTTTTTTTTCCCAACAATCTCTCGCCATGCTCTAGGTAAAGCAATCAAACTGACCAGACCGGAAACAATTAAATATAAGGGAAGGGAGATGGATCATTATATTTATAGTATTTTTGCTTTTTTTTTAGTACTTCTGTTTTAGTTGGGAAAAATTATTATGGAGGTGGATTTTTTGACGGTATAAGTGGCACCATCTCTAGTGGAAGTTTGGGAAGTGATGTTATATCAAGGTTACACATTCAGGCATCCTTTTTTCTCAGTTTTCCAATCTGGCAAGCTATATTGAATAGTCACACATTAATACAGACATTTTTTCACAGAGGGCACCTCGACTATGGCTTGCTATGCTTCAAGGAGCTGCGACACATATTTTGAGAACCACTGGGCTGTGGTACACTAAAGCAAGATACAGATCATTTATCAAATTAAAATTTTAGTCTTATAACATTCTTGTTAATGAAGTTACTTGCGGCCCAAATTTTTACTGTACGTAATTGGTTTTTTTACAACTATTCATACACTAGAATAGTTCTCCCCTTTCCATTGTAGTTTCATTAGCGCTGCTGATATTACTTTTTTTTTTTTGGCTTCTATTTTTATCTACATATTCTCTATGTTTTCATTCAGGATGGAGAATGTGCAGCTTTTCACTAGTGTGTTGAATAACAAAGAATTTCAAGCAAACCCATTCGCCCTTATCAGTGCTCATCTGAAGAATAAATTGCGGGAAGAAAGTGTGAACGTTTCTCAAAACGAGCAACGCTGAACTCGGTTTTATCTTGTGAAGCATTTCATCATGCATGTGTCAGTGTTCAAATTTGTATGCATTTTCTGTTGTAAATAAAAGTGAATATGTTTGAAAACAAATATCAGTTAGAATCTGACTTCTCAACACTAGACTAGTCATTTTGACAGTTTTCGAACTTCTCGCTCAATTTTCATGATAAACCAGATCATTTAGATTGTTGAAATTTCATGACTTTTCCAAAAAATGCTCAAATATTATGTTGTCAAGCTATCATAAATTAAAAAAAAGAAAACCAGCTGAGATATTTTTAGGTATACCTAGAAAGACCCTGTCACCAGTAATGTTACAGGCAGTTTCATTGCCATGCACAGACAATATTTTGTCAAATCATGGCAGCAAATTTCTACTGATATAGATATGCTCAGTTTGGCTAATTGACATAATCTTTAGTGATAGACCAATTTTGAAATAAAAGTGTTCTGATATGGCCAAAAAAAAAGTCTAGTGATGCAAATCATCGAATCTTATCTGAAAGCTAGTAGAAATTTGGAAAAGTGTGGTAGTTGTTTTTCTTCATCAATACTTTGCTGAAACCCTGAAGCAGAACAACTATTCCCTGGTAGATATGAAAATAAAAGATCGAAAGGAAATTTGATGTGATATTCATCAGGGACCCCTTTGCATGAGCCACGTTTGACTCGTTTACACACAAAAACATTTGTGTTTTCTGGGGAAGAAAAAGGAAAATATTCTCTCTCTATCAATGCATGGAAATATATATTCTCAAAATGAGAAAAATTTCTGAAACATACTAGTTTTACAACAAAACAAAGTATAGTGTTGATCAGATTGCTCGAAAGGATTCCGTGCGAAAGCATTCATTTGCCAGCATGCATTTTCCACAACATTCAATACAGCCTCAAAAAATGCTTGGTTGATTTGTAGAAAAAATGAAATAAAACTGTTAAAATTAAATTTCCTTGTTGAAATTAGCTCAAAAGCTTAGCTAAGACCCTTATTTGTTCAGGGGAATCAGAATTTTACTCACAACAGAAACAGCAGGCTCTACTGTACAGCGATGTATTCACAAAACAAACAAACTTTCATTGCTTAAAAAAAACCTGTGTGTTGAAAATGTGTTTCTGCAATGTAATGAAGGTATTGAAAAGTGTAGAAAGTGTGATGTGCGAATGCAACTGCAATTATAATGTTTAGAATGTAAATATTTCTTTTTATCAGTTATGCGATGAGGGTAGGCATTATCCTGTTCAAAAACATGAGCCAATACTGACCACTAATTTCTTTTCGATTGATTTGTGTTTATTGTATATGAAAAGGACCCTAAAAATTTTTGGGAAAAAATTTTGAAGAAATAATTAACATAATTATTTAACTCATCAGTTATACACCTTTAAGCATACCTATCAAGTCTTAACTTGAAAAAATAATCATTAAAAACGTATAGATACAAGGCCACAACAAGTGAGATGCCCATCGAGGTGGCTGAGAAAAAGATGCCCATAACAAATATGGATGTCATATGTTTCAACAATACAGCTACCGAATTAAAATTGCAATCAAAAACTAAAAACTATGCATATAATACATGATAAAATTTTATACCGGGTGGGCAAAAGTCCGTGAAAACTTTAAAAATGAATAAAAACCGGAAAAATAACCGACATAAGAAACGGTTATCGCTAGGTCAAAGGAATTTTTTAAGACGGAAAAAAACCTCAAATAGCAGCTGATAGGTGACGCTGGTGCGAGCGACTTCGGTGGAAATATGCAAATGAGATGGTTATAAGCACTTAAATACTCGCACTCCTAATCCACAATCAGTTCACCGTTGTAAACCGTATTTGTGGACCTGCTGCACTCTGCCGTTGCTGGATTTATGACTCGCCAGCCATGTGTTATCTATCCCCTGTGGTGGTCATGTGGAACACATACTGCTGTAATAAACGATTTGGAGTGATTCTGTTCGTTATTTGCATATCTTTTCTTTGACTTTTGTACATCAATGCCACCTAGTGGCTGTTTTGTTCTCTCTTAAAAAAATTCCTGTGACCTAGCGATGCCTAAGCCTGCAAACCATTTTTATTTCGATTATTTTTCCAGTTTTTATGAATTTTTAAAGTTTTTACGGACTATTTTTGCAACCCCTGTACAATACCCGTAAAAATATGTATAGTTGTCTCGTTCTAAGAGAGAGTATGGATTACTTCTCGATTTACCCCAGGTTTATCGTATTGATTTTGTGTGCCATCCTTGCGCAGGGGCTATGCTAATCTTCTCTGTATCGTTCCAATTTTAGTATATGTACTGCCAAAGCAAGTACCAATATGTATGCGTCTGGAGCGAAGAAGTTAAAAATAAAATTTAATTATAAAATTTATTTGGGAAACAAGTTTTTATATATAATATAAATTACTTACCTACACTCATATTTATATTTAAATATTGGAAAAAAAACCCCGAAAATTGAGATTTTATAGTGAAAATTAACCTCCAGTCATTTCTACCGGTATCAGTCACTCTAGGTAGAATGAAATGTAGATCCTTCTAGTATTAACCCTTTGAAGGGCAGACATTTTTCCAAAACCCGTAGAAAACAATGTGAACAGGTGTGCCCACTATGGGGACACCCTACCGGAAAGAGTTAAATCAAAATTACACTGTTTCAAATTGATTGAACAAGTTACATATTGTCATGAAAGTAACAGTATCATATATTTCTCATGTTTTTTTCCATACATCATTTTTTTTATCCTTTTCTATTAGAAGATTTCGTGCACCAGCATAGAGTCTTTCTCCTTGATATTTTTAATGTCATCTGCGCAGCTTCGCATCCACTGCAGCATACGGTACTTCCTCCAATTTTTGAACCTTAAACAGATATAATGATTGTTAACATATCTGACAACGGGTGGGGGAAAAGCATTTAGTTTCAGTTTTCACTGTTGATACCTGATGATTGATAATTTATGGAAAATTTTGTTAGCCTAGAATTATAGTACAGTATATAGTAGGGTGGATCGAAAAGTATAGGAATTTTTTTTTCAAAATTACTTTTGACATTGGGTGGGAAAGTTGTATCTTGCATGTATTAGTTTGCATAATTTTTTTTTATCGAAATCCATTCACATCTTCTGGTGCCCCAAGCGCCCCAAAAATAGTTAAAAATTCACACTTTTATGAAAATGTATTAAAAATTGTAAATTAAATGAAAAATGTTTATAAATTTTGCAGAGTATTCAGGTATTAAAGTATAAACTTATAAATAATAATTTTATAATAATACATAAAGTATAAATTTAAACATTAAAGCAATAAATCATAAAACTTATAAAAATTGAACTTATATAATGGCTTTTTTAATTCTGTTAATTTGAAGATTTACATATTTCTAAATTTTGTAATGCTTTTTGGTATTAAAATGTTTGATATGGCTTTTTGATGTTATCCTATTCAATATGAAGCCGTGTCTCTTCTTCACACACACTTTCTGACACTATTTGTGAATGTATCTTTCAACTGCTTGGTATGGCATGAATATTTTCACCACTCCTTCCAACTTTTACTATACTATAAATAATTTTATACATTTAATAACACACAATAAACAATTTTTCATTCTCTGCCTATACTATTTTCCCTGTGAAATTGATTAATTAACTCATTTTTTTAAATTCAAAATTTGCATAAAAATCGATTTTTGGCAAATATTTAAGTGTCTTGGGGGCACCAGAAGAAATTAATTGAAGTTGAAAAAATTGTGCATTTATGCTAGTATGCATAAAACACAACTTTTGCACCCCCATGCCGATTCTTTTATCCACATTTTGATTTTTCGATCCACCCTAGTATATAGTGTACATTATACAGTACTATAGTACATCATTATATATAGCACATTTTTATTAGTGTTACTTAGCCATAGTTGTTGGGGATGCGCTTAACGTTCCGAACATAAGATATCAAATTTTTTTCAGGCCAGTTATATTTACTCACGCTTCGGACATGATTTACACCTTGCACCTGTCCAGCAACGTGTTCTTTTTTCTGCATCGCTATCTGAAAAAGGAAAAATAACCAACACGTGTTCACAAGCATTTTTTTTTAACATGAACAGTATATTCCATGTTTTGCATTTCAAAGACAACATTTTTATTACTTTCACATAATTAATTTATTCCAGATTAATAATATTTATATTTACACAAACTGTATAGGGAGATAGCATAACTATATGCGTGTTTCCCAAGCTCCTTCTGGGGGGGGGACGACGACGACTATCTACTTTGTACGAGTCTGGTCTTGGCGATCTTGATGTTATTGGTGACCACCACACTATTTATTTAAGGAAACATTATAATTTCCTTACAGAGAGTAATTAATTCTTTAGTGGGAGATATCAAAAAATGTTTTGGTATAGTACTATATTTAAGGCAGTAGATCATAGTCGGAGATAGACTTGGAAGTCTGGGGGGGGGGGCATGATGATGATGATGTCAATTCATATATACATATACACATTAGATCTGTCGACTCCACCTTTGATGCTGGGGCGATGCCCCCCCCCCTTCCACGCTCCCAGTATCTCCGCCCATGCAGTAGATATATCTACTGCCTTAAATTCATGGCCGCCTGACGGAAAGGCTCACATAGTAGAGTATAGAATTTGTAGAAATGTGCTGTAAGAAAGGAAAATCTAAATGGAAAAAAAAAATCCTAACTGGCGAATAATAAAACTAAGTTCGAAATATTACTTTTCGAAACATTTCAGAATTGAGAAATAATTTCATAATTAATGAAAAATAAGTTCAGTATTAATGTGAAATAATTCCATATTTACAGAAAGAAGTAGTTTCAGAATTAGTGGACAAAAATTATTTTGCAATTCAGGAAAATTCACATTGAAAGAAAGATATATGTAGTGACCGATCATAAATTATGCTCTGTGACGTCACATTGTCATGTTCCCCGTTGTAGCATTTTTGGCCTTGCGACGGATGGACCTGCCAGCTGATCGCCAGACAGTTTTCGAACATTTTAGTCAGTGTGATTGTATTTCGTCATAGAGAATGGATGTCGCGTATAACTTGTCAATAAAGGTTGCAAATAAAGGTTCATGTTTTTAAAAATGCAATTTACATCTTCTCATTGCCGTCGCCTTCAAATATTTCCAGAATTATATTGAAAAATATTTTTATAATAATTGCAAGAAATATTTCCAGAATAAATGAAAGTTCATACTTGGTGTAAAAATAATTTCAGATTTAATGAGATTAATCTCTCGAATATGAATATTCATATTCGAGAGATGAAAAAATAGTTTCAGAACAAAAAACAATAATATATAGTCTCCTGTTTTTGACTCTCGACCCACCAGTTAAGACACCACTGTAAAAACTTGGGTTTTATATGATTTAGAATTAATAATAAAAAATCAGATTCAGCAATACAAAAGAATATAAAGAAATCCTTGTTGTAGTCATACCTATTGGGACGCATATGATGATGATGACTAAAGCAAATATCAATTCTTTTTGCATGGCATTCTGCGGGAAAAATACGTAACATTTAATCCAATATAAAAAAAAATGCGCAATCTGTGTAAAAAAAATTTTTGAAATGATTTTTTTAGAAGCCCAGTTTGTAGCACCATCTATTAAACGACAACGGTAATGGATGCTAAGAGATGTCGTCTAGCCACCGAATGTTTACCATGGGCGGAGATATGCCCCCCCCCCCCCCCAGAGTCAAAGGTGGAGTCGACTGATCTAATGTATATATGTATATATGAGTTGACATCATCAAAAGCAAAAAACTCTTCACTGATGTATTAGAGTTTTCACGTGTTTTTTTTTCTTTTCTCCACGCGTTTACACGCTTTGACTAGTCACCGTCAAAATTCCAAGAATACAAAAATCCAAATTGTGTCCAAGCAGGTCAGATGCTATTCTAACCCATAGGTGGAGATAGACATGAAAGGCTGTAGGAGGGGGAAACCACATGATGATGATGTCAATTCACATATATACATATACCGGCCCTATTATTGACGCAGAAAGAGCGTGCCCTCGCCATTTCTGCCCATGCTCTAACAATGGCCCACCCAACTAGTCCCAGGATTCGACAGAAACTGCAAAGTGTCTTTGGCAACCATCACAAGCCGGTGGAAGTACTGCCGAGCTTCGGGGGGGGGGGGGGGAGGAGGTCAACATCAAAGGAGCCGGTGGTCTTGTGCTTCGTAGAATAGCCCCTTACAAGTATAGGAAAGCTTTCATAAATGCAATAAACGTAACAAATCAACAAGGTTCTTGGACGAAGAAAACTTCAAGATATTTAAGGAGAAGGTCACAAAGCAATAAAGCTCACCAGAGCAGTGAGATAAACTCATTATAAATGAGGGGAGACAAATCAGTATTTGCTCTTTTTTGTCTTTGTTTGTTTCAGCGGTTCTGTTTTAGTTGGTAAAAATTAGTTTTGGTGCCATCTGTTGTGGAAATCGATAAAAGTGACGGCATCAAGGGTACATACGCAGGCGATCTCCTTCCTCGGTTTTCGAATCTGGTTACCCTATGCCCGTCTTTCACCTGTCTTCAGACCAACCATGACCCCCGTTCTGTCTCCCTAGGGTATATAAGCTGGTTCGCGTCAAAAGATGTGGGCCACAGTGGAAAATCCAACGACATCCAAGACCAGCAAACCGCCCGCACCAGACCAGACAGCTTCGAGCCAACCAACAGAAGGAATCCTGTCTTCCACCTGCCAAGGTCCACGGGTTCGAATCTGGGGGAAGAACATTGAGAAAACCAGTTCTGTAACTATCGAGCCTGGGGCGATCACCGATATAGATGGCACCTTCATTTCCCACCCAACTCCACTGATTGGAAATTGACGTACGGCGATATGACCGGAATTGGTGCGTGGTAAAGTAGTAGCACTTTCAAACACATAACATATATTTCTCAGAATCAAAGTTCACGTTCGATACAGAACACATACACGGCCATTCCGACAAGCACCAATTCGTTATAAGTCCCTCAGGAGAACATTCACGAGGTGCATAATCAATTTATTAGTACAGTAAAACCTCTCTTTTGTCCGGCAGGACAAAAACATTCGTCCGTAAAAGAGGGTTGAACGTTAATTAGGGGTTTGAAATGCATACTTTATTGCACAAGGTTAAATTATTTGGCCGTAAAAGAGGGGTGTCCGTTAAGAGTGGGGGGGGGGGGGGGTTAATGTAAAGCAACCCATTTACAATCCGGAATAGGCCTATCTGGTTTAGGAAAGAGATTCGATCTCATCAAGAGAAAAAGAATTAATGAGGAAAAATCTCAAGATGAATTGCGCAACAATAACTCTTTGTCAAAACAATAAATATTATGTTGTTGTGCATTAAATATTGGGTGGTTTGGATGACATGGATTCAATGCCATTAGACGTTCGCTAGATGGCGGTGCAAACAAGTTGGAGACGACTACGAAAAACTACTTGAGAAAATTTTGTGCCGACGATGCATGTAAAAATTGTGTAAGATGTGTTTTATTTTAGAACCTGTGTTTTATTATAGAACCTTTTTATTTTAGGATTTGAATATTTTTCTCCCCCATCACAAGCAGATGAAGTTATATTATTTCATGGATTTTTTCAGCACGTGAAAAAAATTAGTAGTCTAGCCGTTGGTTATTAACTTTTAAGTACGCACGCGAGAGCAGTGGGCGCAAATTTCCAAATTTATTGTTAATAACTGCCACTTTATAATACCGAAGAGAGCTATTCTGTACATGCCACATCAATGCAGCATTTTCGTTTAAGTTTGAACCCCTGTAATCCCGTGTATATTTAAATATACATGGGGAAAAAAAACCAGTTATACAAAATATTAGATATTGAGAGGGGCACGGAACACTTTTCACACCGAGCCATGAATGAATGAACGCCAGAACTTTGCCGCTGGACTCTTCCCGGGCCACAAAATGACTTTTGGTTTTACATTAACGCGCACATAACACATTTTAATACAAATAACTGAAATTTAGTTGTTTTTATTTATTAAAAAAATAAATAGTTTTTGTAAATATCATCAAGATCATCTTCCACGAACCTTTAAAATTTTTACAAGAAACGTATTGGAGATAAAACTTCAGAGCATATTGAAAGCAATTTAGATATGACGAGGATTTTCTTAAAAAAAATAGCTCCAATATCTAATATTTATATAGCTGTAAGAACTATCGAAATAACTGTTAAGAGTAAGATATGGATATCGGTAATACTCACAGATTACGTGTCGTACCTTTTGTGCATTGAATTGGGCGAAAAATAACTAAGTATTTGTGGCGTTGTTTTCCGCGAAAGGAAGGGTAAAAGTAAAAATTTCCCGCTTCCGCAGAATCATTTTTTTTTTTGGCCTATCACACAGGGCTTCTTCCTTTTATTTGCTAACGTCAATTACATTTTCCGGATTCTGTAATACCTCATGGAAAAAAAGAAAATGATTTTCGATTTTGTTACTTATCATTAGAGTCCGGATTATATGCACTAAAATAGTGGAAAATATGCTCTAAAAATATGCACGTAAAAATGCAAAAATAAGCACGTAAAAATGCAAAAATAAGCACGTAAAAATGTAAAAATAAGCACTTAAAATACAAAATGTGCACTTAAAATACAAAATGTGCACTTAAAATACAAAATGTGCACTTAAAATACAAAATGTGCACTTAAAATACAAAATGTGCACTTAAAATACAAAATGTGCACTTAAAATGCCAAAATATGTATTAAACACCCCAGAATAGCACTAGCAATCTTGAAAAAGTCAAAAAGTCCGAAATATGTACAAAAAATGAGAAAATATGCATTGAAAAAAATCACCATGCCATAAAAAAGCAGATGTGTTTTTGAAGGAATTTTTTCTATTTCTTAGTGCATATGTATTCATTTGCAAAAACTATCCCCTTATAAAATATATATGCATATATACCGCATATGCGGTATAATATATTAAATGCCTGAATAAAATAACTTGTACATATTTTTTATTCAAGCATTTTTTTAATTTTTAGTTTGTAGTAGCTGCTCAATAACGAAAATACCAGTAACAAAAGAATTTCGACACCATTTCTAAAACAATTTAACACTTTGACATATCTCTAGAAATAGCCTTACAATAAAACAGTTAGCATTCGTAAAATACTTTATAAATATGTATTAATTCACTAAATTTCACCTGCGGGAAAAGAAACCGATGTTATGAAAAAAATTATGAACTATATTTATTTGAAAAATTATTTAAAAAAATGAGTGAGCTTAAATAAACCTTCAAAAATATGCACTTATACAGAAAATTCTTTGATTTTATGCATTTATATGCATTAATACAAAAAAAGGCCAAAATATGCATTTGCATATAATCTGGGCTCTACTTATCATCCAATTGATTTTTCTGAGAGAGCTGATGATAGTGAGAGGCTAATGAGGTTGGAGCTGAACCAATTTTCGGAGATTTCCCAGGATTAAAAGTAAATAATAGGAGCTGTGTAAAGACCCCCCCAAGTGTGACTGCACCTCCGAACAGAACCGTCTTTAGGGGGGTGTGCGACAGGTGCGGTCGCACCGAGTCTGATATTTTCCGGGGCTGTAATAAATTATTGGAGGCTGTCACCAAGTCCCGGAATCTTTTCCTCCGTAAATTCCGAGTTTCCATCTCAATTCAGGAATTTATCTCTCTATCTCTCTTCTGTTAATTAAGAATTTTTATCAATTCTGAAAATTCTCCTTCCGTTAATTCTGAATTTTTTTTTTCAGTTGTGGAATTTTTCTTCTCGTAAATCCTGAGTTTTCTCTAGATTATTGCCCAGAATATATTTTCATTAATTCAGAATATATTTTCATTAATTCAGAATATATTTTCATTAATTCAGAATATATTTTCATTAATTCAGAATATATTTTCATTAATTCAGAATATATTTTCATTAATTCAGAATATATTTTCATTAATTCAGAATATATTTTCATTAATTCAGAATATATTTTCATTAATTGTGAAATTTCCCTTCCCGCAAATTCTGTATTTTCATCAATATTTCTAAAGTTATTTCTGCCGTTAATTCTGAATGTTCTTTAAAATTCGGAAATTTTCTTTCTTTAAATACTGAACTTTTCTTTAATTCTGGAAATTTTCCCTTCCGAAAATTCTGAATGTTCATAAATTGTGCCTTTCATTAGTACTGAATTTTCTTCAATTTTGGAATTTCTCCTTCCGTAAATTCTGAATTTTTTATTATTTCTAGAATTTTTTTCTTCTATTAATTCAGAATTTCCAGTAATTCTGGAATTTCTCTTTCCGTAAATTCTGAATTTTCTTCAATTCTAACGTTATTTCTTCCGTTTATTCTGAATTTGTTTTTTTCAGTTCTGGAAATTTTCTTTCCGAAAATTCTGAACCTTCATAAATTCTGGAGTTATTTCTTTCATTAGTTATGAACTTTCTTCCATGCTGTAATTTTTCCTTTCATCAATACCTAAATTTTTTTTTCATCAGTTATGAATTATTTTTACATCAATTCTGGATTATCACTCTAGTGCTGAAATTATTATTTCTTCTATAAATTTTTAATTCACTGATTCTAAAATTGTTTCTCTCCATTAGTTTAAAATTTATTTAACTGATATAAACTCACACAACAGGCATATGCCTATAATTACAGTGAAGTAAAAAAAAATAAAGAGCATAAACAAATATTACCTTTAATGCTGAATTTCAATCAATTTTTCTGTTAACGTACGTTTAATTGCACCTTTCAATTATTTTTGTATGAATATTTCTCAGCATTCTTGTATATTCTGAGGTAACGGATGCTGATCCCCTTCTCTACAAAATGTATAAAATCGGGGTAGGGGGTCCTGAACATTGTTGGTGACCTGAAATTGTTAAGACGCACCAGGCCCCGCTATTATCTTAGCACCGGACCGCGCGTCTGGTAAGGGCGACCCTGTCTCTAAGGATGACCACCAAAGATGTAATTTGAACGCCAGGAAGTGAACTTAACTGAGCCTAATGAAGTCATCTTCCAGACCAACCCCGCGATGCTCTGTCGTAAAGGAGAAATATAAGCAGGTGGTCGAAGAAGACCTGGGTCATACTGGAAAAATTGAAATGAAAAAAAAGGAAGTCACCCCCCCCCCCCCGAAAATTTCAGTTCATCCAAAATTCGACCACGAAACCCGAAGGAGATATTTCAGTTCTCAAATTATTTAGATAATTTTCTAACCGAAAAATAACTAATTAATGCAACAGGGTTGCACAAAAGTTTCAGTCCGCGGACCAGAAACTTTTGTATGGAGTATGACCATATGACCCGTATTTTGCGGGATATTCCCATAAATATGGCCATCCCGATTTTTTGAAGAAAAAAAAAAATGTCCCGTCTTTTACCATATTTCCAACGAGGCTTAGTTGAATTTTCGAAATCAAGAATTATGATTATTTTCATAACGTATAAATTACATTGTGATAACTACGACTCTATCATAATTAATTATAGTCATATTGTTACGAAAAAAATATGAAAATAGTCCTTATTTATCATTTACTATTTCATTTTCGCCTGTGAATATTCATCAACGCATTTCTCTGTAAATCTCGCCAAATTAACGAAAAACTTGGCAAGTTTGGCGACAATTCTTATAATATGGCGATGTCGTGACGTCAGATGAAAGGATGGGATCTCGCGAGAAAATGGGAGAACGTTCTCGAAACATTTCTGTATAATAGCGCTGATCTGTATAATTCTGTATAATATATTATGGTCTGTATAATAGCGCTGGTCGGTATAATTCTGTATAATATATTCTGGTCTGTATAATAGCGCTGTCAGAGCTGAAATAAAAGTAGTTTGTTGAGTTTTCGATGGCGAGATGTGTCGTGTGTGTGTATTCGATAGAAGTCGCTCACTGTTTAGCGTGTTTCATCAAATATTTGCTTGTAAATAGCTGTTCGAAATAAATCTCATGACGTCCTACATTCTGTTTCATCCTCTCCTCATTTCAAGGACTTCTGTTAGAGGCATTATCCGGAACAATATATTCATCTCGCATATTTTTCACAAACGTGTTTTGTTTTGGTGACTTACATTTTCACCCATTGCGACTTGCAGTAACCATCATTTTCCATCGTTGGCGATTTTCCAGCAATTTTAGCTATGGTTGGCAACTTTACTTGAATTTGAAAATTTTTTTTTGGCAGTTATCGGCAACTTTCTCTGTGTTTGAAATGTTTTTCCCTGTGTGCCAATTTTCAACTTTCTTTGTCTATACCCGGTTCGTCCTTGTCAGAATACTTTCCTGACACAGGGGTACAAAGAAAAAGAAAAAAAAAAAAAAAAACGGCGACTTGACCGCAGCAGAAAAATTGCTACCGCAAGGAGTCCCCCCATCGAGGGGTTAGCGCACCAACCTCTCGATGAGTATAAAAAAAAACACAAGCCTGCCGAACGGAATCGGCAATAAATTGTAGGTCCCGGTCTAATTAGCCCTCGTGTGCAGAAAATGACCGTGTTGCGACAAAAATGATAAAATGATCTTTGTCCATATATACATATATAAATTGGTAGCTTCGCTTGTCTTTAACAATCGATTTTGTTGTAATCAGCAACTTCACTGGCATTTGACAATTTTTTTGGTGATAATTGATAATATCTCGTATGGAAATTACGATTTTCCGTATTTTTATGAAAGAAATTTAGTCTTCCTAAATATTTATCGTGTTGGGTGAGCTGATACTTTTCCATCAGAACACCAGGCCCGTCATTTGGGGGTCAAGGGGGTGCCCCCTGGCTTTTGAAAATACACTAAAAATGGTATGTACATACATACATATATATATATATATATATATACATATAAAATTATAAATACATTGAATACATGTACTGTGCCAACTTTTTCCCCCTGGAAGAAGTTGAAATGACGACCCTGTGGAACACCTTTCGCGAGTCGGATGGAAACCGTTGGTGGGCGGCCGCATTTGGCCCCCGGATCGGAGGTTGTGCACCCCTGGTTTAAAATATCAGTGTGCCCCCAAACTAATTACGTTATTCTTTGACAACCATATCAGCGACCAGAAATGACGTCACAAATAAAAAGACGTTCTTTTCTCACTCACTCACGTTATTCTAAGAAAAATAATGACCAGGTTACACCATAGATGACATCACGCTGCTACTTGGGTTCCAGAGCAGTTTTAGAAGACAACACGTGATGTAAACATACCAATAAAATTTTATTTCCCTGGTATAAAGCGGTTTTTACAACCTATCTCATGCGAACTCCGAACACTTAACTGTCAACACCCCATTTTAATCGCACGCAAACAGGCTTTCGATGCTGTAGGTCGTTTCAAGGTTTATTGCTTTTTCACCGGCAAATTTTATTGTTGTTGTAATATACTGTTTTCAGTTTGAAATTCACAGTTGTAAACAACTTGTTTACATTCGTGGGAGGAGGAAGACACACATGTATGAATAATAACACTTATTTACCATTGCGAAGGCGTCTTGTATTTGCATGAACAAGAATAATAATGAGCATTCAATTATAATTCACTCACATAATGTCTGTGCAACACGTGGGAGTTGGTTACTGTATTGTTATTGTATCACGTGAGCTGCTTGCAGAGCCGCAACTAGATGCTTGGTCAGCCGGGGCAAGCACGCATTTTGGCGTCCCCTCATAATGTCGAAGGAGAGGTTAAAGAGCGAAATTTGCGGCCCCTCTGGTCCGGCGCCCGGGGCACCAGATCCGCCTGCACCCCGCTAGTTCTAGTTGCGGCCCTGGCTGCTTGGAAACACGTCGTGCAAACCTGAGGAACATTACGTGAGACTGTGTGGACTACTACACTAAATAACCGTGCGATGGCTCGATCCATATCCTACGGGACTTCTAACCGTAATGTGGACTACTACCACTAACTATGAGTGAAGTGTAATGATTGAATAATTGTACCGTTGTAGGCCTGTTGCTCTCTGTGGCGAGTCTTTTTAACGGTGAGATCGGCTCGCATTTGCGCGTTGAAGTCGGAAGCCATAGAAATACTGTGTTAGATGGAACAACAAACCCATCTACAGCTATCTAGCTATGTTATACTCGAAAAAAAGGGGCTAATGCCTAGGATGTGTGTAAGTAAATTTTTTTTATAGAAAAATACTGCAATTTTTGGTATCACAATACGTGAAATTACCAGTAGTTGTCAAAAATGAGGACAAATGAAAGCGAAACAGCAAAATATGACTGAAATCTCTGAAAAATTCCCAAATGGCAGTGATTTTTCTGAGGCCCTACATGGCAAAATCTCAAAAAATTCAACTGCTTCTCATTTTTCTGAGGCCAGGTGGGCCCATGCGTTAAGACAGCACTGAATTCAATGCAATTTTTGGAATGTCGTAGTTCTGCAGTCACAAATATTTTATTGAATAGGCTACTTTATAACTGTATATTCCTCATAGTTAATCAATGAACAATTCCGAGCATAACGCGCGCACACACACACATATACAATATATTATATATACAATATAATATCCCAACAATAAGGAAAAAAAAACGAACAATACTCCAATCCTTTCAAATTCATTCATTCCCATTTTCAATTCTTAAATATTGATGAATAAATTCAAATATTTTAATTCCTCGCATTCATACGACATTGTCTCGCATTTACGACGCAATATATCTTAATTTCAGGACACATTGTATATTATTAAAAAAATATATATATATTTACATTTCCGCCCTATGATAACAATACAAACATACGCTTTAAACACACTGTTACTACCCGAATAACCGGTCTTCGTCCTTCCATGAACCTAATGAAATTCCTATTTAAAATATAAATAAAAATTGTATAGTACATCTAGACAAGAGTATAAACTGAACATTTCTCTGTCTCTTATTGTTCATGCTATGCAAAGCAATGTCGCCGAATTTTGCATATGTGTATATTATTTCTTTTTTGCCTACTTCTTCCGTTCGTTTTACGTCTTTTTTCCCCCGACTTATTTGGTAGGCATCGTGCGGCACGTTATATTATATCTTATGGGTATCTGAGTTATAGCCCCCCGGTCTTTCCGCCACTGAACAAAGTGACGAGCATGAGAAAATAAAATACATTCAAGGTGTATATCTTCACGTATATATGGAATTGTTATTATTATTATTTTTTATTCAAAGAGAAGCCACAAAAGGTTTTTTGTTTTATGCAAAAATTTCAATTCAAGGACTCGTAAAACAGCTTCATTCGAATGCACCGCGTTGTACTCTTTTTATTTCTTTTTCTTCTTATATTCATATGCACCATCATGTAGTGTTAAGATAGTCCCTGGAGTAATGTGGCGTGCGGTTATAAATTTCAACAAGATGTAATTCCCGCTTATATTACACAACTGTGTGTTGCTTCCCGAGGGCTTTCATTCCGTACTTAGTGGTTATCTGCGGCAGTGGCGTAGGTGAGTTAGATATTTCTCCTACTTTTAGTGATCGAATCGTAATCTTTAAATGTGTGCGAAATCGAAAGGAAAAATTATATGCCTGGTCGGGCATGTAACTTAAAAGAAATACGTATCATATATCCCCCAGAATCAGTATTTTACATTAACGAAAAAAACGTTGCTTAGTTTTTGAGCAAATTTTTCAAAACGAATGTGCTGCTATCTATTGATGAAAATGTGCAGTTTATGTAGAAAATTAAGAGCAGTTGCTCTACATTGAAAAATAAAAGAAAAGAAAATTCAGTTTATATTCCTTTATTTGATGAAATCTTAAAATTTTATAAAACACCGAGAAATTTCTTACACGTGCCGATGCTTCTCCCGAGTTTTGATCAGTGTCAGGTTGCATTTGTCGTTTCGTAAAAGAACCTTAAAACATTTTTATAGTGTGGCCTAACGAAATTTCCTTTTTCATAAAATTTTCCCCGCACATTCAAAACAAATGTGTTGTCATCTATCGATGAAAATACTTACCGAAGAATTTAAATAATGAGAGATATACACAGTATAGCCTGTCTATAACGTAGGGACCTACAGAAAATATTGTTTCAGATATGTTATCGTTGTTGACAGTTTGCGCTACTTCCTATTGAATAGGAATTCCGCTGGGATCAAAGAAAATAATCGTTATAAGCAGATTTATTGTTATAGAGAGTATCGCTATACACAGAGGTTTCATTGTATAAAGCACAGTTTCCCAACCTTTTTTGTCCCATCGCCCCCTTCTTCAGAAATTTTTCTCCCATCGCCCCCCAAAGCAATCTAACTCACAGGATCCTATGTTATACCCGTATCTTCTACCGCTCCCTGGCACTTTCCAACGCGCACGTTAACGCCCACGTTGGGAATCACTGGTATAAAGTGAAACCTCTTGCGGGCGGGCAATAAAAAAAATTCGTCTGTAATCTGAGGGGTGTCTCCCTTAAGAGGAGTTTTACAAATAAGTAATGCAATATATATATATATATATATATATATATATATTGTATTACTTATTTGTTTTAACTCACAAAATTTCCCATAAACCCTAAAAACTTTTCCTCCTATGTTTTGAATTTTTTACAAGCCAGCGTCGGGCATGTGGTCGAAAAAAATACATGCCCGAGCAGAATTTTCATATGTCCCGGGCATGTCGGGCAATAGTTTCGTCCAGCCCCCGGTACCTAAGAGTTTCTTTCTTCAGTCTAGTTTAGTCTCAAAACTTATGGTTAAATGTTGAGGTCTTGATGAATTTATGTTTTATTGAAGTTGATTTTGAACAGGAGACTGTGTGAATTTATGGTAACTGAAAATATATTTTGTGCGACGTTTTGTTCTCAATGTAATCAGAAAGCCCTCGTTGGTCAAAGGACCAATCCGAAAACTATTGTTGAAAAATATTTGAACTATTGTTGAAAAATATTTGAACTATTGTTGAAAAATATTTGAACTATTGTTGAAAAATATTTGAACTGTTGTTGAAAAATATTTGAACAATTGTTGAATGAAAATTTAATCAGTTGAAAGAGAATATGAGAGAAAAAATTAAAGGGATACTATTTCTTGAAAAATTATTTATTCAGTTATATTGTGTAAAAAATTGACCAGAGAGAGAGAGAGAAGGGACTGTAATTATTACGTAAATTATTAGCAGGTATACTCTTATTGAAAAGAAATGTTAATCGGCATACTATTGTTGGAGAAAAAACGAGGTAATATATATAGTATTGTTGAAGGAAAAAAGAGTTAATTCGTATTGGGGAAAAAGTGTTGATTCGTATATTATATTGTTGGAGAGAAGAACTAATTCGTATACTATTATTGGAGGAAAAAGAGTTAATTCGTATACTATTGTTAGAGAAAGTGTTGATTCGTATGGTACTCAGGCCGGGTGGGGGGGGGGCACAGGGGGCTTGTCCCCCCCCCCTATCAATATTATCAAAAATTGAAAATAGTTTGAACATTCAAAAAAAGAGAAAAAACTGCAACATTGAAGGCTAAATACCCTCAATTTCGATGCTTCTTTTTTGGTAAATAACTCAAAATTTATATGTGCACGAAAATATTTACGCTTCCTCCCCCCCACCAAATCTCACATCAGTGTTTCCCTAACTGTCGTCCGTAGACCCCTGAGATACATCTGTGGATACTTTGTAAAGGGCATTTATATTCAGCTTTTTATATATAAAAAGCATTATATTCAGCTACGAAAAGAGCTGAGACAGCCATCTCCAGCTGCGAAACAGCCGAGGCAGATATCGTCAGCTCTGAATGGATACATGTAGGAGGAAAATGCATTCTCATAATAACATTCGTCATTACTGGTGAATATAATTTCATTTTCATCACAGATACTTGCATTTCGATTTCCGTCAGTCGCAAGTGAATTTTTTTCTTTTTGTCTCAACAGGAAGAGGAAGGACAACAGAGACATCAAAAAATAACAATAACAGAAGGATAACCTGTCTTGCAATCTTTCCCGGATGTAAGAAGACACCACGTGATTCTGATTCACCGAAAATATCAGAGTGAAGCTGACAGCCAAATTTCTTAATCCCAATCATCGTCGCTGATATCGTACAGGCGTATACAAGAACCGGTGAGAATTAATTAATTTTTTAATTTAGCATGTGAAATTTTAGATCAAGGGTGCACGAGCTTTTCAGTCCGCGGGCAAGATTTGCGATATTTCGACCAGTCGTGGGCCATAAACTGATGCATGTGTTACTGACAAAGCCTGGAGTTGGGCAGTTCGCGAAGTGGCCGGCCAGATCGCGTATTGAACAATTTCGTTGTAAATTGACTTGGCCAATGTTCGGATTTCGGCCAGCCAGTTCGGGAAGTGGCTTGGGATCCCTCGCCAAATTCCGATAACAGAAGATATGATTCCGGGTAATCTTCCAAGTTTGCTTATTTTTTTCGTAATAATTATTGCCACGTTAGCTATGGAAACATATCGCGGTCACGAAGCAGTAATAATTTTTTTGCCTGCAAAAGTTTATATGCAGTAGATCCCGATCCCGCTTATAACGTTCCCAATTATAACGTTTTCGCGCTTAGTACTAATCCAATACAGCTACTACGTATATACAGCCATATATCGCGCATTGGCGATGAAAAAAAAATGGATTTAGCGCCTATCGAACCGTCCAACATCAGCACATCGAACTTTTGCTTGGGTTCTCCTGCCAAAGCTCGAATCATTTCTGAAAATCTGGCTTTGGACAAAACACTCGGCCACTTCGGGCTTTGGCAGTAACATATATGTTACGGTAAATGTGATAAATTCGGTTATTACACATAACCGAACCATTTCGGTAGGTTTCATAAATTTCACTAAATTCACCTCTTTTACCGGCGATTATGCAAAATAATGCACAATAATACCCAAGCGTCGTTGGTAAATTTGGTAAACACTAAAGCAATTGAGATCATTTTAATGGTTTACAAATTTTCATTACGATCATGACTATATTATTGATTATAGTCATTCGGATAATTATCTCGCTTATTTCGTGAGTAACATGTTTATCCACTTCGTGCCTTCAGTGGTTTTTCAATGAGTTTACTGATGAGGGGTCATTCAAGTATTACGTCAGCATCGATGGGGGGGGGGTTCTGATTTGTGTGTGTGTGTGTGCTGACTTTTGATGACGGGGGGGGGGACAGTGGCAGTTTTAGAGCACTGGTGCGCCCCCCCCCCCAGTGCTCTGAATCTGTGCCACGTGTCACTCGAGGGATCTATAAATGTGCCACGGATAGCTTAAATGTTATGGAACTGTGTCTCGGGTCACTTAGATGATCTAAAAATGTGCCACGGGCCGCTTAAATAGGTCTGGAACTGTGCCACGGGTCACTTAAGCGATCTGTAAATGTGTCGCTTATTTCATTTTCACAAAATTAAATTTCAGGTGGCGGGCCGCATCAGGTAACTCCGATGGCCAAATTTGGTGCGCGGGACATGGTTTGGTATATATGGCTTAGCAGGCGCCCTGGTGTGCCTCCAACCTTTGTCAGGGGCGCCGAGGAGCGGTCACCCTGACAAAGGTTTTTCGGAAATATTCTTCATTAAACAGCTCCTGGGGAGTCGGTGGTGCTCGCGGATAAGAATTGAATAGGAAACAGGGGTGCCGCGCATGGAAAAAGTTTGAGAGCCCCTGACGTAGAGGGTGGGTCGCAATGAATTTCTTCAAAAGAAATTTTGAGTTCTTAGCCTTGAAATAGCATTAATATTAACAGAAATTGATTGTAATAGTACGTAAAGATATTTTCTCCCGAAATTTCAATTTTTTGCATTAAATTTTGATTTTGCATTAAATTTTTGATTGTCTGGGGGGCGGGGGGGGGGGGGCACCAGTCTCCTCCTCCCTCTCCCGCGTACGTCTCTGATCCCACTAACATGCGTTAAGAGGTACGGCCCCTACATAGCAATATTCACATTTCGAATTTTTTGGCGATCATTGGTGACGTTCCGTATTTTTGTTTTGAGTAAATAAATTTTTCTCAAAGCAAGGCTACATACAGGGTGTCCATAAATTCGTAAATAGCTTAAAACACACACACACACATAAAAGATTGAAGGAATCGGTATATTTGAATGCGGTTTGGAAAAAAGTTATTCTCACGAAGAAGGGATTGCACGCACATAAAAAGAATTGGTTAAAATTTTTGTCGACAGGGGACGCTGAACCTTTCTTTGACTTCTGTGTCCGAAACGTTCGTTAGCTGGCGGTCCGTGACCAATGTCACCATCACAATGAAAACATTATGTGAGCGCAAGTAATTGGAAAAAAATGCTCTGAAGTCAGAAATGAGATGTTAATCGCAAATTTTTCATTTTACAGGACCCTGAATATTTTCACTGTTTTGCGCTCTTGCAGTGCCCTCTATCGCCAGAAAATTCAAACTAAACTTCTGGAAAGGTACAAGTTGTTCTATAAATTTGTAAATAGTTTAAGAGATCCATAAAAATGGAACGATTCGTTGTATTTTGATGCGTTTTCCAAAGAAAAAGTTGTTTTCATAAAGGGGGATTTGTCTTAATATACAGATTGAAAATTTAACTGAGATTTTTTGTCAACAGGAGGCGCTGCTTGGAGCAAATCAAAAAAAATACGCAAATAAGTCCTATGAAATGCAGGTTGTACGATTTAACACTTCTGATTTCAAAATTTTCTTGAACTGACGCTCACATAAGGTTTTCATGGTGATGTTGGCATTGGTGGATAAAGCACAACTGATGAAGTTGTTTTATCTGTCACAAATTACCGGCTGAAACTTTAAGAACGTTTTGAACACAGATGTGATTGAAGGAAAGTTCGTGTCTCTGCAGGATTCCGTGATTTACTTCCGCGCAGCGCTCTCCATCGACGAAATTGTGAACTGAATTTCAAAAGATATTCCTCTTTGTGACACCAACGTTTTCGCAAACCGCAATCAAATATACCAATTTCTTCAATTTTATGAATTTTAAAATTATTTATACAAATTTTTGGGACACCCTGTATATTGTGTCGTGGGAATAGACATTTTCCTTCCGGAATGCCTTTACGGGCCGGAGCTGTCCATTCGTGTCTTAGATGGAGATTTACAATAATTTTTCACAATTGCGATGAATATTTAATGAAATTATATTCTCTCTAGAAGAGCCATGGCAAAGCATCTACTGATACTCACACTCATCTCAGCATTATCCATCAACTACATTGCTGCAAGAAATTTCTGGAAAAGGCAAGCAGGTGATGATCCAGCAACCGATGGTGCTGCCACTGCCCCGAACGTGGACGCAGGCGTATCATCGACGGATGGAGCAACGGGCACCGATGCAGTACCACCAGGTACGGACGCGGTAGCACCGGGTACGGACGCGGTAGCACCAGGTACGGACGCAGTAGTATTAGGTACCGACGCAGCAGCACCAAGTACGGACGCAGTAGCACTAGGTACGGACGCAGTAGCATTAGGTACCGACGCAGTAGCACCAGGAACTGAACCCATGGCGAACTCGGTATCCGACACGGAAAACCCCACAGATTCCGCTGGAACAGAAGTGGCTCCTGACAGCTCCCCTCAGTCAGAGGCACCAGGATCGCCTCCAGTGACGCTGGATCAGGGAAGCACGGCACAAGGAGAAACATCAGGGCCACTTCCAGACCAGGTATCGTCTGAACCAGCTGCCACGTCCCAAAGTGAAACTCCGGGATCGATTCCGCCGGAATCAGTCAACACGATCCAAGCGGAATCACCGGGTTCGCCACCAGTAGATGTAATTCCAGAATTAACAGACTCACCTCCAGCAGAAACTCTGCCACCTGTGCCAGAACAAACAGCAGGAATGACTTCCGAGTCTGGCGACGCAGCTACTGTCCAAGGATCGGAACCCGTATTACAACCAGGTTCAGAACCGACTTCTGGGGCACCTGGATCAGAGGCCGTGCCAGTGGCGTCCATAGTGCCCGAATCCGAAACAGCGGTTATCGTCGATACAGGAACCCCTGCGGTTGTTTCTGAACTAGTTCCTCAAGTTATAACGTTGCTACAGCCAGTTCCAGTTGTGACCGTGGAAAGTAGGTTTATCATTCTTCATTATCGATAATACAGGGCGGTCATAAATTAATTTTGCTGGTATACGAGCCCCCTAATGGCCGAAAAAAATCAACTAATGCCACTGCAATTCGAGACAAAGGTGTTTCAGAGTATGCGCTCGGAAATGAGATGATAAACAAAAATCTAGCTCTCGTGGTTTTCGGCTTAGAGGGGATATACTGTACCTCCCCCTCTAAGAGTTGCGGTCGCAGCAACAAAATTTCGAAAAAATCGAATGACAACACTGACTTTTATGAATTGCACAATGATCGGAGTAGTAAAAAAAAACATGAATGCCATTGAAAAACGGTATCTGTATTGCCATGAACACACCGGCGCAGGACGCAGACAAAGAAAGAAAATCTCACTAAGGGTCTGGTGCGCTAACCACTCGGTCGAGCATGTCAGTCAAATCAGCAAGAAGTTCCCGACCCAGAGGTTAGCGTACCAACCCCTTGGTGAAATCTTCTGTCTTTATCTGCGTCCTGTGTAATACAGGTACCGTTCTATAATGCCATTCATGCTTTGCGCCGATGACTTGGCAATGCATAAAAGTGTGAGTGTTGCCATTTGAATTTTTCTAAATTTTATTGCTGCAACCGTAACCGCGAGAGATAGACTTTCATTTCGCATCTCATTCTTGAGCGCATACCCTTAATCACCTATATCTCAAATTCCGGCAGCGTTAGTTTATTTTTGCGGCCGTTATGGGCTCGTGTATAGGTGAAGTCATTTAATGACGCAACCGTATTTTTAACTATATGCATAGTTCGTAGGTCGTGAGAAACAGAAAATTTTTCAAACTCTCCTGTAGGTGGCAGTGGAAATCCGGGAGCAACCGGCGTGAAAGGAACCGTGGTTTCGAATCTGGGATCTTCGACAGGAGGACCCGTACCTACCGAGAACGCCGATGTGTTTCCGTTCCAAGGTGGTTTTGTGTTCGATTCCCCGTTCTTCAGCTTCGCTCAGATAGAAGATTACTTCAAGAAGCTTGAAAGTGAGTTGGTCACTTTGACACAAAAACAACACATTCACACACACCACAGTCATGCCACCCCAATGATCCATCCTGCAATTATTCCTCCAATGAGAGATTCTGATACGTGAGTACCTCTCTGTGCAAACTCATTTAGTACGCCAAAATGTAATTATGAGAGCAACAGAACGCAACAGTCCTATAACGGTGCAGATAATATTGAATATAATTGCACTGCACTCGCAGTTTGAGAAATAGATGGCAGTACTGCAATTCACGCACAGCACAAGATACGCACTCAGACTGTTGGGTACATATGCAACAGGGCTGAACAAATCTCTACAAATTTATATGCACGGTCAGGCATGTTAAATTTTAGGTTGCGGTCCAGAATATCACTCGACCCACGATGTATTTATTACGATCCTGTAACAACATGACTACGTGTGTGTGAATGCTTTATTCTTGATTCTTAACAATTTGCATTTTTCCCGTGGGTTTTCCAGAGGCCATGGAGAAGATATTCCGCGACACGATAAAAGACGTCAACAATGATTCTGACTTGTACAAGAACACAACGGAACGGGTGGTGGACGTCGACGGCACCAGGTACAAAGTACACACGACCATCATCAGGGGTGGAGACGAAAACAACGCCGTGTCCATTGAGGCTGTTTCGGCCGTTCCCGAATCAAAGAGGAGAAAAGTGAGTCTTTATAGGATGTCTTAACGTTGTAAAAATGAACTAAGCGGTACATCACTCAAGCGCAGTGATGGTAACCCGTGAGAAATTCCCCACATTCGTGGGAAAAATTGTCCAAAATTTGCCAAAGTGCAAAATTTCTTAGCATTTGTGGGGAATTTTGCGAGTTCATCAAACAAAAGAATATTTTGAAAAAAATAAAGAAATTTTAATGCAGTATATATATAATAATTTTCTATTGGAAAATACTTGATTACGTGTTTTCCCCGCTAGATGGCAGCACATTTTTCGGAATGCGTGGGACAAATTTAGTCAAAAGGGAAATTTTGCTGGAAGAGGTTAACATCACTTCTCAAGTGAAACGCGGTGAAGTGTGGATAACCATCAATTGGGTGTCCCGCAGCACATTCCAATAACTTAATGAACTCTCGGCATACCTACAAATCAACGCGGCCTTTTTTTCAGAGCATTTAAGCAACCAGCGAGATATTTACAGATCACTTGAGGGACACTGCACACAGCTCCAGATCACTGAAGATGCCCGTGGAGCATTTATGGATCTATAGATCACTTGATTAAAAGAAAATTGTGGCACTGCTTTAGATCACTTGTGCCGCCACGGCGCATTCCCAGATAAATTATTCGATTCGTGGCGTTCCACAGATAACCACGGTGCAATTATAGATCACTCAAGTGACCCATAGCATATTAATTAGCATGCTCCCAAATCACTTGAATGAACCGCGGAATCACTTGAGCTACCTGAGCACATTTACAGAACAGACCGAGCACGACCAGGCTCTGTCACTTACACGATTTTAGCTCATTGCCCCGAGGAATGTGATCGTACCGGAGAAAATTCTGAAACACAAGGAGGGGGGAAAACATAATATTTGGGGTCCCTATCATAGGATCGAACCCCCATGTGTGTATATGCATTCAAATTCATAATATACATTCAAATATGCATTCAAATTGATAACATACATTCAAATATGCATTCAAATTGATAACATACATTCAAATATGCATTCAAATTGATAATATACATTCAATATGCATTCACTTGACAATATACATTCAAATACGAGATTAATAAATTAACCGTGTATGTACACAAATATAATACAAAAACGTAGAAATGTAAATCATTGCTACGAGGACCTCTTACGATTACAAGAAGGTCCCTGGATGTTAGCTTTTGTGTTTTCTTTCCGTTTATTTTTGAAAGTACAAAAGCTCATAAAACACAAAAAGCCAAAATCTTGGGCTTCCCCGCATTCCGATTGCAGAAAGCGCCAATGAAATATCGAAAAACCTGTTGGCCTCTAAGGGTTGCATGCTTGCTTGCACCATAGTTTTCTCTGACTTATTTGCGAGTTCTCGATGACAGAAAACATTCGACGACTGTTTTTCAAAGCACTGTGTCTTCGAAATAATCTCCGAAGTATAGCAAACAGTTAATAATTACACCAACCCTTTATCTACCACGACATGAAGAAATGAACTAATTAATCCTCATGTCAGTTTTTTGGTAGGTCATTTTAGTTTTGGTTAAAGCCTAAAAACAAAACAAAAAAAATATTTAGTACCTATACAGCGAATCAATTAACCGGGAGCAGTTGTTGCTCATTACAGTGACTTTTCCACTATATAACGAAAGGTACGACACAGGTGCCAGATATTTTCCCCGAATTTTCACCAAAACAAAATATCCCGGCGAAAAAAAGCCTATTTAAATAATGTATTTTGAACCCCTCCTCAACGGTCACCCTAAGATACGGTCGCGGACACCCTTTTCGTCATTCATTCTATTCGACTAGAACCCCATTACGGACACCAATTTTGTTCCGAATTATACTAACTAGATTGTCAGGAGCACACAAGTTTCAGTAGTTCATTCGCTTTTTGGTTATTTTCATTGAGGTTTTTGTTGATGTTTGGGAACTCTGATGGCAGTTTGCTCGTTGTGCTCGCATATTTTACATTATTTCTCGCTGTTTAATATGGCTATCTCTAGTAATTCTCGCTTTGTATCATTATGAGAAGATATTTCGAAGAGAAAGAAAATGATGGCAATGGAAAACGTAAAACGGGAGTTCGTGCTCTTGCAAATGAATACAATGTCAGGAGGACGCACATATGTTCCATCTTGAAGCAAACGAAACGTTGGCAAGAAGAATGACTGAAAAACGGTAATCATAAAAAACGGAGGCTCGTAGCGGGTTCAAATGTAATAGCATAGAGAAATCACGTCAAACCGAAACCGCTGAAATTTATGTAAATGTGGTCAGAAGTTTTGTTTCACGACGATTCTTTTGTTTTGACGTAAAGACACAACCAAGAAGCGGTTTTTCGAAATTCGGAACCTAAAGGCATGGCCCCCACATCCTGGAGTAGGGGCCCCTAGTCTGGGATCTATTGCGTCCCCCCCCCCCCAACCAGACTTTCACGGGCCCCTTTATGGTGGTTTTATAGCGTGAAAAAACAAAAAATAATGAAAATCATCCCGGGCCCCAGGGCTGGAGCCTTGCCAGCCCACCCCTTGTGGGGGCCATGCCTAAAGGGGTCATAAAGGGGGTTGAGAGGTAGCGTTCATTAAATTTGGTCAGTAGTTTTATTTCATGTCATCGGCATTTTATGTTCATAGACTGACTAAGAAGGTTTTTTTTTTTTTTTTAAATTCGGGCCCTAAGGAGGGTAATAAGAAAGTTCAATGGAAGAGGGGGGGGGGGTGATATGGAGAAATCACGCCAAGCCGAAACCACTTAATCTGTAAATACGAAATTTGGTCAGTATTTTTTAACAGCTATTGTAATATGGAGACTCATTGAGAAGGGATTTTGCAAAATTCAACCCCCCAAGGATGGGGGAGGGTTCAAAGGTTTTATGGAATAATTATCACTAAGCCGAAATCACTGAAGCCATAAATATGAAATTTAGTCAGCATTGTATGCAATAATGTAAGACGCTCACTAAGACGGGATTTCTGAAAATTCTAGGGAGTCACGAGGGTTTTAAATGTTATATGGGGGGGGGGGGGGAGAGAATCATCACCAAGTAATTTCCAAATAACTCAATACCAAATCCACGCGAGCGAAGCCGTGGGAAGTAAAGGAACATGAAAAATGCATCAATCAATACACATAATGTATCAATTCTGACAGTACCAGAAGGGAGCAATTAACCGTATAATTCATTGATTCCCAACGTGGGCGATAACGTCCCCTTGGGGAGCGATGGAATGTTCCAGGGGGGGGGGAGAGTAGAAGTTTCCGGTGCAACATAGGATCCTATGGGTTAGATTGCGTTCGGGGGCGATAGGTGAAAAAAATTTCTGAAGGGGGCGATTGGACAAAAAAAGGTTGGGAAACTATGGTATAATGCAAGCACACATCAGAGAGCCGAGACATTCGGTCTGGACATGTCGAGAAAATTTGAGTCTAAAAAGTATCAATGCTATTATAATTGGAGATTTCATGAAGATGTTTATAGTGGGAAGTTGTGCACGGAATCAAAACAATTTCTGGAGAGCCTTTCGGCATAATCCATGCCTATTGCTGATGATCCGGGGAACTTCGTGGAGTATTCGTAGCACATCTAGGTAGAAGAATGCGTAAGAACAAATTTATCAAATTTATATATATATAATTTGACTTCAAGATTCTTTTAACGGGAAAAAAATGATTCAACTTTGCGCATGCGCAAAATAACATTAATTTTAACATTGTGTTTGCGTTTGCATAACGAAGATAATATTTGGTAAATTTTCATTTTTTCTTTAAGACTGGCTCGAATATTTTACATAATATTGTTTTATCTATTGGATAATAGATGACAGCACGTTATGTGTATATACGTATATGTGTGTGTAATACACACATTGTGTATATCATTACATGCTTGCACTCTTTTTGGTCACCCACTCCTCTATTTTCTTGACTAATCTTTCCTCGAATACGCTACCCTATGCTATAATCCGATTGGCCTACCACACTCCTTCAAATTCACTCGTGTCCCTAAGTCACTTTTTTTGTCACTCTATTGCTCACACACTAAGAACCGTATTCACCGACATGGTTTAAACCTGTAGTTATAATTTTTGAATTAGAGATCAACATAGATTGGTTAAAACCTTGAATTTAACCAATCCGTGCCGATCTCTTATCAAAAAATTGTGATTATAGCTTAAACCATGTTGGTGAATACCGCTCTAAGTCACTCTTTTAGTCATTGCAGGTGACTGTTTTTGTCGATCACTACCGTTTCTTTGCTTTATAGGTCACTCTTTCGATCATTTACACTGTAACACATGCTCCATGCCATTTTTTGACATCCACATGCTTTCACGCTCCCTAATTCACTATTTTTGTCACTCACATTCTTGCACATGCTTCAAGTCCCTCATTCTGTCCTGGTCCCTCGCTCTGTGAGTCACTGTTTTGTTCATTCCCATGGTCGCTCAGGCTCTAAGCAACTCTTTTGTTCACTCACGTGTTTACAAACTCTCCAGGTCTCTTACTCTTTTGGTCACTCGCTGACCTAGTCCCTTACTGTGGCCCGAGATTTTGAAGGCACCGAAAATGCGGTGGCATCAGACTGCATTTGTTACGGTTTGGAGGTTGAGCACCCCGCTATATAGAGTCACTTTGGAGACGCATTCGCATCATGATTTTAATTGTTTTTTTCATGAAACTTACCTAGGTATTTTTGTGAAAAACAATCGTTTTGGAAACAAAAATTTTTAATGAGTATCATGAAAAGAAGAGAGTATTTTGAAACAATTATTTACATAGAAATTTAAATATTTACAATTTTTCTTCAAAAATTTCAAATTTTCGTAAATTTCATTCTGGTTACCGATATGGATCAAAATTTAAATTTGACATGAATGCCACTCTTCACTTGTTAATGCAAAATATACGGAAGACTGGATGTTGTGAAGATATTTATTATTTGAGATGTTAATTTTTTTAAGGAAGGAAAAACTCATCTCTGCCTCTACCGGGAGTCGAACCCGGGTCCCTCGATTGCCGGACGAGTGCTCTGGCCACTAAGCTACAGAGGAGATAGCGGTTTTCCTTCGCTAGAGCGCATATATGTGCCGAACGGAACCGTGCAATGGACGGTGAACTGATCAGCCAATAGCTCATGGACGACGAGCCACCAGATGGCTATATATATGACATGAATGTCAAAACATGAAAAAAAAAAAATTAACATCTCAAATAATAAATATCTTCACAACATCCAGTCTTCCGTATATCTTGTAAAATTTAAATTTTTTGTCCATCAACAGACAGACATTATTTAAAAACTGAAAGGACAGTTATCCAACGCAGTAGCCGAGGCTTCACTTAGAAATAGTTATTAAATTTTTCCAGTAAACAACTTCGGATATTACGCGACACAGTTTTCCTCATTTTACTTCCGTTTCCTGAGAAATTCTTAGGAAATTCTTATAAAAATATCCCGTTTTAACGAAGCTTGTTCAATTTAAAAAAGAATTGAGAAATGTTTCTAGAATTATTGTAAGAAATATTTTCAAAATTAATGAAAATTCATACTTTCATTAAAAAAACGCAGAAATAATGAAAATTCATATTTAATAAAAAATCTCAGAATTAATGAAAATTCATATTTAATAAAAAATCTCAGAAATAATGAAAATTCATATTTAATAAAAAATCTCAGAATTAATGAAAATTCATATTTAATAAAAAATCTCAGAATTAATGAAAGTTCATAGTTAATGAAAAAATATTTAATATAAAAAAAATTTAGAATTGATGAAAATTCATTTTTAATGAAAACAATCTCAGAACTATTAATGAAAATTCAAATTCAATGAAATTTTTTTTTTGAATTGATGGGAGATTCATATTTCAGGGAAAAAATCTCAGAATTAATAAAAATTCATATTTGATGAAAATGTTTTTTAGAAATTAATGAATATTCATATTTGATGAAAATGTTTTTTAGAAATTAATGAATATTCATATTTGATGAAAATGTTTTTTAGAAATTAATGAATATTCATATTCAATGAAAAAAATCTCAGAATTAATGAAAATTCACATTTGACAAAAAATCTCAGAATTAATGAAAATTCATAGTTAATAAAAAAAGTACACAATTCATACTATTAACACATATTATTGTACGGTATACATCGTATCATGACTTGTTGGCCCTCAAGCATCATGGAAATTCTTATTTTGCCCCGAAATATCTGAAAGGTTTAGAAGATTCCACTTTCGCGTATTTTCTCGATAAAATATGGTCACTCTCAAGTCATAATGAAATAACTTGATTTTTATTTGCGTTTGATTGTATTTGAGTACCACTTCGGTTGTAATGACAGCTCGTTATAACGACAAAATTTCTAGACGTCTTGTAAGCTTGTATAACCGATTTTGACTCTATAATCTTTATTGATGTTTCAGAGGAGCTTATTTTGAATGAACCTGGACGATATCTCAAGAAGTCATCATAATTGATGGGTGATGAATACGTGCTAAAACATCGATTGATGTATACGCACCTGGATGGACTTTCAAGAGATCTAACCATACGCGTTTTACATGAAATTCAAAACATATTTTTCTAATGTACATATTTCTATAATATATCATTGAAAATATTAAAGTATGTCCATATGTTTGAAAATTTATAGCGTCTCTTAAGTACAGTCGGTGTCGCTTAATCGGATATCAACGATTCCATATCCGATTATGCGGGGAACGATTCAATTGTCATTTTACAACGTTGGTATTGTTTGTACATTGAAACTGATCAAAAAGGATCAATATCAGTGGAGCTTCTCGGATAAATCAGACATCAAAAATGAAATTAAAAAAAAATAAATTGTATTTAATTGCAATGATCACAATATACACTCATGTCCATAAATTAAGGATAATTCAGAATCACACGGAAATCGAAATCTAAAGTAAAAATTTCACCTGTAGAATTATCACACACATCTGCAAGAATGATATGCAAATTTCAGGAAGCCACCAGATGATGCCGATAGTACGTCACAATGACGAGAGTGTAAGGGGGGGGGGGTATATAAGGAATGGTGGCAAAGAAGTGAAATTGTTCACAAGAGTTCTGTAAGGAGCTCAGTGCCATAAGCGAATAGCACAGAGGACACATGTGGATGATTTTTTACGTGGTAGAATTATCAGGCGCCTGGAATGTGGGCGTACTCAGATGGAAGTATCCGAGGAACTCGGAATTGCCCAAAGTGTCATCTCTAGGCTTTGGCAACGATTCAAAGATAACGGAAATGTCAGCAGACGTTACAGTACAGGTCGCCCCCGAGTTACAACGCCGGATGAAGACCGGTATTTGGCAGTAACTGCCAAAAGAAGCAGACGGAGCACAGCATCCGACCTGTCTCGTCAGCTATCTGCAGCCACGGGTACCACAGTTTCAAGGCAAACCGTGCACAGACGTTTGGGAGACATTGGTCAATATGCTCGCAGGCCTGTCAGATGTGTTCCGCTCACGGCAACTCACTGTCGGCAGTGATTCGCCTGGAGTAGAGAACATGCAATGTGGACATCGTCACAGTGGGCTTGTGTGATGTTTTCCGACGAGTCCAGGTTTGGCTTGCAGTCTGATTCACGTCGGACTTTCATATGGAGAACGCCAGGTACTTGTTACCACCAAGACAACATCATTGAATGACACCGTTACGGTGGGGCAGCATTGCTCGTTTGGGGTGGAATTATACTGGGTTCCAGAACAGATCTGCATGTTCAAACCGGAACCATGAAAGCCCAAACTTATCGGGACATCATTCTGGAACAACATGTACGTTTGTTTAGGGGTGCCATGGGCGCAGAATTTGTGTTTATGGATGACAACGCCCGTCCTCACCGAGCAAACATCGTAAACGAATGCCTTGAATCTGAGGATATAACCCGTATGGAATGGCCAGCATTCTCACCTGACTTGAATCCGATAGAGCATGTGTGGGACATGCATGGCCGACGAGTCAACCACATCCTACATGTGTACCGGAACTTCGGAGAGCATTGCTTGCTGAGTGGAGTGATCTTCCCCAAGATCAGATCGATAATTTAATACTCAGCATGCCTAGGCGTTGTACGGACTGTATTTCATCGCATGGGAGACATACAATGTATTAACCCTCATACCAACCATGTAATAGTAAGTTTTTGTAAAGGAGATATTTTTTACAATTGCTCCAGGGAGCAAAAATCGTAGATTTTATGAATGGTATCATACATACACCATCGTTTTTGTTCTTTATCTTTTGTTTAATAAATGGGATTTATGAATAAGTAACGTTTGTTTTGTTTCTCAACCTTTATTTGCCAGAGCTGGCATTATCCTTAATTTATGGACATGAGTGTATATATATATACCCACGATTTTTTACTTTTCGTTAGAAAAGTTAGCTCCATCTATTGGTTCAACAGAGAATACAAATTATATGATCAAATGTACGTATTGAAGACAACTTGAATACTCGTTGTACAACTTGTTCCGCTGAGCAACCGAGCGTGAAGATTTGGTATTCAACCCAAGTGGGAAACTCGGTCAGCGAGACTAGTGGTTAAATTTTTCCTCTGAAGACGGCACCCATTGGTGTTAAAATGCATTAGGACTTTTATTATTATTTTTTGTGTATTTGCCTTATTCGTTGGTGTCTTCTCAATATTCTCGGGAAAAGTGGATCAACTCTTCTAAACTTGAATACATTGGCAAAAAAATATTAAATGGTGAGCTTTAACATTGGTCGTATTAAGCGGAAAACTTTGGGAAGTGCGGGCCACTGAATTTTCGGGGCCGCAAAACAGGGTTACATTTTTTAATAACTTCACCTCTTAACTTGAAATTCTATCCAAGACCTCTGAAATTCAGACATCGAATCCTCTAATCCAGTGGTTCTCAACCATTGTTTGTCCATGGCCCCCTTTCAACCATTTCTCATTCCTATGGCTCCCTCTTGCGAACATGAATAATTTTCTACTCCCCCCCCCCCCACCCGTTTTTCCACATTAGAAGATAGTTATTCAAAAATTGTCTGAAATATATAAATATGTTTGAATTTAATTTGATTAATTTTTAATTTATGAAAATAACGAAAGAGCAAAATAAACGTAATAGAATGCAATAAAAAAAAATAGAATAAATTATTTTCAATCGATGTAAATTCTGCGCTTGAAGACGACACAAAGTCATCAAGTTACTGTACGGGATGAAATTCGTATTATTTGAAATTAGTTTATTTTTGTGTAAATTCTTAGGGTTTCATTGAGAAAATGTCAGTTGTGTAGCTTCCAAAATACGCATTCTTATAGTGATAAAAATCGCAAGAAGTGGTAGCAAGCAGTTTTATCAATTTTATTCTCTTCATGCGGATAAAAGTAGTATATAATGAGGGAGTAGCCACACAGAAATGAATCACAATTGAAGAGTTCAACCATTCACATCGTTTTCAATAATGTATCAAAGATATAGGCTAATGTTGTAGCCATACAATGAACTTAAAAAAATGAACTGAAATACGTGTGAAAAATTTTTAAATATTTGTTTGAAACATTCATTCCAGAGAAATCATGTGCGCAGTCACAGGGCCGGATTAAAGCAAAATAAGCACGTGCTTAGGGCATCAGTACTAAAGGGGCACCACCAAAAAGATATCATATGGTATTTTCTTTTTAATGCGCGATTTTTTTTCAACATCCATCATCCGATAGAAGATCCTAAAATTGTAAAAACACTTGATTGTATAGTTGAAGATCATTATCACAAAAATGGTACAAAAGATGAGAATCTAATAATATTGCAAACTAGACTTCGCATTATTGCCAAGTTTTTCGATTAGCTTTTCGCAATTTTCATAAAGTACGCCCGGGGCTGTCTTAACATTATCACACGCCCGCATCCAAAGCGATTTTGCTGAGAGAGGCACTACAACCTAGCTAAAAATTCCTACCTACCTATTTGCATATTTACTCTTGAAAATCGGAACCAGATCTAATTGTCACTTGGTTGCCAGAAGTGACCAGATGGGCCCCATGCAGCAAACCAAGTTCTACAGAATAAGGACATGACTTTTGTGGGTTATTAGTGCATCAACCGTGTAGTTTGATCCATAGAAGTAAAAGAAATGCTACCAGGTGTAAATTATAAACTTGAAAATGTATCTAAAAGAAAAAGTACCCAATATAACGGCGATTCGTCAGAAATAAGATACCTACTGGCAGGGCCGCAACTGGATACTTGGTTAGCCGGGGCAACAACTCATTTAGGCACCCCCCCCCCCGTAATGCTGAAGGATAGGTTGAATGGTTGAATTTGCGCCCCCTTTTGTAATGCACCTGAGCAATACCTTCTAGAGCAGAGATCTACTCTAGAAGGTATTGACCTGAGGCACCAGACTTGCCTGTTCCCCCCCCCCCCACTAGTTGCGGCCCTGCCTATTGGTAATATTATGGCCATTATAAGATTCAATGGTTTCTCCTTGGAGTGTTGGTACAGCCTTTATCTCATCAACCGTTCGTCCTAGTAGTATGGTTATAATTTTAAAAATTCTCAAAATATGACCAAAAATCACCCTGTACAAGTTTTGAGGATGAAAATACAGTGTACGCAAAATAAAAAATGTAAATTTTTGTACGATCGCCCCCCCCCCTCTAATTTCGAATTAGACAGCCCAACAAACAAATCACATTTTTTTAACTGCATTATTCCCTGAGATATTTAAATTCAAAAATCGGAGACAGGTCCGGGCTCAGAAGAATTTCGCGGCCCAATGCAAAAACAATTTTTGCGGAATTCTCTCTAAAAACATTTTATGTAGTTGTTCCCGACTTACAAACTTTTTGAGTTGCAAACATAAATCTTGGAGAGGAAGTTTTTTTCAGAGAGAACGCATTTTATTACTCTAATTTTTCTCATTATTTCAGGAACGCGGTGATAGTCTGGATCGTAATCAAACACGATCCATTGAGAGGGAATAGCATTTAAATTAATTTTACAAAATTCATAAATTATTAATAATAATTAGCGCGTGGTCCACCCGCTGTCACTTCATCGTGGCTCGAACCATATTGAACAGACATAAATGTTTGTCATACTTTTAAAGCGGTTCATCATCTCCTTATCAAATATAAGTTGCATTTCGATAACTGATCATTTTTCGAATTTTTTATTGCCGTTTTTGTGTAATTAATGTAAATTAATAGAAGTGAAGGAATCAATTACTGGAATTCCATGACTTCCACAAGAGTAGGGCAGACAGGCAGGATCGTCGTAATAGCATCATAGCTCCCACCCCCCCCCCCCCAGAAAAGGGATTATTTGGAGGCCCTACATGGAAAATTCTCGAAAAATTCAACTACGTCTCGTTTTTCTGAGGCACCTCTTCCCTTGAAGCTCTTCGGGCACGGCCCGGGGGGGGTGGAGGGTGGAAGCATGCGTTAAGACGGCACTGCCTAAGGATTGCACCAGGCGTCCTCCTTTTTCAGTTTTGAATCTGGTAACCGTATCTGAAGACCACATAATCCGTGTTTTCACTTATTTTTTCTACATCAAATCGATTATTGCAAATGTACGAATTTTGGTTACCGAAATTTTCGTCTCATAAAAAAATTTCATGCCAAAAAATGACAAAGAACTCTCTTTCTCTCTCTTTTTTCATCATCGCATGAGTTGTCTGAAATTTCGAGATTAAATGGCAGCATCAACAATACATAAATCAAGCCTTTGGAGAGAGTAGGACGTCAGCGGTCTTCGCCTTGGCAGTGCTGAGAACTGTGTCCCCCAATATCTTTCGTTGGAACATCACGTGACTCGGTGAAAACAAACACGACGCCCCCCTCCCCCCTGTTATTTTCTAATGGCATAAATAGGAGTTTAAGACAATAAATGAAAAAATAATTTCAGCTTGGACGAGATAATTCCAAAATTAATGAAAGTTATAATTTCAGCATTAAAGAAAGATAATGTCAGCATTAATGGAAGAAAATATTCTAGAATTAATGGAAGAAAATATTCTAGAATTAATGGAAGAAAATATTCTAGAATTAATGGAAGAAAATATTCTAGAATTAATGGAAGAAAATATTCTAGAATTAATGTAAGAGATAATTACAGCAATGATAAAAGTGATAATTCCAAAATTAGTGAAAGAATTAATGTGAAAGCGATAATAATAAAATTAATGAAAGATAATTCCAGAATGAAGGAAAGATAATTCCAGAATGAAGGAAAGATAATTCCAGAATGAAGGAAAGATAATTCCAGAATGAAGGAAAGATAATTCCAGAATGAAGGAAAGATAATTCCAGAATGAAGGAAAGATAATTCCAGAATGAAGGAAAGATAATTCCAGAATGAAGGAAAGAGATAACTCCAACATTAATGAAAAAGAGACAATTCCGGAATTAATGAAAGAGGCAATTCCGGAATTCATGAGATATAATTTCAGAATCAATGAAAGAAATAATTCCAGCATTAACGAAAGAAAAAAATCCAGAATTGATGAAAGCAGTTATTTCAGAAGTAATGAAAGAAATAATAATAAAGGAAATAAAATTCCAGAATTAATGGAAGAATATTCAAACAATAATGAAGGAAAATTCCAGAATTAATGAATTAAAATTCAAGAAATTTTGAAAGAAATGATTCCGGTATTAATGAAATAAATAATTTAATCTTTTTTCACCTTTAGATGAGTTCTCTATCCTTTTTTTAAATCTTTAAAACCCAATATTTAGAGACCGAACTGTACATTTCTATGGGCAAATTGCCAGGCGGGAAGTTTGTTTCCAGCGAGTCCCGTAATTTCCTTGCATTTGATGTCGCTGCAGTCGCGGCGCATGGAAGCTCCCTCCAGTAATATAAACTCGATTCAAACCTCAGAATCTCTGTCGTCTGCTTCTTTCCAGGTTACTTGTTTTGGACGTCTCCTTGTGTCCTGAGAAAATTACTGAACTGGCGGTTCTAACTTCCAGTTCTGTTCGTGAGCTTAGCTTGTAGGGAACCGACTTCTTCTCTGTCGTCTGCTCATTAAGAGGCTCTTTGTTTTGGACGTCTCCTTATGCTCAAATAAAATAACCGAACTTTTAGTTTAAATTTCCAGTTCAGTTCACGAGCTTTGTTTATAAGGAACTGAGCGGAATAAAGAATATAGTTTTTTCAATTGAACTTCATCATCACCACATGAGTCACTTTTAAATTTGACATTAGATGGCAGCACATTACTATAAAGTGCAGTGTGGAAAAATTCACTTTTTGCGATCTTACCTGTCGTTTGGTGGTGTGGAGAATGTTTTTTCCTTTGTTTTGAATGTATCCTTGGGTCTTGAAAAAAATTACTGAACTGGAATTTTGATCTTTCAGGTCAGTTTATAAGCTTTGTTTATAAGGAGCGTAGCTGAATGAAGAATTTAGTTTTTTATACCTGAGCTTCTCGTCATCACCACGTAAGGCACTTCTGATTTTGAAAGTAGGTAGCAGCACCAACAATATTTTTAAAAATGAATTTCTTAAAGTACTCTAGAGTATTAAATTAATTTTAATTCAATTTTTAAATTGTTAGTGCCATTGTGAATTCGCGGCAAATGCTACAAGGCAAAAAAAAAAAAAAAAAAAAAACTGCTATTGGCGGACGGCGTAACATTTCGAGTCACCCGGTATATACGGATTTTGTCACTGCGTAACGCAGTGACAAAACTGTTCATGTGAACATAATAATGATTCATTACCAGGATTTCAAGCCCATCGGATAAGCAGATTTTCAGCCATTTTTGACCCCTCCCCGTCAGCAAAAGTGAGCAAAACACTGACCCCCCCCCCTAACACCACCCCCCTTTCCCCGTCAGCAAAATTTCGTCAGCAGCTTAGAATATTTCATATCTTCAAAAAGGGGCAGTTGATGGCGTAAGTAACCTTCAAACCCGCCCCCCTTATCATCAAAAGTCAGCAAATCCGAAACCCCCTCCCTCCCCTCGATGCTAACGTAATACTTGAATGACCCCTAATCAGATTTTCAAATAAGAAAATTATCAATTTGTTGACTTCAATTTCGATACTGGAGAAACCGGGCATCTCCCGTAAAACCAAAATTTATTGATTCGTCAAAGATTACATATAGTGCAAGGAAATCAAAAATTATGTAAATCGAAGAATCAAATTAATCAAGTTAAAGTAAAGTGCAACGGGCACGGATAATAAATAATCATGGAAAGTTGTATAAAAATCGTATCGCAAAAGGCGCAATCAGAAATTTGATTGATCAAGGATTGTATCAAATGACAAGAAGGGCAGAGCACCTCATTGCACTCCGGCAGTTCAATACAGTCAGTCTAATTTCTCCGAGACGTCATTAATTAGGTTTGGGATTCATCCTGCTCCTCGCTCGCAAACAGTGCCACCAGCGCACTGTCAGGGTGAAGACGCGGCGATCTCCTTAACGGCGCTGGTACCGGAGTTGCAGGAGCTGGAGGAGACGGATCCCTTATCTTTTCGGGATGTTCCTCAAGGAATTTCACCATTTTTCTCATCTTTTCCTTTGATTCCTCTCGACGTATATTCATGAATATATTCTATTATACATAAAATATATTCTATGAATTTTTTGTTTGAAATTAAATTTTTTTTAGTCAGAGTGACTAAAATATTTAATTCCACAAACTTCCTCGTGGCCCCCATATCAGTAGCCGTGGCTCCCCTTTCGCCAGATTTTCATCCGTGGCACCCCCTGAGGTCATATGGCCCCCTGTTGAGAACCCCTGCTCTAATCTAGGGTTTTGGCAGAGCCCCTGTTCCGCCCGCCCCCCTTCCCCAAGCCAAAAGAAAGGAGCAGGGAGAATCTGCTGCCCTGTTTGCTTAACCAGACGGGGCGCCAAATTCTTTTAAAATTATTCAAAACTACGTGAGGGAGGAGAAATGCATGCTTGCCCGGCTGAGAAAAGTATCTAGTTACGGCCCTGCGTATATAATCGGTTCTCTAGACTTAAAAGAGCCCCCAACATGAGGTCACACAATTTTTTCATTGTGGAAAGGGGACGATCGTCCAAATTTATTGTCAAATGGTTCTATTAATGAGCATGAAAAATGGTAGTTTGATAGTCATTCTCAGGTGACAATATAAACCTGACGTGCGCCAGGGGGGCGCATGCATGCATGCAGGCCGTTATTAGGGGCAAGCACGCGGGTCTGGTGCTCCGGGCGCCGGAACGCATTGGCGCAAATCTCATCCTTTAACTCACACATGCTCAACCCATTGTCCGCGGGTCAAATGTAGCTCTCAGGGTAATCTGACGTGACCCGTGACGTCAAATATAATTTTGTAATAAATGAATTAAGCGGAACATTTCCAGATTATACCAAAAATATCAGCGGTGCAATTTCGCATCACTTGATTGACCCGTGGCATATTCCCAGATCACTCAAGCGGCCCACGGTATAATGCTAGATCACTTGAATGACCTGTGCCACAATTCAAGATCACTTAAGTGATCCACGGCACGCTTACAGATCTTTCAAGTAACCCGCGGCATAGTTCCAGTGCGACACTTTTTTAAATCGGTGAAGTGACCCAATAAATTTTGTAAGCGGCCTGAGCCCCCTCCCCAATAATTTCTGAAAAAGCAATGCAACGCACCCTTCTTATACTGCGTGCGCGCTTGAGTTCCGTAGGGTACGGGACGACCAGCAACTTTCAGCCCCCCCCCCCCCCCAATGTTTTCTTCATCTCGGTAACCTCTGCATATATATAGGTACAGACGAGCAAGCGCGCATTGTTCATTCCAAGGGATTTTCATCGAGAAGATGGTTGAATACAGTAATTTTGACCAATGCTAAGGATTTATTTCGAACAGTCAATGGCAGAGAATTCCAAATGTGAATATACCCCGGAAGAAAACCGTATTTTTCTTGAATGTTGTTTTCGCTGTAGGGGTCGGGATACGGTTTCTGGTGTGGGATCTTGTTGGATAAAATCCGTGTGCAGGGATAAGGAAAAGAGGGAATATATGTTGGTTTTTTTATGTAGTGATTCATACATTATTGTAGGTTATCGATATTTTACCAAGCTATCTAACGGAAGAATTCACCAGAGTTTAAAAAGCGGAGCCGCTTGCAAAACTCATCACCCTCAATATTCCCCTTTATTAGGGAGTTGCGGAGATGTTTTGAGCGGCAGATGACCATAAATACAAATACAACGCCATAACAGGAAAATGCCCAACGAGGTTGGATGAGAAAAAGATACCTATAATTTCCTGGAAATAAGTTAATTTAGAAAAAAGAAGTGCAAAAATATAACCTGCGCATTACATAAAAGAGTACGAAATGCCTTGCTTTCTAAAATATGTATATAATAGGAGCTTAATGATTTTCTGAAGCGTCTAGTATATGAGTTAGACCCTGAAAGATGCCCATCAATTAAAACTCCGAGGTATTTAACAGAATCGACAAACACTTTAACTCATCCTGTTTGAATTTTATTGGCAATGGCACATCGTCCAGAAACGACTGAAAGCGGTTAATAATCACACACCTTGATAGCATCTCAAGGGGGGTTCTAGCGGGATTTAAGATGCATACATATCTTACGATATGATAAGAGATATTACAGTGTAACCTCTCGATAACGGACACTGTCCGCAGTAGGAAATTCCATCGTACTTCGAATTCTTAGAGATAATGGACTTCGCTGTTTTAAACTCTACATGTATTGCAATAAAAGGTGACACACACGCAGGGGAATTTTACAACCTGAATTTTGTCAACATACTCACACATTTCTCCCGAAAGAAATTTAATAATAATAAGAAGAAGAAAGAGACAAATAAAATTGACATCGACTCCATCTTGTGCCAGGAGCAAGAATTAAAAATTTTGCAGTTCTGATTTAAGCGCTAATTCCGTATTTTATGATTTTCCTTGAATGATATTATCTGCAGTATCAACTAACGCATAATATTTGGATCGAAATTGCAAAGAAAAAAAATTGTTTTTATTATTTAATACATACTTCTCAGTATTTCTCTTGCAAATTTTAAATTGTTACAAAAATTCAATGTTCTGATATTCAGATAATGTTGGAATTATATTTGAGTTATCATCATATAAAGGTACTAAATATTTGATGTGAAGTCTCGTCAATTTGTTAATTGTATATTTGAAACCTCTAAACCGGTTTTTTTTTATTCCTGTTTTCTTATGATCTCTGAAGTACGAATAAGAGTGCGATGAACTAGAGCCCGGATTATATGCACTAAAAAGTGGCTAAATATGCATGCACTAAAAATATAGATTGATATAGATTGTGAACAAAAAATATGTATAAAATATGTCTTCAATACGCCCTAAGGCAGGATTCTTAACCTGTGGGTTGTGATCCAAACTTGGGTCGCTGAAGCTTCCGAGATGAATCGTTTAGATCAGTGTGTTTCAACCTTTTTCAGCCCATGGCCCTCTTTGGACCATATTTTCTTCTCGTGGAGCTCCCCAGACTTATCGAGGGCTCCTACCTCTCATCTAAGACCTTTCCTACTTATTGAATCGAATCGAATCGAATTCAGTCAGAACTAAATTTATAACGAACAAAATTTTATAAATATGATCGATCTCTGGAACCCTGGGCCAAGCACAGATGCACATTGAGGGGATTCATTCCACCCACTAGTCGAATTATATGACAGTGTATATATATTATCTATGATATATTATCTCTGACAGTGATGTTCTGGGGGCCCATAATTAGCTGGTGATAAGTATAACAGCTTGCATATTTGCTACTTACACTCGTCATAGCACCTATCTGTTCCCTTAGGCCCTATGGAGATGAAGCCTCGGGCTGTAAACATATGGGTTAAGGTTGCGCTAGTACCATGGATAGCAATGCTAGATTCTGAAAGTAGTGATGTCCTTTCCCGCATTTTCTCACTTGAAAGCTTTATTTCTTTACCACTTGTCGTGGCTCTACTTTCGTCTACTTTTCACCCGTGTCTCCCCCCTCAGAACATCCCAGGACCGCAAGGGGGCCATATGTCACCCAGGTTACGAAACACTGGTTTAGATCATAGTTTCCCAACGGGCGCGGTAGCCCGGTCGATAAGATACTCGCCTAAAGTACCAAAGGATGTTTAGAGGTGTCGCGAGTTCGATACCCGGTTCGTCCTTGTCAGAAAACTTTCCTGACACAGCGGTACAACAAAAAAACGGCGACTTGACCGCAGCAAAAAATTGCTACCGCAGGGAGTCCCCCATCGAGGGGTTAGCGCACCAACCTCTCGACGAGTATAAAAAAAAAAACAAGCCTGCCGTTCGGAATCGGCAATAAATTGTAGGTCCCGGTCTAATTAGCCCTCGTGTGCAGAAAATGACCATGGCGCGACAAAAATGGTCAAATGGTTTCCTAACCTTTATTGTCCCATCGCTCCCCTTCTTCAGAAATTTTTTTCCCCCAACGCAATCTACGAAATCATTAATGGCCCAATAAAATGTATACAAATACAAATACAAATACAACGCCACAACAGGCAAATTGCCCAACGAGGTGGCTGATCCCCGAGCCCCTACCTACTACACCACACATGCAACCCCCCCCCCCCCCCACGGAACCCCCCAACGAATCGGTACGTGCGGGAATGTGAGTGTACGTGTAGTGCAACCTGACGTAAAGTTTGTTTCTGTGTAATGCTTGTTATGTGTAGTGCTGTCATCTGCCCCCAGTTTTACTAACTATGAGTGAAGTGTTATGATTGAATGATTTACCGTTGTAGGACTGTTGCTCTCTGTGGCGAGACTTTTTAACGGGGAGATCGGCTCGAATTTGCGCCTTGAAGTTGGGAACCACAGAAAACCAACTTCAGCCGACCACCACTGTGGGGTTCGAACCCGGATCCTCGCATCAGGAGTCCGGCACTATACGGCAAAATAAGGGAAAAATAATTTGCGGCAAAATACTCGAATCGTAGGAACGATTTGCGGACAGGCAAAAAATACACGAACAAGAGGAAATAATTCGAAGATCGGTCAAAAATATAAAAAGAGGAGAAATAATCTGCTACTACTAAACCAATACCAGCTATAGCACGCACATCTGCTATAGCTGGTGTTGACTATATAATCCCGGACAAATAATTCTAAAGGACGGTGATAAAAAGTAATAATGATAAAATAATCTGCCGGTCGGCAAAAAATATACAAATAGGAGGACTTGCGAAAAAACTGCGGACGGTAAAACATACATAAACGAGAGGAACAATAAGCGGACCGGCAAAAAATGACTTAGATGTAAGAAACAATTTGCGGGCCAAAACAACACATAAACAAGAAGAATAATTTTGTGGACCGGCAACAAAAACGCAAAAGTAGGAGAGAAAATCTGCGGACCGGGATGAAAATATAAACAAATAGCAAAAAAAAAAAAAATTATGGACCTTAAAAAGATTGAGAAATTATTCGAGGACGATATATTGATAGGAGGAAAAATTTGCGGACCGGAAAAAATACATAAATAGAAAAGATAATTAGCTGATCGGAAAAATTGAATAAATTAATAATTAAGACAAAAAAGAAAAAAAAATCGGATCAACAAAAAACGCAAAAATAAGAGCGATCATTTGGCAAGAAATATATAAATGAGAAAAAAAATTTGCAGCCTTAAAACAGGAAAAAAACAGAAACGATTCACGGATTCACAAAAAGTATATAAATATTAGAAATAGAACTCGAGGATAGTATACAAATCCACAAAAACAATAATTTGCACACTTGAAAAAATACACAAATGGTAGAAATAATTCACAGACCTACAGATGATAGGAGAAATGATTTGCGGAAAGAAATAGCGTTATGACAGCGCAGCCAATAAGTTAAGTGACTATAAGCAGGGCCGCAACTAGGGGGGAGCTAGCGGTTCTGGTGCCCCGGGCGCTGAACCAAAAGATGGCGCCGAATTCATCTTTTAACTGCTTCTTCTACATTACAAGGGGCGCCAAAATGCCGGCTTGCCCCGTGTGACAAAATATCTGGTTGCGGCCCTGACTATAAGGATATAAGTAAATGTTAAGATTTATTCTAGAGGCTATACCAATAAGGAGCTGGCACCGTGATGCCACAAAACGTGTGTTCGTGTGTGGAATATACTCTCGTGTGGCCAGGTGTGTAGGGCGTCACGTTGGGTAGCGAAATGTAATAAGCAATGTCCGACACAAACCGCCCAAACCAATCCCCCGCACCCAACTTTATTTTCTCACACCACCGAACCTCTATTCATTCCTAACATTCCTGTACCACCACCACAACCCATCTGCTTCTGAACCTTCATCACATAACCAGCTAGAGAGCGAAAGAAAGTTGGGTATTAAAGGAAAAGAAAGTGTTTTACTTGTTGAGATGCATTTCCTTTAATACACAGAAATTCACTCTTATGTGTCACTATAAAAGTTTCAATTCAAAAAAAATATTTTTTCCTCTCTAAAGCAGGGATTACACCATAAAAGTTTAATTAAAGTTCATTTACAAAGCTGGCAAAGTTCAATCAATTTGTTTATCGCAGACATTATGGGGTTATTATTGACATTTGAGCAAATGCAACAGGTTATCGTATTGGTTGTGTTTTTCAAGTTTTATAAATGAATTTTCATGAAACTTTTATTGTGTAATCCCGGCCTTACCTATAAAGCAGGGATGACCTCCGACCCGCGGACGGGCCACATGCGGCCCACCAAGGTGTTCCGGAAGAAAAGTATCAATATACTCACAGCACATAAAACCTCACGGCTTACGAAATTCCTTCCGGGGAAAATACGGACTGTGCCAATTATCGTTAAATAAGTTGGCAAAGGTAAGCAAAGTTTTGCAATTTATTATTGAACTCGTCGAAAAATCGCTAATGCAATTCTTATAATAAAGGTTCAATTTGACCAAGAATATTTGCATGACTATAATCATCGTCATAATAATTGTCAGAATATAATAATTCATGATTTTCATGATACAGGGTGTTTCAAAAGAATCACCCGATTTGAAATGCGTATACTAGGAGAAATATTGAGCATAGACGCTTAAGATTAATTTTATATTACATGGCTAATCATAAAGTTTCTTTACAAACCAAATTAAAGGTGCTGAATATGTCCACCTTGGGATGCACGGCATAAGTCTATACGGTAGTCAAATTCGCCCCCCAAACTTTTGCGAGCATGTTTGCATCCACTGCTTCTACGGCTGCTGTTATCTTCAATTCGGCTAATGTAGCTGGAAGGGGAGGCACATAAACGTCGTCTTTTATATGCCCTCCCCCAAGAAGAAATCTCACACTGTGAGATCCGGCGATCTTGGAGGCCAGTGATGTTTATCTGAATCGTCAGGTCTCGTACGGCCGATCCATCGTTTAGAAATGCGATTGCTCAAAATGTTCTCGAACGTCCAAGTTCCAGTGGGGTGATGCCCCGCCCTGCTGGAAAATGAAGTCACCCGAACCGGTTTCTAACTTGGGGGAAAGCCAATCTTGACGGACACTGAAGCGGCGGCTGAAGGAAGAGCGTTAGCACTACCTGTCGGCAACTGCGGGTGAAACTCTAGATTTCCCTCTTTTTACCTATACATTATTCGATCAAAACGGATTAAAAGCTGAATCGTTACGATTTTTTAAAATCGGATTTTATATGAAACACCCTGTATAATTCATAATCGTCGTAATTGCCGCTATAATTATAATATTTCGTAATCTTCATAATATATAACGGAATAAAAAAATTCATACGCTTTGAAATAATCTTAATTCTATGTAAATCGGGTGGGTGACCCTAGGTTGGAAAAAACTGATCTGTCCCCCCCCCCCTCCTTTCCCGCGTCAAAGGTGGAGTTGACTGATCTAATGCATATATGAATTGACATCATCATCTCCGTCTTTGATCTGTACACGTAATCCTATGAAGGGATTACGCTTGCATCCAGTCCTTAGAGTAAGACACTAAAGTGTTATTAAAGACAGTTTTTTTTTATATTATTGAAAAAATATACTTTTCATTTAATGTAATCGGTACTTTTTATCAATATTTTATACAATTTCACAATGTTTTTGTCAAATTTATTTAAAAAAAAATATTTTTCCCCCAAACAATATCTCTCCCCCCCCCCCCAGTATCTCCGTCCATGGTTTGTGTACTCTGGGCCGGAACTGGGGGGAAGCAGAGAGGGTGTTTGCCCTGACGGAAAAAATTTAGGGGGCGGTAAGTGTTTGGCGAAAAATATAGGGACATTATTGTGTAAAATTATCGAACTTTAAATTGGCGGCAAAATTTCTAGTTTTGGCTCTACATGTACTTGACTACATATCACCGATAGATGGTGGTATATTTATGGAAATCTGCGCCGCCCCGTAATATCCGACCACGAGTCGCCACTGGTGAAATATTTTGATTTTAAATACAACTTGATCATAAAATACGTAATATTCTTATTATGTATTTACTGGGTCTCCCGAAAGTGATGGGATCTGTCTAAAATATGAATGGAAAAAGAAGAAGAAGAAAAGAAAAAGAAACGGGAAGTGATAGAAATGCACCGTTTGCTGCGTTAAGTGAGTGGGATAATAGTAAATTTTCCGAATAACAAAGAATTTCAAAATTAGTTTTCACAGTTTTGCTACGGATGGCGTCACAGTTTATAGCTGGAGACGCGTATAAAATTCTTAAAAAAAAGGAGGCATATATAATATTATATAGTTACAGTACCCCTTTTGTGATAATTTTATACGTTAATGCGACTTAAAACACGTAAGGATAAAGATAGGCATTAAAAACATGTTTAAAATATCCCGTGTGTAATTTTATAAGAAATTCAATTAAAAATTTTAGCGAAAATAATTCTCGCAAAATTTTTAATATATTGCGATAAAAACAATACGGAAAATCTAAAAAAGACAATTATTGTCATTTTTGAAATTATGATCTGAATATGCTCCCCGACACCCGCAATATATTTATAAATCAGTCAAAAACACAGCTAGCCTTGAAAGTACTCATTTTATTCTCCCTTACAGTACTTCTACCCATGGCCGTCTTAAGAGCATCGTGGGCCCCCGGGCCAATTGATTTTTTTGAGGTCTTACCTGGAAAATTTTCAAAAATTTCAATTTGTTCTCATTTTTGTGAGGCCCCCGGGCCGTGCCCGTGTGGATCCATGCGTAAAGACGGCTCTGCTTCTAGCAAGTTAGGAGGCCCCCGGACATCGGTCTGCCTGAGAGCCCAAGGTGCTATTAAGATTGCGATATGTGATCTACATATGAGGGTTGATAAATAAATAAATACTAGAAACTTGAAAGATAATTTCTTGTACTTAATGAAACATACTTTGAAAAGTATAATGAAAAGATAAAGAATATATTATAAAAACGCATGTGACAGCTGGTATGTTCAAATTTCACTGAAAAGCAGTCACACACATTATTAGTTAACAATATTCCTTGGTCTAGTTTACGAAAAAATATCTCAATATCTTATCAGTTTTATTGTAAAAACTAATTAATTAAATGTAGAGAGAGAATCAAATTAATTTACCTGACAAGTGATATTTAATGGGAAAATAGCATTTTTTTGCGTGGATAACAGTGATGGTTAAAGTCTGGATAACAGACGTGGATAACAGTTGATGGTTAAAGAGTTCAATACCTTTCTTTACACAATGTGATACTTTCATTCACGCGTCACCAAGTGGTAGAAACTTCTATTGGCTCATTCAAATACTAGTCCAAATTCAGACCATAGCTGGTATTTGGACCCTTTTCTCCATTAAAAATATTTAATTCATTAATTTCTGATTTTTCCGAATGAATGTCATTGAATAATCCTATGAGAATATCTGAATACACTCGCATATATAAATTTCTAAATAGTCTCATTAGCCGCAGGAGATAACGAATTGTTGATGGAATCAATATTTAATCCTGGTGTTACACAGGAGCTGCTGTTACTCTGAGGCTGCTGGACTTGAGTGATGACGAGTACAGTGTAAGTGATGAAGACACCGACGCCTGTCAGGATAGTGCTTTTATTGATATGGAACATGTCAGCGGCCGTTATGTGAACGATATCTCTGTCGGCGATGGATTTCAGTACCCAAGGATGATTCGGCGCATCGGTGTTTCGTTGATTGAAACTAATGTATTTCTCGTAGTTGTCTCTGGACGCTTCTTTTATCAGCTTCTGGGCGTCATGTACGTTCGAGGTCACGAAAATCATCCAAATAGTCGCGCAAAAGTTGTACATCACGTTCACCGCCAAGTCGAACGCAGTTATCGGATCTCCCACGCTTATATCGGGATCGAAAAGTACTTCGGAAATCAACTGAAAAAAGGAGATGTAATAGAGCGTCAGGACAAGGAATAAAATTACCGAGAAAGCATTTTGCATCTCTTGCACGATGCATAACATCTCTTTGTGTAGATGCGATGTAATGAACACGTTTCCATCCGATGCGTCGCCGGAATTCATCGTTACAGCTCTGAACGCTATTAGCATTGAGTGAATTCTGTCGCCGAGTAGGCAGTACACCAACACCAGAAACGGGGTTACAATTGTCAAGAGATACACATGCAAGGCAGTTCCTAACACAGCAGTGAAAATGCGGAATATTCTTGGGCAGTCCTTTGAACCAAAACAGTAATATCGTACGTAGAAATCTTTGTAAATTAGGGTCGAAACAATCCACAATCCCGTGTTCGTCACCGTATACAGTAGCGTAGCGATAATCATCTTATTAGACAAGTTGCATTTTGGTGTTGGGAAATGGTTTTGCTTGAATATTTCATCGACATAGAGAGAAATCTTGATTATTTTGCTGGACTGCACCTGCATCGATAACCACGTAGCCGTAGTAAGTAACAACATCACCAAATAACTGACGTCCAAGAAGAATATGAAGAACTCATCCATGGATACGACCGCTATCATTCGAAGAACAAGAAGGTAGACGTGGCATATCAGGCACAGGATCGTCAATTTCGTAGAAAACAGTTTGCACAGTGTACTCCGAATAATCTGAGGAGGATAGCGAGTATCGATACAGGATATTCTCATCAATCGTTTGATACGACGAGTGTATGAGCTGATCTCCGATTCTTGCACGATTTCATTGGATTTCCGCAGAAACTGGAGAAGATTCGACATCATAGCTTTTTTGATGATTCACTTGGAATACCCTGGTGGAACTTGCACATTTATGTTACTTCAATGGATGGTTGCAGAGAATAATATTTTCAGGCTGACAACCATTGTATTTAGACGTTTTGAAGCAAATATTTTGTCTTGCAGCCCTATAACGCGGGACAAAGAAAGGGTTCTCTCATAAGTGAGATTAACTGCCCACTGTTCAGTCCGAATTTCTTCCGTGAATGGCAGATAGGTTAGAAAGAGTGAAGTTACACACTAATGCAGAAAAAAAGCTCTCCCAATTATAGTAAACGAACAAGGTCATTGCTATCATGACGCTAATCGTTTTGGAAGATCATGGTCACCTAATGAATGTTGCATGCAGCCCATAGAGACGACATTATGCTTTTGGGAGCCATAATCTGCGTTTACGTGAAGAATGAACATAAGAATATAATTAAATACAAGTCGCGTTCAGAGGTCCACACCCACATACGTTTTCCCTTTTCTTTTTTTTTAATTGGAAAAAAACCATATCCATTACAATAATAAACAAAAAAAGAATACAAAAGGAAAAACAAAGACATACACGTACACATATAACACATCAACAAGACCCCAAGGGACACCGAGTCCTTCCAGATAAGCCGAAAACGGTTAGTCATTTGTTTAGTGGTAGGTGTGTTCCAAGTATCCATTGCCATATAAAAAAACAACGTATAAAATATATCTCAAGGTAGCAGTTCCAATTACATAGTCTCGGGTTAAGTGATTTAAAATAAATGTTACGAGATTGTAATATATATACAGGCCCACCATTTGGGGGGGGGAGGGCTTTCCCCCCTGCTTTAAATATATATACATTTATATCATACATATATTATATACATTTATATCATACATATATTATATACATTTATATCATACATATATTATATACATTTATATCATACATATATTATATACATTTATATCATATTTATATGTACATACATCGAGTATATGTTCTTTGCCCCTCCCGGAAAAAGTTGAAATGAAAGTTGAAACGAATGAAATTAGTGTGGAAAAACAAACTCACTTTATGATAAGATGAGAAGTATAACTTACATGGAGGTGAAATAAAATGAAATGTTCAAGATTTTACTTTGAAATCGACCAAAGTAAAACCTATAAGATTTAAATTTAGTACATGCATTACAAATTCGAAATAATGCTTTTTTTTCATACTCATACAGTAATAACTTCAAATTCAATCAATTCATCCATTTCTCTTATTCAGTATTGCAACAACCAAAAAAAAAAAACAATTTTCTGCAATTAAATATTATGAAAATTTTTTTTTTTTTCCAAGTTCTAAAATTTCAAAGCGTTTCCAAAGTAAGGCAGAAATTTGGGTGATTTTGGCAAAATCTTTGAACATTTTATAAAGATGACGTTGCTCTTATCATGAGATATCAAATCTCTTTTTGAATTGATTTTTTCTATGTCTGACCGCAAATCCCTTTGTTTCGATGTCTGAAATGCAAATACGAGTGTGATGACGCGCGATGCCTATTCCAGGGTTTTATGTAAATGAAATGACGCAAGTGTGATACTGCAAAGTCCTAAATCATGCTGTTTTAAATTCAAATTTCAGTTTTTTTTCGGTAAACTTATAGGGAAAGTAAAATTTTGGAACGTGAAAAGGCGCAGGATATTCGAACTCATGGGCTACAAGCATGCCTCAAATCGAGCACTGCTGTTATGGATGGCATTCCAACACCTGGTACTACTTCGTATCCAAACATTTTATAGTACAGTCGACCCCCATATTAGCGCGGGTTACATTCCGGGGGTGACCGCGAATACGGGGAATCCACGAATAACCGAAATCATAGTTTTTTTTCCTTGTGTGTCTCGTTTATGGAATAGCATGGGAAGAACAGGGTAACACAGAGGTATACGGGAATGTAAAAGAGGGTGCAGCGATTGTTGGCGATGTTTCTTGAAAGAACATTGTGATTTCTGTTTGCCATTTCTTCTTCATATCATCAAGTATGTTGGAATATGATGACAAGACTTCCTCTACCAATTCCCCCACATGTGAATAACGTACAACAATCTACTGCTGATTTGAACGTGCGAAGCCCTTCCGCTATGTTACTCATGGTGTCTGAACTTGTCTTCTACTTCTTTATCTTGATCTTCTTCATCTGGTACCACTTCAGTTTTAGGAGCAGTCAAGTGCATTAATTCCTCCTCGGTCAATACCTCTGAATTGCTATTAATTAGCTGTCCGACTTCTATATCCATATCATTGAATCTTACATATCATTGAATCACATATACGCTCTAGCGAAGGAAAATCTCTATCTCCTCTGTAGCTTAGTGGTCAGAGCACTCGGCCGGCAATCGAGGGACCCGGGTTCGACTCCCGGTAGAGGCAGAGATGAGTTTTTTCCTTCCTTAAAAAATTAACATCTAAAATAATAAATATATCCACAACATCCAGTCTTCTGTATATCTTGTATTAACAAGTGGAGAGCGACATTCATTTGTCACATTGAATCTTTCTCCACCCACCTGCTTCGCTGACGTGACAATGTCTCTTATAGTCTTTACAGTTGGTTCTGTAGAAATGATTGTGTCATTTAGTGCACATTGTGGCCAAACGCTAATCCAACTCGAGGTGCCTGTTTCTCTCTTGGGAGCTGCCACGGTGTCGGAAGTGAAATGAAGTAATGTATAATAATCGGATCGGGTGAAAAGGCCATGGAGCCGAGGAGATACAAGGTTGTTGACTGTTGGACATGAGAGATGTCGGACGCTCTGGTTTGAGGCACCAGTCTCTTCGGAGGCGTGGTTTCGGATCCCACCGCTGCCACCATGCTTCGCTTGGCCTCCTAGACATATTGCGATTCAAGTATACACTAGAGCCAACGAGAATAACTTATATTCATATTTATTTACATAGACGCCTAAACCAGAGCGTCCGACATTTCTTATGTCCAACAGTCAACAACCTTGTATCTCCTCGGCTCCATGGCCTTTTCACCCGATCCGATTATTATACATCGATGTGTCGGAAGTGAAATGAAGTGATGTTTATTACTCCTTTATTATTATTCATACACGAAATGGGGATCATGCATAGTAACGAATGTGATGCATTCAGTACGATTTATTATGTTTAACAACAACGCTTGAGTCGTATCTAAAATCGCCAATAAGAGTGATAGTTTTTTTAGTATTCACGCGATTTATCAACGACGCTTGGGTACTATGCATAATCGCCGGAAAAAGTGATAAATTTATAGAAATTTATCAAACTTACCAAAATTTTTCAGCGATCATGCGCAATAAGCCAATTTATCACATTTACCGTAACATGCATTAAAATAAATTAAATTTAATACTTTAAATTATTTTCCTTTTCATATCCCGGCCTATCGTTTACTTTCGAAAAGAGGTGAGTTATGTTTCACTTCTGCATGTTTGTGTCGTGCACGCATGTGGCAAGATGTGGTGCCATCTGCATTCGAAATGAGAAACTGGGGAATTAAGTGAATAATCTGGAGAATTAAGAATGTAGTTTAATACCGTGGGTTTGCGGCTCACTTAAGCGATATGCCTCAGTGAAATCGTCACATATCTGCGTTTTGAATTCGGAGAATTCACTTGAACCAACCACTACTATGTCAGAAACGGGCATGGATCTTTGCCAAGTCATATGATGATAATTGATTTTTATGTGGTATAGTAGCATTTGTAGACCATGCAATGAATGAGGAACCTACAGCTCAAAAAGGTAACTGTGCTCGTGACCGAGCCATTGAGTCACAGGGTGAGCGTAGACCCTATCACATGGATTCAAACAATAAAATAAGTTGTTCCAACGAATCACACAATGGCGAAACATTACTACGGCATTCAACGCAGGTGTGCCTAGAAACCTGTCATATTATTATTATAGACTATTGTCCCATGGCAAATTCATCGTCTTGAAAGGGCGGGCTACCTATGCCTCCGTCTGCAGGTACGCCATCTAAAAACACTATGTCTCATCCTATCTTTCACGAATATTTGTCTGAGGTGCTCGCACTGGATTAGGCTCATACATTCCCTAATTTGAATACAAACAAGCGATTAGAAGAATCAAATGTAATATTAAGTTTGGACACAAAACAACTAGTATAGGCTCTTCGGGTGCATTGGGAATCAGTTCTTGATTTTGAGACGCTGTCAGGTGCGTGATACCTCTTGTTTAGAAGGCCCTCGAATTGAAATAATAATACCAATGATAATAAACACTGTGACAATAAAAAAAATATTTTGTGATAAGTTTAGCTGAGAGATCTGAACTGTGATGGTGCTGCTCAAAAGAAGTTCGTACCATCTTTTCAGCCCATAGGACTGATAATTTTGTCCACAAAAGTTACTTTCAGCCAATTCTGTGCATTGGAGCATTGCACGACTGGATCTCCGTGTAAGCGCGTCCTCTTGTAGGTCTGGCTGATCTCCGGGGGGCACTGGGATGTCCGAACCAACCCTATTTTGGTTATTATTAGGGTTCACCCGTTAACTTGGCCTTCTCTGGGTTGTAGTTCAGGAATGTCATGAGGTTTACTAAAATTTTGGTTAGTTCCGGTGTTTTGAGTACCCATTTTATCCAGACCGCTGTTCAGCGTACAGCAGGGGCCCTGAAGTGCAGATGCGCTTTGTGTTGGCAGGCCGTCGCATAGTGAATTTGACTTTCGATACAGGGGGACCGCGGTGCATTGAACTTCACTATAGAGGGCCTGTGACATTAAAAAGTTAGGAAACACCAATTAAAAAGAGTTAGTTTTTTTCTTTATAACCAAGCTGAAAATAACAATTCGGTTGATTGAAATTCACCACAGTTCATGCTGATTGGTCAAAAGAATCTGTAATTAGGGTTTTTAACCAATCTGTGTCGTACCAGCGTGGAATAAGATGCGAGATTGAAATCAGCCGGTGCTGATTTTTAACTATATAAATTGCATAACACGATCAGAGTACTTGCCATTGCTTATGATGCTGGAGAATATATGAAATGATTTACTGGTAATGTTTAACGGTCAAACTACTTTTTTAAATCTTATGAGACATATTTTTAATAACATTAATTATAGTTTAATGTTATAATCCAAGTTTTTTATCTGAGTTCTGCACTGTGATAATTGTAAAAATTTCTGAATTCTAAATATTCAGCGACGCATGTACCATAGCCCACTAAACAATTATAATGAATGTCTAGTCGGCCGTGCATGTACCAATAGTTATTGGAAGCAATCCAATCATATTTAAGACAGATGGCAAGACAGTCATCAATGTAATGAACATTTTATGTTTAGAAAACACTTGTCACTGACAGTTATGAAAAATTTTGACTTTAGCTGTGCCTCGTTGGCGTGTTTTTTTCATTCTTTTCCATTTCCCTACAAGAGAGAAAAGAAACAGGTTATTGATCATCTACACCAGAGGTCTTCAACCTTTTTCTAGTCACGAGCACTGCTTGTACTCATCATAAAAAGAAAGAGCACCTTTCGGCATGCTTGAGATACAAATGAATAAAATTAGGATGGTTTCAATCCTTGAATTTGTACAAGGTGTTTAGTTGGAACGTTGATCAAGTGCTCACGACCACCAAATCGGGCACGAGCATCGAGCTTTCTGGGTACTTCAGGGGAGCACCATGGTGCTCGCTAGCAACGGGTTGATGATGCCTGATCTACACGTATTTTCCCCATGTTTTTCTTCTCTGTTAAACACCAAACGTTTTTTGTTCCCTTGTTGTTGTTTTGGTGTCGTACTATTGAAATGGTGTGATCTATTCTGAAAAGAAGGTCTTATCACTGAGTCACTGAAATGGTCCTTTCTCAAGAGGATGTACACATCTCCCTCCTATTTACAACTGATGCTATTGCTGCTTAAGAAACCAAATATTTGCATTTCCAGTTTTTCAGCAATATTATAACCGAAATCTCCGCTACGTATCACCTATATCCAGCAAGTTTCATAATTTTATTTTTCCTATGGGAAATTCTACTTTTTTTACCTCGTCATTATCAGTACATTCCGTGTAATTGTCGTGGGTTGAGTCACGAACATAATAATTAAGTCAAAAATGAACATAACGTACTCATTGACTATAATTCTGACTCTTGCGTTATGCCACTTCTGTACGTTATACAGATATTAAGCATTCAAACACTTGAATCAAATTATTCTATACACTTGAACTACGACTTCGGCCATGGTTAAGCAATTCAATTAAAGCAATGTATTATCTTACATAAATATTACCTTATAAGCCTTTCTCAAAATACGAATAATAATAAAAGTTGGCAAAACAATAGGATAATCTAACCAAAAATCAATCAAAATACAAAAGCACAACACTCTCACCATCATACTCTGCTCCTTTGTGAGCACCCAGTCACAGGAAATATCATTGTTTAATTGATTTTCAAAGCAACCCGAGTCAGTCCAGCCGAGAAGAGCTGGAACTCCTGCCAAGAAGTGTGAGTCACACACAGATCTTGAGCGATCTGACAGAGATGTCACTTTCTAATTGGCCAATGGGGAGGATCATGTGTTACTTCTGGAATCTCTTCCAAATGTGGGAACCACACTGAATGGATGTAATTTGGTTCGGCAGTCGTCAAATGACAAATGCAACAGATTGGTATATATGTTACTTCCATTGCCTGAAATTGGCAAATTCGCGAATTGCTGCCGGCCAAAGCTGTGTTAAAGAGCTGTATTATTTCTTAATACAGTTTTGGTGCCGGCCACTTCGAGAATTGGCCAATTTTGTTAAATATTGACTCGGCCAGTTTGCGAAGTGGCCGGTGATCCCTGGTCGAACTATGATAACAAAAGACATAATTCGGGATCATTGTCAAGTTGGCGTATTTTTTCGCGATAGTGCACGTGTCCACAGTCCGCGGTAGCTATGGCAACCCATCAAACCACAGTCACAATGCGGTAATCGTTCTTTTTATCCAAAATTTCGTAGAAAAAACACTATATGTTTACATAATTATTTTTACAGTTTTTTCCCCAATTTCACTTTTTTTTTCTCACGACATGGAGCTAATCCAATATAGTTGCTATATATAAGCATGTATCACACGTGTTGGCGATTATATAAGAATTGATTTGCCCCCTACAGGGCCGTGTTACATCAGCACATCGAGCTTCGGTCAGGGCTATCCTGCCACTTCACAAAATGGCCGGTCAAATTCCGAATCATTTCTGCAATCCGGACTTTAGTCAAAAATCTTTGCAAACTCGAGAATTGGCCGGTCCCGTCGCGAATTGGCTGCACTTCGGGCTTTGGCAGTGACAAGTTGTCTCCCCAGCGTGGTCCAGCCCATCGGGGAAAAACGCTTACATCCCTTTTGGGACAGAGCGTGGACCATGTCTGGTCTTACAGTGACAAGTTGTAAAGGCCTTCACTGGAAGGAAAGGAGTCAGAACCAGGCAAGAACGCGTAGAAAATTAAAAGAAGTTCACAGTATATGTGATTCACTAAAAACAAATTCAAGGTATAAAAAATACTGAGAGAAAGCTGTCGAGACATAATTCCGGTTGCTGAATTGAGCTGATTTTCAGTAGCGTCAGTGTTTAGTATGGATGACCCTGTAGAGTGAGTAGAAACTGGATTAACCCCTTAACTGCAGGCGAAATATTTCGATCTGCTCCACCCTTTTCCGATCACAAAGAGTAAAGGCGTATATATACTCCCATGGCAATTAACTCACAGACATCCTAGGCTGTATATAGGTCCGCGGCAGTTAACGGGTTAGCCAGGGGTGGGTCCGAAGTCACCTTGGATAACGAGATGCTCTGTGAATGGAGACATCTCCGTAAATTTGGAAAACTAAATTCTGCCGATCACATTTAAAAATATCTAGGAACGAATAAAATTTTGGTGAAAGCAAGAATAATTTAAAAAAGTATTATTTAATTATCGATTTCACTAGAATATTGAGCAGTGATTCCCAACGTGGGCAATGGAATGTTCCAGAGGGGCGGCAGAAGCTACGGGTAATAGCATAGGATTACATGGGTTTGATTTTGCGCGCGCGGGGAAGAAACCTATGGTATAAAATACGAAAGGCTTAGAGTCGATATCTTTACGCGAAGTGCGCTTTCTAGTGATGGTTATTGATTGTTCATTTAAACTTTTATATATTTATATTTCAATAGCCAGTAAATTGACAAGTTTTTTGAATTTATTAAATCCCATTTTTATTTTTTATAATTTATTTTTTAATTTTAAGCAGCTAAAATCATTCATATGTACGAAAACGAGCGATAAAAATATTCTCCAAAATGTAATTTTATTTCGCAATTCGTTCTTAACGAATTAGTGACCAAAAGATGACAGCACGTGAGTACAGAAATTGTTTTTTTTTAACAATTAACCCCTCCTTGGTAGGCGTCGCATGTCATACTCATAGATTATACGTTCGGTTTTTTTGTGCCCGTACGGTCGGCGTCGCATGTCATGCGACAAAGAAAAAAATTGTAAAATTGTAAAAAAAAAAAGTATTTTTGAATATCGCAACTTCGGTTAACGAAATTCGCATAACGAGCAAAAATTTTGATTCGATTAACAGCGATGATTCGCATTTCGAGTTGCACTTTGTTTATTTATTTTCACGTTATCACAACTGACTGGTGGTTTTTCGCTTCCATCAACACAAGTGCTGTGAAATTGTGGGTAATATTCTCCCCCTTCGATCAGTGTGCCTAACTCGAAAAATGAACACCCCTACACGAACGTGACTGTTTACGATATGAAAATAGTTGTAGCATTGTAATCACGTGTATATACTCTTGAAGTTATTTTTCTTTAAATACTGCTTGTGTGGAGGAAAACTTTAGGCTGATTGCGTTATTGAATGTGACTTTGAGGGGCTAGCTCATGAACAAGGGCCACCATTTATGAAGAGGTAGTGTAATTGGGAAATACCATGAGACTGGAGGTGCCTGAGCCCGACATTCAAGCACTAGTGGAGGAACATGGCCATGTCCACAAACAAACTGATGGATCTCCATTGCGCGAAATAGAGATCCGCAGAATGAATTCTCGCTTATGATGATCTGAGGAAGAGAAAAATGAGAAGTCCCTTCAATTCCAAAGTGTAAATAAGCATGTGTTTAATCTTTTTCTTTGGTATATATATACTTTATTTTATTGTTATTTCATTTTTCTCTTATGTTAATCCTGATTGTTTCGTGCTCAATGTTTTCTGATGGATTGTTTCCATAGAGTGTATATAATTGTTTCATTTGTTGAATAAATATGAGATGCACTGCGACAAGACCCAGTCTCCTATGAGGTGAAGAGAGGAAGTTGTCTTGCACAACTTCCAATGTCCACAGTGTCCACAACTGGACAATGCGGTCATCAATCAATCAATCACTTCAAATGAGATTAAGAGACCTGTAAAAAGTGAGGAACTGTGAACCACACCAAATAAAGCTGTATCAGTGTAAACGATAAATCTGTCCAACCATAGTGCGATTTCCGAAAAAAAACCAAAAAAAGAGGTGAAAGTAAGTGTCATAGATAGGATTCCATTTCAAAATAATACAAAAAGAATAAGTTTACAGATGGTGAGTGCAGTGCATAAGTTGCTCTAAACCAGCGGTTCTCAACCGGTGCTCCGCGGAGCCCTTGGGGCTCCGTTTGCACTTCCCAGGGGCTCCGCGGCGACTCAAGGAAAATAAATATGTAAATTTGACAGGTAAATAAAAAAAGAGACCTACGGAGTTCCTCCATAAAAATTATATACAGAAAAGGCTCCTCGAGTCAAATAGAGCTCCGATGTAAAAATTATGTACTGAAAAGGGCTCCGCGAGTCAAAAATAGTTGAGAACCGCTGGTCTAGATCGTAATCGAACACTATCCATTGATAGGGAATGACATTTAAATTAATTTTACAAAATTCATAAATTATTAATAATAATTAGCGCGTGGTCCACCTGCTGACACTTCATCGTGGCTCGAACCATATTGAACAGACATAAATTTTTTGCCATACTTTTAAAGCACTTCATCATCTCTTCATCAAGTAATACGCTGCAATTCGGTAACTTTAATCATTTTTCGAATTTTTTTATTGCCGTTTTTGTTTAATTATTGTAAATTAATAGAAGTAAAGGAATCAAGTACTGGAATTCCATGACCCCCCACAAGGGTGGGGCTAACAGGCAGGATCGTCTTAGGAGCATCATAGGCCCCGAGCCAAGGGATTTTTTGGAGGACCTACCTGAAAAATTCTCGAACAATTCAACTACGTCTCGTTTTTCTGAGGCACCTCTTCGCTTGAGGCCCTTTCGGGCACGGCCCGGGGTGGGGGAAGCATACGTTAAGACGGCACTGCCTAAGGTTCGCACCAGGCGTCCTCTTTTTTCAGTTTGGAATCTGGTGACCCTATCTGAAGATCACATAATCCGTGTTTTCACTTATTTGTTCGATCATCCATATTGTCCGAATGTTTTTGTGGAAAGAAATAATTATTTTTTTCTACATAAAATCGGTTGTTGCAAATGTAAAAATTTTGTTATCAAAATTTTTGTCTCAGTGGTCTCCGCCTTGGCAGTGCTGAGAACTAAGGTGACTGTAGAAGGATAGGGCCCTTATATAGTGGCTATACTGAGAACTGTCCCCCAACATCTTTCGTCGTAACATCACGTGACTCGGTGAAAACAAACACGATCCCCAGCATCGATGAAATAATTCCAAAATTAATGAATATTAAAATTTATGAAAGATAATTTCAGAATGAAAAAGAGATAATTCCAAATTTAATGAAAGAGACAATTCCAAATTTAATGAAAGAGACAATTCCAAATTTAATGAAAGAGACAATTCCAAATTTAATGAAAGAGACAATTCCAAATTTAATGAAAGAGACAATTCCAAATTTAATGAAAGAGACAATTCCAAATTTAATGAAAGAGACAATTCCAAATTTAATGAAAGAGACAATTCCAAATTTAATGAAAGAGACAATTCCAAATTTAATGAGATATAATTCCAGAATTAATGAGATATAATTCCAGCATTAATGAAAGAAATAATTTCAGCATTAATGAAAGAAATAATTCCAGCATTAATGAAAGAAATAATTTCAGCATTAATGAAAGAAACAAATCCAGAATTGGTGAAAGCAATTACTCCAGAAGTAATAAAAGAAATAATAATTAATAAAGGAAATAATTCAAGAAATAATGAATGAAAATTCAAGAAATAATGAATGAAAATTCAAGAAATAATGAATGAAAAATTCCAGAATTAATGGAGGAAAATCCAGAATTAATGAAGGAAAATTCAAGAATTGATGAAGGAAAATTCAAGAATTGATGAAGGAAAATTCAAGAATTGATGAAAGAAATGATTCCAGTATTAATGAAATAAATAACTTAATCTATTTTCACCTTTAGATGAGTTCTCTATCCTTTTTTTAAATCTTTAAAACCCAATATTTAGAGACCGAACTGTACATTTCTATGGTCAAATTGCCAGGCGGGAACTTTGTTTCCAGCGAGTCCCGTAATTTCCTTGCATTTGATGTCGCTGCAGTCGCGGCGCATGGAAGCTCCCTCCAGTAATATAAGCTCGATACAAGCCTCTGAATCTCTGTCGTCTGCTTCTTTCGAGGTTACTTGTGTTGGACGTCTCCTTGTGTCCTGAGAAAATAACCGAACTGGTAGTTTGAACTTTCAGTTCCGTTTCTGAGCATAGCTTGTAAGGAACCGAACAAACCGTCTGTCGTCTGCTCATTAAGACGTCTCCTTGTGTCCTGAGAAAATAACCGAACTGGTAGTTTGAACTTTCAGTTCCGTTTCTGAGCTTAGCTTGTAGGGAACCGAACAAACCGTCTGTCGTCTGCTCATTGAGACGTCTCCTATGCTCAAAAAAAATAACCGAACTTTCAGTTTGAATTTCCAGTTCAGTTTATGAGCTTTTTTTGTAAGGAACTCAGCGGAATAGAGAATATAGTTTTTTTACTTTGAACTTCATTATCACCACATGAGTCGCTTTTAAATTTGACATTAGATGGCAGCACATTACTAAAAACTGGAGTAAAAATTCACTTTTTTACGATCTTGCCTGTCGTTTGCTTACGTGGAGGTTTTGGATGTCTCCTTGGGTCTTGAAAAAATAACTGAAGTTTGCTCTTTCAGGTCAGATTATAAGGAACAAAGCTGAACGAAGAATTTAGTTTTTTATACCTGAGCTTCGTCATCACCACATAAGGCATTTCCGATTTTCAAAGTACCAACAATATTTTCAAAAATGAATGTCTTAGTAATTATAGTATATACTTATACTATATATATATATATACTTAGTAAAGTATTCTAGAGCAGCGGTTCTCAACCGGTGCTCCGTGTGCACTTCCCAGGGGCTCCGCGGCCACTCGAGAATAATAAAATAAATCAATAAATTCGATACACAAACAAAACAGAGGCCTAAAGGGTACCGCCATGTAAAAGATATATTAAAAAGGGCTCTTCGAGTTAAACAGGGCTCCGCCAGAGAAATTATTTACTGAAAAGGGCTCCGCGAGTCACAAAAGGTTGAGAACCGCTGCTCTAAACGATTGTCCTCCTCCTCTCTCTGGACGTTTAGAAATAAGTTAATTAGAAAACATTATCGTATTGTATATTTTACATATTTATGGTGTTATTATTGTTTTAAATATTTTATTGTATTATTTATTGTATTGTTATTGTGTTGAACTATTGAATAAATGACGTTTTTATTAGTCATTTTTATGAAAAAGAATAATTGTGGAATGAATTATCAGTTTCCATCATTTCCTATGAGGATGCTTGATTTGCATAATGAGCACGTTGATGTAACGAATTAAGCTCGTTAACCGAAGTTCCACTGTATTTTAGTTTGTATTTTCTGTAATGTCGGCTGTCATTAGTTATTGTTGCATGCCAAAATTTCTTTTATGCTGGATTCAGACAGTGAGTCCGAGGCATGGCCCCCACAAGGGTGGGGCTGATAAGGCTGCAGCCCTGGGACCCGGGACGATTCTCGTCATTTTTTTTGTTTTTTCACGCTATAAATTCATCATAAGGGGGCTCGTGAAAGTCTGGTCTAGGGAGGATCACCAAAGACCCCAGCCTAAAGGCGCTGCTCCAGGATGTGGGGGCCACGGTCATTTTACAAAATGCATTTCTCGAAGTCGAGGGAGCTCACATAATGCAGTCCACACAGGCAAAATATCTCGGAATTGTCCTCGACAAGGAACTCACGTTTCTTCCGCACTGCAAAAACGCTGTTACTCGGGCAGTAATAGCAATGGACTTGATGAGAAGAATTGTTCAGTATGGAATTGTCCTATCAACGAAAAACAAAATCAAACTATACAAAATGGTCATCCGACCCACGATGATGTATGGCTCGATAGTTTGGTTCTATAATCGATATTCGATTATTATCAAACTGGAGCGAGAACAGAATAAGTATATCAGGAAGGCGCTGAAAGCACCCTGGTATGTCAGAAATAGAAATATCCGCAATTGGAGACACTCTTCGATTTCAAGAAACGACGCAGCCCGATTCTTCGAAGCTCTAGAACAGTGTTTCTCAATCGCCGGGCCGCGGTCCGGTACTGGGCCGTGACATCATTCTTACCAGGCTGCGACTGATCTGCAGTTTCCTTTTCCCCCATTCATGCTCTGTTAATCACGTGTTTGACCGGGCCTTCCACTTACAAAAATAAATGAAACCGGGCCGCGGGCTTCCAAAGGTTGAGAACCACTGCTCTAGACAGCACGGAACACCATCACAATACGGCCATATCCGATTACGACAGCACTGAAATTTTGGTCCGTAGAAGGCCCAAAAACATTCTCCAAATGACCAGGCCGAAACTACCGGGCCTGTAATTAAAAACACAATTCTCAATCAAGGAGAAACGATGACCCTGTTTCAACAGTGTAATGAGAAAACAAAACGAAACTAAACACGTCGCCAGTCTCGAAGTGAGAGGAGAGAACTCGAGGGGAAAGAATGAAAGAGAGTGCCCCTTTCAGGTAGCTAGAAAAAGAAAGGAAAGAAAAGGAGCAAACCCTGAGCACTGATCGATAAGAATAGGGGACGTTCAAGTATTACGTCATCATCGATGGGGGGGGGGGGGTTCCGATTTGCTGACTTTTGATGACAAGGGGGGAGGGGGGGTTCGGATAATGCTTACGTCATCAACCATCTTTTATGAAAATAATATGAAATGGATTCAGAGGGACAGAGCTGATGACGAAATTTTGCTGACTTTTACTGACGGGGGGGGGGGAAAGGGGGTCAAAAATGGCTAAAAACTTGCTTACATAATACTTGAATGGCCCCATAGCCAAGGAGCAGCTCCTAAACGAAGCCCCCCATCCAACATACTATCACTTGTAGGCAAGCAAAGCCGCTTGAAAGATCTTAATGCAGCTTTGGTAGGCAAGAGGAGAGTTGACCCCCCCCCCCCACAAGTAAGAAAAGAAAGGAAAGGAGAAAAGCAACCAAGCGATAATACCCCTCGTCCAATACCTTCTAAAACTCGTCCAATACCTTCTGCTCTAGAAGGTATTGCCTCGTCGGAGGAGCGACACTATCACAATAGGGAAGGAGAAACGCTTCGCCGCCGCCAACCCCCCCCCCCCTCCCACCACCAGCTCGACTCACGAAAACCACGAAAGAATAGAAGGATTAAAGGCCGAACACATACTGAAGATGTGAGCGGAGAGGTACGGGCGAGCGTCGAAAACAAATGTACTGTTTTGTTCTGCGCCTCACATACTCGGGCAGCGAGACAACGAGGAGAAAGAGGCCAGACCAGACCAGAATTAAACTTCTATCTCCCGGGCCTGGTTCAAGGGAACCATCTGCGGGCTTACAAACTGTAGCCACGGGGACTACGTGTGAAGAGAAAGACAAGGGAGTATGTGTAAATTAAAAGTGCATGTGTATTGGAAAGTTGTCAAATTTGGGAAAAATGATAAGGTCATGGTCCTGTTTAAATTAATATTAAATTTAAACGAATTTTGCAGGTAAAATGCTGGCAGCAACCTTCTTGTGTTAGTACCATTACGATTATGTTTCGCTGTGAAGAAGTTCGGAAGCGACAAGGTAACTTCGCCTCTGCTCGCACGGGATTGGCTGGTGCGGTCTCGATCCCTGGTTGGCTGGACCTGTAATCGATATGGGTTAGCAACAAGAAGAGAAAATTCAGAGACAGAATTAGTATGTTATTTTTCAAAGTTCAGAAAATGGTAGAAGTCAAAGCAAAAAAATAAAAAAGCACAATTTTTTTTTTTTTTTTTCACAAGTTTTAAGTTTTTTTGAAGAAGGGTTTTTTTTTTTTGATTTTTTGAAAGAAAAAAGATGGGTGAAAGGAAATGAAGAAAAGTTGAGGAAAATCCGATAAATATGCTGAAATAAAAATAAATTTAGAGAGCTCCTTATCATCAGTCTTTGACCAGGATATTTCCGGCTTCGACGAGAAATCTATCGATAATGGCTCTCTTTTCTTTGCCAGAGTTCAACTTCATTATATCCTCGAGGCAGGATTTCGCGAACTCGAACATTTCGTACGTCGAGTTTAGGCTTATGGCCGATCCAGAGTCGGAAGTGTCCGCTGGGTTGTCCGCGGATGTGGCCGTCGGGGTCTCGGCACCTGGTTCTGCCGGTTCGCTGGGTGGCAGGCGTCTGGACGGGTGCTGCTGCGAAGATTTTTCGAAGTTTTTTCCGAAGTCCGTAGACGTTCCAAAGTCCGTAGAGCGGGACTCTGAAGTTTTTTGCCTCGGCTTGGCCTGAGTTTTTTCTAAGTTTTTCTGCACCTTTGTTGACTGTGCACTGAAGTCCGTGGGGCTGGACTCTGGTTTTTTCGGGCTAGCTTGGGCTGTTGGAACGTCAGAGTCTTTCGCCAAGTCGGCAGACCTGTAATCGATATGGGTTAGCAACAAGAAGAGAAAATTCAGAGACAGAATTAGTATGTTATTTCGAACACATTTCATCACGAGACGCCACAGCGTGCAGGCATGAGGTTCTAGCTCTCGCACATTCAGATAGCCTAGCGTTTCGCATGCACCGTTCTTTCTCTTTTCAGGTATGACGACCGGAATACTGAAGTGCTGTGTTCTACATACTAAGATCATCCCGAAATATGGGGATGCTTGGAAGGCCCTGGAGCACGGCTTCTGGAAGTACGTCGGAGAGGACGGAGACAAACCTACTGACCAAGCCGAGTTTGAAAGATTACTTGTGGAAACTGGCGATTTCTTCAAAGGGATCTCTGAAACAGCAGAAATCTCGAAGCGGCCAGACACCAAGCGAACCTGCCGAGACGATGCCCTCCTCAGGGACACCCTCTTCCGAACCAGGCTGATGTTCAGACTGAAAGGCCAACTCAGTAAAGATACCAAGGAGCGTGTTTTGGAAAACATGTACACCCTCACGAACGTTGTGGATCCTAATTCCTGCAACGTCAAGAGAAAGCGAGGCAAGGGCTCGGACAAAACGCCGAACCCTAACATTGCTATTCCAGGTACCAGGACCACCCCGCCGCCGCTGTTCTCGCCGGTGCCCTTCCCGCCCTCGGGGAACACCTCACTGAACGATACGACGGCAACCCAAGCGGAGCAACTAGCCCCGCCCTCACCAGATGAAGAGCCAATGGCGACCCCGGCTACGACCGGCCAATCCAGGAGAAGGAAGATTCCACCGATCATCATCTCTTCCGGTGGAAAATGGCGGCAGATCTCCTGCGAACTTGAGACGGTATGCGCCGGCACCATCAAGGCTGAAGTCAGAAGAGGGAAGATCTCGGTCTTTCCCGAGTCTGAAAATGACCACCGGGCAATTACCAAACATTGCACCGAGAAAAAAATCGAGTTTCACTCGTTCTTGCTGGACAGCGAGAAACCTGACAGTTATGTCATCAGAGGACTTGACCCAAACACGTCCGACGAGGATGTGCTCTTTTCATTACAGGAAGCAGGACATCAGCCTATAAAAGCCCAGCAGATCAGACGACGCCGAGACGGGGCTAAACTACCGCTTTGGCGAGTAGACATGCCCCAGGAGCCGCGATCAGCCAAGCTGCTTGAACTGAAGTCCATGGACTGTCTCCGAATCAGGGTTGAGCGATTCCGGACTCACCGCCCTCCTAAGCATATCATGTGCTTTCGCTGCCAGACGTGGGGGCATCACTCCTCCGGCTGCAAGGCAACAGAAAGATGCGTGAAATGCATCCTAAACCATGCGTCCCGAGATTGCCCAAACGTAAGAGGCATCGACAAACCGCAGTGCACAAACTGCAAGCTGTTTCACACAGCAAATTACAGAAAATGCAGTTTCTCTCCATATTCTAGGTCCGAGAAAACCGATGACAGCAGAAAGAAACCTGTCTCCAAGCCAAGCCAGGTGCCCAAGCCAATCCAAGGGGTCGAGAGAACAAGCTCTCCTCGGGAAAACGCGACAATGGCGCCCAAGAGCTCATCTCCATCCTTCTCGCCAGACACAAGTGTCGAGGAAAACAATGCTGATCCTGTTGAGGAATTCGCCATCTTGTTCCAGAACAGTATCCTGAAATTGGTGCGAAAAGATAACATTCAGCTCCAGCACGCGATCGCACGATTCGAAGCCAAGGCGAGAGAAACGATACGATTGGTGCAAAACTCTATCGATTTATCCAGGCCTTAATCATCGATTACCGATCCATCGATGATCAATCTATCAAGCCATCTTGTCTCCGGCTGGAATTCCCTCTTTTTTTTCTTCCGCTTTCCTTTTTGTGTCGTCCTCTATCTATGTGTTATTTCCTTTTATTTTTATTTTTACTACCTCTTCTCAAAAAAAAAAAAAAAATTTCCCAAAAAAATCAAAAAATTTTGAAAAAAGAAAAATCTCTCTATTTCTCTTCTTTTTCCTTTCCCCTCTGGACTTTGTTTTTTTTTTCCCTCATATCTCCCACAGGTCAGCAGCCAATCCTGAAGCAGACGAACTATTGGCCAATGGCGCTCCGACAATGGACTTGGGGGAAAATTTTTCTCTTTTAGGTGCAACAAGGTCATGGTGGCATTTTACCTGTGATTAAGTTAGGGCCGGAACTTGAACTTTAAACTCCCAATTTTGTCCTTACACCACAGCTTACACACACTTTGCATACACTCACACACACGCTCCAAAATAGGTCACTCCCTTAGTGACCCGCTTCTAAGACCAGTAGAGCGGCCATCAAAAATTGTGCCGCGGAACTGGCAAATTAATTTTAATTCAGTTCAGTTCAGTTCAGTATGTTATTTTTCAAAGTTCAGAAAATGGTAGAAGTCAAAGCAAAAAAATAAAAAAGCACAATTTTTTTTTTTTTACAATTTTTAAGTTTTTTTGAAGAAGGGTTTTTTTTGATTTTTTGAAAGAAAAAGATGGGTGAAAGGAAAAGAAGACAAGTTGAGAAAATCCGATAAATATGCTGAAAAAATAAAAAAAAAAATAGAGTTAGAGAGCTCCTTATCGTCAGTCTTTAACCAGGATATTCCCGGCTTCGACGAGAAATTTGTCAATAACGGCTCTCTTCTCTTTGCCAGAGTTCAACTTCATAATGTCTTCTAGGCAAGACTTCGCAAACTCGAACATTTCATACGTCGAGTTTAGGCTTATAGCCGACCCAGAGTCAGAGGCGTCCGCTAGGTCGTCTGCGGATGTGGCCGTCGGAGTCTCGGCATCTGGTTCTGCCAGGTCGCTGGGTGGCAGGCTTCTGGGTACGGGCTGCTGCGAAGATTTTCCGAAGTTTTCTCTGAAGTCCGTAGACGTTCCAAGGTCCGTAGAGCGGGACTCTGAAATTTTTTGCCTCGGCTTGGCCTGAATTTTTTCAAAGTTTTCCTGCACCTTTTTTGTCTGTGCACTGGAGTCCTTGTGGCTGGACTCTGGTTTTTTCGGGCTAGCTTGGGCTATAGATTTGACAGAGTTTTTCACCAACTCGGCAGATTTAGTGCTGTTGTTTCCCGGTGGGCTGGTCTTGGCTTTTTTCGTCACTTGTTGGGGGCGAATTTCACCGTGGGTTGTTGCGGTGCTGGCTTGGCTATTCTGCGGGCTTGGACGTGCGGGTGCTTCGTTCCCAATGCTGATGCATGTTGTACCGCGGGCCATGTGGAAGTTTTTCCAAACGCTGTCTGGCAGGAACGTGGAAGTCCCGTATTTTTTGGAAGATTTCATCACCGTGAGCGAATTTATCTTTTCCTTTGGCGCCGGTTTTTTGCGCACTTTTGCCGGTTGGTTGGCTTCGGCTTTTTGGGATTTTTCGGCTGCCTTGAAAGCTTCACAGTTCCGGTAGGACGCCGGGTGATTTTTCCCGCAATTTACACAGACCGGGGGGTCCTGGCCGGTGACATTTCCCGGGATGTGAATTCGTGCACTTTATACACCTGGGGGGGAACGAACAGTCTCTCTCCGTGTGTGTCCATCGCTGACATCGTATGCACCTTTTTGGCTCAAGAAGTCTGGGCCTTCTTCTGTAAGGGGCGATGTCCACGATCACGTGTCTTAAGTGGGACAGTTCTGTAAGTTTCATGTTGTTGTCGTCCCTAGGAATTGTAATTTTCCAGATCGCAAGGCGTTTCCTTGATCGATTTCGTCTCTTCGAAGAGAGCTGGAAAATATTTAGAATTGTAAACCCCAATTTTTCGAGTTCACATTTGATGTCGGTGGCACTTGTGTTTGTATCAAGGCCTTTGAGCACGTAGTTAGCTGTGCTTTTCTCCTCCTTCGTGTAGTTGAGGATCTCTATGCCCTTTTCTCTGCATAGTAGGAGAACGGCATCGTGATCTCTAGAATTTTGGAGTGTTAATCTATAACTGTCTCTTAGTAATTTCGCCTCGAACTTGCATTTACACACAAGTTCGATAGATGGCGCCAGATTGAACCAACTGTCATCCGTACGAATTTCGACGGGGAAGAATTTGCCTTGGCCGTCGGTGTCCTCGGCTTGGTCATGGATCCCGCCTGGGCACACAGGGCGCGGGAGGTCAGTCAGAAGCCTCGATGGTCCAGCTTGGCTTTCCTGGGTTTCCCCGTACTCGCTTTGCGACCTCCGACGTTCTTTTCCGTCCTCCGCTCGTCCCGGCATCCGCTCGGTTCCGACGCAAGTCGTTGTAGTAGGCGGGGCCTCGGTGTTGCTGCCGTTTTGTGATTGGCTGCTTGGGTGCATTGCTTTTTTGTGTGCATTGCTTTGACGAGATTTGGCTTCGTCTCCGGTTTTTTCCCGTTTTTTATGTGGCTTCCTTCCTGTTTGATCCGCCTGAAGTTTCAGGAAATCTTGGAGCTCCAGAGTGTCAGCATGACCAATCTGTGCTTTCACAGTAGCAAGTCCACATCTGTTTACGTCGAGTAGTTCACTGAAAGTGATCCAGTGGACCTCGTCAGGATCTATCGGTCCGTTTCCCGTGGGTTTCATCTTGCTGTAATCCATGATTTTGCGCAGGACAGCATCGCCTTTGCACGTTTGGTGGAGGTTGGCATGTCTTTTCATTCTCGGGAAGGCTGAGAATTTCCGTTCCGTGAACCTAAGAAGTTCTTTAGCGGCTTTGGCTCGAGCTGTGGTCTCGGCGTTGGGGTCCTCAGATAGCTGGACGACATCTTGCCATCTCCAGTTTTGCGAGTCCATTATTACGTCATGGAAAAAGCAGCGAATTTTAGTTTTGTTGGACATTTTAGATGTTAAGATTTAAAGACAGTTTACAAGTTACTATTAATCAATTTGAACATTTAAGTGTTAAGGCTCCGACTGAGTACGGGCCGTAGATGATAATTTAGGCTATCATTTCAGGAGCAAAAATTTATGCGTCCGTCCCCAACGGTGTCTGGGGGTCTTCCTGGAGAAAGAGGCAGCTCCAAGAGTTACGCGACTCTTTCACGCCGGTTTGTTTCTGACGCTATTTGGGGATTGGTCAGTTTTCTCCCCTTTTTTTCTCCTCGCTCTCTTGGAAAGAAAAAGAGAACTTCTGAGGGGAGGATCTGTAACTGTGCAGCGTACAAGGCAGCCGAAAAGTCCCTGAAAGCCGAAGCCAACCAACCGGCAGAAAAGCGCAAATTACCGGCGCCCAAGGAGACGATCAAATCAATCACAGTGACGAAGTCGTCCAAAAAATACGGGACGTCAACCTTCCTGCCAGATAGTGTGTGGAAAAATTTTCACAAGACCCGCGGTTCAACACTCGCCAGTGACGGGAACGAAAAAACCAAATGCCCAAACCCGCAGACCAGCCAAGTTAGCACCGCCACTACCCACGGTGCAAATCGCCCCCAAAAAGCGACGAAAAAAACCAAGTCCAGCCTACCAGGACTCAACGGCAAAAAATCTGCCGACTTGGCGAAAGACTCTGACGTTCCAACAGCCCAAGCTAGCCCGAAAAAACCAGAGTCCAGCCCCACGGACTTCAGTGCACAGTCAACAAAGGTGCAGAAAAACTTAGAAAAAACTCAGGCCAAGCCGAGGCAAAAAACTTCAGAGTCCCGCTCTACGGACTTTGGAACGTCTACGGACTTCGGAAAAAACTTCGAAAAATCTTCGCAGCAGCACCCGTCCAGACGCCTGCCACCCAGCGAACCGGCAGAACCAGGTGCCGAGACCCCGACGGCCACATCCGCGGACAACCCAGCGGACACTTCCGACTCTGGATCGGCCATAAGCCTAAACTCGACGTACGAAATGTTCGAGTTCGCGAAATCCTGCCTCGAGGATATAATGAAGTTGAACTCTGGCAAAGAAAAGAGAGCCATTATCGATAGATTTCTCGTCGAAGCCGGAAATATCCTGGTCAAAGACTGATGATAAGGAGCTCTCTAAATTTATTTTTATTTCAGCATATTTATCGGATTTTCCTCAACTTTTCTTCATTTCCTTTCACCCATCTTTTTTCTTTCAAAAAATCAAAAAAAAAAAACCCTTCTTCAAAAAAACTTAAAACTTGTGAAAAAAAAAAAAAAAAATTGTGCTTTTTTATTTTTTTGCTTTGACTTCTACCATTTTCTGAACTTTGAAAAATAACATACTAATTCTGTCTCTGAATTTTCTCTTCTTGTTGCTAACCCATATCGATTACAGGTCCAGCCAACCAGGGATCGAGACCGCACCAGCCAATCCCGTGCGAGCAGAGGCGAAGTTACCTTGTCGCTTCCGAACTTCTTCACAGCGAAACATAATCGTAATGGTACTAACACAAGAAGGTTGCTGCCAGCATTTTACCTGCAAAATTCGTTTAAATTTAATATTAATTTAAACAGGACCATGACCTTATCATTTTTCCCAAATTTGACAACTTTCCAATACACATGCACTTTTAATTTACACATACTCCCTTGTCTTTCTCTTCACACGTAGTCCCCGTGGCTACAGTTTGTAAGCCCGCAGATGGTTCCCTTGAACCAGGCCCGGGAGATAAAAGTTTAATTCTGGTCTGGGGAGGATCATCATCATCATCATCACACCCATTTGGTTTGGAAGGAGTGCTTCGGATTTTTCTTCACTTTGGGTGCTCTCACTTCTTTTCGATTCCCATTTTTTGTGCTTAACCCAGTCTATCCTAATTTAAAAGTTTGACGATTGTTGTGGTAGCATTTTACGGATTAATTCCCCCCGCCATTTTTTTAGAAGTGAATATTTTTCAAAATTTTACTGGGACTACGAGATAGATTATAGATATTTCGCAAATTTCCGCCCATCCCATTGCGCTTTTTGCATGGAAAACTACACTATGTGCAAGAGAACTTCTTTCTGACGAACGAACAGTGCTGCAATTAGGAGGGGAGCAGGGGGGGGGTTGGCCTGGTTTCCCTGGTGTAGTACAGTCAAACCTCGTTAATGAGTCACTCTTGGGAGAGCAAAAATATGACTTAGTAAGCGGAGTGACTCGTTAAGCGGAGTAAGCCATAGCTGTGCCAATTCCAATTGGGAGTTCCAAAAAGTGACCCGGTAAGCGGAGTGACGTGTTAATCGGGTGACGCACTAACGAGGTTTGAATGTATCAGATGGGGCGCAAATTCCATTCTTCAAATTTCATCTTTTCAATTGTCCCTGAATAGCTTTTAATAAGAAACGTACTGCCATGGGACATAGGCACCAGAACATGGCGGGTGGGGGGGGGGGGGGGCTATTTCAACCTCCCAATAAATTTTGTGTTGGGGGGCTGAAAACCCCTTAGGCCCCTTTCACACGGAGCGGATGCGGACGCGGGTCCGCATACCCTTTCAAACGAGCGCTGAAGATGCGGACGAATCGCCCGCATCTTTCAGTTCGAAAATTCGTGCATATAAACTGTTTTTTCGCAATTTTTGTAATTATTTTTCTCCTTCACCCCTGATTCAGTGCCCATAGGCAGCCTAGAGGTATTCTTTGGTGGTTTAGTCTAGAGCCACATAGAATATGGGAATAAAGATGTCTTCATTCCGATCCTCACAAGTAGTCGATGGGAGAAAATGTCTTCAAATATTTTCAAAATATTTTGAAACAAAAAATCCGTCTTTTCGGAAAAATATGGAAGAAAAATTCCAAAAACATCCAATGTTCGAAAAATCCAATCCAAAAACATTCGATGTTCCAAAAAAAAAAAAAAAAATTCAGGTATTATCAAAGAATTTGCAAGTAGTAAAAAAGGGAAGGGATAGAGACTTTCAAAATGTCTGTGCTTAGAAATATTCACATCACAATTCTATCTTAGGCCGGGATTACACTATAAAAGTTCGTTGATAAAACTTGAAAAATGCAACCAATAGGCGGATCAGTTAAGTTCTCTCGAATGTAACAGATGTGTTTATTGGTTACATTTTTCAAGTTTTATAAAATAACTTTCATAAACCTTTTTAGAGTGAAATCCCATCCTTAGATTAGTCTCACTTCTGAAATACAAAATTTCATTTTTTCAGTTTATAGACTGAATATCGAGTAAAATAAACTTGTAGGTATCGGGGGAACTACCAAAAATATTCAAGTGCTAGGGTCTTCAAACGTCTTAATCCGGCCCTGAGTGAACACCGTACGTGGATAACGTTGTTTAATAAAAAGTATTTTTTTTAAAGTTTAAAAAAAATAACAGTTAAAAAATTTTAAAAAATAACAAATATTTAAAATAATATTTCAGATATTTATATTTTTAAATAATTTTAAAAATTTAAAAAGAAAAAAATTAAAATTTTTAAATTAAATTTAAAAGTCATTAAAGTATGTAGTCAATTAAATATTCGTAATGAACAGAACGGCTTATAATTTTGGTCCCGTCAGTGGCCGTTGTTGACAGGTTTTATTGTATAAAATTGTGAAATATGGACAAAAGGCAGTTAAAGTTGCTATATCTCCATCTCAGAAGGAAACGGAGGGATAGACGTATGTAGGTACATTATATTAATGAGCAGGGACCATCATATGGTGTTTTTAAGGGTATTTATGGCAAATAATTAAAAAAATTCCGTGAAAAATCACCTTCAAAAAGTGGCCAAAGATGCGGACGAATTCGCTCCGCATCCGCATCGTGTGAATAGCTCCGAATAAACCTATTGTCAAAACTTCTATGTGCGGATGCGGATCCCGCACTTAGGTTTTGACACATGCGGACGACGTCCGGACCCGCATGAACATTTCCTAGGTGCGGAGATTTTTCGGCTCGTCTGAAAGGCGCAGTATATCCCAATTGTTAAAACTTCTTCCGGACCCGCATCCGCTCCGTGTGAAAGGGCCCTTAGAGAGAGAAAATCTCCCCTCTCTTTAATCCCTTGTTAACCAGGGAAAATAAGATTGTACATAATGTGAATAATGTAAATTAATGTGAATAGGTGTAAATAAAATTTTATTGGTGAAGGGAAAACATTTCATTCACACACACACATTTCATTTGTATATTAATAATTGATAGATATCAATACCTAATTGAATATGAATACCATGATGCATGGTGCTCAGGCACCAATGGCCCTTAAAAGACCCCTTTTTGGTTGGAAAACCTTCACGACTCGACCCCCCCCCCCTCCGGCAACGAGGAAGGAAAGAGGACAAGGGTTAGAAAATAACAGGACTACGATCGAAACTTACGATTTATCTGTCTATGCTACTCTCGCGCACCGATGAAATTACGTTTTGAACCTTGAAACCCCGCAAGGGAAGCTAGCTTTCGCAAGGAAAGCATTTAATAAATCTGAACGCCCGCCATGGCTATACGCATTATTCGCTACGCGGATGGCGAGAAGAGATGAAGGGGGTATGGACCACTACTTCAGTGGACTCTGGAACCCCAGTTCACATGTCATTTCAGTGTCAGTGGGGGCCACAGTCCGAGGGCAGTGAATTAAATATCTCTCAGTCAGAAGATGATAGTTCTGATTTATCTAGTGATGGCTTTCATTCAGATTCTAGTAAATAAGATGATGATATAAGCTCAGTAAGGATGTGGGTAGAAGTAAAACAGTGTGCTTCGCTCCTCCTCGTTTCAATTTTAGTGTGATGTGGGACTTTGCGCTATGCCACATGTTTTGAAAATTTTCATACGAAGCGTGATATCTCTTAGAACGTATACTAAAAAAATCAATCAGAAAATTCAAACAGAAAAATGTATCAGAAAAATTCAAACCTCTCGGGTGATATTGTCTATGACTCCCAAGAACAGAATTATAAGAGAGAGGCCTCTTCGGCATTCCGATTTGAATCTGCCAGACCAGACAAGACCCGCCCGGACTCTCTGTCCCTTCCGGGATGTGAGCCCTTTACCCGTGTGGGTTGGATCGTGCTGTCCGATTTAGATCTGGCTCGATTTCCTGCAATCGTCGTCATCGTAAGAATAACAGTGAAATTTGGAACAGCCGTATTACATATGCTGGAATCTCTTGTGCTAACCAGAAAAATCTAATGTCAAGAGCTTGCAATGCCGTGTATCAGTATGCAGATCTCAAAGAATCTAAACTGACATTCAACGCTATTGACCAAAATGAAATCAAGCAAGTGATCAATGACTTATAGAAGACCAGTTACACTACATCAATCTACAGGAGTTCATTACTAGCATAGATGAACATAAAGTGTCAAATTACTTTGATATGTATAGACTCATCGGCTGCAAAGGTGATAAGTTTGGCAATAAATAAAATCGCGAGTTTGAAATCGCGGGTTCTCAACACGCTTCTATTTCCGATGGGACAATTTTATTCCGGATCAGGAAAATTTTAAAAACAGCTTAAAGGTTTAAAGCAAAACCAAAAGACAGGAAAATGAAGCCGATTTCACAGCGTCATCTTTACTTTATTAAATGACACAAAATCCATTTGCCTCACAATTACCATTAATATAGAAAGTTAAAGATAGTTCATATTTTATCATCAAATTCTATCATTTTTCAAAATAATGATTCACCGAGGGAGAAAAATATTTTGCAAACCTCTTTATAAGTAAAGTTTTGCGTTATATAATCCATCGTAATCATATAAATTCTAAACCTCGTTCGGCTGTCATAACAGCAAAAAATCATTCGATCAGCAAATATGTACAGTGATGTTTTAAGTGCTCATACGACAATAATAACAATGCAATGAACGTTTATATGCAATTTCGATTCTTTTAGTTATAAAATATTTTCATTTCGGAACAGCTTCAGAGTCTACATACACGTGGAGATACACTCCTCTATCCACAATCCCATTCTGCTAAAATGGAATTTTTACTAATGTGACACGAGGAATTTTTAGCACTCACAGTTGCCAATCCGAATCTCAATAACTTGGACAAAAGGTACATGGCAGCACAGATAAATCCTCCTTTAAATATCGATACAGCCATGCCACTAATCAGTGACCATTTCACTGGTGAAACAAAACTGTTTACAGTGGATCGTACTTGCTACGAATTTTTCTCGCAGTGAGTGATAACATTTCTTTTCCTGGTGACATTTTTCCCCTATATTTATATTTAATATAAATTTTCCCAGTTATAATGCTAAAAAATTTTCCTATTTCCCGCTTAAAGAATGTTTTAGAAATCCAGATCTAGCCCGCCCCGGAAACAAGAGTACCATTTTGGTTTTTCCTCATAAAAAGAGAAACGAAAATGCTGATAACATGCGTACGAAAAAATCATGTGTGAAATGAGACTCATCCGAAACTATATCGAAGTATTCCACAGGGTTTGGGCATTCCTTTCACGACTATTTCGAAGACAGACATTTTCGTAGCTGAAAACTGCGTATTATATTATATTATAGTTGTTACTGTGTATTATATAACTGCATTATATTATAGCTTTTAATAGGTTGGACACAACAAAAATTCTTACTGAAATTTTCTCTTATTTTCTAATTCTGTTTGTCACAGCAACATGCGTTCAATTAGAAAAAGTATTCAAGTGATGTGCCATTGTCAGATATGCCAGGTTTTCTACTAACGGGCAGTGTACGTACTGAGAAACAAAACTTATTTTCTTCACGGTAATTTCGCCTTGTAATTCCCAATTAAAAAGTAGTTTATTGCCTCTCCCGAACCCAACAAAAAATATTGTAAATATGATAAGTATTTTAGTGATATTTCTTGTGATACTGAGTGTTGATTAAAATGGCAAAACAGTTCTGGATTCTCAAATTTTGTGATTATTGCGTTCTGATCAATTAAAAAAAACCTTTTATATTCAATCTGAGAATGACTTCCAACAAAGCGACACCTGTCGAAAGCGAACAAAGTGACTTTGCTCAAAATCCGGCTAATGATCTCTTCCAAACTCTTGAAGAGTCAGAATACCAACATCTTAGGGAAATATCCACTTACCCAAAAGATCAGATATCAGCTTTTTCCAGACCCAAAAACTTTCTGGTTATGAAAAGACCGGAGGTACCGGGATTGTGAAAAATGTATATAAGCAACTATATATAGTGCAAATAATTAGACCAACTGCAAAATATCAAATTTTGTAGATAATATATATTTAATCAAATAATCATAATTAACTGCATTTAATAACATATAATCGCATTTATTAATATGATATATAGTTGACGCTAAACATAAAAATAAGAGTAGGTAATATATGCATTATATGATGAATGATTAATGTTAAAAGAATAGCATTAATTATAACTTAATGACGTCCTAACAGGCTGATGAAGTGACATTCTGTCACTGCCCTGTTGAGTGACACTTTCTGCTTTTTATTTCTCCTCCAGCCTACTTAAGCTTTCTTTTCCCCCTAGATTAATAACCCAATATGGGTAATATTAAACTCTAAGTAGTTTAAAAATAATAACATATACAACCACGGCGAAAATCGCACTACTAGTCCAGGATGGCTAAGAAATGACTCAGGGGTATGCACTGTTTGCCAATTTCAGTCGGAACCCACAGGCCACTATGTCATATTTAGGATAGTAATAGTTAATCAAAATTAAAAATGAAGCTAATCAATCTGTCGGAGCTGAGGAAGTTTGGATGCCCGCACTTGAATCTCGAGCGTACTAATTGGGTCGGTTTCTGAAAAGAACGATAATTGCATGGGAGGGAAATGCCGTTTGGAAGTACTGTCACTATATATCTTGTTAGGGCGCATGATAAACGGCAATAAGTAAAACGGGAGAACTCTTTTACTTTCCCATATAATTGGTTGCATAATGTTCAATTGTTGCTTTTTTTTTTTTCTAAACCGGAACCTTAATACTAAAATCCTGCATTTTTTTAACACTAGCATTGTGAGGCGTTACACAATGAAAGTGTCGCGAATACGTTTTTAATGTACGATACGTTTCATAGATCCCTTCAGAAATTCTCTCAGCAAATAAATTTCAATCTGTTCAACCACTGATTTTTTTTTCTGAAAAAAAGCAGCTACACACACACACACACAGTGATCTGTGATTTGACGTTTCGAGCGCGTGCGTATGGTGTTAAGAGTGTGTTATAGCGTGCTGTTTTTTTTTTCTGGTGAATGTGGGTGGTTATAAAATCTCGCCACAGAGAGCAGGTGGTAGATGGCAGCACTATAATGAGCACTGCACAGAAACAAGCTTCGCGTTAGGTTCACAACACTGACACACGCACACACACACACACACCACATTCCGCAGAGAAATATGGACGAGGTGCATGTGTCGTTTAGTTGCGTACGCCGGGGGGTTCTGGTTCGATTAATTTTGTCTTGACACAATTATTTCTATTTTTCAACCTCATATCGGTTTGTATATATTTTATACCGCGTGCAATTGTATAACATACGTATTTTATAACAATGGAAAACGTATGTAAAATGTAGATATAGATGAGAAGTAATATTAATATAATTTGAATGCAAACTTTTTTCTGAATAAAAGAGTGGCGACCTTTAAGCAGGAGTTAGAAGTGCATACTTACATTATACAAAGAAAACTGCATCTGAAGGGGGTGTCCGTTAAAAAGGGTGTTACTGTAGCGATAAATATTGTAAAGTTGTACAATAATGTGTACTTCGGAGGGAGGGGCACCCTCTACTGAGAGTACCCTCTTTTTTATGATTGTCATCGTTTCCAGATACCTGGCATATGAATGTTTTATGCATGCTTTAATTTGATGCAAGAATGTAAACCCCAGGGGCGCACTAAATATTTGCACGCGAAATGTTAATGGTGGTTCCTAAGGTAAGATAAAAAAAAAATTTCCCCGGAGTTAACTGCTTCGCTTACAAGAGGTAGGCGAGAAATTCGGATGATCTCCGTTTGACAAATCAGCAATAAATATGGTAACCTTGCCCTAACCTAACAGCACGTTAAAAAAAAAGAGGGGGGGGGGAAAGTAAAAAAATAAGAAAAAAACAAATAAGAAAAAACAGTATAATAGATGCTATACTGTTATCTGTAATACAGTCAAACCTCGTTAATGAGTCACTCTTGTTAGACGAAAAATATGACCTCGCAAGGGGAAGGACTCGTTAAATGGAGTGAACGCCGTGCTGATTCCTGCCTCCTCATTGGTGAATTCATGAAAAAAAATTAATTATCCGAATGAATTCAGTGATGAAAACTGGCTATTCGAGTTATTCTTAATCAATCAGTGTTTATATGCTGCCTAATTACGCATGAGTGAATAACAAAAAATATTATTACATTTCTCGATTTCCAAATAATTGAAAATTTTTCCCACTTGTTTATGGAAATTAAAGTTTTGTTCTCTTGGAATTGGTAGTTGAAGAAGAGAGATCTCTTTTTTTCTCCAAAGGATATAGAAATTGTAAGTCTCTGTCTGTTGTGCTTTTACAGTCCCGACACAAATTTTCTTAATAGGTCAATTTTTCATATTTAGCAAAAGCTGACCAAGCAACGCAATTCTGCAAGAAAAATAAATTCCCGCTGAACCATTCCGAAATGATAAATAGCCCAACGTTGAAAGAATCTGTCAACAATCCTGTTGCGTATGGGTTCTTAAACTTTCGCCGCAGGGTTTGACGCTTACAAAGGTTGTTCGAACCGACTCTTTATTACACTGCTCTGGAGGGAGCCGCGAATAATCGTTGATTAGGGGAAAAAGCAAGGTTTCTAGAATATATAAAAGATATATTCTAAAAGCGGCGGGAAAAAGCGCCGCTTTTGAAAAAAGTTTGAGAACCCCTGCTGCAGTGAAAAGTGGGGAATTAGTTGGAGGGAAACGGCTTAAGTGGCTTCTGCTTGAAGTGCTAGCTAGGTAGATCTTCGATGACGTAAGAGTGAACGTTGAACTTATCGTTTATATTTTGCGAAGAGTTTACGATTTGAATGGTAATTTTGGAAAGGGTACTATCTCAAAAGTGACCTCTTAAGCGGAGTGGGGTGACGCATTGTCAAGAGTTTAATAACATTAGAACCCCCATAGAGGACAATTGGATTTCTAAAAAGTGACCCGGTAAGCGGAGTGACGCACTAACGATGAAATTTCAACCTCGATGGCAACCTCGTCGAGCAAAATTTCCCTCAGAAAAAATTTCCCTTTTGACTTAAATTTTCCCACACGTTTCGAAAATAAGCTGCTATCTACCGGGGAAGATACGTAGGCAAATATAGAAAAGTATTGCACTGAATTTTTTTATTTTTCAAAAAATGCTTTTGTTTGATGAACTCTCAAAATTTCCCACTTGGAGAAATTTTGGCCCACTTTGCCCATTAATATGGGAAATTTCTCACGAGTAAAAGAAAATGCGCGTGGATCTATATGACCTTGAATTTTCTGCACGTCCTCAAAAGGGCAGCACCTTGTCCTCAACGCTATCGCAATAGCCCCGTTTACATGGGAAATTAAAAAATAAGAGAGAAAATCGTCACGAACACCGCTGAAAAAAAACCACCATAAGCCAAAGAATTTCTCACCGAAAATTTTTCAAATAAGGCCAATTTGGCGGGAAAACTGCCAACTCTGTTTCCTTCACTCCCCAATAGGGAAAAATCCCAAAGTATTATACATAGGAAAGGGATGTGCACCGCGAAAATCTCCAAGAGAGAGAGAGAGAGAGAGAGGATGTAAAAATACAGTATTTCTTCCTCTTTCTTCGCTCTTCTTTCGGTAAAAAGGTAGCAGGGAAAAGGAGCAGTTTGGTATTTTCCGTTGGCGTCTTTTGCGATATTTTAGTGAGCTTTTCCCCCTCCTTTCGCGTGCCAAGGTCAGAGGCCAACTAAGTATGGGCATACAATACTTGTCGCAAGTTTTGAAGAATGCGTTAGTCATTTTTAGGAAGGAAGGCACCAATATTGGTAGAATTTTGATTGGGGGGCATTCGCTGCCCCGATCTCCCCGGGTACGACACTGCTTTTCACCCTCACCTAAAAAGAAGAATTATAATTAAATAACTACGTTAATATAAATCTTTTATTTTTGCACTCATCATCTGTCACTGCTTCGAATTTGTGCTATTTCGAACTTGGGGAGTCCTTTTTAAAACACCCCGTTTAATCCATCTTAAAATTTCAAGCAAATATGTTGTTTCAATCAAAAGAAAAAATTACTTCAGTAGCACAACAATATCGTTAGAATATCGTACCGATACCGGTCCGACATCAGAACGGAATCGGAATGAATCAATTCATCATTCGGAATGAATACCGAACGTCGGAAATTTTTACTTGTCCGATATCGAACGATATAGTATAACGTATTCACTCTCCAGCATATCTTTTTTCTCTAAAATAGTTTTTCTCCGATTTTTACAGCATTTCGTTTCGAAGGAGAATAACTTGTACGATATAATTGACCCCTTTTGAAATAATCCAAATTTCTCTATGTCGAAATACGTCAACAAATGTATGCCATTTCTACGTCAAACAGCACAGAAACGTCGTTCTATATCGGTGTGCTACTGGGATAATTGTCATGAGGACTTCTGTTGATAAAATTTGATGTTGCAATGAAGAATTTTTTTTTGTAGTTTTAACAAGTATATATATACAGTCAAACCTCGTTAATGAGTCGCTCTTGGGAGAGCAAAAATATGACTTAGTAAGCGGAGTGACTCGTTAAACGGAGTAAGCCATAGCTGTACCACTTCCTGCCCAAGGACAATTGGGGCTTCCAAAAAGTGATCCGGGTTACGCACTAACGAGGTTTAACTGTACTAAGAACTGCTCGAGATCGCGTCCTTCCTTGAGGAAGTGGTAGTAGTTTTGGATTAGTTAAGCAGATATGAATACATTATATTTAAGTCAAAGAAATATATATTTTTAAATTCTTTAAAATTAATTATAATAGAACTCTATCAAGTTACTTTATGAGAAATTTATAATTTTTCTATCATTTAAACATTCAAAACTTGATAGAATAATGAAATCAGTAAATAAAACATCACATAAGTTGACTGTGATTTGAAATTATAAAATCTTTTTCTTTTATAGTTTATCTTATACAAAACAGATAGCGCTGCAAATGTAAGGGTTATGTTCTGTCCTGCTTATGTTTAAAGGCAAATGCTATGAACACCAGACCTCTGCCCGGCTGGGTTCATGACAAGGCTTTGACCATTCTTGTGTTCATGACATAAAAAAAAAGAGTGTTTCTTTTTTCGTGCATGAAATTATGACTACTTTCCTGGATTTTGATTGGGGACCGTGGAAAGCTCCTTTGAGGCAAGCGGTCAAAATTTGTTCCGTTTTAAAGCAGTTTCAGTTTCTTAGCTCAATTAAATTTTGTTCGGTTTTATACGTACTATTAGGCTTCACAACTATTGCAAGTCCATTTATATTTATTGTGGATAATAACCTAATAATGGACACCTAAAAGTCTTTGATAGACAGTTAATTCAGTTCAAGTGATGTAAAGGAATTAAATATGTCAAAGTTCAGTTAAAACTATCATTTTTTACGGCCCTGCTTTTACAAAATTTATTGTCTACTCTTTTCGAACCGTGCATGGGGTTCTTGCTGATGACGACCCACTGCATAGGTTCTGTTTCACTCTTGCATAAACTCCATCTTGTATTTTTTTTAATTCAAATAATTACCTTTTTTTTGTGTATACAGTCAAACCTCGTTAATGAGTCACTCTTGGGAGCGCAAAAATATGACTTAGTAAGCGGAGTGACTCGTTAAGCGGAGTAAGCCATAGCTGTGCCAATTCCAATTGGGAGTTCCAAAAATCATTGATCATTGATCATTTTTGTCGCACCGCGGTCATTTTTTGCGCACGAGGGCTAATTAGACCGGGACCTACAATTTATTTCCGATTCCGAACGGCAGGCTTGTTTTTTTTTATACTCATCGAGAGGTTGGTGCGCTAACCCCTCGACGGGGGACTCCCTGCGGTAGCAGTTTTTTGCTGCGGTCAAATCGCCGTTTTTTTGTTGTTGTTCCAAAAAGTGACCCGGTAAGCGGAGTGACGTGTTAACCGGGTGACGCACTAACGAGGTTTGACTGTATATACATATGCTATATACCGCCAAGAAAGCTCGAAGTGTGGCCAATTCGTGACGAGGCCGGCCACATCGCGAATTAATCAAGACTTTTTGGCCTAAGTCTGCATTGCAGAAATAATTCGGACATTGGTCGGCCATTTCATGAAGTGACCGGAGATACCCAGCTAAAGCTCGATGTGCTGATGTAAGACGACCCGGTTGGAGCCAATTCTTTTTTTAACAATCGCCAACGCGTGATACATATCTATATACAACAGCTGCATTAGAATAGCTCCATGTGACGAGAGAAAAACAAAACTGAAAAATTTGGGAGAAAAACTATAAAAGTAATTACATAAGCTTTAGTTTTTCGTGCTTGATTCTGGAGAAAAATAAGGATTACCGCAACGTGACTACCGTTTGATGGGTTGCCATAACAAACGTGGGCATAATTATGACTACATAATTAATTGACTACATAATTTGACTACATACTACTGATTAACATAATAAAAAAATACGCCAACTTGACGGTGATCTTGATTTGAATCATGTCTTTTGTAATCGGATTTTGACCTGAGATCACCGACCACTTCGCGAACTGGCCGGGTCAATATTTAGCGAAATTTGCTAATTCACGAAGTGGCTAATTTCGGGTTACACACACACGCGCGCGCGTACCGATATATTTCTAGTGCATTTTTTTTTATTCATTAATATATTCCATCCATATTTTTGAAAAAGAGCGCAAATTATCCCAGGACGGTCTCTCTGGGCTGTCAGCGGTTATGTTTGACTGTCTGTATAGGACGGGTGCACATGGTATGATGTAGTAGTAGAGTGTCCGCCTCCAATCATTAGTCTATCGATAACAGTGGGCGCGAAAAATGATACAGCCTGTAGGTGTACACAAATGTTGCGCCCTTCACACATTCCAGTCTCATTTTCTTTACCACTCTTTCCTCAAACTTGCTGCCCCTGAACTATTGTGCGCTTAGCTCCTGTCTCTGTACATACGCTTCTGTGTCCAAGCCATTCTTTACTTGCATACTTTCTAAGTCACTGTGCTGTGGTAACTGCCCTAGTCTCTGGTTTGATCACTCCCATGCTCACTTATTCTTTTGGCCACTCACTGACCTGGTCCCTGGCTTATCTAGGTCACTCTTTTTCTCATTCACATGCTTGCTCACACTGTTTTAGACACTCACCTGCGTGCACAAGCTTTGAGTCACTCTGCTGGTCACCAAATCTCTAGCTTACCGTTTTCGTTGCTACTACTTCACCAAACACGAACTCTGGCCATATCGCTATATTGTTGTTTACTGTCATTAATGAGATGGGTTGGAAATGAAGGTGTTGTCTATCGGTGGCCGCCTCAAGTTGGTTACGGAAATTATTTTGTCTATATTCTCCTCCCCGAGTTCGAACCCGGGACCATGACAGCAACGTTCACGGCAGTAGACGAATATCTTATCACCTCGCCACTCAGATGTATGTTTTGTCGCTGACTGTCCTAAACTCTCGCTTTCTGGGTCACTTCTGTGGACATTCTCAAGCTTGCACACGCTCTAGGTCACGTTTGGCCACTCACTGACACGGCCCCTTGATTTCTAGGTCACTGTTTTGGTTTCTCGCATGCTTGGAAACTCTATTTTGGTCGCTCACTGAATTGTTCTTTTGCTTTCTAGTTCTTTCTTTTGTTCACTCACATGCTTGCAAACACTATAGGTCACTCGCTGACCTGGTCTCTTTCTTTCCCGTATATATCTATGTATAGGCGCAGCCCTAACGTATTTATGTTGCCAGAGTTGCTGTTACTTCGTTTTCTTGCTGGTGCTGACATCCGCGTTCTATGTTTGGAAATAAAAATTATAAATGTTAGAATTTTCTTATGTTATGCAAGTATTGTGTTAAAGATATATTTTCCAATGGGAGATGCTCCAGACAAAGTATAGAATATGATTTGGCTTATGAATGGAGCATGTGTGTGTGTGGCATTTAGTGTTGATAAATGCATGGTTGCTCATTTTTGGTTCGAACAACCCACGTTTCACTTACGAGTTGAACGGTATTAATAATCCGGATGCAAATAGGGTTACCGATTTCGGAATTGACGAACAGCTTGGGTTTTCTGAACATTGCGCAACAGTGGCCAGCAAGTGTAGTCAGTGGTGCAGTGCGATGCAAATAGAATGCTCGGTTTCATTTTCAAAAAGGTGAAAGGTGAAGGTTTCTTCGCGTGCTCGTAAAGTCATTCTTCCGCTTTTCCGAGGCTTAGGCGTCACAGGGAGTTTTTCTCTAATCGCCTTTCTTAATGAATGGAATAACTTACCTTCGGGGGGTCGTTAATTCTAACCCGATCGACACGCTCAAAAATAAGTACGAAAAACATATTGGAATAAGACGGGAAGCTATCCACTCTTAGATAAGACAGCAATGTTTTGTTTTGGCAGGGTATTATATGTTATTAATTATTTTCGAGATATTAATTATTTTAGTTATTAATTATCTTCGAGATATTAATTATTAATTATTTTCGAGATGTTAATTGTTAATTATGTTCAAGATATTCATTATTAATTATTTTCGAGATGTTAATTATTAATTACTTTCAAGATATTAATTATTAATTATTTTAGTTATTAATTATTTTCGAGATATTAATTACTAATTATTTTCGAGATATTAATTATTAATAATTTTCGTTAGTAATTATTTCCCAATCGCTCTTTTATTGAGTTGCTATATTTTAGTGGCATCCATATTTTGTTTGACATCCATATTTTAATGGGCATCTTTTTTTTTCAGCCACATCGTTGGGAATTTTGTCTCTTGTGCTGAGAGTTTTGTTAGCGTGAGAGTACAAAGAGTGTGTTTGTATTTGTATAATAATTCCAACTCATCAGTCGGCAGAAACTAATTTTGGGCCGCATCACGTCCAAAAATAAACGTAAAAAAAGGTCCAATTCAAAGTTCCCTTGAGAATAGAGAATATAGAAAAAAATTGATGTACAAATCATAGTAGGAAGCATACGCACTTTGTTTCTTATTGAGCTGATCTTGTGTCATCTTTCCCGCTTATTTTTCGTTGGTAGAAATATTAGCGATAAAACGAAATTATAGCTGCAGTCATTTTTAGATATTGAGGAGTCATTTTATTTCCAGTTTCAACCTTCGTTATTTCCATCATGACCGGTTTTTAGAGGAAATTTGAGTAAAGCCAATGGGAGCTGATCGGTCGATCGAGTGCTAATCTTCAGTTAGAGGGCAAGCGAGTCACCATACTATTGCTCAACTGTTCCCAGATAGTTGTCGTCATCCGTAGATATAATATAACCATGTTAATCTTATGTCTATGTCTTCACCCAATCATATTATATGCTTGTTCTTCTCGTGGATACTCCCCCACCCCCGAAAAAAACATGTTTTCGAATATTCAGATGATTATCATTTTTAATATGTATCAAGTAATTAATAATAGTTTGAGCTCCAAGGTATAATTAATGCTGGGTATTATTTTGATGATGATGTGTTTGTGTGTTTTCTTCTTATCGAGATATTCATTATATAATTTTCAAATAGTTAGGGAAGATTATAAAAATGGGTGTTGTTGATATATATAATACGGTAAATGAGATAAATTGGTTTGATTATCGGTTATTACGCATACTTACCAATCGTCTTGGTAAACTTACCAAGATGATTGGTAATTTATCACTTTCCTTCTAATATTTATAATACCAAGAGTCGTTCGTAAATTTCATAAATATGAAAAAAAAAAATGTTGCAAACGAATCTAGTATGTGTGATGAACATAGTCGGACTCCAATATAATAATAATAAATTACACGATCGTTCCTCGATATATACATGCAAAGGTGGATTTAACGAAGGGCGCATCGGGTGAGCCCCTAGGCCCCGACTTCTAAAGGGCCCGAAAAAACCCAACTTCACACTTTTTTCTAATTTGAGGGGCCCAATATTTTCTTTTCCGTGTAGGCCTCGACCGGCTTTAATCCACCACTGAATACAAGTATGAATTATCATGTATATTATATCATATAGTCCATTTTATCAGGTTTACCAACGACGCGACTCTTGGGTACTGTGAATAATTACCGCTAAAAGTGATAATTTTTTAGTTTGTATTTATTAAATTTGCCAACGATGCTTGGGCACCATGCATAATCGCCAATAAAAGTGATAAATTTGAGAAAATTTATCAAATTTACCGACGACGCTTGGGTACTATGACTAAGGCATATTGTAAAGCATAGTAATTGACCAGCACATAAAATATCCACTGAGATATTTGATTTAAAAAAGAAAAACACTGAAAAGACAGGGGTTGAGGGGAAATAACAGTATAACGAGGCTTGTCCGTTGGTTCTTTCTGAATTTCTGAATTAAAATATCTCAGAGAATATTGATTTTTAAAATGTGATTATTATAATTTTTTTTGGCCACAGAAGACACAGGGCAACAACTTTCTAATTTTGTTTCTGAACTGGATGTCTGTACAAAAAGTGGTTTTTGCAATAACTATAGAACCCTCTTGCAATATGAATGTATGAATGACGTATCTGAGATCTACGATTTGGATATTTCTTCTAATTAGAGGTATGCCTCTAGGATCAACGGTTCATTTTTGCGGCGAGATTAGTTAGCTACGCATATCGTATATTTACAGTTATCGTGTGAATCGTAACATTCGATTGTAAGCGGGGAAAAAGTTGTTAATGATGTTCTATTAAGCGGGTAACATTGTCTGTATGAGAGACATTCTGTTACTTGGGAATTTCATCCGTTTAAGCAGAACCGACCGTATTTATTTCATTAGAAACATTTTTACAATTGGAATTCTTTTCTGAGAGCAACGGCTGAGAAGAAAAGGATATTGTAATGTATTTCCTTCCATAGGAAGGAAGCGCACTGTACTCGGAAAAGGGGGGGGGGAGCAATGAGTTGAAACAGGTAAAGAAACACTTAGCGCTATGTAAGATGTACCGTTTATAATCAGGTTACTTGAGACTCAACGATCATTAAAGATATGCACGGAAAATCAACCTTCATATCGACAGGTTGAAGACGACGTTTACATGACATCCACCATGAACGGTTTACTAAGACCGTGACCTACAGTTCGGTCGATTGCGGACGTCTCATCCAGCACGTCCACACCGGCAATTAAACCTGTCAGAGTTGGTTTTATGTGGCTAAATAACTCTATATCCATCACTAACGGGAATATTTCACACCCCCCCCCCCTGAAATGAGCAGCATTTATGAGTTCATTAAAATAACTAACTTGATCCGTGATCAAACGAACGTCCGCTCGATACCCTTAGTCGGAGGTTATCTCATCTCCATCAAATTCTCGTTGCTTTTTCCAACCAAGGTCTTGATTGAGAATTGGTCATTACATAACGAATCGTAAAAGACATTACGTAAGTCTGGAATTTTTCTCGGACGGAGTCGCGTACGCACGATCTTTCATTTTGGCGGGTTCTAGTAACATTCCGTTAATGCTTTCAGACGTCCATTAGTTTGATATGTATTTTCTCGTTATTATTCTATTAACGAATGCAACTTTGTTCTGGCTTTAACCTTAAGAGAAAAATATCCATACGGGCAAATAATGAAGAGAAGAACGGCTCCGTTTTTTTTCCTGTGTGTGCAGGAAACGTATTTTTCATTTTAAATTTCTACGCATCAAAAAATTTTTGCTGGTGTCAAATAGCCAAATCGTGATAATCGTTACGAATACTGAGACGGAATCAGAAGAAAAATTCGCATCGTTGTTTCTACTCCGCGAGATTCTTGATCTCGAAATACAGTAGAATATCAGCTGAATATGAAGAGATAAAAAATGAAAGACACTTCTCTGTTCCTATGAGAGATAAATGAACGCAATACTCGCAAGGTTAATCTCATTGAAATTCGATGAACGTTTTCGAAGGGTATACCCATCACATACAGACGCGAAACCAGTCTGAATCGCTCTATTCTAATCCCATATCCGTTTGTTCAAAAGGACAATACGTAAATATATTGTGGTATTGTACGAGTTTCAATAAATATAATAATTATCCGTTTTAAGGCATAACAATAAGAGATTGATACCGTGTAATTCGAATAATTTATTCGACATTTTCGAGCTTTCGGATCTGTTAAATTTGCTGTTCCACACCTGGGAATTATATACAACAGCCATTTGTTACTCGATGTCGCATTCAACTTTCCATTTGGTTTCATTAATCAGGCATCTAAGGTTCAAAATCAAGGACGTTTGGTTTTTTTGGACAGTTCTAAATGAAATGCGAAGATTGAAATAAGCTAATAGATGACCTTTTTCTTCATGGCATTGCATATGGTAGAATGTTATTACATAAGTGTTTACGGAGAAAAATCAGACCATTCCAAACGTTTGGATGGAAATGGGATGGACAGATCACACACTACAAGACAAGACAACAGATGGGCTACAAATAAACTGATCTTATCAACCTCTTTGCTTATGACATTTGGCAATGAATTACCAGTGATAAATCTACATGACTGTTGTGCCAGACATGACCCAGGCTCTGTCCCATAGAGGATATAAGCGCATTACCTGGAGGGGTTTGGCCACGCTGGAGAGCGAATCTACATGTCTGGTAACATTCTTTATTTTAGGATGCAAAAGGGGGAAAAAAACGAGTTTATAGGAGTACATTTTCTCTTCATTAATCGATCATATTCACTATCCTTACCCTTTAGATACAGTCGGCCTCGCTTAAACGGATATCCATAGTTCCAAAACACAGACAATATCCGATTGAGGGATCCCATAGGTTTTAACATGGTGAAAAACTATATACCAGTAGAGATATTATCAAAATTACTATTTAGCAATGGATTTATTTCAATCTTTTACAAATATTTATTTATTGGACATAAAACACAATCACACTGAGAAAAACACAAAACAATAAACTCCGCAAAAAGTAACATTACGATGATACAGACACTCTGTGACCCCAAGGGACTGATAGTCCTTCTAGTGGGTCAGTATTCTATCCAGCGCCAGTATAAAATTTCCTATGTCCAATACTTATTTTTTACAAATTAAAAAAAAAAGCATTAGAAAGCAGCTTTCGCGTTTGATACAATAGCATGGCATCAATGCAACTCATTCAAATTGAAAGAAACTGTTCAGTTCATGAAATGAAGCAAAAGATTGGGATTTCAATTTGACTCGACCTCATTTAAAATTAAATTTTGATTTCAAAATTTTTTGAATTTCATAATTTATAAATTAAAATCTTATTTTAGATAAGATTGAATCAATGAAATCTCAGTCTTTTGCTTCATTTCATGAACTGAACAGTTCCTTTTATTTTGCATCAGCTTTTATACGCTTCAAAGGAGGACACTGCAATGCAGAATTTTGAGGTGCTACCACCGTTACGAACGTTATTATCTTTACATGGTCATTAAACTAAGCACAAACTTTTAAATTTACCAACTTAATGAGCGTATTAAATATATCAGAGGAATCAAATCTGCTTAGAAAACAAGTTCGTTCAAGGAATTTCATCCATCAAACCTAGTGTTATTCAAAATTTAAGCTCGTAAAGGTAATGAGCTGGTGTCATCTCAATAGAGTCAGTGGCGAGATATAATGATTATGAGAACAATAAAAAATTTTATGGGACTACTATGCATTTATAATCCCCCCATCACTGGCGGAACTCTACAAATATGAGACATTAAGCTCGGACTGCGATAATTGTCTGTCTAGGATTAGTTACTGAATTATGAGTACTATATACACGGCAATAGTGACACATAAAAGACATTTTACGAGCACATGCATGCCTTTCTCTGTAACTAGTGATTCATGTATAATCTGTTTTTTTATGCCTATAATCTATTTTCAACACTATAATCAATCTTTACTGCATATATTGATCTAAACCGTTGACGTTAGCATCAGTTATTCACAGCACGGTTATTTCAGAAGGGTTCCCATCCATATACACTGAAATAATGGTCCAACCCTATCGCAAAAAAATACTCTGAAAACTAGTTCTTTAACGACACTAGACCTAACAAAGAGGGTCACCCTGGTAGCGTGTCAATAAGAGCGTCCAAGTCAGTTTTTTTGTCCGAATTTTCATGGGAAAATGAACCCCCCGACCCAAGGCCGGGGGTAATAAACGGGCAATAACTTTCGATCAGAAGTATTTGATTGGACGTCACTGATCATCCTTTTGTTAATGAATATAAGGGACTTCGAACAGGTTTCTTCAAAATACTCTCTACACAATATATACCAGTGAATACGAACCTCTTTTTTTTGTTTAGTACTTTTTCCTGCCACTTTCTTTTAGTTGAACGTTCAACAGCCTCGACTGACACCTGAATGGACTGAAAAAGCTGAATGTGGTCAGATAAAGAGGGGTAAGAAGAGGATCATCGGTGAGAAAATAATTGAATTACAAGATAAAAGAATAAAAATTCTTGTCAAGGTCGACTTGATTATTGAGGGCATGATTCGTTGGTAGGAATTTCATCGTAGGGATATATTTTTCTAGTTTGTTTCATTCACGCTCGGATCCGTCCTTCGATTCCGACCTTTTCAGCTGTAATAATTATAGTAGGCTGTGTGTGTGTGTGTGTATCGGATGACCAAACAGGGAAAGCTGAACGGTCCTTGCTGGGATGAGTGACACTAGAGGAAAATAGGCTTTATTTATTTTGACAAATCCCGCTGAGGAGAATGCCTTCTAATACTGTATTCGAGTTGCATCTGAGTAACGCAGATTGGGATTTTCAACACTAGGGATGAATAATGAATTAGTTATGAAGTCTGAGTATTTGCATGATCTTTCAACAAACTGTCGAATCGAGTTGTATATGTTACTGCCGAAGCTAGATGTGCGCGAGAGTTTCGGCGAAAGACTTTCGGACTTTGGCTGGCCGATTCGCGAAATGGCCAGAGATCCCTAGCCAAAGTTCGATGTGAGTGTGAGATTGTCCTGTAGGAGCTAGATACATTTTTTTTCCATCGCCAACGAGCCATTTCCATGGCTTTCTCTATATAGCAGCCGTATTTGAACAGCTGTATGTGACGAGAAAAAAAAAAGAAATTTTAGAGAAAAAAATATTCATATAATATTATACGCAAATATTTTTTCTGTCAAATTTTGTGTGATTATCGCAAACAAAAGTGATTATCGCATCGTAACTGTTGTTTGATGGGTGGCCATAGCTAACGTTGGCATAATTATCACGCAAAGGTACGCTAACTTGCCGAAGAAATAATACCTTTTGTTATCGGATTTCGGCCAGGTATCTCTGGACACTTCACGAGCTGGCAGGCCAAAGCCCGAAATTCCGACATTGGCTGGGTCAATTCACAACGAAATCGGCCAATTCGCGGACTGGCCAATTTCTGCCTTTGCAGTAGCATATATAAGAAAAAGGATAAAGCCTAATTGAAAAGAATGATTCATATAACTATGATTACTGAATAAAAATTCAGCACTTTTCAATTATTTGCATCAAAAAGATTTATTCACATAATTATAAAAAATCTGAGGAAGTTACAGGATCACCAAGTCATAATCCCGCCGAGCAGAAATTCTATCTAAGTAAATCTCTACGTTTCAAAATCAATTTGACAAAGAATATATATTCAAATAATGTACTTCAAAAATTTATCAACAATATTGGGTGATGTGAAATAGATAAATATATATTTACGATCAAATAAATTTTACAAATTTAATTTTCGATTTCAAGTTTCTGATTTTGATTTTTTTAAATTCGCTGACAGTTAACATTTTATTTTTTCAATAAGGGGGTCGTTCAAGTATTATGTCAGAATCGATAGGAGGGGAAGGGGTTTCGGGTTTGCTGACTTTTGATGACCGGGGGTGGGGGTTTGGATGATGCTTACGTCATCAATCACCCATTATGAAGATATGAAATATTCTTAATGGCATCTTACTCGGTGCACCAAAAACGAGAAAAATCTTTCGCTAGTTTGTGGGCAGGTGAACTAACATTCTCCATAATGATAAATCCCTTACAGAACCACTTCAGCGACCTCTAAATGTTTCACGGATCCTTCAAGTGCTCAGGAAATGCGTCCGGGCTGCTTAAGGGCTGTGGAAATGCATAGATGCTAATGCTTCTGATTCACCCGTAAGCAATCCGATTTTTCAGCCTTATTAAAATCTTCCGGTCGGAAATCCAATTCTTCCGAATTTTTTTTTTCGTATCTTCGTAGAAAAATCTCTAAAACTCATCGAGTTTAGCTTTGTTTGAATGGAAAATTCCTGGAGAAAATACCTGGAGATAAATGAGTGAAGTGAGTGAAATGAGTGAAATGAGTGAAGTAATTGAATGATTTATCGCTGTAGGACTGTTGCTCTCTGCGGCGAGACTTTTTAACGGGGAGATCGGCTCGCATTTGCGCCTTGAAGTTGGGAACCACAGAAAACCAACTTCAGCCGACCATCACTGTGGGGCTCGAACCCGGATCCTCGCATCGCGAGTCCGTCAATTTCAGGCTGACCACTTTCCCCGAGAAAAAATGTGGGGAAATCACAGGATTTCAAGTACAAAAAATTGGTAATTGTTGCCAAATATGATGCCAAAAGCAAGCAAAGTAGCGAATTATAGCCAAAAAAAAAAAAAAAAAATCGGGACAGTAAAAAATGCGCCCAGGAAAAACGGGCTTTATATATGGTCACCTATCGAAATTTCTAAAATGTCCCTGTTTGGTTTTTCCCTTTTATTTGTATGATATGTTTTCTTTGATGCGGAATGTGTCATCACGGGATAAACTACAGATTTTTCAAGTCTGTGAACTGGCACCTATAGAAAAGTGTCCGGGCTTCTTAAGTGCTATGGAAATGTGTCTAGGCCGCTTAAGTGCTCTGGAACTGTGAAACGCATCACACAAATGATCCGTAATTATGCAACGGACCACTTAAATTATCTGGGATGTTCCGCGGCGAACTTGAGTGATGCAGAACCGCACTGGAGGCCGCTTAAGTGCTCTAAAGCTGTGCCACATGCCACTCAAGGGATCTCTAAATGTGAAACGGATTGCTTAAGTGTTCTGGAACTGTGTCGCAGGTTACTTAAATGCTATGGAATTGTGCCACTGGTCATTTAAGCGATCTGTAAATGTGCCGCTTACTTCATTTTTACAAAATTGGGTTTGAGGGGCTATCCACATCAAATAATCTTCAAGACCACATTTGGTCTCTAAGTCAAGTGTTTATCATAAAACGGGTGGGTCGCAATAAATTTCTTAAAGATAAATTTTGAGTTCTTACCCTTCAAATAGCATTGAAATCAATCAATCCACGGCCTCCATGGGAGGATGGGGTTTTGGATGATGCGCACGTCATCAACCACCCTTTATAAAAATATGAAATATTCTTAATTGCATCTTACTCGGTGTGCCAAAAACGAGGAAAAACCTTTCGCTAGTTTGTGGGCACCTGAACTAACATTTTTCCTATAAGTTCTCTCTTATAACGAATGATTTTTCAACCTTATAGAAGACGCCACAGCAGCAGATGGACCCCTTTGGAAGGCCTGGAAGGACTGCAAGGTCAAAGGGGGCAACATCAATAAGATCAAAAACCAAAGAAATGAATTTGTCTTCTCCGAAAGTGAAATAGCCAAAGTACTGGCCAACAACTACGAGGAACAGTTCTGACCGAACTCCAATCAATCATCTATCATCGAGCTTGAACATCGGAGGAAACTTCAAGATTTCCTGAGCATACCAAGACCGGCTCTATGAGGATTTCGTGAAGCAGAACTAACCACTTCGGACGAGGTTAACACTTATTAATAAACTCAAAACTAAGAAAGCCCCTGGAAAATGACGAAATCTCCAATTATGCTATTAAAAACTTACCCCCTCCAATTCTCTCTACTCTCACAAATCTCTTCCACAGCATGCTTCGAATCAACTATTTTCCTCGCATCTAATTTTTCTATTAAAGAAGCTTATCCTAAGCTTTCTATTATAAAACCAATTCATAAAATGGGTACTGATGCTCTCATTGCAAAAAGTTACAGAACAATCAGTCTTCTGTCTAGCATCTCTAAATTATTTGAGCGTATATACGGGGTGATTATAAAAAAACTATCCCGACATATGGGCCCCTAACTATCATACCATTCACAGAAACTGAATGAAATTTTGGCATAAGGTATTTTGATGTATGCGCTCAAGAATGATATGGAAAACAACAGTGTCACTCTAACAGTTACGGTTACAGTGAGAAAATTTCGAAAATATCAAATGGCAACACCAAGTTTTTTGTATTGGAATGTGATCTCCATTGTGAAAAACCCTAAATAGCGTTGGAATGGCACCTGTAGCACGAAAATCCCCGGAGCTGGGCAAGGAAAAAGTAAAAAGGATTGCCGTGCACCAGAGCATTAATGTTCGTTTCATTCGTCACACCGTTTCTTCGGCTGAGATCCCAGCCTGATTAGTTCTCCACAAGGTCATGTGGAAAACACAATAAAATGCTTTATTTTATGCTGCTTCTCTGTCCTTATTGGTTGTCCTCACTTTTAGCCCATCTACCGCCGGTGATTTTCATGCTACAGTTGCCGTTCGAGCGCTATTTAGGGTTTTCACAATGGAGATCACATTCCAATACAAAAAACTTGGTGTTGCCATTTGATATTTTCTCACTGTAACCGTAACTGTTAGAGTGACATTGTTGTTTTCCATATCATTCTTGAGCGCATACATCAAAATACCTTATGCCAAAATTTCATTCAGTTTCTGTGAATGGTATGATAGTTAGGGGCCCATATGTCGGGATAGTTTTTTTTATAATCACCCTGTATATATGACTTGAGCAACATGGCTCCCGCCGAGGCTACGTCTGTGTAACCCAACTGCAAAGAGTGCGTTTCTGATCCCAATAAGCGTTAGAAGGAAGGGCAGAGTTGACAAAGAGTGAGAGGGGGTCAGAGTTTTGTTGACAGTGAGAAGGAGAAAGGCTAAAAATCTACTGACGTACCCTCTGTATACGAAACAGACCCCGACATCCACGACAGGTTACTTTAATAAATGTTAGTGCGAGCTGGTAAATGCCCATAATGGGCAAGAAAATGTCGGATCATGATTAATGGGCTTCAACAATGACTTCTGGAATGTCCACTTCGGTTATCGTGGTTCACAAATAATGCGTTTCAGCCATATGTGTTTGTCACTTCTCTAACTGGAGGCAGTGAACAAACTACTAGCGATTCGGAAGTAGAATCTTAAATAGAAGCAGACTCAAGTTAAATGGCACAACTTAGGCACCTACTCCATTACATCTCAATCAACTGGAATCAAGGACATCTGTGTAAGAGCAATTTTTGAAAGTAGGAGTTAATGTCCTCACACACACCCTATTTTAAAAACAACACACTCGGCGACCGTGTCGTAAATAACCGGAAGAATAACACGAATGTTTCAGTATATTGTACACTGATATAGCATGATTATAATTTTGTAACCATGAATATTTGTATGAGCACACAATATTTGCTTCCAGTATGTATTGTATTTATACTGTAGCAGTATTTATGTGCATTCCCAATTATGTAAAAAGGAAAACTTATGCTATGTAAATAATATATGTGTGTAATTGAAATGTGAGTGCCCATCACTGTGAACAGAGGCTCGGTTTGACTATTCCCGTCGCAGTATATATATTGCATATTCTGTAAGAAGAAAGGGAAGCAAAACTGCATCAGCACGGTGGACGGAGGCTTTGTTTCTTCGTTTCACGTCACAGTGGAGTCCCTTGTGTATATTTTGTATGCATTGTGTATTTAGACTATCGGGAATTATGAGATGCATCGGTTGCGTGTAGTTACAGAGACATATCTTACACAAGGGACGGACTTTATTTCACACAACATCCTATATACATGACGAGAAACGAACTGCGCAATAACTAGAATAATCACCTGATGGCGCTTTGAGCGCGTACATCAATCCTCGCTCTGAGGAAGTGGCTTTCTTTTCCCACACGTCGGCGGCGACGCCACAGACTATCCCCCCAGTGAGCGAGCGAACGCTAATGTAGGAAATACAAGATTGACATTCACATATTGATGATACAAAATTATAACAAATAATAACCAATGTGCATGTGTGTATAAATACTTGCGACAGCTGAGAATTCAATATTTTGCTAAGACGAATGAAAAATACGAATATATACGATGTTAACATGTTCGCAATGATTTGAAAAAATAAATAATGTAAATTAACACTTATGCGAGAAATGCGAAAATGTAAAGGCATAACACAAGAATATAAATGGGTGTAAAACATATGCAATCAAAAATACGAAACAAATCGTTCTGGAAAATGAACTCTTCGTCCATAACGAGTTGTTACTGTTTTTTCTGTCGTTGACACTGGATTTTTGGAGTCCTGTTTAGAACTGATCTCATTTGGTAGTTCGGTGACTGCAGGTGGTTCTCTGTCATCCATGGCGAATGCAGATTTGACTCTGTCAATAGACACTGAGATAGATTTACCATTTACTTTGATTACAAAAACTTTGTCGGTCCTTCGCACTACAGGATATGGTCCAGTGTAGGGTGCGCTTAATGCAGGTCGAACTTTGTCTACGCGTAAGAACACATGAGAACAAGATTTTAAGGAAGGATGAACATAAATCTTGAAAGTATTCTTATGAGATGGAGATACGGGTGATAAACTCCTCATGAGCGAAGACAGCATTGATGCATAGGTAGCGTCTGGTGTAGATTTGGACACCTCATCTGAAAGTAGGTCAGATGGCAATCTAATAGTGGTTCCATACACCAGTTCGGCACAGGTAGCTTGAAGATCCTCCTTGAAAGCGGATCGTAGACCCAGGAGGACTATCGGAAGCGATTCTGACCATTTGGTATTGTCGTGAGCAATGATGGCACTTTTTAGGGTGCGATGAAATCGCTCGACCAGACCATTGGCAATTGGATGATATGCAGTGGTTCGTATGCGATCTGTTCCTAGTAGTGCTGCGAGCTGCTGGAAGAGATGAGATTCAAATTGAGTTCCACGATCTGTGGTCACTGTTGAGGGACACCCAAAACGACTGATCCATGAATCAAAGAATGCTTTGCAGATGGTTTCGGCGCGTATGTCCGGTATCGGTGTTACTTCGGGCCATCTTGTAAATCTGTCTATCATGGTAAGACAGTAGATGTTCCCGTTTGATGGTGGATAAGGGCCTATAATGTCAATGTGCACATGTGAAAAACGAGCGTCGGGAAGTGCGAAGGTGCTCAGAGGTGCTTTTGTGTGCCTCTGGATTTTCGATCGCTGGCATGATTGGCAGCAGCGTACCCAAGCTGTGATGTTTTTGTTCATGTTTGGCCACACATATCGTGAGCAAATGAGGTTTTTTGTTACAGCGATTCCGGGATGCGATAGATTGTGAAGGTGGTCAAAAATCAGCTTTCGATACGAGTCTGGAACGAAAGGTCTGGGTGAGCCAGTTGAAATGTCACACCATAATTCACCATCTGTTAGATGACATGGCTTCAGTTCCAGCTGTAGAGATGTGTTGTTACCCTTCAAAATTTCTTTCAGTTCCGGGTCGCTTGATTGAAATTCCCCGAATTCTTTGAAATTAATGTCCTTAGAACCAGTTATTGCGTCGATTTCGATTCTTGACAGTGCATCTGCGACATAATTTTGAGAGCCTTGGACGTGACGGATATCGGTTGAATACTGGGATATCAAGTCCAAATGACGAAGCTGTCGCGGCGAACATTTGTTTGGATTTTGCTTGAAGGCATAAATTAGGGGCCTCTGATCTGTGTAGATAATGAACTCCCTGCCTTCGAGCATATGCTTGAATTTTTTTATAGATGAATAAATTGCAAATAGTTCTCGGTCGTATGCGGACCATTTGTTTTGACTTTTGGACAATTTCATAGAGAAGAATGCGATGGGTTCCCATTTGTCGGCTAATTGCAGGAGAGCACCACCCACTGCGACATCTGAAGCATCTACCCAAACACTTAATTTAGCTCCAGGAAGTGGATGTCTCAGGAGTGTGGCATTTGCCATGGCATCTTTGGCCAAAGTGAACGACTTTGTTGCTTCATCGGTCCACGCGAGTTGGTCGTTGGCACGAGCAGAACGAGGTGATTTTTTATTTTTATGACCTTCGAGAAATTTTATTAACGGATTTAACAAATCGGCAGCTTTCGGAATGAAACGTCGATAAAAATTGTACATACCGAGAAATCTTCGAAGTTGTGTCAAGGTCGTTGGCTGTGGATAATCCAAGATACACTGAACTCGATCTGTCAGAGGTTCGATGCCGCTTGTAGATAGCCGGAATCCAAGGAAGTCGATGGTTTCTTTACCGAAGTTGCACTTGGAGACGTTGACGCAGAGTCCATATTCTTGAAGTCTGTTGAAGAGAGTCTTGAGATGATGGATGTGTTCATCAGGATCTTTTGATGCAATCAGGATGTCGTCGACGAATGCGTAAACTCCAGGAAGTCCTCTGGTCACTTCATCGATGAATCGCTGGAAAGTTGCAGAAGCGTTGCACAATCCGAATTGCATCCTGGTGCTCTCAAACAATCCGAAAGGTGTGCATATTGCTGTTTTGTGGATGTCATCAGGATTTATTGGGATCTGATGATAGGCTTTTATGAGATCCACATGGCTGAAAATTTTAGTACCATGCAGTTCAGCAGTGAAATCAGCAATGCAAGGAATGGGATATTTGTCTTTTAACGTTTGTGCATTTAAAGCACGGAAATCTCCGACCGGTCGAAATTCCAAGGTACCCTTTTTTGGTACCATATGAAGTGATGAGGCGTAATTACTCCTCGAAGGTCTCAAATGCCCCAGTTGCAGCATGTTGTGAAATTCCGATTTCGCTATTTTTAATCTGTCTGGAGCTAACCTACGAGGTTTCGCCACCACAGGCGGTCCTTTTGTGGATATATGATGGATGGTGTTGTGCTTTACTGGTGCATTTGGATTAGGAAGTTTAGTGATCTCCAGGAATTCAGAAATCAGCTTGTGATACGCCGAGTCACCGGTAATCGTTTTCACCGAATGAATGCACGTTGCGTTTGAGACGCGTCCGGGACGTTTCAATTTCGTTTTCAAGTCACGTAGGAACTTGTTGCGAAGGTCCGGGACTAAGTCGAAATAATGAAGGAAGTCCGCACCCAGTATAGGAGTTGACACATTGGCGATGTAAAATGACCAGGAAAAATTTCGTCTCAAGCCGAAATCCACGGAAAGAATACGTTGGCCGTACACCTCGATGGATGATGAATTCGCGGCTGCGAACGCTTGAACAGGCCGTTGTTTGCGCTGAGAAAGGCTTGCCGGCAAGATCGAAACATCACTGCCCGTATCAACGAGGAAAGATAGATTCGTTTTCATGTCTTTCACAAACAGGCGACGTGACGTAGATGGCAAAGAGCAAGTCGCCTCTATTCTTTGCTGAGTTCGTTTCCCGAATATTTGCAGGGAGAGACACATTTCTTGGCATCGGTGCCGAATCGTCGATGATACCAACACTCGTCGCGATTTTTCGATCTGCTACGCTGTCGCGGGTAGCGATTTCGGTACGGGCTACGACTTCGCCCTCGGGAAATCTCGTCGATTCGCACATGGAGCTTTTCGATTTCCGACAACAAACGTTCCTCGATGGAATTCGCGGAAGAGTTAGAACAGGCACTTACCGCTTGTGGTGCTACGTCCATGACGCGATCGGCGATTTCGGCCGCTTTGTCCAACGTTAGTGGTGTGACTGCAGCCAGGATAGATTGCACAGATGTTGGCAAATGCTGAAGAAACAGTTCCAACATGAGCTCGTCCGGAACGCTGTGTGATTCCGCGCGACGCCGCATGACGCGCAAAAGTTCACTTGGACGACGATCACCGAGTTGCTCCCCAGTGAGAAGTTTCCGTATCTCTTGCTGTGACGATTCACCACTGCGCTTGATTAATTCCGATTTCACGTGTCCGTAGGGATCTGTTGCCGTTGGATTCGTGATTACATCGCGGATGACGGAAGCTGCTTCCGGTGGTAGATGGGCCACTATGTAGTTGAATTTTGTGCGACTGTCCGTTACCGGTTTCGGAATCCCCAGTTCGAAAGTTGATTCGCACATCAAGAACCACAGTGTAGGATCGGCGAAATTGTACGGTGGTATCTTTACCGCTGCCACGTCCGCCATGCTTTCCCTTTTGCGTGGGCGAGAATGTTCAACAGCACGTGTTGTTTCCGTTGAGATGCGTCCGCTGTTTCTTTTTTTAGATATAATGTCTCAACTGATGATCAGACTTTCCAAGGTCACCAATATCGGGAATTATGAGATGCATCGGTTGCGTGTAGTTACAGAGACATATCTTACACAAGGGACGGACTTTATTTCACACAACATCCTATATACATGACGAGAAACGAACTGCGCAATAACTAGAATAATCACCTGATGGCGCTTTGAGCGCGTACATCAATCCTCGCTCTGAGGAAGTGGCTTTCTTTTCCCACACGTCGGCGGCGACGCCACAAGACCATTCTCAAATCTCTCCCACTTCAACATGCCAACTTTTTCTTCTTCCTTGCCCACAAGTCTTTTCTACACTACTTCTTTCGAAATCCCAGGCTGTGGTCTCCGGCCCTTATGTGCCACTGGGCGCACGTGCAATTTTTCTCCCTAATCACTGGGTTCAGCTTTACATTTTAGTCAAATGGCTTGTGCGTTGCATCGAGATGATGGCTGTCTTCATGGGGAGAACGACGCTAGTGATTCGATACTTGCGAGCACGGGGCACCACCACACTTTAAATCTCTGACTCTTTTGAGGTAACGGAAGTAAGGTGCTTTGCATCATAAATTTCATATTTTTTATATACTCGTATGAAATGAACATTTAGTATAAGTGTTTTGATTAAATATTTTTCAAAGTTTGAGAGTTTCGACGTGTAACTCATTTTATATTATTAACTCATGACCCATAAGTCAATTTATGGGTCATGAATTTTGTATAGGCTACGAATGTCTTGGTGTTTCAATTCCAATTTAAAATTATTCATCACAGTTAAAGAAATACCCCTCATTTTCAAAAATACCCTCAAAATTTGGGAGTGGAGTGAAATTACTCTTCATTAATTTTTTTTCGGATATCACTTCCCACCATCTGTGTGTGTGTGTGTGTTGCCATTAGAAGATTTCATCATCTCTAGTTAAATGATTATTCGAATGGAAGATTTCTCTTACCTACTTTATTATTAATTTTTTTTTTTTAAATAACGTGATCCTCACGTATTCCCAAGGGATCAGCATGATCCATCCAGGGAATTTGTCGGGAATCCATGCCCGAACCGGGATTCGAACCCAGACCTGCACAGATGAGAGGCTAGCTCCCTAACCACTCGACTGCCAGGCGGTCATGCATGATTCTCTTCCTTCATGAGAAATTTCACACATTTGCTGCCTCGATTACTCCCTCAAAAGACTTTTCTAAATAGGGGACCAATATTATTATTTTTGGAGTGTTGCTCATTTTGAGAATATTTCCAAGTTAAATATGAATTTTTATTAATTCTTCATTGTTTTCCCCCCACCAAATCGGAATTTTCATTACCTCAAATTTTTCAGAGGTATTTCATTATTTTTTTTTTAAATCAAAAAATAATTTTCATTAATCCTGAGATATTTTGCTATTAAATATTAATTTACTTCGAAATTCTGAAAATTTTAATAATTCTGAAAATCATTTTCTTTTCATTAAATGCGAATTTTCATTCATTTAAAAAAAATGAATTTCAGAATTATTAAAAAATTTTCCCGTAAATTCTAAAATTATTTTTCTTATTTATTCTGAAATGTTTTCTGGAAGTGAATTTCAAAAATTACTTCTTTCATCAATTGAGGTAAATTTCCTTCATTGGGGACATTTTTTTCCTTTTCAGCATTTTTTGCACACCCTGCAATTTTATGTATTTTTTTAGGTCGTAGAATGGTTAAACAATTTCCAGAGTCTAATCAGGCTCTAATGACAGTAATTCTGATGATGATTGGTGCGAAAAGTCCAGCTCACGACGCGGCTATTTTAGATTAGAGTATGAATTCAAATCATCGAAAATATTCGTTAGCCAAATCCGTATTCGTTAGCCGAGGCGGAAAAATCACTAAAAATCTTTGTTAGTCGAAAAATTCGTAAGATGAGGTATCGCTGAACTTACAGAATCAATTTTCTTCTTCAACACTTGTAACAATTTTACATCTAATTAACGAAATGCTAACCATTATTTACTCTTACGTATTAATGCATCATAAAATTTATGACTATTTCCTCTGTAGATGTTCTTTGCCCCTTTCAGTAGCATAACGTGTATCTTGTGAAGGTACATCCTTCAGTTAGTGAACCCGTGTAATTCATGCTCAATTCCACCTTATTGCAGTAGGATTGTATTTTCATGTTTTACTTATCCTAGAGATTCATTCTCATATAACCCCTTGCACAGAAAGGGATGCACACAACACAATGATCGGTAAATTTTTAATTTATGCGAAAAATTATAATTCATATAAGTTTTTAAAATTAGTTTCTGGCGCTTAGATTCACGCAGATATTCGGCCGAACCGAATATTCGCCAAAAAGTGCCAAATATCGAATAGCAACCGAGAATTCGTCCCGTATCTACTATTAGTCGCTCATTTCTCAATTTTTCTGTCACTGGCGCTTATAAAAGTTTTCATTGTGATGTTTACATCGGTGGATAAAGCACTATTGTGTGTGTGTGGCGATGTTGTATTACATTAGCCACGAATCGCCGGCTGCAACTTTACGAACGTTTCAGACACAGAAGAGATAGAAGAGAGGTTCAAGTCCAATTACTATTGGGCGTCCTCTATCGACGAAAATTTTAACTTTTTTTTCTGTGTCAAAAAAAAAAATCCCCTTTCGTGAGAATAACTTTTCGTAAACCGTATTCAAATACAATCAAGCGCTTAAAACTACCTCTCTGGTAACTACACCATGGCTATAACGTCAATAATTGGTATTTCCACAGTCACGAGCAACCACTTCGGATACAACGACAAGTTTTTCGTCACATTTTTTTCTGTGTCAATGACATCAGCCCAAGATTCCAGTTCATCCCATCCAGAAAATGTTCGTCCGTTGTTCTTCTTAAACCTAAGATTGAAGATGAGATTTATTGCATGTCTGACGTTCAACTTGCTCATTGATATGACCAATATACGAAATATTTCAGTATTTTGCCCTGCCAAACTATTCTTTGTAAAAATGCGATGTGTTTTTTTTTCAGTGAAGTTTGCTTCAATTTCTAATTTTTACTAGAATCAGGATTCTAGGTAATTGACACGATTCACAAACGGTGTTACAATAAACATGACTATAAATATCCATCTCCCATATTTGCCAAATTCATTTTTCCCACGGGAAATACATTTTAGCGGAGAACTGCAGTAGCATTTTTGCCCCTCTCTCACCAAGGGTTTCATAAACAAAATTTGGCAATTTTTTAACATTTGACGGCAAGTATGGCGAGAATGAGCGACGTCCCGTATTATTTATCCTAATTTCCCGTATTTTTCTCGATGAAATTGGGCCGCCTTAATCACGAGATAAAAATTTCATGTAATATATATTTGATTATATATAACTCTGATTACACTGCTCAACAACAAAAACAAAATAATGATAAATGAATTCACGTTCTCAAAGATATTAATTATTTAACGATGATTTTTTGGGGTGCCGAATTCCGATTCTCATTGGTTTTGCCGAATCGGCTCTAGCTTTTCAGAAGAAAGTGAAATTAGAATTCACTGGTAAAATACACATATATATATATACAGGGGGATTATAAAAAAACTATCCCGACATATGGGCCCCTAAATATCATACCATTCACAGAAACTGAATGAGATTTTGGCATAAGGTATTTTGATGTATGCGCTCAAGAATGATAGAAAACAACAGTGTCACTCTAACATTTACGGTTACAGTGAGAAAATTTCGAAAATATCAAATGGCAACACCAATTTTTTTGTATTGGAATGTGATCTCCATTGTGAAAAACCCTAAATAGCGTTCGAACGGCAACTGTAGCATGAAAATCACCGGCGGTAGATAGGCTAAAAGTGAGGACAACCAATAAGCACAGAGAAGCAGTATAAAATAAAGCATTTTATTGTGTTTCACAAATTTTCCACATGACCTTGTGGAGGACTAATCAGGCTGGGATCTCAGCCGGTGTGACGAATGAAACGAACATTAATGCTCTGGTGCACGGCAAAGTCCTTTTTCCTTGCCTAGCTCCGGGGATTTCCGTGCTACAGGTGAAATTCCAACGCTATTCAGTGTTTTTCAGTATGGAGATCGCATTCCAATACAAAAAACTTGGTGTTGCCATTTGATATTTTCGAAATTTTCTCACTGTAACCGTAACTGTTAGAGTGGCACTGTTGTTTTCCATATCGTTCTTGAGCGCATACATCAAAATACCTTATGCCAAAATTTCATTCAGTTTCTGTGAATGGTATGATAGTTAGGGGCCCATATGTCGGGATAGTTTTTTTATAATCACCCCGTATATAAGAAGCATAAAAATTACATTGAAACTGTGCATTATAAATAAATATAGTTGATCATTGGCAAAGATATTTCAGTGATTTTCGGGGTGTTGATTTCGAGACTGATTGGTTGTGTCAGATTGGCTCTAGTTTTTGAGATAAATAGAAAAATTGTTTTTCAATACACATAAGCACCACACATTTTTTGGGAGTAATGCATTATCTGCAAAACTAGAGCCAGCTATTCAAAACTCGTAATCAGCGTCCCCAAAATCATCCTAAAATCACTGAAATATCTTTGACAACAAAGGCACAACTTGTATAATTTCGATCGTAGATTTTCCAAATAAAAATTCACTTTTTAGTGAAAAAATTTAAATTTTAAAATTTAGAAAAAAAGTTTTTTTTTTTATGACAATATAAAGCACCACACGTAATATACTTAACATAAACTAGAGGGGGACGAGATCTTATATTAACATATACGGTAGGGATTTATTTATTCAAAACAGGTGAAAAGGGAAAAAGACGTGAAGGACTTCAAAGGAAGAATAAATAAGCCTTCAGGGGCGGTTCGGACCTTGGGGAAGCTCGAAGAGAGTTAACACAGGCAGAGAGAAAAAGAAAATAATTATAGAAACATAAATCTGGCGTAATGAATATAGCAACGAAAAAAAAGAACTCGGAACTAGAAAAAGGTAAAAAAATGGTTCGATGCATGGAAGTAACGCTCAGTTTCACTCTCGGATAGTGCCGGTCACCACCACCAGCAGCAGCAGCAACTTCAATCTTATAGCTGGACCAGTGAAGATGAAGTTGCTTAGGCTTGATTTCAGATTATGGCTATTGCTGTTGTCGATGGTCATCGATGTGGTCAAGGCATCCGAGAACCAGACGTTTCTTACGGACGAAGAGATCGTCCAGAAATTCCACCAGAACTTCGAAAAACTTAAGAAACTCGCCAAAGATGTTATCAAGTTCGTGATGCCGATCGCTATGGAGATGATGTACGACGAGGCTCTGCAGATCTCTAGCGAGTGCCAGAGATCTTTGTTGAAGACCGTCGCTGCTTTCCGCGACATGAAGAGCTGGGCTGTGTACAGTAAGTATAAGAGATATTTATAACTTTTTTTTTTTGCAATCGTGCTGTTACATTACATACATATATTTTTTAATTCAGAAGGAAATAGTCTGAATTCTGCAAAATCGCTTGAATATATTTTGCATTAAAATTTGCAATGATAAATTTTGACAGATACTTTTGGATCACCTTGTATACATTACAACAAGTTCTTGAATTTTTATAAAAGTTAAAAGTAATAAAAAACAGATAGAGAGACAATTATTATTTTTTATCAATGTACTTAGCCACACACATTTCCGCTGGTCTTTGTGGCAATAATTTATATATTATTTGTATTGTATAGGGAGTTTAGAAACCGCTGTTATGACTTGCCCGAGCTTCTTGAATTTTCACTCGTCTTCTCTGAGTTTTCAAAATTTAGACACGGCATCACCGATCTTTCAAAACTTTTACACGGCTTCTCTAAGCTTTCGAGCAAAATTTTCACGAGGCTTCTCCGAATTTCCTAAATTCGCACACGACTTCTCTAAGCTTCCGAAACTAATTTGCGTGTGAAAATATACGTTACAGTTTCATCAATTTATTGCTTATTATCACTAAGTAGGTTTAGAAATTCGAAGTTTCCGTGTGCCTCTCTATGGAAAACTTTGGTGATTGAACCAGGGAGGCGTAGCTTAAAGTTCGAAATCATCCGATTTTGTGGAAAATATAACAAAAATTTCAAACACTTTTGCTACCGACCCTTTGCATGAAAAATGTTTTTGCACATAACATGTAAAGTTTCTCAGTATTTTCCTAGCACCGATAAATCTGAAAAAAAAGCTAAATTGAGGTCTTGAGATTCCTCTAAAACAAGATATCTTGATGAAAATATCTTATATATTCATAATTTACTATCTTTCATATGTATATTCATTCTCATATTCTGAAAAGTTTCTTGAAATTTAAAAAAAAAAATCAGTATTTAATTCCGATTTCCTAAAATAAATCGAAATTTTTCAAACTATTAAAAAAAATTTCGATTCACATTTTAATGAAACAAGAAAATATTTATCTTGATATCAATATCACAATCATTGAATATTTATAATGGCGGATTGGAAGAATTGAAACCATTTATTAGATGGAAAATGTTGTGGAAATATTATAATTAAAGACCTTTTTTGATGCGATTATATTGAAGAAATTATGAAGAGAAACCGTAGTTGCAATAATTTTTTCCTTGATTCATTTTAAGAGTTTTTTACTCAATTTTATGCGTTTCGCGATGAACTTAAACAAAAATTGAATGATTCAACTATAATCTTAACATTCTTGTGCCAAGTAGTGTCAGTTTTATTTTTACCTCCATATTTGATGGTAAATATTTCACCGGGACCTTAAATTCAAATTGATAATTTTTATTGGATGGCCAATTCGTTTGTGTCCGGTTTTGCCAGAATTTTCATGCCGCACGATCGACACATTTGTTAGAACTTGACGTAAATCTAAAAAAAACGTATATTAAATAATATTGATTTCTGCTGCTGGGAATACTAACTAACACGGAAGAACTACGTTTTTCTGGAAGAGATATTAATTCAGAGTTATTAATTAATGTGAAGCAATCTCAGTTATATAGTTTTGCTGCTCTTTTTCTTCACTAAATACCTCCGTTTAATAAGGCGTTTTGTTATCAATTTATATATAGAATGGGTGGTGCCCGCAGCTCGGAAGCACAGCTATTAGTCAACTATTTGAGGCTTCTAGAAATCTCTATTTATTAACAAGAAAACATCCCAATAAAAACGTCAACAAAATTCCCAAAAAAAAAGTCAAGACTCCAAACAACTTCATCTATATTCAATGCTATTCATATCTGAGGATGTGAAAATGAACCGAAATGTTGTTCCCACATTGAGGAAGCACTTCCATTTGTTTTCGTTCTAAATCTCAAAACCGATTACTCTCGATGCATTATCATAAATATTGATATCGGAAGAGTAATTCCGAGTCCTTGAAGGACGAGAGAAAAGAAAAAGAGTAACTAAATCTCGCGTTTATATATTTATTTTCCTCTCCTTTATTTACGGAACAAGTCGGAGGACAACATCCTCTGATATATATCAGTATTTAATAAATTTTCATCGTCCGTGGCCCCCTTTTGGATGATGTTTCCTCTCTGTGGCCCCCCTGTCTGTATCAGATCCAACTCCCGTGTTATTTTAATAAATGCGGCCAATATGATTGATTGTCATAAAGAGACATTTTTTTTTTTGGTCCTGTAAAGGATAAATGAAGACCAGCTCTGATTGTTTAGTCAAGGTTATATATTCGGCGTGTAATTTGACTCACGTTATTCAAACCCGATTCTGCCGAATACAAAGCACTGACAGGAAGAAAAATGATTTCGATTTATGTCACGGCTGTGAAAATTTTTAGTTTATGATTCAGAAACGTGTTTTCTTGACTGAAAGCTTTATTTTGCACGAATGCTTGTTGTAAAAAAAGCATGGCATCTGCAGCATTCATGTTGAATAGATCAGTCACCCATGGGATATATCCATGTTGAGCTGATCACGCATATGAAATTTGCTTTTCCACATGTTTATGATAATTTTTAAACCCTTAATTATTTCCCGATTGATCTACATAAGTTTTTTTTTCTTTTAAGCGAAGTCCCATTACATTATCGTATGACAAGGGTCTTCAACGTGTAGTCTTTGGGGCTTTTTCCCGAGCCCACCGATGATTTAGATCGAATAGCTAATTAACATTTAAATATGATTGAATTGAAATAAAAATTAATAGAAACTTCAGGCTACTGAGTTACTACTAGTTTCAAAATTATCAACAGATAGGATTCGAAAAGTTACTATGATTTCAGAATTAACGCAGAAAACTGTTTTATGAAACAATACCTATGAAATATTTTTATAAGAAAAAATTACTTTCAAGAACTAGTGACACAAATAATTTCAAAAACGAGTGAATGAAATAATTATAAATCAATGTGGAAGTAATTTGAGAATCAATGAGAAAAATGGTTTCAGAATCATTGAGAAATATAATTTAAAGCAAGATAGAAATTAGTGTAACCAATATGCTTAGTAGTTTTTCAAGTTTTGTAACAGATCTTTTATCAAACTTTATAGTGTAATTGCTGCCCAGCCTTATTAGAAAATTCATATTTGATGAAAAAATAATTTCTAAGAATTAATGAAAAATTCATGTTTAGTGGGAAATCAAGAATTAATAAAAAATGCATATATTGTGTGAAAATAAGAATTAATGGAGAAATAGTTACAATTGATGAAAAAGTATAGTCGCTCCCCCCCCCCCCCCGTATTCGCGGGGTTTACGTTCCGAGGGTGACCGCGAATACGGAAATCCGCGAATAACCGAAACCATAAGGTTTTTTTTTGTCTATCTCGTTTATTGAGTATAATGAGAAGAGTAGGGTGACGCAGAGGTAGAAGGGGAATGTAAAATAGGGTGCAGCGGTTGTTGGCGATGTTTTCTGAAAGAACATTGTGATTTCTGTTTGATGTTTCTTCTTCATATCATCAAGTATGTAGGTGTATGTTAACAAGGTATGTTAACTAATTTTTCTACATGTGAAGAACGTACCATAGATGGATGAAAATAGATGTCATGAAAATAATCTATTGCTCATTTAAACTTGCGAAGCCCTTCCGCTATGTTACTCATGGTGAACTGGTCTTCCACTTAAGAGCTGCTACGGCGCTAGTTGTGACAATAATGACGTTAGTGATAGTGTAATTCTTCCATATCTTCAAGGCATTTTATGTATTTGCATCTTCTATTGCGTGGCGTGTATAGTGAGCCTTGAATGTTCGCTTTACCCCCTGATCAAGGGGGCTGAATGACAGATGTTGATTAGGAGGCATATAGAGGACTTCAACACCATCAGCTTTGAACACATTGACATCTTGTTATCCAGGAGCATTATCCAGTATCAAAAGAACTTGAATGACATGTCTTCACTCTCGAGGTATCTCCTGACTTCCGGAACGGAACACCGTTTAAACCAATCCAGGAAAAGTTCTTTCACAGAGGTCATAACTCTTCTCTTCAATAATTTTCTGCAAAGTCTTTGGAAATTTTCTAGCTGCCTCTTGGTTGGCAGAGGCTTGTTCGCCAGCGATTTTTACATTGCGTAATCCGAATCGTTTCTTAAACCTATGAAACCAACCTTCACTGGCATAAAATTCTGATGAAATAGACGTTTTACCAGCCCTACTCTTTATAGAAGCGTAAAATATTATCGCCTTTTCCGTTTTAATATTACAATCAATTGGAATACCTTTTTTGTAGCAGGCTTGTACTCACAAAAAAACTGCATTTTGTGTACGAGTAACACATGGATCCAGTAGGCGATGCAAAGTTTTCGCTGCCAAAGGTGCAGCTACAGCCACGACTTAACGAATTTTAGATTCCTTTTCCTTGATATATCTCACCGTAGATTCGTTGATTCCGTGATGGCGGGCCATAGCAATAGCAATCGACCTACTTTCACCAAGCATTGTCAATATATCTAATTTTTCTTGTAAACCTTTCACTTTTTTTTTGTCGTTCCGAAGCATTATCAGTAGCACAAGAAAAATGAGCCATCGTAAACACGCACAACTCAAATTTTGTAAGCAAAACATGCGAATGACGATTGCTGAGTGTTTCCAAAAAAAAATTTTCCAATGAAGGAGAAAAAAACCGCAAATACGGGGGGCCGACTGTAGGTGCAGAAATATAAGAAATACACACAGTGAGATATATGCAGTATTGATCAAATATGAGATTTTTGGCAGAATATCTTAAAAATTAATGAAACTTTTAAATTATTTATCAACATACCATATTTATGAAATTATTAACTCAATTTATGGAATTAAAACTTTTATTATTTTATATTCTTAATACATTTATGAAACTAATGAATGAAGTACTTTCATAATTTCAGAATGAAAGAAAATTCATGTTCATTGCAAGAAATAATTTCATAATTTAGTAAAATTCATACTTAATAAAAAGGAATGGATTCGGAATTTTAGAAATGCATATATAATATAGAAGAAATAATTCAACTCTTAAATTATTTATGAATTATTATTAATTATTATTTATTTTATGGAAACATATTTCCATACATAAATTCAATATTCATGTTTACGTAATTGTGTTTAAGAAATAATTTCACAATTTATCAAATTTCATATTTAATAAGAAAAATTATTTCAGCGTTTTGTATATATCCATATTTAATAAAATGAAACCAATAATTTCAGAGTTTTCTTGATGGAAATTCCATTGAATGTGTGAGAGTAATTACTGAATAAAAATAACAGCAGCAAATTGTTGTTGATTTTTTATTGTTACCAAATCGTGGTTTGCTGGCAATCAATGAAGTTCGTCAGCAAAATGTTAAACCACCCAGTGTGCAGCACTTTAAAAAGTAATTTAAAATAGTTAATATAGTTAATATAGTTAATATAAAATAGTTAATATAGTCAATATAAAATAGTTAATATAGTTAATATAAAATAGTTAATATAGTTAATATAAAATAGTTAAATTATTTTAATAGTGATAGTTCTAATAGACGACTAAGAATATTTCTTCACCTAAGTTAAGTTTTAGTTGAGATTTCCATCCATTATATAGGCAATGGTTATTATAAAGTTTATAAAATTTTCATAATCCGTAACAGCAAAATTTTTTTTCTTCAAAATGCAGAAATCTTTCTGCTTCTTTACAATTCATGTCAGATCAGTCTAGAATATTGTTCCATAATCTGTCTGGAATCCATATCACCCGTTCAATAACATTAAGATTGAATGCATACAAAATAGGCTTTTGCTCTTTCGTCAATTTCAAGAAATTTCAAGTTTTTAATATACGAATTCCTACCGAAATACCCAAATCTGCCTTCAACTACGAATCACTTGAAGTCCGTCCTCAGAATGAATCTATCACCTTTTTTTTAGTGAAAATTCGACTTGTATTTACCATTCGTTTTTATCGCAAATCAGTTTTCACTGCAATAACAACAATCTTCGTAACCGAAATATCTCTTGTATGTACCATCATACCGAACTAATGTCTTGGAAATCTCGCCTCTTTTTTCACTTCCTCAGGTGTGGAAATTCTCATGCGCTTTCTTGACATGATTTTTTTTCCTTCTTGCATGTATGTACACATTTTTTGCGGAACTTTGATTACTAGAGCCCGGATTATATGCACTAAAAAAGTGGCAAAATATGCAAATATGCGCTTAAAAATGCAAAAATAAGCACTTAAAAATGCAAAAATAAGCACTTAAAAATGCAAAAATAAGCACTTAAAAATGCAAAAATAAGCACTTTAAAGGCAAAATATGAACTGAAAAACCAAAAATATGCATTAAACACCCAGAATATGCATTAGAAATCTTAAAAAAGTCAAAATTCCGAAATATGTATAAAAAATGAGAAAATATGATTAAAAAAAAACACATATTCACATTCGCATATGGAAATATCTTCTACACATTTTTTATTCAAGCATTTTCTAATTTTCAGTTTGTTATAGCTGCTCAATAACGCAAATAGCAGTAACAAAAGAATTTTGACACTATTCTTAAAAAAAGAAAATTAACACTTTGGCATATCTCTAGAAATAGCCTTACACAATAAAATGGTTAATATTCGTGAAATGCTTTATAAATATGTACTAATTCACTAAATTTCACCTGCGGGAAAAAAATCCGATGTTATGAAAATATTATGAACAATATATGTTTAAAATATTATAAAAAAAATTGAGTGAGCTTAAATAAATCTTCAAAAATATGCACTTATACTAAAAATTCTTTGATTTTATGCATTTATATGCATTAATGCTAAAAAAGGCAAAAATATGCAAATGTATATGCACGTGTGCATTTGCATATAATCCGGGCTCTAATGATTACTATTATTTGTATTATCCTTTGCCTTTCTGCATTTCATTGTGCTGTTTCTGTTCCTTTTCCTTCACTCCACTGTAATTGGAGATATGTTGTTGTGTGAGTTTATCAATAAATAAATGAAATAAATGATCTCTGATCACTTAAGATACATCAAGTATCATTGATAATAATCACGTGATGATTCAGCTTGAGGTAGTTCATCAACTACGCAGTTGAATCCTCTAATACTCATTCCAGCTGATCACGTTCATTTGCAGTAAGATTATTCAAAAGAGAAGTTTGTATGGAGATTTCAAGTCGATACCACCTTGAGAATCGAAGTATTCTTTTCCTCACCAGGAAATACGTTGTTACAAATTACGATATATATTTTCTTTCCCATCAGATTTATTTTTTTTTTCAAACTGTTGAACCCCCCCCCCCTTCTTTTCCCCCCGTAGGCGTAAAGGGAATCCATCATTTTTCACAGGCCGAAGGTTTATTCAACAACCTTCAAGTAGGTTGATGTATTTACCGGTAGATAAATGAATTATCTCTCAAGCTCATTGCCGTTAATATTTCATCCGGGTGATAATCAAACTGAGCTGGATATATAAACTGGATCAGTCAATATAATACTAATAAATATGGTTAGTAACGATACCTCGGCTATAACGTCAATAACTTGCTTGGTCCCTGCTGATTCCCGTAAAGCAGGGGTGCACAATCTCCGGCCCGCGAGTCAAATGCGGCCCTCGTAGGAGTTCCATCCATCCCGCGAAAGTTGTTCCATTAAAAAAAATATCAATATACACACGATCGATACGTAAGCCGACCATATTTATTTCAGAAAAATGGGATGCTGTCAAAAAAAAAAAATGTTGTCAAGGTAAGTAAATTCACAGCCGAAAAAATTGTCACAAGCAAGTAAAGTTGTAACTTACAGCGTTGAATAATTCTCAAAGGCAAGTTGAGGTGCCAATTACAGCTAAAAAAATTGTTAAAAGCAAGTAAAGTTGTCAAGTATCACTGGAATTGCTAAAAAATTCCCAATTGCAGAAAATGATGAGTACAACAAGTCAAAACGCGTTTGATAAATATGTGAGATGAATATGACTATAATTAATTATGATAGTGCCATAATTATCATTTTACAATTTTTTAGTCATGAAAATAATCTTGAATCTCGATTTAAAAGATTCAACTAGCCTTGTTGAAAACAATGGAAACAAATGGGAAATTTTACAAAAACCTTTAGGCCCTAAAATTAGTGGAGTATCCCGTAAAATGTGTGTGTGTGGGACGTATGATCTCCCGTAATATAAAAGTTTCTTGCCCATGGACTGGAGAATTGTTCATCCCCTGCCGTAAAGAATATAATTAAGTTAAATATATTTCCCTAAAATATAAATTAACGACCTTGCTTGAAACGTCGATGAATACAAAACGACCTCCGATATAACACTTTTTCCACAACTTTGTTTCCGTTTTCATGGCGTTTTCGAGAAATTCCTACAATCAGAGCTCATCGCATTGACTACTACTACTAAACCACACATGTACCTCGTCCATATTCCTATGCGGAACCTCTAACGAATTGGTACATGCGGGAATGTGTGTGTACGTGTAGTGAAACCTGACGTGAAGTTTGTTTCTGTGTAATGCTTGTTATGTGTAGTGCTGCCATCTGCCACCAGTTTTTCTAACTATGAGTGAAGTGTAATGATTGAATAATTAATCGTTGTAGGCCTGTTGCTCTCTGTGGCGAGACTTTTCAACATCGCATTGACTAAACGTTCATCTTTTGTTCTACAAAAAGAAAAATATTTATTACATGCGTTTGGCGCTCTGAATTGCATATTGGCATAACTCGTACACAGTACATTTACTATATTTTCCGTAGTTCTGCCTTGCTCTTTTAATTAACCTTCAAAGCATTCCCATCACCCACAGATGATGAACGTAGCAGCCTGCTCTATCATCCTGTGATGATTTGAAATGTTTTCGGTTTGAGACGAAATTCTGAAAATCTCATATAGATGGCGTACGCATATATATATATATATATATTTATTATTATTATTATTTATCTGTTCTGGGATAGGTTTGCTTGCGTGTGTTTGTGCGCGCGCTGCCTCCAATCATTAGTGAGTGTGTCGGTGATTTCAGATTCGAACCAAAGTTTTTATGTTTGTATCACCCCTTTTCTTTTCGATTGTATTTGAATTTTCAATACCTGACTTTGGCCGGTATTACACTATAAAAGTTTGATAAAATCCCTTTTATAAAACTTGAAAAATCTAACCAATAAAATTATTTGTTACATTCTAGAAAATGTAACCGTTGACCTTATTGGCTGCATTTTTCAAGTTTTATAATAGGACTTTTATCAAACTTTTATAGTGTAATACCGGCCTTTGAGTACATCTACATTCACGATCTTCACTAACAAAATGGGGGTGGAGATAATTTATATAAGTAATGAATTATATTGCAATGGATGTGATTAATTTTTATTCACAAAAATATGAATATTCTCCGCTCGTACATGTCAGGGTTCAGTTTTTTGCTTTCGTGTAGTGCATTTTAATTCAGTGTGCAGACACTTGCTGAAAAACTTCATTTCCCGCTACGGGTTATTTATGCGCAATAATTGGTGATTTCATCGATAGTTGGTAATATCTTTGGCGACAATTATCCATGTCTTGTATTTGTGATTCGAATTTTGCATATTTTTCTCTTCAAAATATGATCACCCCCCCCCCCCAAACCTTAATGAAATAATTATGATTAGGATTTCTATATATAGGTTTCAATATCTGTCAGCTACCAGCAGGTCCACAAATCATTTTTCTTATCTGTTTAATTTTTTTCGGTCCTCAAATTATTTCTTCTGTTTATATATTCTTGCTGGTCCTCAAACTGTGATTCTCTCGTCCATTTATTATTTATCGGTCAGAAAATAATAACACATATTCATTAATTTTTTTTTTTTTGCCGGCTCCAAACTATTTCTTCTTATCTATTCATTTTTTGCAGGTCCGCAAATTATTTCTTGTGTTTTTATATTTTTGCTGGTTTTAAAACTATTTCGCATTTCTACTCATTTCTTGCATGTTTTGAAAAATTTCCCTCATTTTTTTTCTAACCTCTCATTTTGCGAATTATTTCTTATGTTTTTATAGTTTTGCTGATCCTCGAACTACTTCGCTAATGTATTTATTTTTTGCTGGTCCTCGAACCATTTCTCATCTATTCATTTTTTGCAGGTCCGACAATTATTTCTCCTGCTTTTATATTTTTTGCTAGTCCTCAAACTATTTCTCTTTTCTACTTACTTTTTGCCAGCCCACAAATTATTTGTCGTATTTATTTATTTTATCCGTTTCTCAAATTGTTGCTTTTGTATATTTATTTATTTATTTTTTGTTGGTCAGCAATTAATTTCTCTCGTTTAATTTTACCGTTCCTTTGATAATTTTACCAATTCCGGTCCGCAAGTGTAAAAAGGTTGAAGACAATAATGTTGAATACACGTGACCAGCGAAAAAATTAAAGAATTTTGATTTTAACAACGTCAAAATGTCATAATTTAAATTACCCTACGTGCTCAACCTTGTCAATGTCAGTTTATAGATAATGGAGAATTATAATTGCGTTCTTTATCAGGATGATTCAGACATGCGCTTCAATCTCTTTTGACTAGATAAAGACAAAAACGTGAAACTGTATATTTCTATCAATTTCCAATAAGTGTGAAAAATTATCCAACCTTGTGTGACAGTCATCCTAAAACAATTTCAGCACGAGATTTCTTAAGAAACTGGTATTTTTTAAACAAAAAAGATATATTTACTTCCTTATGTCTGGTCGTAAAACTTGAACCTGCAGCCATCAAAAACCGAAGGTCAATTACAGAGTTCAAAGTCTATAATGATCTTTAAAAACAAAAAAATTAATATTTTTTTTTTAATTGCGGGGCTGTTTTCTAAAACAAATACAGGTTCGATCCGTATGTGAACAGAAGAATCTGAAAAAAAAAAGAAATACCTGTATGGGGATTTATTTTTTCATGGTTCAGAGGAATATTAATAATAAATAGCGGTTTATACGCCGCTTATTACGAGGAAACAGAAATTTGCGTTCACCTTGACATCGATTTGATTTTACTACGATTTCAATTTAGTGGCGGATTATGTGATCCTGACATTTTGGACAATGAATATAATGTTTTACGTGAATCGAAAACCTGTTTGAGGATCGATCATGATTGTTATTTAAAATGACAGGAGTGTGGACGCGGCTGTTGAAATGTGTAAGAAACAATCTCTCTATAACATGAGTTATCATTATACAAAGAAGTATTATTTTTGTTTAAAATTTATTGGTAAGTAACTTGATGCTGAAAAATCCGGTTTTATTTTGAAAATTGAACCGCTCTACCACTTTTTCTTCCTAACTCGCTTATACTGTATTCATATATATATGAAAATAATACTAATAGATATAATAATATATAATAAGATATAATAATATAAAAATAATACTAATAATACTAATAGATATCCCTCGCTTAACGTGGTTTCGCTTTTCGTGATTTTGGGAAGTTAATTTTAGAAATTGTGGACACGCAAAATTAGGTTTGTAGATTGATTTTAGTCCTGAAAATGGGCTTAGAAATCAGAGGTAATTAAGATGACAAAATTCGTTGGGTTTGTAGATGAGGCAAATATGGAAGAAATGCCCCTACTCATCCCACCAGATCTCACTAATGAGCATCTTTTGATAACGCATCGAACTAAGTGATTTTCTTTCTGTCAAACTGAGCACAACTACGGTTTATCACCATCAGCACCGAGTGAGGTGTGCCGAACGTGTGAGCCGACGCACTCGGAATATTAATTACAATATTCCGAGTGCGTATATATAGTGTTCTGTCTGATTTTTCAGTGCTGCCGTATAAATTTCAGTAGTGAAGGGAGTGAAGCGTAATGATTGAATTTTTTTGTGTAGCGTTTGTAGGCTTGTTGCACCCCGTGACGAGACTTTTTTAGCGGGAGGGGATTGGCTCGCATTCGCGCCTGGAAGTTGGGAACCAAAAAAACCAACTTCAGCTGACCACCACTGTGGCACCATTATGGTTCAAACAAGGGACCTCGTGATGCGAATCCATCACTATCACCACTTTACCGCCACAGCAGTTAGACAAGTCATATCTGCCTACACGGGTACTCTAACCCTCGTCTCTCGTTTGTTGGACGAATGCTGTACTCTTAAACTATGAAAACAGATAAAAACTTGCACACGGACTAAAAAGGTGCGAACATACTGCACGCTGGTTTACGATTCTGCGAGTTGGCAACTTTACAGATTGGTTAAAAAACCTGAGTTTCAGGTTTTTAACCAATCAGCAACGGCGCCAACTTGCGGAATCGGAAACCAACGTGCACTTTGTTTGCATCCTAAGTGACTAAGCGCCATCAGAATTTTAATCCAAGACAAAGATCTCAATGAATACAGGATTGTGATATTATTCAGAAACAGCTAGCTTTGCTACAAAAGATTTCATAAAGAGAAGAATGTTGCTTAACAGCTGAATCTCGGCTGCTTTAATTAAAAAAGTTATCAGCTTATCATATCAGGCTCTTCAGGAAAGAAAACATCTACGTTTACACTAGAATTAATCGAAAGTATTGAGAGAGAAGACAGTAGAGTAAATGTGTTATTAAATTCATTCGTATAGCCTAAATTGACGAGATTTATTTATGTTTGAATGAATGATTCATTTTTCAAAACAATATTTTGCTGCTGGAAGTTGGGTTTAAATTTTTCTTATACTTCTGAAGAAGACCCCTATCTCTATCTCACCCATGTTAAATTCTTCTCACTTTACACGATCATTTTGTGGAACTAACTAATCGCGTAAAGTGAAGGACACCTGTGTATGAATGTAGAATATAGTTTCTCCCGATGCCTTTTTCTTCTCAACCGTTGGGCGTAGATAAAAACTTTCAATTAAAAAAAAATGTTTTAAAAGATGTAGGTACTGATATTATGGTACTTCTACATAGACATCTGTCGCTCTATGATGATCTTCGTGTTTGATGGGACATCTCGGTTTGTGAGCCATATCATCACACATTTGTTCACATTCAACTTGGCATTGTTGTATGCATTTCATCTTTCGACATTTGTGAGCAGCTCCTGGAGGTTACTTAGCAACTTTCAGGAATTCCTGCCGGTTGAATTCCTGAAGCGAATATTAGTGAGTCTCTGTCAGAGTACCGGGATTTACTATTATCCGCTAGGGAGGGGGGTTCAGATGTGGCAGTGATTCCAGTGCTGCCAAGGGGTAGTAGGGGATATAGGAGTAGGATCCACCAATTCAATATAGGCCTGAAGGACATTTGCTCCTCACTTGGGGTCACGTTCTTGGAGCTTCCCGCATTTACCGATAGGTGGCTTCGTTCGGATGGGATCCATCTAAATAAGAGAGGGGTCTGGGAGGTTTACGATAGTCTTAGGTCAGGTTTTTTACTCCCAGACCACGTAGTCGGGAATGCGGGTTAGTTAATGATAATCACAACAGTACTGACGGGGAATTACCCACCTCTGACTTGGATGGCTTCTCGATTGACAACAAACCACCGGGCAAATTAAAATGTGTGTTAATAAATGCCAGGAGCTTGGGTAACAAGAAAGATTTTTTAGAAACTATGATAGTTGTGGAGGACTTGGATCTTATAGCCATTACAGAATCTTGGGCAAACGATGGGGATGAATCTTTCTTACACATCTCCGGATACGATACTTTTTTGAGAAATAGATCTGATAGGAAAGGGGGTGGAGTGTTGATATACGTGAAATCATGTTTGAAGGCTAGTGAGTGTAACGTACAGAGAAGTGATATTGAAACCATATGGGTTGAACTTGAGAACAAAAGACGTCATAAGCTTATTGTTGGGGTTTGTTACAATCCACCGAATAGGGATCAAAACTACATCGCCAAAATGCACGATGAAATTTCCTACATGTGTAAGCGAAAGAGGGTTCTCATACTAGGGGATTTCAATTACCCGGGTATTGATTGGGAGAACCTTTCATCTGGAAATCAGTATGAAAGAGACTTTCTTAAGTTGGTGCTCGAAAATTTTTTGTATCAGCATGTATCAGAAGCCACTAGGGGTACTGCTATTTTGGATTTAGTTCTTACTAGTTCTGAGGATCTAGTTGAACATGTTTCGGTGGGGGAAGAGTTTTCTTCCAGTGATCATCGTATCGTCAGATTTCACTGTAACTTTTCCTCGGGTAAGGTTGATAACAAAAGATTGGTTCCTTGTTTTCGGAGAACTAACTTTGATGTTTTGCGAAGAAGGTTAGCGGAAGTTTTCAAAGACCGGTTGGAATCAGTAGGGGTGGTAAGTCAATGGGAAGAATTTAGTACGAAGCTGTCCTCTGTTTTGCACGACGTCATACCCTTTGTTCGAAAAAAGCGTGTTTGTACATCACACCCTCTATGGTTCACGGATAGCGTGCGGAACCTTTATCTTGAAAAGAAAAGAGCATTCAGAGAGTATAAAAGTGGACGAGGTGACCTATCATTGTTTACTGATAAAAGAAGACTGTTGAAGAAAGCGATAAGGGATAGTAAAAAGCAAGTTGAATCTAGGTTGGCAGATAACATTGGCTCTGACCCAAAATCATTTTTTCGATACGTCAATAATGGATGTAAGGGGACAGTTGGCCCCCTCTCGATAGGAGGCTCAAAAGTAGAGAGCAATGTAGGCATGTGTAGTGCTTTCAATGACTTTTTCGCGTCGGTTTTTAATGGAGATAATGATATTCGATATACGGGTGTTGCATGGGGTAATAAAACGCTCAACGATATTCAAGTGGAAGACGTGGAGGTCCTAAATCTTCTAAGAAATGTATGTGCAAGCAAAGCACCAGGACCAGATGATATCTATCCCAGGGTTCTCAGGGAAGGTGCTAATGAATTGTTGGGGCCAGTCGCACAGATATACAGGAGTAGTGTTGCTGAGGGTATCGTCCCGAGAGATTGGAAACTGGCTAACGTTGTTCCGATATTTAAGAAGGGTAGTAGAGAAGTGGTGTCTAATTATCGTCCAGTGAGTTTGACGAGCTCCCTCTCGAAAATTTTGGAAATTATCATCAAAAGGCAGTTTGTGAAGTGGATAGACGAGAATAATGTATTGTCGGATAATCAGCATGGGTTCAGGAAGGGGAAGTCATGTGTAACTAACCTCCTTTGCTTCTATGATTACGTGACTAAGGCTTTGGGTAAGAGCAAAAATGTCGACGTTGTTTACCTTGATTTCCAGAAGGCATTCGATCGGGTCCAACATGGCAAACTCTTGAAGCGTTTACACGAGATTGGAATAGGGGGCAACTTGCTGAATTGGATAGAATCGTGGTTAAGAGATAGGTCGCAACGAGTTATGGTGAACGGGGAATTCTCTGGTTGGACAGACGTCACAAGTGGAGTTCCTCAGGGAAGTGTCCTTGGCCCCATACTTTTTTCACTTTTTATCGATAAACTCGATCAGGGTATCGATGGAATTACTAGCAAATTCGCAGATGATGTGAAGCTAATGGGGGTAATCGGGAATGAAAGCGATAGGGAGTTGCTCCAGACCAACTTAAACAAGATTGCAGCATGGGCAAATGAATGGAGCATGACCTTTAGCGTAGATAAGTGCATGGTCGCTCATTTTGGTTCGAACAACCCACGGTTCTCTTACGAGTTGAATGGTGTCACTATCCCGGATGCAACTAGAGTCACCGATTTGGGAATTCTCATTGACGAGCGACTTAAGTTTTCTGAACATTGTTCAGCGGTTGTCAAAAAATCGAATAGAATGCTTGGTCTCATTTTCAAAAAGGTCTCTTCGCGTTCTCCTAAAGTCATTCTTCCTCTTTTTCGAGGCTTAGTTCGTCCTGGACTGGAGTATGCTGTAAGGTTTTGGAGACCATACCTACAGAGGGACATAGACTTGGTTGAAGGGGTGCAGAGAAGAGCTACGCGTGTCCTTATTGGCACACAGGGCTTGAGTTATGAAGAAAGACTTCATTTTTTGAATATGTTTACATTGGATGAACGCAGGTGTCGAGGAGATATGATCGAAGTGTTCAAAATTTTCAATGGGATGGATAGGATGGACCATGAACTTTTAGTACACCGCCAATCGACTGCTTTTACAAGGGGACACCAGTATCGATTGGTGAGGGACAATGCAAGGTTATGGTGTCGCAGGGAATTTTTCTCCAATAGGGTTGTTAATAAATGGAATAGCTTACCCCCGGAGGTAGTAAATTGTAACACAATTGACACGTTTAAAAAGAAATACGATAAACATGTTGGGGTAAATCGAGAAGCTATCCATTCTTAGAATAAGACAACCATAAGTAATCTTTATGGGCATCGTATAATATTTTATCATGTGTATATATTGTTTGTAATTTGTGTTAATTGCATTTTTAATTGGGTTGCTGTATTTTTGAAACATATGACAACCATATTTTTATGGGCATCTTTTTATCAGCCACCTCGTTGGGCATTTTGCCTGTTGTGGCGTTGTATTTGTATTTGTATTTGTATTTGAAATTATATAACATCTTCAGCGTATAAACCAGGAATGCCCTTTGGTACCATAGGATATATACATGAAAATATTGCAGATCATCAGGCTCAAGTTGGAACCTTTCAATTCCTGCGATTATGCATCTTTTTTTTCATAATGAGTCGTTTATCTGAACCTGAGAGGTCCGAGAAGATGAATGTGAACTAAAAAATTTGATTATATGATTGAGGGGTAGCCCCTATTCATCATTTTGAAAAACAGCCAGTCTCTCCTTGACTGTCAGTCACTCCGATTCCGTTTGAATATTATTGTTTATAGTAGCTTACCCACCCGAGGGGTAATAAATTCCGACCCAACTGACATGTTTAAATATAAATACGATAAATGTTTTGGAATAAATCGAGAAGCCATCCATACTTAGACTAAGACAACCACAAATATATTTTTATGGGCATTGTATTTCTGTGGCGTTTGGTCAGAACATGATAACTCCAAAAAATGGTTTTTCATCTAGTAGTAAGTCTTGCTAATTATAACTAATTAGTAGTGAGATAAATGCACAAATACGAGCGTACGGCTAAACAACATGCTGATGTATGATATTTTAATTTGCGTGTTTGCTTAATTTCTGATTTTTAAATGACAATGAAAATTCTTATATCTCAAAAATGTGATTTTGGAGTTATCATGTTCTGACCAAACACCATAGATTATATAGCCATTAGTTTATATAATAATATTTTCAATTGGGTTGATGTATTTTAGAAATAGATGGCATCCATATTGGTTATGGGCATCTTTTTCCCTTGGCAATCTGCATCCGGCTCGCTGATCACTGCTATATATATTATCATTTCTAGCCGACCCTCGCAATATTTGATGAGGTTGACCATAGCAATGAATAGCTGGTGAGCAGGAGAAGCCACCAGACCAGACCAGACCAGAAAAGACAAGTTTGTGTATGTGTGTGTGTAGAGAATGAAAGAGTCAGGAGAGTATTGTTTACAAATCTTCGCGAAATGAATGCTCATCGAGATAAAACACAACACAATCGAAAAACAAGGGGGAAATGTCTTAAGGGAAGTAGCTGATGATATGCTACCCAAAAACCCCAACATTATAAATATTTACATAATCGAGAGACACTAACCAAAGATGTTTGAGGTACTGTTGAACCGTCATCAGTCATATAACCATAATCAAGAACGTCAAAGAAAAAGTTATAATGAAGACATGACACATACCATCTCTGTATTGTAATAACATCAGTTTCAAGCAGGAGAAGCGCATTAGTAGAATATATGATGAAAATAAATACTTACTTGAAATAGTAACAACTTTACTCTTTCATCCATATGTTTTAAAAACATAAACAAGAAATTTTTCTCATTGTAATTGATTTTTTGTTGTCTGAAGTATGCAGAAAAAATTTCAACTGCAATATTTTTGAAAATTGTGTGTGTTGAGTTTTCTTTTGCAGCCTGTAGGTAACGCTGTTGTTTCCCCTCACAGAATTTACATTTCCATCACTTATGTGAGAATTCGTAAATGTACTGTATTCCTCCTACTGGAATTCCCCCGCACCGGCCGGCATGCCGTGAAACTCGTGGAACAACCTGCATTTTTTTCGTGACCATTTTCATGTATTAGCCCAGTAGTCTAACAGCACCGCACCATCGATCAGCCTCGATCGGCCATTTTTGTGACTTTTTTTTAATTGAAACATATTCATGTGGAATGAGTTCATTGTTTTTTTTTTTGTATCCCGAATCATGATATTTTGATTAACCCTTTATATCCTGACGTCACTTTCAAGTACCGCTTCAATCAAACGCTTATAATTTCCGAATATGACCACTTTTACTGGCAGTATCTACAATGACACACGATGAGTGTAGTTTATATTGCAGGCAGTAGCTAGCAGTAAAAGCAGAAATTGTTTTTCTTTTTTGCTGCGGGCATTTTATCTTTGCCATGTAGCATTAGGAAGAAGTTTTGCAGTAGAGTTTATTTGATTAAATTTAGTGACTAATTACCAGTTTATTGGTGTTATTATTTTTTATTCTCTTCTACATTGTACAGGTAAACATTACCTACATTTTATTTGAAAATTACAATTTTATTTTCTATAATAGGGTCGAAAATGTATGCCGGTACTACAAAGTACCACCAGGAAATGAGAGCACTTTTTTTTTCCTACAATAAAAATTACTTTAATACGGAAAACAAAATAACGAGTCTCTTCGAGATCGAGATGGGACGAAAAAAGACATTGCAGCACCTATATATGATGTTCATCAATGGGCGGAGTGGACAAAGCAGATACGCTGCGCTCACTATATGAAGGACAGAAAGTCAAAGAAATTATGGCACAGATTGTACTTCGCGATACTTAAAATGGCATATGTCAATGTCTCTATGTCATTATAAAGAAATACATAAAAAAATTTCATTATTGGAGTTTCGTAGAAACTTGGCAATAGGACTCACAACCCAAGGAAGTAGCCTAGTCAAGAAGAGAGAGGCTGTCCCTGCTGTCAGCACCACGCCAGAACAGCCAAAGAAGAAAAGGAAGAGTAACTTTTCTGCGCCCATAGACATCAGGAAACAATTTCTTGGAGCTGATTGGCCTACCTTTGTTCAGCAGAGGGGAAGATGTGCGGCATTCGAAAGTTACAGTCCAAACCGCACTCAAAATGTTCATTTTGTAATGCATTTCTCTGTTGTAATGAAAAGAAAAAAAAGAATTGTTTTCAGAAGTGTCACCTCGAGTAGTGTAAATGAAAATGTGTGTGTTTGATTTTTTTTCCCCTTTACATATTACCCATATTCCTGTCGGTTCTTCTAAGTACCAGCTGCATAATTATTCATTAAATTACTGTAAAAAGTATTTTACTCTTTTTTTTTTCCTAGGATTATTCTGCACCAAAATTTATCAATGATGCAAAAATATAATTAAAAAGTTACTGGTAAATTAATTCAAGATATAAAGGGTTAATATGACATCGTCAGCGTATAAACACAGGATGCCCTTTGGTATCGATAGTATAATCATCTGTGAACGTTATATACTTAATAGTAGAATAAATCATGAAAACAAATACTTAATTGAAATAGCAACATTTTATGTTTTTATCGATATGTTCAAAAAATGTATAGACAAGAAGTTCTTTTTATTGTAACTGATTTTTTTTTTCAATGTTCAAAACATACAGGAAAAATTTCAACTGCAATATTTTCGCAAATTGTATGTGTTGTGCTTTCTTTTGCAGCCTGTACCCTGTAGGTAACGCGCTGCTGTTTCCCCCACACAGAATTTTCATTTCCATCACTTCATGTAAGAATTCGTAAACGTATGTACTGCATTCTCCCTACTGAAATTCCCCCGCATTGGCCGGTATGCGGCTAAACTCGTGGGACCCCCCGTACCTTTTTCGTGAATATTTTCGTGTATTAGCCCAGTACTGTCACAACACCGCACCATACCTTCAGGCATGGACCACTCGACTGCCAGGAGTGGTTAGGGAACTAGCTTCTCACTGTGCAGGTCTGGGTTCAAATCCCGGTTCGGGCATGGATGTCTACTAACCTAACACTAACAAATTCACTGAACGGATCATGCTGATCCCTTGGGAATACGTGATCACGTTATTATTTAAAAATATATATTTGCTTTGACCGATTTTTTGCGATCGGCCACCATTTTCGTGATTTTTTTTCAATTGAAAAACATTTACGTGAAATGAGTTCATTGCTTTTTTTGCACCCTTAGATTTACATCCCAGAGGGCTCTGAATCATGTTACTAAATCTACCTGGTGCATCAATATAAAATAAGTACTGATAACACTGCTCACCACTGATTTCTTTATCAGAAATAGATATCTTGTCAGTGATTTTACGGTATATTACGACTGCTGATTCCGAATCCGACATTGGTTTGTCACATTTGCTCTAGTTTTTGAGATAAAGTGAAAATCATATTTCTCAATTGTAATACATAAGTAGCATACAAATCACATTGAAGCTGTGTTTTAAATAAATGGGTAGTAAATCAATCGGCAGATATTTCAGTGATTTTTGAGTCATTTTGGGGCGCTGATTACGAATAGTCATTGGTTTTGCCAAATTGGTTCTAGTTTTCCATATAATGCATACTCTCAATAACGTGATTTGTCTGCTGCTTATGTACTACCACTGATTTAAAATGGAAATTTAATTTTCACTTTATCTCGAAAAATAGCCGATCTGACAAACCCAATGCCAGATTCATAACGAGCAGCCCCAATCTACCCAAAAACCATTAAAATTTCCTTAAGAACATGATTTTTTTTTAGTATTGCAATATTCATAATATTACGGAATTCACTTTCTCAATATGGAAGAGAATGTGAAGCAATCATCTCAGATTCCAGATCATACCGCACTATGACGATAAACGACGAAATTAAAGATCTCAGAAATGTTATGGATATTACTATAAATGACTATTAAAGATGGGTTAAAATCCAAACACGCGTTGTATCAATAATCACGGCAGGATTAATTGTATGAAAGCTTGACCCATTAATCATAGAATTGGTGACGCCTACTTGCCCGAAGGTATGCAACTTGTAGCTGAAACTGCGTAATAAAAAGAAAAAGAAACACGTTTTTTTATGCATTTTTCCTCTTTCTACCAAGTTAAAGGATATAAACGCCAAGGTTAAGTTGGTTTCCTTTGCAAACACTGCATCCCACTGAAGACCCTTCGTAAAAACCCCGACAGTTAAAACACCTTCAATGAGAATATCCTTAACACGACTGGATACGGAGATAGTCTTAAAGAAAGAGTCATCACGAGACTTTTATTGCACGGAACCCGAATTATATTTCTACCGAATAATTTACGATTTCAAAATCCCGCGCGTGAAGGCCACGAGTACGAACAAACTCGTACAAGGCACATACCGATTAGTGTCTAATGAACATTGACTTTGAACAGGTTTATATTATGTAACATTCTCATTGATGACGAGAACAAAAGAGAAACCACAAAACTAGTACTTCGAGGAATATACAAATGGACTTTATTTTCACATCAAGTGATTCTCGTTTCAGTTGAACCCTAATTACAAGGCTTTTTTATTTCTAGAGCAAATCGGAATCGATCTCGAGACCTTGATCGTAAGAACGACACTGTCGCCGATGAAGGACAACGATAAATTCTACCTTTCCGTAGATAAAATACCTCAGCACGTGTTTGTTCGTTTTTTCTTTACTTTTGCTTTAATGATAGGAATCACGTTGGAATTATCTCAATTAACTTGGACCCTGAGAATGGATGAGAAAAGGGCTCGGCCGAGAAATAACTTTTTTAGAAGATAACCATTCTCAATGATTCAGCTGCTTCCCGATACAATACCGTAAATTCGTGATTAGGCTGGATATAATTTGCATGCGTTTCAGCTGATATCACTAATTTAGAAAATAAGCAATAGTGCATAAGCAGATATAAACAATAGCATCTATCTTGTAGAGTTTTTTGTTTCAAGAAATATGAATTTCCCTGGAAATTAGGACAATCGGTTGTTCAAATGACTTGCCCTGCAAAGTTTATACGTGCTTGAAAAAATAAATTGTATAAGATCGGTATGTAGACTTCCACGGCTGAACCTGAAAAACCAGACACACTCCCACGTTACTATTCCTATGGACTTCCACGGCTGGCATTTTCGTACGTAGATCCCAAACTGAAAGGCCACACATATAATCGAAATTTTGGTTACAAATAAATCGACCTGGTCTGTTGCGGGAGTGTGGCCGGAGGTACATGCGACCGGTGTTCGGGTCCGTGGACTCCTCATGGGGTTTGTCTCGGGTTGGGGGTGACGCTGAAATGGGGGGGAGGCAAGAATCCAAGGACCAGACGTCACACCTGCAGCTAGTGACTTGGGACTTACGTAGAGGACCGGGGCGGCCTAGCATACCCCAACCCACAATGGTAAAGTTCTATTATCCCGGAAGAGACATAGTCCGGACCTTGTCTGGTCTGACAGACTGAAGGGTCGTCTCTCAGAGGTTAATGTACTCCTGAACGTTTTAAACTACTGTATTGGGTATAGCATCAGCGTTCTTTGAATGAGATCAGTCCTCTCAAGACAATATAAATGATTAGCATATGAATGATCTTTCCTCACAATAAAACATCCATCATTTTCTGAATAGAACAGAACTGATAACTTTTAATATGAGCTTAAAACATTTAGATCATATTAAAAATTAGACATAAAAATTTTAATTTATAATTCTCATTAGTTTAGGACTGAAAATGTTAATTGATCATTTGTGACAGTCAATCAGTTATTCTATATGTCTCCTAACTCACGAATCGATCTGAATTTTAGTATTTTAGATTTCAAACTCCAAGTCTCAATCACCTTTAGTCAAAGTTTAGAGGAGTGATAACATACAGTGCAATACAGTACATGCATAAACCGAACATCATTTCGATCTATCACTAACGTGATTCAACCCCTTTACATTCACCGACGAAATATTTCGTCCAAACGCCAGTGCAATAAATTCAACACTGTTTTTTTAATGTGTTTTTCCTCTCCCTTCAGCATCGCGAAGCTTCATTGTAACGGTATGAACCGAAATTGTTTTTTTTTTCTTCCTTTCTTCCTCGTTCTTTACATACTCCTGTTAGTGATTTCTTCCCTTCCCCCACGTATAATGTATCGTACTTCTATATACATGTAAGGGAGAAAGAACACATGGGGGTGAGGGCGAAAAGATAAATCAATGATGTACTCTCTTATCTACTTATATTTTATACTGTTTTTCCTTTTCTATTCATTTTCTCTTAAATCTTTTCTTTTCTCCCTTCTCCTTCCTTTTTTTAAAGTGTCGTTAGGTTAGGTTACCAGATTTACCAGATAGTCGTTAGGTTACCAGATTTATCACCGATAAGTCAAATACAGATCATCCGAATTCGTTGCCAAAAGTCAGTCTGAACGTGAAAGGGTTGAAAAATGATGGAAAGCAACTACTCACACGGCGTCAAATAAACCGAGCATTGGTTAGGAATTTGTCCTGAAAAATTTAATAGTATGATAAGCGCCAGTTATAGAAACTCGGAAATTCCTCATTATGTTCAGAAAAAAAATGAAATAAATGCGTGTTTTTATACGAATGTTTAGTTCTGCATACGCACATGCAGGACGTTTCTCACTGAAACTGCACGGAAGAAATAAAACCTTACCTGTTTGTTGGGGGTAAAGGGAAATTTTGTGAAATAATATGATAATAAATAATGTGTAATGGTTTGTGATACCATCAGACCAGCATAAGACGTTTGTCCGACTGACATTTCGCTTTACTAAATATTGTATTCATTGCAGAAATTAATCGACTGACAAATGCAGTTGACTTATTTTAGCTTATTAATGATAATAATAATAATAACAATTATTATTATTATTATTTCATTATTATTATTATTATTTTTTATTTTTTTTTTTGGTGTTGTTCTGTTCAACTGTTCATACCGCTTATTTCAGCACACGCGCGCGAGAAGTATTTGGAATGGGGTCATTCAAGTATTACGTCAGCATCGATGGAGGGTTTCCGATTTGCCCACTTTTGATGACGGGGGGGGGGGGGGGGTTGGATTATGCTTACGTCATCAACCACCCTTTATAAAAATATGAAATATTCTTAATGACATCTTACTCAGTGCGCCAAAAACGAGAAAAATCTTTCGCTAGTTTGTGGGCACCTGAACTAATTCTCCGCAACGGTAAATCCCTTACGGAGCCACTTCAGCAATCTATAAATATTTCGCGGATCTTTCAAGTGCTATGGAAATGCTTCCGGGCCGATTAAGTGCTCTGGAACTGTGAAACGCATCACTCAAGTGATTCATAATTATGCCACGGATCACTTAAGTAATCTGGGAATATTCCGTGGGTAACTTTAGTGATGTAGAGCTTAAGTGCTCTAAAATTGTGCCTCATGTCACTCAAGGGATCTTTAAATGTGCCACGGATCGTTTAAGTGTTCTTGGAACTGTGCCGTGGTTTACTTAAGTGATCTTTGAATGTGTCAAGGGCCTACTTCACGGGCCACTTAAATGCTCTGGAATGCCACGGGTCATTTAAGTTATCAGGAAATGTGCCGCTTAGTTCATTTTTGCAAAATTGGGTTTGGTGGGGGCAAACCACATCAGATAACCTTAAGGGCCACATTTGTTCCGCGGGTCAAGGGTTTACCACACATGACTCAAAGGGTGGGTCACAATGAATTTCTCAAAGAGAAATTTTGAGTTCTTACCCTTCAAATGGCATTGAAATTAACAGAAATTGATTATAATAACATATAAAGGTATTTTCATTCAAAATTTTAATTATTTCAAAATATTTTTTGCATTAAAAAAGAATTTTTTCGTCTGGGAGGGAAGGGGGGGGGAAGGCACAAGAGCTCCCTATGCCCCCTCCCGCGTAGGTTTCTGATCGCAATATGTGTTAGGAGGTAGGGGGCAGTGCTGACGAAATTTTACTGACAAGGGGGCGGGTCAGAGTTTTGCTGATTTTTGCTGATAGGGGGGGGGGAAGTCAAAAATGGCTAAAAATTTGCTGACGAAAAACCTTAAACGGTCCTTTTCCGAAATAAAGAAAAATTGGCCAAATTATTATTTTTTTTAGCTCTTTCTTGTTTTCCATTTTTTTTGTTTTTCGAACAACTTCACCAGCACAGCGTAAATTTAATGCAACCTTCATTTTTTATTTCCTTTCTGTGGCGTATTGATACGGGCGAAATTGATTTTACAATACAATGAAATAAATACAATTACTTCTCCTGAATATAGTCAGGGAAACATTTTTGTTCTCCAGCTTTTACAAATTCCATCGATGGGGGTTTCAGACCGCAAGTCTGAAGTTTTCGGTTACCGTCTCTTAGTGAGAGCTTCTCTCTTTAGATCTTCTTCTTCCTAGTCTTTTACAAAAGCCTATGAAATATGCTCGCACTCGTGGACCGTCTATGGCCGTTAGAGTGTCCGTCCGTTTTCGGCTGTTATGAGCATTAAAGGCTTAAGACAGGTTTTAAGTTAAAAATGCATAAAAAAATAAGGTGGTTTTTTTTAATCATATAATACTAATGAACTGATTATTTTATAGTGTTGGATGCAACAGCCAAATCAATGGAAGGACTGTTCCTCGGTAGCGTCAGCTCCTTCGGCAATTACGACGAATGCATAGCCATAAAGGCGACCGAAAAGAAAACCAAATCATCACCGGAAAGAACGCTGTTCCACGGGAAATACTGCACGATAGAAGGAGGACCATTAATGCCAAAGAAACCAAAGTTCTACAAAGTAAACGAAATAATGGAGCCTTTCAAGGCATTCCAAAACAGCACTGGGGTAGGTAGCACTCTCACTAATTTCATTCAGTCGTTATAATCGATAACAAAATCGAACGAAGATGTAGAATTTCAATCCATAACATTAAAAAAAAAATATTGCATGCGATATTGAAAAGAGATTTTCTTTCAAATTTCTGATCTTGCAGTTATTCAAAGAAGTGACCCATTTTGTACAGCTTTTCTACTTCCTCAATTTTCGTTTCGGCGTCTGCGTACCTTCGACATGCGAACCTGAGGACATATCCATACTTGCATCCGCTGGTGAGTAGAATCGAACTAACTGAGGGTCAACCACTTTTATCTCTGAATTCAAGCATCACACATACATAGATGCTGTATTGTTCCTATCTTTACTACTTAAAAGTAGCGGTACATTGAATCCTAACACGCATATCTGAAGGTGATTTGAATAAAATGTGATCCAAGCAAGGGGCACGACGATTTATCATCTCTAAAACGAAGATGAGCAAGATCACGTATACCTTTCCTCTTCCGAAGGCAGTTCCTGGAACAATTATCGCGGAATGCGTGTACGTATCTTGATTCGCGTTCCCTCCGTTTAACGAACGATACCCTTGAATTCAATACGTTTGTCCTTGCGAACGTGAACAACCTTACGAAGGGCAGAAATTCCCATGGTCATGGATAGCGCTAGTTGCGACTGGATAGCTTCGGTTTCATGTCACGTCATATAATATTGGACTCCTAAATTTTCATTTGCACTTATACATACAACTAATGAGTGTTCATCGGAGGGGGGAGGGAGGTAATGCTTAGAAGCATCTATTTCATCTATTAAGATCGTAACCATACGTTGCGTGAAGCTATCAAGCTCCATCGTCAGAAATTGGTCATTCCCTCTAGGAAGATTCACCTTCATTGCGACTTTCGTTCGGAAGTACGGGCAATGATAGCCTACAATTACAAATCATTTACAGGTCAGGTGATCCATAAGTATGCAAATCAGAATCGGAAGATTCTTGGCCTTGTACAAGTTCGAGACACTCTCCCAAGGCCTTACCGGGGGGCTCTGGCGAACTTTCAAGATCTCTGGAAATATCAGAATAAGGAAAGTTGTGCCACGTGTAAGACAGATCAGAACATTTAGTAAATGGTCTTACTATTGGCTACGAGTAGCAAATTTTATGATCTGCAACTACTGAATCGATCTGAATGAAGATTCATTAGTTAACTAGTACAGAAGCATATGCAGACGCCTTGATTTGTATTTAAGGCGGGCTACCTCGGCAGCGGTGAATTTATGGTTTTACTGACTGCGCGCTATTCAAATTTTACTGACCTTCAGCTGTTCTTAATCACTAGTTACTAAAATTTGCCATCCCTCCAAACTCGCTGCTCTGAGCTGTATCCCGCTTAAGAAATACGCCTCTGCGGTGGCCATAATGTCCTAAATACCCTCTATTCTTCGATTATTGGTCATTCATAAACTCGTATCGCTGGGTTAAGAACTCGAGCCAGGGTTAGACCATTTCTGTGATATTAATAAATATCCAAAAACGTTTTATCATCCTTGGTCAGGTTCTCATTCTATGGGTCACAGCCCAAACATGGGTGTCAGGTGTTTCTGTCTTGCATGGGTGTCAGGGGCTTCTGTCTTACATGGGATCCCCTTACAAACCGCTTATAAATCCATTTGTTGTACCACGGGTTTCAGGGACGCCCTAACGACTTCCGAAGCCTGAAACTCAGGAATTTTCGGGGTCACCTTCATTTTCTACACAACATTTTTGGGAAGAAGTCGACCTCCAAAAATGCATAACATTATGTTAATGGTGCTTCCTGGGGTAAAATATATAGGTGGTTATTTTATTTTTATTCATTTTTCTTTTATTTCATTTATTTTATTTCATTTATTTTATTTCATTTATTTTATTTCATTTATTTTTATTCATTTTTCTTTTATTTCATTTATTTTATTTCATTTATTTTATTTCATTTATTTTATTTCATTTATTTTTATTCATTTTTCTTTTATTTCATTTATTTTATTTCATTTATTTTTATTCATTTTTCTTTTATTTCATTTATTTTATTTCATTTATTTTATTTCATTTATTTTATTTCATTTATTTTATTTCATTTATTTTATTTCATTTATTTTATTTCATTTATTTTATTTCATTTATTTTATTTCATTTATTTTATTTCATTTTTTTATTTCATTTATTTTTATTCATTTTTCTTTTATTTCATTTATTTTATTTCATTTATTTTATTTCATTTATTTTTATTCATTTTTCTTTTATTTCATTTATTTTATTTCATTTATTTTATTTCATTTATTTTATTTCATTTATTTTATTTCATTTATTTTATTTCATTTATTTTATTTCATTTATTTTATTTCATTTATTTTATTTCATTTATTTTATTTTTTGTTTCATTTATTTTATTTTATTTCCCTCCGCAATCGAGTTTGATATCAGGCTCTCCGAGACCGTCCATCCCTTTGGGAAAGAGCGCAAACCATCCCAAGATGGTCACTCTGGGCGGTCAGCGGTCATGTCTGTATAGAAGTGCTAAAAATATCTATGCAAAAAAACTAATGAAAATTTAGAATTGATGAGAATTTCAAATAAATGAAAAAGTAAATTATTCCAGAAAAAATGAAAGAAATTATTGAAAATTGATACAAGAAATAACTACAAAATTGATAAATGAATGAAAATTCAAAATTTTGAGATAATTTTGAAATTTATGGACGAAATAATAAACAAATGATTTCAGAATTAATGGAAAAATGAATTCAGAATTAGTGAAAAAATGAATTCAGAATTAATGAAAAAATGAATTCAGAATTAGTGAAAAAATGAATTCAGAATTAATGAAAAAATGAATTCAGAATTAATGAAAAAATGAATTCAGAATTAATGAAAAAATAAATTCAGAATTAATGAAAAAATGAATCCAGAATTAATGAAAAAATGAATTCAGAATTAATGAAAAACTTATTTCAGAATATGTGGAAGTTTTTAATAAATTAGGGGTGTCTTAAGACACCACTGACTGGTTTTACAAATTTTTAAAACCAAACAAGTTGTTATTATTAGTAACATTTTATAATTGTTTTCAAGTTTTTAAATTGACAATAAGCCCATGGCTCAGAAAGGTGACAGAATTGTTGATTTTGAGTCGTGGCTAAGAAAGGTTATCAACCCCGCGCATTCCACTTCAAGTTATTGAATTTTTACTCTCTCAGTGACTTTTGGATAACCCTGCATTCAGATATATTACTTACTCTATATCAGGTAGAGACATCAGATACAGAGGGCTCAAGGAACTTGGGTCCCCCCTCCCCAATAAACTTTACAAGAGTGCTTAGTGCCCCCCCCCCCGCGAATTCATGGATATAATTGCATTATAACATACATGTCCCCCCATGTGGACGATCTTGAATCCCGTACACGTGGGAAGTTCAGTAACTATGCCCAAAGATGGAAATCTGGACAGAGAAACGCATTGAATAGAAAGCCATCACATAATTATTATTTTAAGAGTGCCTACCATACTGAATATATGTTTGGTGGCCTACAAGGTCATCATTCATAATCGTTTAAAAGTTGGAGAGAATTTCTTTTTGATTGAAAAATGGAATAGAGTTTCTTTAATTTCTGAAAGCATTCGTGCCGCGGGTCGGCCACCTCTGACCTACAACGTAAAAATAATAGTGATTATTTTTCCCCCTAAGAACCAAATTCCACTACAACGAAACTTTTTAACGTATGTTAAAATTCGTACATTAACTTATAACAAAATTTCGTTCAACGAAATGATTTCTTCAGTCCCTTACAGTTCGTTATACAACGGGATTCCACTGTGTATCTCACCTTAATTACATTTTTAACGATGAACTCTACCCCCCCCCCCCCCATAGCAGATTTGCTGCACGGATCTAGGAAATCATCTATGCGTTTAATTTAAATTTTAAATTAATCAATTTACAAGGAGATTACTTAATTTCCCCTTGTCGCATTTTACTGGTTAACCATTGACCCTGGGGCATACTTCCAATTAGAAAAATTATCCAAATAGCGTTGTGTGTAGAACTCAGATACGCCATTCATGTTTCAAGGGGGTTGTATAGTTATTAAAATATATCTCTTTTTTTTTATACGGACACCAAAAAGTTTCCCAATCAGAAAGTTGTTGCCCTGTCTTTCCTGAAGTCAACGGAAAAAAAATTCACGTTTCTGAGTGCAATATTCGCTGAGCTTTTGGAATTGGAAACTTGGGAAACAAGTAAAAACCTAACGGGAAACCGCTTCTTTCCCAACTTTCGAATTGAATTGTCTCAGTTAATACTGCACTCAGAAACGTGGACGTATTTTTGTTGGATTCGCGAGAGATAGGGCAACAACTTTCTAGTTGGGTTTTCAAAGACAGGGTGTCCGTATAAAAAGTTATTTTTTTTAAAAATTTGAAGAAGAATTACTATACATTCCCACTCAACAAGAATGACGCATCTGAGATCCACACGTTATGAGCATACATTTTTCTAATTAGAATTATGCCTCTAGCATCAACGGTTCGCCTGAGAAATGCTTCAAGGGGACAAGGGGAATTACGTTATTTTAAGTTAATAAACATATGTAATATTCACTAATTTAATGATCATTTAATTATTCTTTTAAATTTCAAGTATTTAACATTTTAACAGGCATTTTCGGTTTCTCAGAACGTTACTTCAACAAGAATAAAATGTAATCTCTTGTAGGAAGTATGAAAATTTCATGAAATGTGCAAAAATCTCAAACCGTAAGATGGCGCCTATAATTGTTACAAAATAACACCACGCCTTACATCAAATTAAAAGTGCACCAGGTGTTACAGTCCACCGATCACGAGAAGAACACTGGCTACGTCACGTCGGACGATTCTATTATTTACTTTTAGGTAAAGGAACTGCCCATCGAGAATAGCGCAATAGCAACGGCGCTTTCCCGTTTGGCGTCTTTAGCGCTATTTTGGCCTCCTAGAAATTTCACTAAAAGCGCCACGGCAGTGCTCTCGATAACGTCGTCATCGCAGTGTTTTTGTTGCGTAAACACCGGCTGTTCGACAGTGTCGTCTTAAGGCATTGTAGCATTAGATTCACAAAAATAAGATCTGGTTGAAATTTTCCAGAATTTACGTGGTAGGGCCTCAGAAAAATCACTTGGCCCGGGAAAGCCCGTGATGCTCTTAAGACGGCCCGGCTGCTCGAGCACTTATTTTAATACAAAAAATATATTTTTTATTCCGCAGAGAGAAGGGATCGAAAACTCCAGCCTTTTTTTAATAATCAGTTCCATTCATCAAGCTGAAGCCGAACACTGCTCGTATAAAACATTTTCGACCATGGCCCCCAGAAGGATGGGCTACTATACCGCACACCAACTCCGGTCATATATCGCCATACGGTAATTTCCAACCAGTGGAGTTGGGTGGGAAACGAAGGCTCCCTCCATCGGTGGTCGCCCTAGGCTCGGTAGGTAAAGAACTTGCTTCGAATGTTCTATGCCCGGATTTGAACCCATGGACCTTGATGGTAACCTTCGTAGTGGCAGACGAGCTGAACACGAAGGATGGGCTGACAAAATTCAGCCTATAGTAGAATGCTTATAATTTTTTTTTTTTCCACACTGTAAATTCAGAATGGACGGCCGGTGAGAGATCCCAGCCAGGATCCCTGCTGCAGCATGAGAGGACCATTCTTCCGATGCCTTTAAGCATGGCCCCCACATCTTGCAGCCAGGCTCTCAGATTGGAAACTTCGATGGGTCAATCTAAAATGAATTTATAGTTGTAAAAAAATGATTAGAATCATCCAGGGTCCCAGGGCTGGATCCCTGTCGGCCCTGCCCTTGGGGAGACATGCCCTTAAGGTGGCTATAGACGTAACTGCAAATTTGACAAGCAGGCATGCTCAATCTTTTTATTTGTCGCTACTGCATTTGTCACCTATTTAAAAAGCCCATACGAGTAGCTTCTGTCGAGAAAGTAAAAAAATTAAAAAAAGACAATGATATGGCTATAACAGAAGGTAAACAGAAGAAGAATGGCTAATTGCTAGCAGGTGGCACTCTCTTGCTGCGGTATAGAAATTAAACCGAAGAAAATGCCATATAAGTTACAGTAGTGATAAATTATTATTATTATATTAAAATAATACTTCTTTTGTATTAAATTATTAATTTAAAGTAATTTAACAATTAATTTAGTTTATTATTTTAGGAATTTAATTATTAATTTATAGTAATTTTACTCCCTTTATTACTAAATAAAATTTTTTAAATTAAAAAAATTAATTTACTTCCAAAATTTATAACAAAAATTTCCGAGTACATCTTTTAACAAATGCCAACACAAAAAGAGCAGCTCACTCAAGCGTGTCTTCGACTGACGGAGTTCACTGAAGCGTGAAGAATACCCGCATACAGAGATTTGCGCCAAGACAGCATTTACTGGCAACTCGGGATAATTTTTATCCTTTCCCCGCGCCAAAATGGACCCTCTCCAGAGAGGGGCGTTCCCGTAACTCTTCTCGTGATCTGAGGACTATACTAACCAAAGCTGCATTAAGAGCTGCATTTAACCAAAGCTGCATTTAATCTTTTAAGCGGCTTTGATACTAACCCTTTGTTTCCTACGAACCCTTTGCGTCAGTGAGATAAGATTAAGTCCACGGAACTCATGTGCCAATAAAGTGAACCCCACGAACAACTTCCCAAAATGATATGCAGTATATAGAAATGTAAAAACAATAGGTTAATTTAGTTGTTTCCCCGTCCAAGCTCAAGGACCCGCCTGAAATCTCTCCAAGGACCTCTTTGGGTCCCGGAACCCCCTGGTTAAGAACCCCTGCACTACACAGCCCTGGATCGAAGGGCAACCAATCACAACGCTCCTACCTTTGCGACAAATTCCCAACAGTGAAATCGTATAATGTTTTAACTTTTCGTATTGGGCAGCAATACGATCTCGTCTACACTCGTGAAATCAGATTCATTCCCGTGCAGTGATTTTAATTAGCCCGTAGCCGTACTATTCGGTGTAAATGTATACATATAACTATGTGTTTATAACCCCATAGGAACATAACATAACCTTTCACTACATGTATATTGATCAGTTTATTTTCTGTTGCTATTCAGTGACAAAACATTTTGACAGCGTTTGGGTCGGTCAACCCCGATGCGAAGTGATGGAAGAGAGCAAAATTGAAGATTTCCAAGTTCCTGTCATGTAAGATTACTTTAAATTTTGAATACTTTGAAAGATACCAATTGAAGGGTCGGGGAAAAAATGCTTTCAGTCCATAAAATAAAATTTTTCAGAAAACCTAAAACAAGCTGTGACTAAGAACATTGTTGCCCCCTTATGATGTATCGTTCATGTTTTACTACAGAGGACTGAAACCATTTTTGGTCTCTGGTGTTTTCGTGGTCGAAAGAAACTGCACTGAGTTATGCAAAAGTGCACAAACATTACTTTCGATTTTTTTGGACTGAAAGCGTTCTCACCCCATGAACCTTCAACGGAATAAAATTTTAGTTCTCGAAAAATGCATTTTGTTGACCAGCCATATGTGAATTCCTTCAGCATATAGAGCTTAACGTCGTGACGTCTATACGTGTTATATCGAAAATATCTGATACCTACATTTTGATTCAATTGTTTTCCCGCAGAAGATACCAATTTCCTCAACCATTAACATTAGAAGTATACTTTCAACTTACTTTTTTAATGACTTACGTTTCTTGAAATGCTGTCATTTTTATTGAGAGGTCACATGCACATAAGAAAATAAACTTCTTGTGTTTTCTTATTATTTTTATACCAGTCCTCGTGTGCTAAAATTCCTCGTTACGGAAGCGGTGAAAATGACTGATTCCGTATTAAAAGTGGAACCTGAATTGAAAAGTCATTTGCAAAACATTCAACAAGTGTAAATGCGATGTTTATGAAGATATGTGACTTTGACGTTTTTAGCATTTTTATCGTTAATTATTGAGGGCGTGGCTCACAAATTGCAGAAACTTCAATTAAATTCAAAACATAACAAATGTATTTGTCATTGCGTCTGAAAAAAAAAAATAAATCAAATAGTTTCACTGTTTGTAACACTTGAATGCGTAGATTTGCATACATGCAAAGGGTTCTTTAACCGTTCATTACTGGAGCCAGTTTGAAGATAAAAATTCATAATCGTCTTTATGAGAGGTGAGGTCACTCTCTTTCCATTTTGCATTTTGAATTCGCTGGTAGAGGTCCCAATTCACGACAACAACTCTTTGTTTGTTGTAGAGCATATGTGGCATATGGGGTTGTGATGTCGCTAATTTGTTAAAATTTTTTGTTTGCATTTCCTCCTCCCTCCCTCCCCCCCTCCCCCCACTGAAGTTCAGTCCAAACAGCTTTCCTACTTCAGTTTGTTTGAATCACAAAAGAAAGTAGTAGTTATGCAGAAAGTAATATTACTTCAATACATTTATTTATGAGCGATTTTTTAGGCTTAGCACATTTTCAATAAGGCCCTGTATAAGCAGTAAAATTCAACCGACCGAATTCATTTTTTCTAGTCGCTGCCTATCCCGAGGGGAGGCTATTTCAGGTCAAAGCACACACTTGGTCAGATTTCACACAATTGCTGACATTACCACCAGATGGCGACTTATCCGAGGATGATGAATCGGTTTGGCTCTCTAGCGCGTTCACCCGGCAAGTGAGAGGACGTGGGTTCTATTCCCCTCAAGGCATGTTGAATTTTATCTTTCCTAAATATATCTTCGCATCAGCCAGCTGTTATAAACCTTCGTATGGATAGCGGAGAGTGGCATAATCTTCAGATATAAAGCTTTCCTTTTCGAAATTGTTTGCGGTCAAAATGCCCGTTCAATAATTTTCCATTATATATATATATTGAATGCATGATAAAACAGACTGTCATTTTCTGTAGAATGGTTGTAAGTTTATCCTGGCCTATTATACATGGTAGAAGTTTTTCTACATTTTCTGAAGAGGCAGTTTTTCAACACGTCATGGTTTTTTATTTTCATATATTTGCATTTCTGTTCATTTCGCACATTGGTTAGCAAAGAATTATGGTCTTCAGAGGCTTCAATAATTACTTTTTTTTCAAACAAATTGATTTTTTACAAGAGAAACAGTTAGTTAATGATAATCACAACAGTACTGACGGGGAATTACCCACCTCTGACTTGGATGGCTTCTCGATTGACAACAAACCACCGGGCAAATTAAAATGTGTGTTAATAAATGCCAGGAGCTTGGGTAACAAGAAAGATTTTTTAGAAACTATGATAGTTGTGGAGGACTTGGATCTTATAGCCATTACAGAATCTTGGGCAAGCGATGGGGATGAATCTTTCTTACACATCTCCGGATACGATACTTTTTTGAGAAATAGATCTGATAGGAAAGGGGGTGGAGTGTTGATATACGTGAAATCCTGTTTGAAGGCTAGAGAGTGTAACGTGCAGAGAAGTGATATTGAAACCATATGGGTTGAACTTGAGAACAAAAGACGTCATAAGCTTATTGTTGGGGTTTGTTACAATCCACCGAATAGGGATCAAAATTATATCGCCAAAATGCACGATGAAATTTCCTACATGTGTAAGCGAAAGAGGGTTCTCATACTAGGGGATTTCAATTACCCGGGTATTGATTGGGAGAACCTTTCATCTGGAAATCAGTATGAAAGAGACTTTCTTAAGTTGGTGCTCGAAAATTTTTTGTATCAGCATGTATCAGAAGCCACTAGGGGTACTGCTATTTTGGATTTAGTTCTTACTAGTTCTGAGGATCTAGTTGAACATGTTTCGGTGGGGGAAGAGTTTTCTTCCAGTGATCATCGTATCGTCAGATTTCTCTGTAACTTTTCCTCGGGTAAGGTTGATAACAAAAGACTGGTTCCTTGTTTTCGGAGAACTAACTTTGATGTTTTGCGAAGAAGGTTAGCGGAAGTTTTCAAAGACCGGTTGGAATCAGTAGGGGTGGTAAGTCAATGGGAAGAATTTAGTACGAAGCTGTCCTCTGTTTTGCACGACGTCATACCCTTTGTTCGAAAAAAGCGTGTTTGTACATCACACCCTCTATGGTTCACGGATAGCGTGCGGAACCTTTATCTTGAAAAGAAAAGAGCATTCAGAGAGTATAAAAGTGGACAAGGTGACCTATCATTGTTTACTGATAAAAGAAGACTGTTGAAGAAAGCGATAAGGGATAGTAAAAAGCAAGTTGAATCTAGGTTGGCAGATAACATTGGCTCTGACCCAAAATCATTTTTTCGATACGTCAATAATGGATGTAAGGGGACAGTTGGCCCCCTCTCGATAGGAGGCTCAAAAGTAGAGAGCAATGTAGGCATGTGTAGTGCTTTCAATGACTTTTTCGCGTCGGTTTTTAATGGAGATAATGATATTCGATATACGGGTGTTGCATGGGGTAATAAAACGCTCAACGATATTCAAGTGGAAGACGTGGAGATCCTAAATCTTCTAAGAAATGTATGTGCAAGCAAAGCACCAGGACCAGATGATATCTATCCCAGGGTTCTCAGGGAAGGTGCTAATGAATTGTTGGGGCCAGTCGCACAGATATACAGGAGTAGTGTTGCTGAGGGTATCGTCCCGAGAGATTGGAAACTGGCTAACGTTGTTCCGATATTTAAGAAGGGTAGTAGAGAAGTGGTGTCTAATTATCGTCCAGTGAGTTTGACGAGCTCCCTCTCGAAAATTTTGGAAATTATCATCAAAAGGCAGTTTGTGAAGTGGATAGACGAGAATAATGTATTGTCGGATAATCAGCATGGGTTCAGGAAGGGAAAGTCATGTGTAACTAACCTCCTTTGCTTCTATGATTACGTGACTAAGGCTTTGGGTAAGAGCAAAAATGTCGACGTTGTTTACCTTGATTTCCAGAAGGCATTCGATCGGGTCCAACATGGCAAACTCTTGAAGCGTTTACACGAGATTGGAATAGGGGGCAACTTGCTGAATTGGATAGAATCGTGGTTAAGAGATAGGTCGCAACGAGTTATGGTGAACGGGGAATTCTCTGGTTGGACAGACGTCACAAGTGGAGTTCCTCAGGGAAGTGTCCTTGGCCCCATACTTTTTTCACTTTTTATCGATAAACTCGATCAGGGTATCGATGGAATTACTAGCAAATTCGCAGATGATGTGAAGCTAATGGGGGTAATCGGGAATGAAAGCGATAGGGAGTTGCTCCAGACCAACTTAAACAAGATTGCAGCATGGGCAAATGAATGGAGCATGACGTTTAGCGTAGATAAGTGCATGGTCGCTCATTTTGGTTCGAACAACCCACGGTTCTCTTACGAGTTGAATGGTGTCACTATCCCGGATGCAACTAGAGTCACCGATTTGGGAATTCTCATTGACGAGCGACTTAAGTTTTCTGAACATTGTTCAGCGGTTGTCAAAAAATCGAATAGAATGCTTGGTCTCATTTTCAAAAAGGTCTCTTCGCGTTCTCCTAAAGTCATTCTTCCGCTTTTTCGAGGCTTAGTTCGTCCTGGACTGGAGTATGCTGTAAGGTTTTGGAGACCATACCTACAGAGGGACATAGACTTGGTTGAAGGGGTGCAGAGAAGAGCTACGCGTGTCCTTATTGGCACACAGGGCTTGAGTTATGAAGAAAGACTTCATTTTTTGAATATGTTTACATTGGATGAACGCAGGTGTCGAGGAGATATGATCGAAGTGTTCAAAATTTTCAATGGGATGGATAGGATGGACCATGAACTTTTAGTACACCGCCAATCGACTGCTTTTACAAGGGGACACCAGTATCGATTGGTGAGGGACAATGCAAGGTTATGGTGTCGCAGGGAATTTTTCTCCAATAGGGTTGTTAATAAATGGAATAGCTTACCCCCGGAGGTAGTAAATTGTAACACAATTGACACGTTTAAAAAGAAATACGATAAACATGTTGGGGTAAATCGAGAAGCTATCCATTCTTAGAATAAGACAACCATAAGTATTCTTTATGGGCATTGTATAATATTTTATCATGTGTATATATTGTTTGTAATTTGTGTTAATTGCATTTTTAATTGGGTTGCTGTATTTTTGAAACATATGACAACCATATTTTTATGGGCATCTTTTTATCAGCCACCTCGCTGGGCATTTTGCCTGTTGTGGCGTTGTATTTGTATTTGTATTTGTATAAACAAAAAGTTATCCGACACAGTGAGCAAAGTAAAACCTTTACTTTTTAAAATACACAGCGAAATAACAATGGATGAGGTAATTCCATTTGCTCTCATTCCTTTAAAATTGAGATTCTCAAGCCAGGAAAAACTTACCAAGACGTTGATAAGTGATTATAATTTTATTTAATTATAATTTTTATCATAATTTTTCAGCTTTGACATCTGGATAAATATTGCATTTAAAAATATAGAATTTTTCGCAAATGACTTCTTGTGACATGTTCTACATATCGCCAATCGGAAGATTTAACACATGGATAAGATTTTAATTCCTTTATTCTTTTGTGTTTACGGCCCCTCACAATATTGCGACATTTTAAGCCACAGCATACGATTTAAAAGTAGTTTTTTTTAAATTGTAATTGTACTTATGCTTCCAATATTAACGGTCGCAAAGATAGTCCTGTGGCGAAACAATATGAATGACCGAGTAAATGAGTATCATTGGTAATAAGAACCGTCTTCAAATTACACTAGACAAGAAATTTTGGAAATTTTTCTGCTAAAAACAGTAATTCAGTGAGCTGAACATGAATATATTACAAAACAGCTAGGTTTCCTCTTGTTTTCTTGGTGATTGCACATTTAAGACATACGCAGCAGTACAATACATTGAAACGCAATAGAAAAAATAATAAATGTGCAAAGTACAACATAAACATATAGAAACCTCGGAAATATGCAGAAAAACAATATTAATATAGGCCTACACAAAAACACAACGCGAGTACATAAAAACCGAACAAAACACGAAAATCAACCAAAACGATGGAAACACGAATATATTCAGCGCTATGGTTTATTCATTTTTAACATGGTAAAATCTCCAATAAAAAGACGAATAGAAGTTTTTCATGATGATATTCGTTTCGGAATTATCGATTATCATGTCGAATTTCCGTTGTCAGCTTTCATGTCGGCCGCAATTTCATTGTTGTCCACAGACACCTCTGGTAAAGTACTTTTTGTAACACTGTACATGACGTCTCCAAAAAAAAAAAAAATATTCGTTGACAGAAATTTTCACGGTGATGTTCGCGCTCAGCAGATCAAAACTATTCATAACCTTGTGTTTTCATGTGGAACGCACTTTAATTGCTGCCCACAGATAACCACTCATAAAGCACTTTTCTCATAATTTACATGGTATTATCTCGAAAACAAGAGCCCACAATAAAACTTTTTCACGGTGATGTTCGTGTTCAGCATGTCAAAATTATTCGGAATTGTATATTTTCATGTAGGACGCAATTTCATTGTTGTATTTGAAAAATAATTTTCCCGATGTATAACGAATATTAACACAAAGGCATGTTATTTTTTTCTCTAATTTCCAGAACATGTTATGCTATGCTCCTCATAGTTTGCGCAATAGCTACATTCGTGGACGTATTCTACACTTACGAGAGAAAGAAGCGGGGCAGCAAGACTTTCTTGGAAACACGTAAGTTTCAAGCATCTAGCATCGTTTCTAATCTTTGTTGACAACTCTACGATCAAGGACGTAATATTGCGTCCTAAAACCAGTGGAATAAATTCAAACAAGTTCTCCCTGTTTCTTATCTTCTCTCATCATCGCGAATCTTTGTTGCAACCCCACATTTTTTGTCTTGGTTTTTTTGTACACTCCCTGATAATGATTTCTTTCTGATAATCTTTCTTAGAGCACCCGAATATTTTTGCCAATCGCTTGTAAGCGAAGGGGGGTTAAAGATGTTCAATTGGTGTTCATGAATAAAAAATAGTTTGGGACATCAAACGTAATCATTGCATATACAGGCATCAGTATTTAATGTCATTTATTGAAAATAACAGATAAACGGAAAAGTCACAACATTTTTTGGATCTTTGGGTGTGGTGAGAGCAGCACGATCATGGAACTAGAAAAATAACTCCGGTCGTATTTCAGTCTTGTTGGTTATTTAGAAACTGAAAAATTCAGACATCGGGAATTTTCACTTCAAAATATGGGCGACAGATGGCATCACCAGTGGAGCACTAAACACGCACAACTCTGACAACATAAAAAAAATAAGGTCGCACATACTACTCAAAAATGACCAACGACTAAGGCAAATAATAAGAAATACTAAAAAATTCCTTATTCATTTCGACTCGCTATGGGTGCCGTCTTCAGAGGAAAAGACTATCACGATCACAGAGTATCCCACTTGGATTGATTACCAAATCTTCAATCTCGGTTGCTCAACCGTAAAGAAAAATCTATACGTCTGTGCAAGTCAAACATCGGGGCAAGAATGAAGCGAAGCGCCTGCGTGTTAGTCTTTTGCAACAACCTGATTGGCTGCTTGCAAAACGGCGCTATCGTAGGTTCAAATTCCAGGAAACGAGAGATTCTCACAAAGTCCACGGGCGATTTAAACTTCTGCGAAGGCACATACATTCGCACCTTCAAAGTAAACGACAATAAATCAACACCACCGGTCGCAGCACTCTATTTTCTAAGAATTTAACTTTATTTTCTCAAATGCTTTTTATGGCGTATTTCTTTTGAAATTCCAAAAAGTTGCATATATACAGTCCAGTACACTTATAACATAACCCGGATATAGCATATACAGTGGATCGCTGTTTCCTTACCGCATGCTATTCTAATCAATTTCTGTTAATTTAAATGCTATTTGAAGAGTAAGAACTTAAAATTTCTCTTTAAGAAATTCATTGCGACCCACCCTCTAAGTCATATATGATAAACCCTTCACCCGCAGACCAAATGTGACCCTGAAGATTATCTGATGTAGCTCACCCCCCCCCCCAAACCTAATTTTGTAAAAATGAACTAAGCGGCACATTTACAAATCGCTTAAACGACCGTGGCACATTTTCAGATCACTGAAGTAGGCCTCAAAAGATCACTTCCACATTCAAAGATCACCTAAGTAACCCGCGACACAGTAACAGAACACTTAAACGATCCGTGGTACATTTAGAGATCCCTTGAGCAGCACTTAAGCGGCAGCATGTGGCACAGTTTTAGATCACTTAAAAGGCTCCCAGTGCGGTTCTACATTGCTCAAGTTACCCGCGGAACATTCCCAGATTATTAAGTGATCCGTGGCATAATTACGGATCACTTGAGTAATGCGTGGCACAGTTCCATAGCACTTAAGCAGCCCGGACACATTTCCTGAGCACTTGAAGGACCCATGAAACATTTAGAGATCACTAAAGTGGCTCTGTGGGGGATTTATCAATAGGGGGAATGTTAGTTCAGGTGCCCAATAACTATCGAACGGTTGTTTTTCCCCGTTTTTTGGCGCACCGAATAAGATGCAATTAAGAATATTTCATATCTCCATAAAGGGTGGTTGATGACGTAAGCATTATCCTAACCCCCCATCGATGCTGACGTAATACTTGAATGACCCGTAATTGCCACATCGGAACTAAAAGCTTGTTAAGAACCCGAGATATATTTCGGCGTGACCGAAACAAAGCAGGTCAAGTGTGACGAGATATCTCGAGAATGCCGGTGTAAAAAGGCTAGGGTTAGCAACCGTCCTCCTTTTTGATGTCATTTCAAGTGTCCTCCTCAGTGGCGTACCCAGGTATTTGTCAGTGTGGGAGCGAAATATAATCGGGGCGCCTTATTCTTTTCCTGATTTAGGCACAATAGCCGTTAGTCAGTTTCAGGAAGATAGGCACCAATTTTGGCAGAATTTTGATTGGGACGCCGCCACCCCCCGAGTGGACCACTGGTCCTCCTACGTTTCGGAAAATTCGAATTTTTGTCCGCATTTTCAAGTTTCTGGGATTATATTATTTTTCATATTTTTCTGGGGAAATTTTTTTCTCCACTCTGAAACATAACATTATATTTCTTCATTGATACGAGTGTTTTTGTTTTTTTTTCCCCACGCGCATTCACCAATAGCCATCGAAATTCCCAGAATTTTTGCTGTTTCGGCTTTTTTTTCTAGCGGTTCTGTTTTGGAGTTTGGAAAAATTATTGTTGAGGCTGGCTTTATTGGTCGGAATAGTGGCGCCATCAATAGAGAAAATTGAGATAAGTGACGTCACCAAACGTGCGTGCGCAGACGTCCTACTGTCTGAGTCTTCGGATCTGGTCACTTTATCCATGCTGGAAACTCTAGTAAGGGCTAAGCAGGGTGACCATAGATACAGTTTTTCCCGAGACAGTCCCGGTTTTCGTTCTTTTTCTGGCCGTCCTGATTTTTTGGCAAAAGGCCCGATTATAGTATGATAATTACAACTGTGAATTAGAACATATTAATCTTACAAATTTGTGTTGTTGAACGTTTTATTTCGTGGAATTCATTTTAATCCACTGCAATTTGCAGCAACGCTTCGTTTCACGCCAATGCGATTTTTCTGTAATTCCAGCAATATTTGGCAACTTTGCGTAATTTTAGCGTCGTTCTTGGCAATAATTGGCGATGTCCCCTATTTTCCCGTATTTGGAATTCCGATTTCCCGTATTTCTCTCGAGGAAATATGGTCAGCCCAGACCTAAGGGAAAATGTAAAATCATTATCTCACTGATGCTGCCATCTATGTGCGACTACTGCAAATTACAGAGAAATCTATAATACAGTATTTTTTAATATTCATTTATGCAGCATTGATCAATCTAGACTAGGTTAAGCTTTTTTATTTTTTTTGAGCATCGGCTTGGGCTTTCGCTCAGAAAAGCAATATTTACAACCTCTACAATCATCAAAATTATATTCTCTGAAGATTCACAGGTGCTCCAAAATACTTCAGACAAACCGACCTGCACGCTGATCTTCAAATTCCATCCGTCTAACAAATATACATATAAGCCCACAGATGGCTCCCCTGAGCCAGGCCCGGGAGTTAAAAGTATCATTCTGGTCTGGTCTGGTTACAAATTTATAAGCTGGTCAAAAAGTACTTTGAGAAGCAAGATGCTTCAAAAGTGGATGTTATCAGCTCAGCATCCAACTACCCAGCTGAACAGAAATTAGCACAGCTAAGACCAAGGTATTTCTTGGTTACAAATTTTAGAAAGGAATTTTAATTGCCATAGAACAAGCAATAATGGTTAATCATACTGAAGTTATGATGTTGAAAATACCGTGCATTTTTTATTGATAATGTACCAACAGCATAGTATATAGATAAATATTAATATAAATAAACTACATCAATTTTTTTGTAAAATGCTGCAACTGATAGCAATGTAAAAATATTTAATGTAAATACATTCATTCACTAAATTGATTATTTATTGTAAAATTTGAAAGGTATACGATATGAACGCGTTGGGAATTATATAACCTATCAGCATATATAGATTTTTTTAAATCTAATATAATTGTCAGATGTGCAAAAGTTACATAATATGATTCATATTACATCAAATGATTCTGATTGTATGAGGGGGGGGGGGGGCAGGGCCGTCTTAAGGGTATCATGGGCCCCCGGGCCAAGTGGTTTTTCGGAGGCCCCATCTGGTAAATTCAAGAAAATTTCAACCGGATATCATTTTTGTGGGGCCCCTGGCCCGGGTGGGCCCACGCGTTAAGACGGCACTGGGGGATGTATTCTGTAAATTCTAATAACCATTTGCAACCTTCCACTTTAGTTTATTTATTTATTTTTCCTAATATGTTTGTCAAATACTCAAAAGTCACATTAAATGGTTCTGATGGCATTTTTGGGGATTTCATGTATATACACATATCACCTTTCTCTGAATGGAAATTATACTGTAAAAGATGCTGTAAACTTATGTTGTGAAACATTGGTTAAATTTGTAATTTGTAACGAAGTAAATCACTTTAGTGAAATTATAATAGTGAATTACTTTAGTGAACACTTTAGTGAAATAATTTCACTCATAGTTAGAAAAACTGGTGGCAGATGGCAGCACTACACATAACAAGCATTACAGAGAAACAACAAAAAACTTCACGGCAGGTTTCACTACACGTACACGCACATTCCCGCATGTACCGATTCGTTGGGGGGTTCCGCGGGGGGGGGGGGGGTGGTGGTGTAGTAGTAGTAGTAGGTAGGGCCTCCAAAGGATGGCTCGGGGATCCATGATGTTCTTAAGTCAGCCACCTCGTTGGGCAATTTGCCTGTTGTGGCGTTGTATTTGTATTTGCATATTTAATATTGTGGATATTGAGAATATTTGCATGTTCGGGATTTATTTTTGAAAATATGTATGATCTGAGAGAAGTAGTAAAAGATGTTTTAACTTCTGCAAATTGTTGAGAATGTAAATCAATATACTAATATCGTATTGCAGTAGTGAGAACATTTTATATAATATTTTTAAAAAAATCATCGATGATTGTTTTTAAGCAATCATTTTGCCATTGACTGATCAATATCTCTACCTAAGTAGAGAAACCAAGACGGAGAAGACGAGAGCTCGGTGCTTCGCATCAACTATCAACGGCATCGGCATTTACATCAATGTAATATTGGGCTTTTCCAAGGTGGAAGGAGAATAGCTCTTGAGCTCGGTACTCTGTATAACGTCCAACGGTCACGGTCATTAATGCTTTTCCTAGCTGAGTCTGCACTCAGCAAGAAACCACGATCCACAATTCAAGATAATATCTGTTTCTCGTACGACTGCTAAAGACCTATTTAAAGCAATCGATTGTTATTTCGTTGAAAAAGGAATTCACTGGTCAAAATGCGAGGCTCACCACAGAAGGAGGAAAATCCACGAAAGGTTGTTACTCAGGCCTTCGTGCAGGCGTGGCAGATGTCACCCCCGAAATGGAATGGACTGCTGTATTCACAGATAGAGCCTTGCATCTCGAAAACTTTGCCTCGAAATTTGCGAAACGTTCTTGATGAAGCGGTCTAAGTTGTCAAGTTTATCAAGGCGAAGCCTACCAACTCCAGGTTGTTTAAACTGCTGTGCGCACACATGGACAGCCTTCACAACACTTTGCTATTGTCCACCGAAGTTAGGTGGTTGTCCCAGGGTTAAGTCCTGATGTGACTGTTCGAACTTCGGCACAAGGTAGCCCTTTCTTTGGAAGTGTTCGAAACACTTCACGATTTCCTGTCACAAGCAGAGCAAAAATTAACCATTGGTGATAAGATAATTGAGCACTTAGAAGGATTAAAGTACTCACTTGAAAAAAATTTTCAGAGCGTAAATGGGTGATCGGTGGAAACCTAATCCTTTGAAAGAAGACTATTTTCAACCGGCTTTTTTCATTGTCCATTTCAGAAAACGTGAAATCGCATCATATACCACTACGAAGAACCTCTTCTATGGCGGAATGATGGACCTAGTCAGTTTTTGGGCGACAACAGTCGTCACCTAGTCATTGACGAATAGAGTGAACTTTTTAGAAAAGCCATAATGTTTGTGTTGCCGTTTGTTAGCACGGAGCTTCTTGAACGGGAGTTCTCTTCGTATACTTATATAAAAAATAAATATAGAAGCAAATTGAACGCAGCACCGGATTTGAGTTCGTATTTATACTCTTTTGAGCTTAATTTTTCAAAACTTTGAAAATTTAATTCACCATTTACCTTTTCATGGAAGTTTTCGGAATCTGTAATGCGTGAAACAGATCGGGGGGGGGGATGCCTGGAGGATTCCGAGGTTGGGGTACAAGGACTGAAAAAGGTTGGGAACCGCTGCCCTAGACCCTCCTATCGAGAGGGGCCAGCTGTCCCCTTTCTTTTATCAGTAAGCAATGATAGATCACCTCGTCCACTTTTATACTCCCTCAATGCTCTTTTCTTTTCAAGACAAAGGTTACGCACGCCATCCGTGAACCATTATAACGAGTTTGATTTTATTTGTTTTACGACTTTTATCTTTTAAATACGTAATTTATTCTTCTTACATTTACAGATTTGATTGTACGTTCCCTGAGGTGTTTCTCGGTTGTTTCCAATCTTAAAAAGGTTCTAGACGTCAACGCCGGGAGTGGAAAGCTAAGATGTCTACACGGTATTCGGTTCTATTCGATATGTTGGATCATTCTTGGACACACGTACTTCCACGTCAACTTTGCATCTCTCAGTAAGATGTCGTCAATACGATTTTTCGCATTTTATTTACTCGATTTTCTCAGTATACGAAACGTTTTCAGACGTTATAACTCTTTTCGTTCATATATATCACAGGAAACTTGAGGTTGACTTTAGATTTCCTACAGAACACTTCTTTCAATATCATATCCAACGCCACGCTGGTCGTAGACAACTTCTTCTTCATCAGGTAAGTGATTACAAACTGTTTATCGTTATACACGTCTACCGTTCTACCACGTCTAATGTACAGAAAAGCTATTCCTTGTGCGAGCATATTCTGGGAACAAACCTGTGTTTTCGGTAAATCGCGATTGAATTTTCGGAGTGCTATTCGGGATCGACTCTACGTATCAGTCTAATCGTGTTCGGGAAATTCAATTCCGTTACGCAATTTACCGACAAACAATTCATACACAACAGTGAGTCAGTGAGAAGTAATTAAGTGAGGAAATTAGCAAGTCAGTTAGTAAGGGAATGAGCAAGTAAGGTGTGTGTGTGTGTGTGTGTTAATGAATGAGTGGGCTAGTGCTTTGAGGACTAGCAAGTACTCGCAGTCGGTCACTTGCTCAGGAAATAACTCAATCAGTCACTCAATCGGCCACTCACTCAGCCACTCTTTTGTTCGTACATTTTCTCAGTCGGTCACTCTGTCACTCACGTATGCATTTGGTCATTCAGTCCGCCAGTCACTTCCTCACATTTTCGCTCTCTCATTCATTCCCTGATATTCAGTTACCACTCACTCACTGGTGAAGGACTGTTGCCGGAAAATTTTTTCTTGGTGAATTTTCCTTTCGGGAAGTGTTGTAGGTGGATTTTCCTTTAGGTGAATTCTTTGGCGATGAATTTTCGGTATTTTAATTATTTCTCGGTATATTTTCACAGCAATAAATTTTCCGTTGATGAACATTCCTTTTGGTGAATTGCGTGGTGGTGAATTATTGGCGGTGAATTTTCCGTAAATCCAGTCTAATTACCTATCGTATAGGTAATTTATGATGATGCACCAAGTGAAATATTGGATGGTGAATGCCTTTTTGCCACTCATTAGCTCTTTGTCAACGGTTTGCGTATTGCTAAGAGCAGTAAAGTTTAATAGAGTGCACAGGGATCTTAGATTAGTTACAATACAACCCGTATGTAACTTTCTTTGAGAACCGAGCACAACTCAGGTCTATCACCCTCTATGGGCGATTTACTACCCAGTGAATTGTGCCGGAAGTGTAACTGTGTGTGTACCTGACAGTCTGAGTGCGTATGTAGTACTGTGTTTGATTTTTCAGTGCTGCCATCTATATTTCAGAAGTGAAGTGATTGATGTGTTATGACTGAATTTCATTTGTACTGTTTGTAGGCCTGCTGCTCTCTGTGGCGAGACTTTTTAAAGGGGAGATCGGCCGACCCGTATGTAGCAGGATATTTTCGTGTTTCTCTATTTTTGGCCACCCGTGCTATTTTTATAGAATAGCCTCGTTTTTGTCCCGTATTTTCCTCGAAGCGTACTCAAATCTGTAAACCTAGCTCAAATCGTTGATAAATATATTTCTCTTATATAACATTATGATGGTTATGAGTATAAATATGAATATATGCCATATGTGCAAAGTTCTTTTTTTCTTGAAATATAATTGAAATCGCAACGATTTCAATTAACCCTAACTTTCCCGCCTATGCGCTATATTTTTCGCAATTCCAGCCCTAATTGGCAATGTTTATTTACACTTTTAGCAATTTTTTTCGGCGAGAATTGACCCTAAGAACTTCCGTATTTTTGTCGCATTTTTAGCATTCGCAATTTTTTTTTTCTACAAAAATGTGAGGAAACAAATCCTTTCCACTTCTTATGGTGTTATTATTGATGAATGAAATTTTCACATGAATATTATTTGATTATACGATGGTATTTTTGCTCGAAGTGGTGGGATTGACATACGCGGATTACACGCAGGGAAATACTTCGAATGCAATATTCTCATATGCTATCGAAAATTTCCGAAATAACTGTAAGTAATTTCTAATCTTTAGTGGACTGCTGATGACTTTCGTCACATACGAGGTGGTCAAGAAGACAAAGAGGACACCCAAATTCTGGCAGTACATTATCCATAGATTATACAGGTTTGTACAATATTACACACTTTCTACGCACTAATGCGAACCGAAGGTCCCGGTAAAATAAGTTCGATAAAATAAGAACTGAACGTCCCGGGTCCTAACAACATTTTTTTGGGGGGGTTCTTGATTTCTTATTTTGAGGGAAGAAAAATCGATCATCTAAACAAGTGGCATATAGAGTTACAGAATTTACAGAAACGCATCATCAAATAATATCAAGAGTTGGTAAAAATATTAGTGGTATTTAGTATATATTATACAGGGTGTCCTACAAGTGCTTAAAGAGGCCTTTATCTTGCCAACCATCTTTCGTAGCGATATAATTTCAATTTTACCCTTTAAAAGCGGCAACTAGAAATCTAAATCACCCTTCAAAATGCCATATCTATTTGAATAAAGTAGGCTTTCTTCCGATTTTCAGCAGGTGCAAACTAAGGGGTATAAGGGAACAGTTCTCCTCTGTTGAGAAATCAACTTCACAAAATATTCTGTCTTGTTAATGCTTAAATAAGAGCCTTTTATAGAGTTGAGATGTCTCGTCATTGTCGCTTAAATGGTTAGAAAATGCTCGAAATGCGTTCAAGGATTGCCTTGCGTCAGTTTTGAGAGTGACAATACACTGCGTCACAAAATAAAAAAATTTAAATTTTTATACTGCCCACCCCCCCATCCTGTTCTCTGTCTTCCACTTAGAAAGTTGTTGCTCTGTCTCTCCTTAGGCCAACAATAAAGTTTTCAAGTTTTTATGTGCAATATTCGCTGATACATTTGAATTCAGAAATCGGAGAAAAATTAAGAAAGAACAATTAAGATTCGATTAAAAAATCGAACGGAAAACTCTTCTTTCCATCATTAATGCCATCCGTGGGTTCAATTCCCGGTAGGAAAATTGTACGTACTGTTTTTCCGCGTGTTGAAGCTGCGTAGTGCCGTGTGTGTTGATCCGGCTCAAGAACGAACAACGCAACTTTTTTTCTCCAAATTTCACCCGACATTCCCCAAATTCACCCCCCGAGTTCACCTCGACATAATACTTGAAAGTCTATTGGTTTTATAGTATTTCTTTCTCTCATTTACATCTATTTTTTTTCTTTCACGGCTCTCTGTGGCCTCCGTAATCACCTGTCGCGGCTCCCCTTAAAATTAATTTTCCTTCATCTACTACCACAAGGGTGTACCATCGGTTGAGAATCACTCCCATGACAGAGGCATATTCACAGGCGGATGGCTGGTCTTACAAATCAGAGTGGAAGGAGCAGTGCCGTAACTAGCCATTATTGTGCCATGAGCAAGAATTTGCATTTAGGCCCCTTTGGCCTATTCTTGGGCCCAGAATGACCCGCCTTCCTTAGCCCCTCCTTCCAAGTGGATCCTGTGTGGGTGCACCTGTTACACCTGCCTACTTACGGCACTGGGAAGAAGGATGGCAATACACTAAATATACCTTTTGTTATGAAGCTACTGCCTCCGGCATGGTCTATTTCAATAATCCCCATTTCACGGAAACACCCATTTTGGGAAACATTGGATCTTGAGCCTAACGCAGAGGTTTTCAACCTTTGACAACCAGTGCGTGAGACAAAAATAAAATTTCCATGAAGCCCAATAGCCAACGTCAGAAAGTAGTATCTCTGTTCACACAGTGACATCTTAAGGAAGAGGTCTTCAACCTTTTTCTAGTCGCGAGCACTGCTTGCACCCATCATCAAAAGAAGAGCACCGCTTACGCGAAGTTTGGCATACCAATGCATGAAATCAGGATGATTTTAATCCATCAATGCAATTTGTACAAGTTGTTTACTTGGGACGTTGATCAAGTGCTCGCGAGCACAAAATCTGATACTAGCATCCAGCACTCTGGCCTCCATTGGGAGCATCTTGGTGCTCGCGAGCAACGGGTTGAAGAGGCCTGCTTTAGATGAATGATGGTTAAGGAGAAGACATTATTTGATATTTCTTATGCTATTGACGTTTTTTTCATTATGAACAGGGTAACCATACGTAATCAATTATGTATAGGTTGTATCTGAATTTTCTGGCCGTCCCGACGTTTTTTGCAAATATGTCCCGGTTTTTCACGTATTTTCAACGAAGCCAACTTGACATTTTATTCTTCAAATCAACGATTAAAATTATCTTCCTAACTCAGAAATTACGTTACCATAATTACGAATATAAACAAGAATATTCATGGGTTTTTTTAATTCACTGCAATTCGCAGTGGTGCTTCGTTTCCCACGATTGGCGAGTTTTCTTTGATTTTAGCAACAGTCTCTTGAATGAGCAATTTTGCTCTTTTTTTTTGGCGGCAATCGGTAATGTCCCGTATTTAGAGAATCCCAATACCCCGTATTTTCCTCTAACAAATATGGTCAGCCTAGTTATGTACATACAGTACGAGAAAAGATCCAATAATGACTAGATTCGGTTCGAGCAAATTTTTATCCTTGGTGATTCCGCATTGCGCGAACGGAACATGAAACAGTATCCATCAGATTGAGAGATTCCCTGATATTTTCTTTTCTTGGATTTCTGTGTTTTCCTTGTTTTAATCGTGTGAACTGCATTCAACTGCAATGGTGATGGCCGCCTTGAGCTTGCCTTGCGAGTCCTAGTCGCTTTAGTCGGAATCTTCCCGTCTACGTTTTGGTGCGACGGGTTTTTTCTTGGTGGCGGTGGTCTTCGTCGTCGCCTTTTTGGTCGTGCTGGCTTTGGCGGCGGGCTTCGTCGTCACCTTTTTGGTCGTGCTGGCTTTGGCGGCGGGCTTCTTACGAGTAGGGTTTTCATAGTCCGCTTCACTTTCTTCGTTCGGCACCAGGACCTGCTTTTTGGCGGTGGTCTTCTTCTGTTTAGGAGCCTTAGCTGCAGTTGTGGACGATGCCAGGCTCACGGGCGTCTTGCGTTTGATGGTGTTTTCCACGAAATTCTTCGGAATATCTTTGTTTTGTTTCTTGGTGGTTTTCTTCACCTTGAGCGGGCTGACTTTGGCGACGGGTTTCGCGGTAGCTTTAAGCTTTTTGCGCTGCCCGATTTCCTGGTCCACTGCCTCCATTGGTTTGAGTGTCTGCTTCTTAGTGGAGGTCGTCGTCTTTTTGGCTGCCGTTTTCTTTGGAGCTCCAACAGCAGCGGAAGTGGCCCTTGTGGTACTCTTAGATGTCTTACGTTTCTGGATTTTCAGGTCCGGTTCGATTTTCACGACCCTTTTCTTTGAAGGGCTACCTGCAGCAGCAGTGGCACGAGCGGTGGTTTTGGAATTCTTGAGCGGCTTGACGCTTGCCGCGTTCAGCTTGAGCGAGTAGGGCACACCACCCATCTTCGGCAGAAGATTGACGGCGTTCTTGCTTTTGGTGAGCGCAACCGGAGACTCTTGGTAGATGTGGGCGAGCTGGGACCGCGTCAACACGCTGCTATCCGACATATTCACCAGCTTTCGCATTCGCAGGATATTATCGTAACCGATCGGAAGGCATCGATAGTTCCAGTAAAGGTTTGGGCTTTCGACAGGTTTATCCTTGTCCGGTGAACTTTTCTTGTTTGCCATGAATTCTGTCTTTGCCTCTAAACTGCTCTGCGGTTCTCTAACTCTATGAAATTCACACGTACTAACTCTCTCCTCTGTTCGATGTTCTGATAATCTAATGAATAATTTCGAATCTAAATGTTTTGTTCCCATTGTTGAAGATACTGTGCTGTTTTTCCGTCTTTTAAACAGTGAATATCAGCAATCGACAATGCTCCATTTCAACCATTACAATTACAATCCATGCCACTTAATGTGATCACATCGGGACTCGGGGGGGAGGTTTCTGATGAAAATCACCAAATGATAACTATTTCCGAAAAAAATCCAGTTTTCAAGTACACTGACCATACATCCAGTTTGATCGAACGGTACATATGGCAAACGGTATTGGTAAAATGGACAACTCTGTTTTTCTTTCCTACATAATTGGTTGCAAATTGCTTATTCACACACACACTTCGGTTTTTTTTTAATTCTAAAAAGGCCTTCTTTTTTTTCTTTTAAGTGAAAAGCCTGCATTTTTTTTTTCAGCCATTAGAAGGCATTTGAATGAAACTGTCTAATGTGTATCATGAATTACTTTTTTAATGCACAATTCGTTCCATAGATCCCTTGAGAAAGTCTCTCGGAAAAAAGAATTTTTAACTGGAAGAAATTGATCAAAAGCTGAAAGAAAGATTTTTTTTTTTCGTCATGTGTTTGCCTTCACTATAGGAAGGCCGTTCAGAAAGCAGCTCCACACGTACGGGGATCACAGCCGAATACTATGGACCGATTACGGATTATGGAAATATTTGTCAACAAGATGAGAGGAGGAAAAGCACCTTCTAGCCTCCTAAATAATCTTGCAACCTGAAACGATAACTAACAGGAGAGAAAATATCATTGTTCATTTTAATTCCTAGAGATGGTAGGACTCTAATAAACTTGTATATTTCTCAACTATTCGGCAATTCGAACCAGAAGCTAGTGAATATCCTATCGCCCGAGTGGCGCAGTGGTAAGATGCTCGTCTTCCACTATGGAGGTTGCCCTCAAGGTCCATGGGTTCGAATCCAGCCGAAAGCACATCAGAAAAAGTTCAAAGGGTGACCACCGATAGATGGAGCCTTCATTTTCCACCCAACTCTACTAGTTGGAAATTGCCACATGGAGATATAAGGCTGGAGTTGATGTGTGCGGTGAAGTAGTGAAGGTGCTAGTAAGTCCCCACTAATGTTCCTGAACGCCATTTTCTGTTTCAAATTTGCAAAAACTATGATTTTTTTTTATCCGCTAGCAGCAAGGATTCTTGAATTCGAGAAACTATCTTGAATTCGATCGTACTTTATTGGACACCCAGGGCCATCTTAACACACGAGTCTCACCAGTACCTGCTAGAGATAGACCTCCGCAGCCTTCTTGTGACGTCAGTAAGTAGTCCATTTTCCCTCAGAATATTCAGGAGAAAAAAATCCCCTTGCGCGTGCAATATCATTGTTGTGAGGAAAAGAAATGATCGGGCTCAGAATTGGCGATTTCTATGCCCCACATCCAGTCACAATGTGGTATTTGTAAGCCAATGAAAAAGATTCTACACACACACACACACCAAAATAAAAGAAGAAACGAAATAGGATGCCGTGTTTTAAAATGTGGCAAACTTGCTAGGTAGTCTGAATGAGGTTTATAGCAAACACTGCAGAGGTCTTCTATCTCTAGGTGGTACTGGTCTCACCTGCACCTCCTAGAGATAAAAACGTCCGCACGCTGCTTGTGACGTCGGCAAGTAGTCCATTTTCCCTCAGAATATTCAGGAGAAAAAATCCCTTTGCGCGTGGAATATCATCGTTGTGTGGAAAAGAAATGATAGGGCTCAGAATAGTCTGTCTATGACCCATATGTAATCACCATGCAGTATTCGTGACACAAACAGGAAAAATCCTACGCCAAAATTAGAAGAATCGAAATAGGATGCTGTGGTTCAAATTTTAGCAAACTTGCTAGGTAGTCTGAATGACGTTACAACGTTGAACTTGACAACGCGTACGGAAGCCTTCTATCTCGAGGACAGAGGTCTTCAACATTTTTCTTGTCACGAGCACTGCTTGTACCCATCCTCAAAAGAAGAGCACCCTTACGAAAAGTTTGACGGACGAATGCATGAAATCAGAATAATTTCAGTCCTTGAATGCAATTTTTATAGGGGTGTTCAATTGGAAAGTTGAAAGTTGAAAGTTCAAGTGCTCACGAGCTCGAAATCGGACACGAGCACTCTGAGTGCTTCAGGGAGCACTGTGGTGCTCGCGAGCAACGGGTTGAAGATGCCTGCCTTAAAACATAGTTTCCCAAACATTCCGTTCCCCATCGCCTCCTTCTTCAGTAATTTTTTTTTCTCATCACCCCCAACTCAAGCTAACCCATAGGATTCGATGTTATACCCGTGGCTTCTACCTCCCCCCCACGGACCATTTCATCACCCACCAGAGGGCGATATTGCTCACTTTGGGAAACACTGTCTTAGGGTGGATTCAACATCCAACAGGGCCACAGGCTTCGAGTCAAATCGGCAGCTTAACATAATTGGAGAATTTTATTTATTCCGAGCTCATTTTTGTTATTAAATGCTAATTTTCATTATTTCTGAAAATAGTTTTAATTAAATATGATTTCTTTAAGCAATTATTAAATTATTTCCCAATCAAACACGCATTTTCATTAGTTCTGAAATTATTTCCCCACTAAATATGTATTCTTCATTAATTGCGAGAAATTAGGTTTTCGTTGAGTATGCATTTTCATAAATCTTGATCGCTCCCTCTAAAAAATCGAATTGCCCCAGTTGCCCTACCACGAATGCTCTAAATAAGTTTTTGACATAACTTAAAACCAAACTTGCTCTTTTTTGCTAGTATACAGATTGTAATTTTGTCAATTTTTCAAGGTTCATACCCATGCAGATGGCTTTCGTGGGTTTCACCATGATGTTGCCGTGGTTCGGATCGGGTCCCCTGTGGCATGAAAGCATCGATCCTCTAGTCGACGCTTGTAAGAAGGATTGGTGGACCAACATGGTGCTTATCAACAACCTTTACAGGAGCGGGACAAACGGGGTAATAGCATACGTGATTTATTTACCTATTGTATCGCATATAATTCGCAGACATTGGTTTGACATTCACGTGCATGAAGTGATGATGATTCACTCTTGGACCTGTTGTTTTTACAGTGCGTCTCACATTCTTGGTACTTGGCTGCAGATTTCCAAATCTATCTCATCTGCCTTCTAGTTCTTATACCGATATTCAGGTACTTTTTTACTCTTATACAATGAAAGCTTTCCTCAACGATAGTCAATATAACGATAAATCTCCCTAAAATGATATTTTTCAAACCTTGTTTGGAATTACCAGAAGTCTAATATTAAACTCCTCTCGTTTCAACGGTATTCTTTACTGCGATAAATCCCTATATATAGTTTGAGGAGTTTTTACAATTGCTACAACAATATATATATATCATTTCGCTCGAAATATCCTTCAATATATTTTTAAACACGTCGCATATTATATTTCTTCTAAGGACGTCTGATGATATCTAAATTTGATACCACCTGATCATATCGAAAATAATGTATGATACACCAAAGTGTACTGCGACGAACCTCTTTACAGGGCCGTATGAATCTGAATTTTGATTGCCAATCAGTTATAATTTTTTTGCGCCGAAGAAATACTCAAAATTGCTATTTTTTGGTGGCACTTATAACGCTAGTATAGAAAAGATTCATCAGCAGCGTGAGAGTTCGATTGTAGGTGATGATAATTCTTCCTCCTGTCGATATAACAATAATCCCCCTACAACGATACCTTTTCTAGTTTTTATATCGAGTTTTCACTGTACTTCCCCCTTTTTTAGGCGCGATTGTTTTATAAGTGAAATATATATATAAATTGATAACAATTCTAATTTATTTATTGAACTTACTTTGCAGGCATGAGAAAGTCGGATTGATAACAAACGGCGTTCTGTTGGTGGGTTCTATTATCATTTGTGGCTGCTACAATTACGTCAGGCAATTGCCGCCGACATTGCTGTACAGCAATCCTGATCCACAGTAAGTGATCACATGTAGAGTAAGTAAGGCCTTGCAGGGCATTTCACACACGCAGTGATAAATTAATAAATATGTAACTCTCCCTAAGGGTGCAGGCGTAATTTCAAAAAGGCACGTTTTAAAAGTTAATAACAAATCAACTAATTGACATAAAAGGGTACTGTCCAAACTAACATACCCATCATACCCCATATAGATTTTTCTTTGAGAAATTAATAAAGTTCAAATTTCCCTCACAGGTGTCACCGTATAATCAAAATATCATATTTGAATATGAGCTCCCTTTTTATTTCGGGCAACATCTAAACGGGTGAGAGGGTTGAAACATGGTGGTTTTATGCAACGCAAATTGTCATAAACATAAATTATGCATTATTTGTGTTGCGTGATTTTACGTGTTATGTCGAGTTTTCTTGTTTTAAAGACGCACCTGTTAATGAAATTTGAAAACATTTTCTTTCAAAAACAAAAACTCTAGTTTTTATTACTCATTCTGTATGCTTATTTTTAAGGCCTAAAAACGTGAAATTGCGACCATGACTAAGATCTGTTGCGAGACTTGTCAGCGGAGATGGACTCACATTTGCGCCTGAAGATGGAAATCCCCTTCAGCGAACCACCATTGCGCCACCGGTAGGATTCCAACCCAGGTCCTCCTGATGCGAATCCTTCAAGATGCCCACGTGACCGCATAGCGACTGCCATTGGTGCTAAAAATGTTCTCCTTGATAATAAGTCATGGGAAAAAAAAAATTCCGTAACTTTTTACTCTGAACACTCAAGTTTATACAACGCTAGAACTAAAGACAGGGACAAAGGAGGCGGCGGGCAGCTACCAAACTTGAGGAAGTAGCAATTTTGGGGTGGGGGGGGGGAATTGAAAAAAAAGAGGGTTTTTAATTCAAAACATACATTGTTATGGAAAAAAATATTGTTATGGAGGTTGCAAAAAACCAAGTCTGTCCCTCCTGATAAAAATCCCTTGGGCATGATGAAAATGCATTGAACGCGATTTCTGGCTTCCGAATGAATAAAAACTTCCGCAAGTGCTTGGGATGACACTCAGAAACATACCAGAAGGATCCTCTGAGAACATGAAACGTTCACTTTACGAAAAGTTTTTTTTCAAAAAAAAAGAATTCATTGTGAGTGTATAAACTATACCAGGGAAGTATTCACCGACACGGTTTAAACTGTAGTCACAATTTTTGGATAAGAGATCGACGTAGATTGGTGAAAACCCTGAATTTAACCAATCCATGTCGATATCTTATCAAAAAATTGTGACTAGTTTAAACCATGTCCGCTCTGTGAAAAATGAATGTTTTGAAAATGAATGAATTTCATTTTTCAAAAATGAATGTTTTGAATTCCGCTCTGAAGAAAATTCCCACAGATAAAAATTTTCAGTAATAAAAGAAAGATTAAAGAACAGAATTTAATTTATTTCGTCGTTTTCCAGCCCAATGAGGCTATCTGGCAACTTATAAATAGACTTTCTGAGGCGTTGTGAAGGAGGAAGACAAGTTTGTACATGTATGTGTAAAGCATGAGTGTGTGTTTGTGTACACAAAAGCCCAGTCTAACGTCATGTCCAAAGTACAAATGTAGTATGCACTCTAAAAGATCGCAATAGGTGGGGGGGGGGGGGAATTGAAATATTCAATATTTAAAGAAAAAATCGTCGGTAGACAAAAACCATATGTTATACGGTTTATTTAGATTAATTTTACAATTACCAAATTTAAATAGGGGAAGGCCGTGATAAGAGGTGGAAAGGGGCGAATAACCACCCAGGTTCTTTTACAGTATCTGAAACTATATTATTACCAAAATGAAAAGTAACATCTCAACAAATGCAGTGAATCAGTCAAGACAATATTTTAGTTATTCATCAATTTAATATAAATTTTGGGTATTCGAAATTTTAGGAAAAGGGGCCCCGTTCATATCAAAAGATCAATTAAATTTTTCACACAAATCAAAAATCATTGGGGTTGGGGACACCTGGTGAGGGAACCTCCACTGAGTAAATGTACGCATGATTGAAAACAGAGTAAATGATGGGGTGATTCAGAGATTTCTTGTAGTGGTGGTGTAGAGTCCATCGACAGTGGTACCAGGAGAGATGACGGCGAGAGGCAGAGAGGACCTTGCATCCGGGGGGGGGGGGGGAGAGAATATTTAACTGCGACTAGTTCCAACAGTGGTGGTGTCTACGCGGCGTTTGCCCTGAGCAGTGGCGTGAGGACCACATTTCGGAGAGGTGGTTCGATGTTCGGGAGCCCACCGTCCTTCCTCACCGGCCGACGGCATGTAGGTGTCGGAAGAGAGGGGATCCTTCTCCGTGTACGGAGCTGGAATTTACTGGCGAGAGCCGTCCGTACGAGCTGGCAAAAAATCAACCACAAGTCACAAACAAGACGTTAGGGATCAAGAAACGGAATGGAATATTACTCAAAGCGCATGCGCAGAACTTGAATCTCTTCTGTGACGTCCCTTATGACGTTGCGGTGTCAGTCCCAGAATCCTTTGCGTTATATCTAGTCAAGGTTACCACAATAAATAGCTTATCGCATGAACTGTCGTCGCCAAGGGAGAAAGAGATGATCTTTTGTTGCCATTTCTCAAAACAAAAAATGTGGAAAACACGAGAACATAACGAGACGAAAAAATGGCGAACAAGAGAACTGGCAATAGAAGCAGAATGTAATTTTTAAGCCACTTTGCCAATTTTAGACGCCAATTTTAAGGGAACCTCCTACCTTTGCTCACTTTATTGTTTAAGTGCTCCTACGTCACGCGAGAAATCACGCCCATTCGCGCTTGCGCTTTAAGCATTCCATCGTGGTCCCTACCGGCTGCCCCACAAGACCCCCAAACCTGCTCCCTGGAGTATTTATGCTCTCCGAAGCTCTCTCCTCAGTCGGGGTTTTTCCGGATCCTGATAGGTGGCCGCTGCTCACGTGACCGTGACGACTCTTATCTTTTTCTTCTCCTCCGTGAAAGCGCGCCAAACGATTATTCACCGTCGGAAGGGGGGGGGGGGAATGGAAGCTTCTTGTGGAAACAAGAATATGCAAAGATCTTGACTCTTTACATGGAAATTTGAATTTCTGTTGAATTTATGGGGTGACAGTTCTGAGATTTTGAATTTGGATTCCTCATTTTATTTGCCGCCGAATGTTATAACTCATGATCATGGGGAACAGAGAAAATTTACAAAAATGAGGGATTTAATTTTTTCACATGTTAATCAATGGGGTTCTAATTGCGGCAATCAATTAGTGTGGGAGGTGTTCCGGGTGGGGTTACACACATGGTGGTATGGGAAAATTAAGGTGTGACGTGAGGTTTTGTTAAAATGACAAAAATAATATTTTCCGTCACTTCCCTTGAATATTATACAAGAAGATAAAAATAATAACCATCATGATGCAATTAGTGGATATGCGGCGTGTTTTGGTGTGGGGTTTACATCAATAGATGGGGTGAAATAGTGTGTGCAAGTGTGAATTTGTCCATTTCACAATATATATAAAATAATACAACTTTCAGCCTCGCTGAACATCTAATAAATAATAATAATCGAGTAATTAATGACTGTGTAGTGTTTGTTTTTACGTGTGGGCCACAAATACGAATAGGGAGTATTTACGCGTGCATATGTGTATGAAGAATGAATGGAATAAGTAATCAGGTTTCATTTTACCTGTCTCTAAAACACATCACAGAATAATAATAATGACCATGCACCTTCCATTTTTCCCGTTCTCCATAACACATATAATTCATACAATACATATGACATATAGATAACACATACGGATACATGAATGAGTGCAATATACCAGTGGCAAAGTAGATAAAGTGGGATATAATAGGATGACTTATACAGAACAATAAAAATAGAAATGCACAATATAAATGCAGTACATATATTTTCAAATCTATCTCCTCTTTTTTCTAATTCAATTCTTCTTTTAATTCTTTTTTTTTCCTTTTTTTTCTCGAAAACATTTATAACAAAATAATAATAGAAAACATAATTTTCTTTATCAGTAGAGTGTCCAGTCAGAGTGCAATACCTTTTTTAGCCTATGGTATATTGTTCTCTGTAATGGGACGTAATCCACTATCTCATTGAGATGGCCATATTCAGAGTTCTGTAGTTTGTCATAGTGGGTCGCAGATAGCTCCTTGATGAAGTCCAATATAAGGGGTATACCCAGGTCTTTCCTGATGTCAGCTCCACGTATAAATATAGGTGCCCTCACAAGAGACCTTAGGGTCTTGTTTTGCTGAGACTGCAGTTTTTGCATGTTGTTATGACTTGCGTAGGCCCAGACCGGGGCTGCATAAGTCGTAATTGGTCAAAGTATAGATTTATATAGTATCACTTTATTCTTTAGGGAGAAACGAGCTTGAGGAAATGCCATTTGGGAGAGCATGCCTAGGTCTTGGGTGGCCTTGTCCCTGACATAGTCAATCTGCGGACCAAAAGTCATTGGCCGGTCCAGAATACATCCTAGGTATTTTACTTTTCTCACTGGTCCCGCGGCCGCTCCACCGATATAGATGGGAGCGTTTCCTGGGTCCGTTTTTCTTGTGAACCAAATAAATTGGCGCTTGCTGTGGTTCAGCTCAATGGCATTGATGCCACACCAATTCTCAACAGCCTTGAAGATTTTCACGACAATTTTTAGATTTCCTATGATTGGTGAGTATGATGGCATCGTCAGCAAAAAGTGCTATGATTCCTACCAGAGGTGCAGGAATGTCATTGATATAAAGTAAGAAGAGCTGAGGGCCTAAACAGGATCCTTGCGGAACTGAGGCTCTCACTGGGTGCACGTTTGATAATGTTTTTCCAATTTTGACTCTGAAAGTTCTTCCTGAAAGATAGCTATGGAAGAATAATATAAAATGCTCCGGGAAGCCGATCTCGATAAGTTTGACCAGTAGCGTATCATGTTTAGTCTTGTCGAATGCCTTGCTTATGTCGCGACATGCTGCACGGACGTAATCTTTGTAGTTAAATGAGTCAATTATGAATTCTGTCACTGTGCAGTTGGGTTACACAGGAGTGCCCTCGGCGGAAACCATGTTGCTCAGGTCGGATGATGTTATGTTGATTGAGATAGTTATCAAATCGTGTTTTATATATACACTCAAATAATTGAGAGATGCAAGAGAGAAGGCTGATAGGTCTATAACTTTTTGCAATGAGAGGATCAGTAACCATTTTATGAATTGGTTGTTCTTGAATCTGTTTGTCAACTTATGAATACAATCATAATCATTTATATTATTAAAGAACTTCATACCATTTGTGACCAAATTAATTATAATATACCCATTTGAGAGGGTTTTGCCAAATATTCAACATAAGATGAAATAACATTTTGCAAATATTTCATAATTTCGCAGTTATCAGTAATACCATCATTAGCTAAATCATATTTTTCACATATCCATGGTTTGAATTTTTGTACAAATAACTCCTAGTCATTATCCTCATCATCAACAGTATTCTCAGCAAATTTTCAAAAAGCTCAAGTATTTTTACCAACTCAATCTTATCGGAATAGGGGCAATTAAGCGGCATATTTACTGGGAGGCAGAGCGCATACAACAATTTTTCTTGCCCCAGTCGGGCTATCACAAAATGGCGATGAAGGAGGAACCTCGAGCTGCCAATCTCACAGCTCGTTTTCTGCCCAAAAAAAGCAGCAAGTGCATCCAGTTCCGAGGACACTTCGCTTTCACTGCTTCAAGAATTCAAATTATTCGCAAAGACCGGAACCACCATCCAAAACAAGACCGTTGAAAAGAGACGACACTTTCCAGCAGAAGAGAAACTGTTTCACGATGACACTATACGGCGACCGTAAAAACCATTGATACTAGCAAAAGTACCCAGACGTGAAGTATATTTTGATTAGCCCCGAACGGACTTTTCCTCTAACACGCAGAAAGCAGTCATTTCATCATTTTGATGATGACAATTAACGTAATTTTAACGAATTTCCGCACAATTAGAAAAACATAGTTGCGCAGCGATAACGTCTATCGCACTCAACTCCACATAACTAGCAAGCCTTGAAGACAACAATATCAATACTTGATGTTTTATTTATCATTTAATTATTTCAAAGAATTATAACAAATAAATTCCCCAGAAGAATTTTTACGAGGCGCATGTACGGTTGAGTGGTACTTTACAAATTTTCGTTACAAGTCTAAAAAGTAGAATAATATCACTGGAGATCCCCAACGTCACAAATATTCAATAATTACATTTCGATCATAGTTTGTCCAATAGATAGCAGCACTAAAATTTCACGCACTGCGCTAGATACGCACTCAGACTGTTAGGTAGACTGGAGTTGTGCTCGGTTACAATAGAAAATATTCCACATGTGATAGAAGCACCTTACGATCGCAAAGTCAATCTTGAGCGAGGGCAATATGAACTCAAGAAATGCTTCATTGAATGCTCAGGCTGTCCCCTAAATTCATAAATAATTTAAAAATTCATAAGAATTGAAGTATTTGTTAGTTTTGAATGCGGTTTGCGAAAGAGTTATTTTTTCTCACGAAAGGGGGTTTTTTTTTTTTGTACAAAAAGTTCATATTTTTGTTGATAGAGGGCAGTGGACCAAAACAAATCACTGGAAACATACAAATTCCAATTAAATGCTGGGTATATGATTACCAGCTCATTTCTGAATTTTCCTGTCACTGGCGCTTCATATGGTTTTCATTATGATGTTGATATTGGTAGGAAAAAAACACTATTAGGGTGAAGTTGTTTTACCTCAGCCACGAAATAGTGGCTGAAAGTTTACGAATGTTTCGAGTATAGGAGAGATTGAAGAATAATTCTGCGAAGGAATCCTGTTTTCCCCCTGGTTTTCTTGTTTTCGTGCAGGGTCCTCTACCGACAAATATATGAGTCGATTTTTTTTTCTGTACTGAAAAAACCCTGTTTGTGGGAATAACTTTTTCTCTAGCCGCATTCAAATAAAGAAAATCCTTCAATTTTAATGAATTTTTAAACTACTGTGTTTATAAATTTATAGTTAACCCTGTGCAATGCAGTTTTTATATTACAGTCGAATCCCGTTATAACGAACTCCAAGAGACCGGAGAAATCACTTCGTTATAACGAAATTTCGTTATAAAGAAATTCCATTTTTTTTTGCATTGTTCGTATTTAAACTTATCTGGAGGATTACAAACATGTTCGTTAAAACGAGATTTTTCACTATATCGGCATTCGTTAAAACGGGATTCGACTGTATTAATCCTAACGTTGATTGTTTCGAGTGAAAATACAAATATCCGATGGTTTAATGTATATAGGGTATGCTTTCATTTAACTTCTCACTCGTTCAACAGGCAGAGAATAGACCTGATGATGGAAGTGTATTATACTCCATACTCTCATTTACCAGCGTATTGCCTCGGTATGTACATCGGCCACTATCTCCATTCACCGTGGGCAGATAAGAAAATTCCAAAGGTATGTTTGATGTATAAATATATATTTATGCACATCTCAACAGGTAAGCATTGCTCAATTATAGAGATGAACAAGAGACGAGAAACAGATGGGAGAGATGGCCTATATTAAAACACTTCAATAATCACATATCATAACTTTCGAGAAATTCTCATACGTAGTTGAATTAAACCAATCGCGGGTTTCAAAGGACACTGATTATACAAATTGCTCATCTCAAACATAGCGGACCGTCGCAAAATATTTGTTCAGGGGTTTAGGCAGGTGAAAAGTTCGCCGAACAGATCAATTTAGAACTGGCACAGGAAACTCTACAACATAGTTTCCAAACCTTTTTTGTCCCATCGCCCCCTTTTCTTCAGAAATTTTTTCTCCCAACGCAATCTAACCCATAGGATCCTATGTTGAACCCGTAGCTTCTACCGTCCCCAGGGGGCGTTAACGCCCACGTTGGGAATCACTGCTCTACAAGCTGAGGAAGATCACAATCAATTACATTACTTACGATTTTATACAAATATCGAAGGTAACTTCTTCTTCTCCGGTATTCTAATGATTGAAAAAAAAAAAAAAAAAAATATCGCCCCACAGCAAATTCATTAATGTGAATTTTGTAATTGCCTATAAAACATGTACCGGAAACCTGTTCTGGACTCGTTCTAGCATCAGGGAGTATTGATTGTTGCTTGCACTCCATATAATACCGCAGTACTCCGGTTTCGGGAGCACATAAACTCTGAAAAGTGTCGCAATTGATTTGAAATCGATGCTGCTCTTCACAACAAATCCTAACAGTTTTAAGCACTTATTTTTGAGATCGTATATATAAGTTTCCCAACCTTTTTTGTCCCATCGCCCCCCAACGTAATCTAACCCATAGGATTATATGTTGTACTTGTAGCTTCCACCACCTCCCCCATGGAACATTCCATCGCCCCCAGGGGCCGTTAACTCCCACGTTGGGAATCACTGGTATGTATGGTCGATGAATGTAATGCTTGGAGTTAAAAAACACCAATGTCTTTGGTGACAGAAACACGGCCGATTGAGATTCCATTAAAGGTGTAGTCAAATTCGGTCGATGGCAATTTCCTTGTATAGCTGACGACGTGGCATTTGCGAATATTGAGGTGGAAGTAATTGGCCCCACACCAATCATGGAGAGACTTGAGGTTTCTTTGTGGACCCACGCAATCTTCCAGACTCAGCATGCATCACACATTTAAACGCACTGAAGCACCGAGGAAGGACAATCACGAATATTAAGAAGAGCAATGGTCCAAGATTTGAACATTGAGGGAACACCTGATCCATTGACGTACGTTGTTGAAATATGCGTTTCGGTAAATGTTAGAAATCCTGTTATTATGCATTATAACCGGTTATTTGCATAATCGCCCAGCATTTCGGTAAGTTTGATAAATTTCGGTAAGTTTATCACTTTTGCTGGTGATTATGCATAGCACCCAAGAGTCGTTGGTAAATTTGATAGATTTTTCTAAATTAATCACTTTTACCGGTGATTATGCATAACATCCAAGCGTCGTGTCGTTGATAAACATAATAAATCGTTCTATATGATATACTACACATGATAAATCATACGTGTATTGTATCATTATATTGGTGTACAATCGTCGTCGTCTCCTTCCTATATCATTATATCGGGGAGGGGTCTCCGACTATATATTCATCACACATACTAGACTCATTTGGATTTTTTTTATATATTTATCAACTTCATCCGTTACACTAGGGTATTACGCATAATCGCCGGTAAAAATTATAATGTTTTCAGTATTTATCAAAATTATCAACTACGCTTTGGTTATTATGCAGAGCTTCGGGTAAAAGTGATAAATATATCAAGCATAACAAGATGATTGCTAAGCATGCATAATAACCGATTTATCGCATTAACCGTAAGATATACAGGGTGTCCCGTAAATGCTAATTGCCTTCATCCCATCAATCGTTCATCGTAGAGGTTTAGTTTTAATTTAAAAAAAAAATGCTCAAACGGCAGTCGAAAAATTATTCTGCACCAGTTTTGAAAGTGAAAATACAGTGTGTCATAAAATAAAAAAAAAATTAAATTTTTATGCGGTCCTCCATCCTCTAACTTCCAAATAGAAAGTTGTTGCCCTGTCTCTCCTGAGGCCAACAAAAAGAATTACACGTTTCTAAGTTCAATATTTGTAGAGATATTCGAGGAAATATACCTTTTCTTTACAAATGTAATGTAATATTTACGTAGATATTGAAAGTTAAAAAATCATATATTTTGGCAACTTATTACTACGTTGGCAAGTTTTCATTAGCTCAGATGTTGCCATTTTTAGCAACTGTACACAGAATGAACTCAAACTATTTTATTTTTTTATCCACAATCAATAACAATTACATTTTTTGACAGTTATTCTAGAAACAACACAATTTTTTAAACACACACACACACACACTTTGAATTTAATTTCAGTTTCTCAATTTTTGAACCACTTTGTCAATCACTGGCAAGAAATGCTGAAAACTTCAAAGTCAGACAACTCCACATATATTATATTAAAAATTATGCTATGTTTTATAAATTGCTTCTAAGGCCGGGATTACACTCTAAAAGTTTGATAACATATCTTTTACAAAACTTGAAAAATACAACCAATAAGGTTATTGGTTACATTCGCTCAAATTTAACTCGGAGAACTTTAAGGAAAAAAAATTGGACGTTAATCCAGTGTCTTTATTTTTAATTAAAGTATTTTTTAATTAACAAGCACAGTAATCAACTTTATTAAATTGAAACAATCAGTATTTGCTATTATGGGGAAACCCCATATATATTTCGCAAAATATAAAACCATTTTTTTTACAGAAATTTATTTCTATTTATGGTCAGAACAAAAGAAGTTCCATCGAAAAATCAGAATGAATTCACCAAAAATTTAATTTAAAAAAATCATAAAAATTCGAATTTCTTTGTTAACAAATTGAAAAACAAAACCCCTCGTTAGATCCTCCAATTCCCAAAACGTAATCATCAAAGCCGATTCAGAAGAGATGACAACAGCATAATTTACGACGCATGACGAATTTCTGAAAAACTAGTGGACGGATTTTAATGAAATTTGGTACGAACACAGGGAAGTTATAACAGGGAAAGAGATGTACCCATACAGAAGTCATAGTAAGCATTCATGATTGTCAGTAACGATCATCATTGCAGGAATGTCCAAAATACACGTTGCGAGATCGTACCGAATAACCGGTCTAATATGGAGTATGGTCCCCTCTCACAGTCAGACAGGTCGCACAGCGCGACGCCATACTGCACACGAGGCAGTTGAGGTGTCCCTGTGGCAATCGGTCCCACTCCTGCAGCAACGGAGTTCTCAACTCCGGGATGGTTCTCGGAGGCAGGATGGCGAGATGCAGTTGTCCTCCCAAGAGCGTCCCACACATGTTCTAATGCGTTTAGGTCAGGAGATCAGGCTAGCCAATTCCTACGCCGAATATCCTCACTTTTCAGATAATCGTTGACCATGTGAGGCCGGCATGGACGAGCGTTGTCATCTATGAACAGGAACCGAGGACCAACTGCGCCCCTGAAAAGTCGAACATAGGGCTCTAAGATATCCTCTCTACACCTCCTAGCAGTCACGCACCCTCTTCCAAAAAACATGGAGGGGTGTGCGGCCGTCAAACATCATGCCTATCCAGACCATGACACCTCCAGCACCATAGTAGTCTATTTCCCTGATGTGCGAGGGATGGTATCGGGTACCAGGCTTTCTCCAGATGAGGGTACGTCGAGAATAAGTGGCCAGGCTGAATCTCGACTCACCTGTGAAGAGCACGGTGCTCCAATGAAGTCTGGTCTAAGGCTGATGTTGTCTACACAATGCTAAACGCGCTCTATTGTGTGCTGCAGTGAGCGGGACGTAAACATCGGGTCTTCTGGCACAAAGCATGAAGTCCTCGGGCAACAGTAAACCGTGAAACTCTAGTTCCTGTGGCAGAATGCAGCTCACGTGAGAGCTGTGATGCTGTAGCAATTCTGTGGCCAAATAACGACGTCGTGACTCTTCGACGACCTTGTCCTGGTCATTTCACTAGCGTTTAGCTACTGCTCTCTTCCCTGTCCCAGCTTTCTTCATCACATTATGAATTAACTGTTCGACCGTCTTCATTCAAACTTTTTTCTTTCTCTGCATTTTTTTTCGAATATTGTAATATATGTAATTTCATTGTAAATTCTAATTTGTATAGTATTATCGTAATTGACTGGTGGACAAATAAATTATGTTATGTTCTCGATATGGATGCAGCGTCCTGAAACTGTTTCCAGACGACAATGGGCGTTAGATCGAGCTCTGTAGCTACCTGCACTTGTGATTGCCCTGCCTCCAATCTAACGACTATTCTCCATCCTATTCCGTCATCCATACGTTTGTGGCTACTCATTTTACCTGATAGCTTATAAAATTTGCCAAACTCTTGCGAGAAACACAGTGAATGTAGCCGAGGAGTACGAGTACACGAATCGTGGAAAACGCCTCGTGCCTTTATCATCCCCTTCGTGGTCACAGCTCCGCCCACGCGCACGTGTACGCTTACGTATTCGACACTGAATATTTGGATACTTCTTCGGTGGCATTATTAGTACCTTTGGGTTTAGTATCTTCTGCGAAAATAGACACAAATGAGCAAAATCTCTTAATTTTGCACATGAGTGTATAATCATGCAATAAATCTATACACAGGGTGCATAGCTAACAGCTGGCACCGCAATTTACTGGCGAGCCGCTGATTCTAGAGGCATAATTCAAATTGAAGGAAATATCCGAATAACGTGTGTACCTCAGATACGTCATTCATATTGCAAAGGATCGCGTAGTTGTTAAAATGAAGAAATTAAGATTTTATACGGATAACCTGTGCTCAAAAACCCAATAAAAAAGTTGTTGTTCTGTCTCTACCAAGGCCAACAAAGAAAAAAATTCCACGTTTCTACTAAAAGAGAATGTTTTCCCCCTCATTGCTGTTTTCTTCCTCAATTTTTATAAATTAAAATTCATTACAATTCATTTTTTGAATGAGAAGATGCAAGAGAAATAATGCATGATGTATTATGTTGAGTGTGTGTGTTATATATATATATATATATACACGGCTGAAGATATATATTCATGAAATTTGGTCAGAATTTTTTTTTTCGTAACGTGAAAACTCACTAAGGAGGGATTTTTGAAAATTCATATTGTAAGAGGGATATGGGGGGGGGGGGTTGGTTTCCAAAAGTTATGAGGGGCAATCATTGCTGATCTCAAACTGCTCTGGAAGCTATAAATATGAAATTCGGTTAGTATTATATTTTATAATATGATACTAACTCTCGCCAAGACGGGATTTCTGGAATTGAAACACCCAAGGGTGTCATGAGGGATTAAAATTTTATTGGAAAAGAATCATCGCCAAGCAATTTTCAGAACCAAATTCAATTACCAAATCCTCGAAAGCGAAGCCGCGGGTAGCAGCTAGTATGTAATCAATTTAATAATGCTTTTGCTAAAAAATATTCCATGGACTAAATTCCTTTCGGGGTCCTGCTGAAAGGACTGTTCAGTCTTTCTTGTTTGTGTGTATGTATTTGTGTAAAACGTTTGTAATTGTGAAATAAATTAAAAAAAAAAATGTGATCATTTGTTCGCTAATAAATTGTAGTGCTAGTTGTTAGCAATGCTGCACCCTGCACAAAAAAAAACAAAACCATCTTGTTTTTGTACAAGATATGTTGTCAACTACCTGTAACCAACACATTCATACATCGCAGAAGTATTAACTTACTTCTACATCAAAAGACAATAACTTTTATCTACAATAGAAATATAACTGTATTAATTGCACTGTATATATATATGCATATCGTTTAACTAGAAGTTAATTATTACTTTTGATCAATAAATTTATGGAATTAAAATTAAAATTCTAATTTTTAAATAATATTATGCAATAATGATGAATAAGATGCGTTTGAACCGTCTGCTGAAATAATTAAGGACATCACTCTGATAACTATGTGTTTTAGTATTCTCTCAACAGATGGCAGGCATATTTATATCACCTGGATATCTTAATACAGTAGAATCCCGTTATTTTACGAACTCCAAGAGACCGGTAAAATCCCTTCGTAAAATTCCAGGCTATTGAATTGTTCCTATTAAAACTTATCTGGGGATTATAAAAATATTCGTTAAAACGAGATTTTCGCTATAACAATATTCGTTAAAACGGGATTCTACTGTAGTTATGCATTAGCAGAGTTATTGTATATTCCAATAGATATCTACAACAGTGTTTCTCAACAGTGAGTCATATGCTTCCCCCCAGGGTACTGGGATATTTTGAAATGGCCACGGGTGAAAATCAAACGAAAAAGGACACGTGACGGATGGCCAAGAGTCAGTCAGGGCCGTCTTAAAGCATCATGGGCCCCCCGAGCCAAGGGGGTTTTTCCAAATTTTGCAAAAATGTTCATAGAACTCTCACCATCTTAACGCATGGGACCAACCGGGGCTCGGATACATATGGGCCCTCCATCTTAACGAGATCTGATAGCATGATTTTTTTAAAGAATTTAAATTGAGGGGCACTGGTATTTCTCCAACCTGGAAGTAGAGCCGCTATGCGGACGTGTGGACATTTTCAGGGACTCACATCACGAGGACCCAGGCTCGAACCCCCCTGACGGCATAGTGGTTGATGGCAAAAGTTGGTTTTTCTATTGTTTTCCAACTTCGAGATGCGAATGCGAGCCGATCTCCCATTTGAAAAAGTCACCCCACAGAGATCAATCAGGCCCACAACATTTGAAAAATTCATGCATGACGCAAGCAAAACCAACATGCCAAAAGTCTAAGTCTGCTTCCGAATTCGGAAGACGGATTGCAACCAATTTACAAGCAACACATAACAACCATTCACTCCACAAAAACAAACTTCACGTTAGATTCTTAATATTAACACGCACATTCGAATATACAGTGTCGTCTTAACGCGCGAGCCAACCAGTGGCTGGGCCCGGTGGCCGCATGTGCAGAGGTGCCTCATAAAAATGAGATCCGATTCAAATTATGCAGAGTAAGCATGCTAATTGGTAAGCAGTCATTTCTTGGCAGGTAGGGGGAAGGCGGGATGCTGAGAAAAATAGCTTTGCCCCGGGCGGCCTCATGATGTTCTTAAGTTGGCCCTGCCATCATGTTAGAAATTCCATTGAGGAATATGGACGAGTTGCATGTACGGTATAGTTGTAGTAAAGGTGGTATCCCGGAAAGGAGGGTGGGGGGGGGGCTCGTCTGTGTAATTTTGCCCGGAGGGAACCATGTTTCTACTCAGGCAGCTTCCGTGTTGGGGAGCTCATGACCATAGACGAGTTACATAATGCCATCTGGTGCTATGATGACAGCGTCATGGTTTAGGCTCGTTACGAGCGTTAAATTTAAGGATATTTGAATGTACCAATCAAATAGATCCATTTCGGAAGCAACCGATCAGAACGTTGAATTAAGGTGCAAACATACTGTAGTACACGCTGGTTTCAGATTCTGCAAGTCGGCACCGTTATGAATCGGTTAAAAAAATTGAATTTCAGGTTTTCAGCCAATCCGTAATGGAATTGGAAACCAACGCGTGCACTATGTTCGTACCCTTGCACACGAATGCGCTCAGCTCCATTCAAACCGACGAAATTTGACGTGAATACTTTTCTGCCGACCAACCGGGAGTTAAGATTCGGTACCCGACCCAAGTGGGATCTCCCGGTCCAGTTAGATAGTGGTTTTTCCCCCCTTTTTTATTTATCCTCAGAGAAGACCGCACCCATAGTGTGTCGAAATGCATTAAGAAATTTCGTATATTTCGGTGTGCAAAAATTCTTTGTTGGTGGTCTTTTGTGATGAGCTTCTTCTGTGCGTACAATTTTTTTGAAATTCCTTTCAATTCTGTTTCAGTCGCTGCAAGTGTTCGGTTGGCTTTTCACGGCCTTTCTGACGTCAACCGCACTCTTCGGTGTCCAAGTGTGGAATATCGGTAATGATCCTGGACCCATAGCTACTGCCTTTTACGCAGCACTGAGTCGAGTCGCTTGGACCGTGGGTCTGGCCTGGATCACTTGGACCTGCAGCACGGGCCACGGAGGTGAGTATCGGAACGAATAAGCAATGAATATATTTTGAATTATATATCAGATTATTAGTATATACTTTTGTATAAATTAAAACCAGGCAAAGTTCTAATTTTTGCGATAAAAGTGGAAATGTTCTCCTCAAAACTGATTCGAGAAGAAATATCACTTATTGGCCCCCAAACTGGTTAAAATTAAAATATCGGAACATAATTGACCCTGAACCCTAAGAGTAACGCGGAAGTATGCGAAAACTCGCGTATATGCCCCTTTATTTTAGCCTCCTATGAAGAAGGAAAGAAAAAAAAATACCTTTCACACCGTTATGAGTTCAAGGATACATTTTGAAATATGGAACCTTGAACTCCATAAACACGATTTTCGATGATTTTTTTCTAGTCTCGCGCGGCAGTTTTTCTTCCGTCTTCGTATTCGCTATGATATACACCTGAAATGCATCAATTAGTTACATTTTGACGTCACGGTACGCGTCTGTCGCTGGAGGCGAGATGTTTCAAACGCACGTGTATATAGACAGCCCTTTGGCAATGAATGTAGAAGACGGGAGTTTCCATTCACTCTCCATTAATTTTGAACTAATTTGTACATTTTATACAGCAGAAAAAAAAATTAAGTTGATTAAATTTCAGTGTTTAAAGGCTGTAATCAGCACAAAATTTGTTAATCGCGACAATATCCAATTGTCCTAGGAGAGCATGTTGTAAAAGTTTGTATATGTTTTTTCTTTCTTTCCTTCTTCTTTTTTTTTTTTGACGCAAAATAAAGTGTTCCAGACTCTGCCACGAAGCTGGGCCGGAAGAGGTCTCGGCAACGGGATAAGTCCAGTGCCAAAGTTCTGGCATTCATTCATTCACTCATTCAAAGGTACACGGAACGTGAAAATCATACGAGATGCATACAGGGTGTCTTAAAAATGATTGCACAATTTTTAAGGCGAAAACAATTGGAAATGAAAGGAAGTTTAGCGATATGGATGGATTTTTTGCAGTTTTCATTGGAGAGAAAGTAAATTTCAAACCGTGATTTAAAAATTAAGTTTTGAATGTTGCCGATACACGTCGCTACATTCTTAAGGCGACTGCCTCAGAATTTCACAAAAATTCTGAAATAGTTGTTATGTGTGCATTTAGAAGGGGGGTAGATATTCTAGAAGCCAAAACTGTTTCACTTTTTCATCCCTGCAATATCTAGAAGAAAAATATCAGTGCCAATTAAGGGGAATCCTGCATGGTGAAAAAACTTTCTTATATTGAAATATTATTAAAAATATTAGTTATATCAATTGATTTATTTCAATATTTACCACATATGTATATGCTATCTTATGCCAGTGAAAAATTTTACATATCTCTAATAATTAAGTTTTCACAAATTTTCAAAAAAAAACATTGAAAACAGCTGACGGACATGGTAAAATAACGTGGCATCAATGAAATTGAATAAAAATTGATTCACAAAATAAAAGTTCGGTTCATGAAATGGCGATAGAGATTTGAGATCCACTCAAAAATACTTGGTTAATATTACATTTAAAAAAAAATGAGTCGATGTTTCTCTCTCAATGTTTTCAACCATTTTATGAACACACACTGATCAGTTTTCTTTACTTTGAATCAATTTTTATTTAATTACATTAATGTTGCGAGTAAAGAAGAGCAACGTGATGCTATTCGTTTTTTAGTATCAGAAAAGTTGGGGAGTTCGAGAGGTGCATCGACGAATGAAGGCATTGCACAGTGAACATTCACTTCTATTGACTCGTGTACAGGACTGACACAAGCGTTCCACTGTGCACTGGCTTTTCTGTAGAAGAGTTTCTCTGTAACGATGGCATGAATCGAAGCGAAACGCACTCCCACCTTCTTGCTGATGTTCCTTACTGTGCGCCGTCTGTTTGGGTTGATTATCTGATCGACTTGTTTCACCAAAACGTCCGTCTTGAGGTGACTTTGACAAGGTCCTGTATCATCATTCACGGATTCCACACGGAAACGCTTGTGCATGTTTTCAGTACACTGCCTTCGTTCGCCGATGCACTTCGCAAACTTCAACTCCTTCTTCTACTGAAAAACTAACCGATTGAATGTCGGCCGATCACCAGCACATATCACGTGATTCCGTCCGTACGACTAGTCCGTTTCAAGTTAACTTTGCAGTGAAGAGGAAGCTACGAAGGAAACTCATCACTCTATGGCAACAAAAGCCTCTTAACCAATGTATCGATGCGCGGCCTCGGTGAGGTATGGACGATTTCTAGGGTATCACACCAAAATGTCGTTGTGGTTGCTATAGATCTTTGGATACTGGTAAAAAATATTTTTTTCTGATTAAAAAATTTCAAACGATGAAACATCGGTTCAAAACGATATTTTTTCATTATTTTTTCAAAATCATTAAAAAAAATTGAAATATTCTGTATAAATGATCATCACATAAAACTACAATTTATGGGAACTTTATTTTGCGGCGAAGGAATACACTCTCCACCTTTCTCTCCACTGCAAAGTTAACCTGAAACGGACTATAGGGCAAGTCCATTCCGGAGTAAGGGTTGCCTTTCCCGTATCCCGTCCTACCTCAACACAAAGCTTCACCACACTCACACAGAAATAAACCAAATTACAACAAGTGTTCCGTTTTCAGTTGATCCACCCTTATATGACATATGAATAAGAAACTTACACAAAATCAAGGTTAGGCAGGAATAACACTATAAAAGTTTTATGAAAGTTATCTTATCAAACTTGAAAAATGCAACAAATAAGCCTATTGGTTACATTCGATCGATTGTAACCAAGTTTGATAAAAGAACTTTCACAAAACTATTATAGTGTAATGTCGGCCTTAATAACGCAGTGATGTGGTAATAGACGCTGTGCTAATCCTATCGTGGCATGAACTGCCGTTGCATACTGATCTCGATTACTTTCCCTACAGTAACATCTATCGACAAATTGTTTAGCTATTTTTCAGTAAAGTGGCTGTTTTTTTAAATAAAAAATGCATAATCATTACACATAATTAATACATAAAACATTTTTTTCACCTAAAAATTTATGAGAAATTTATTATTATTATTTTCCAGAAAACCTGTACTGAAACTATTCATTTTTGCTCATGTATATCCTTTTATGCCATTTTTCCGAACTGTTTCACTATTTCGATACGTTTCACTAAAAGACGCAATTATTATGCTTTGTAGGACTGATGAATAAGTTCCTCTGCTGGAAACCTCTGATACCTCTCAGCAGGATGACGTTCGCCGTGTATTTGGTCCATCCTTTCGTACAAAAAATTTTCTATGCGACTATAAGGCAAGGAATCGAAGCCAGAAACGTGATGGCCGTAAGTTATGCTTTCCTTTATTTCTATTTTAGGACCCAACATCATACGGTTTATGGAAATTTCGGCCCCGGCACGTTTTGTCCTTTGTACATTTCGCCCCCGGAAATTTAGCCCTGATATTTTGCATGCCCTGACGAAGTGAAGAAGTGAGTGGGTGAGTGACCAAGTGAGTGACCGTATGAGTAATCAAGTTAATGATCATATGATTCACCAACTGCGTGACCGAATGAGTGACCAAAAAAGTGACCGAATGAGTGATCAAAAAAGTGACCGTATCAGTGGCCAAGTTCGTAACCGTATTAGTGGATAGCGACCAGATGTAAGTGGATGCGTGACCGTATGAGTCACCAATCGAAGAGCGAGTGAGCATATGAGTGAACAGGTGAGTGGGTAAGTGACCAGATGTGAGTAGGCGTATGACCGTATGAGTGACAAATTGAGTGAGTGTGGTCACTCATACGGTCACTAACTTGATCACGAAACGGTCACTCATACGGTCACTAACTTGATCACGAAACGGTCACTCATACAGTCACTTACTCATTCATATGGTTACTCACCCACTATTATGATCACTCATGTGGTCACTAATCGGGCACTCATGCTGTCGCTAACCCACTTATATGGACAATAACACGACCGATTATTCACTCATACAATCAGTCACTTACATGTTCAGGGTAGGCGAAATGTCCGGGGAGGGGGGATTCGACTGTATTTACGTAATTACATTTCATCGATTATTACATTATGTAATTACGTAATTACATTACGATCATTTTTTGCATTTTTGTCTCGTGGCTATTGGTATTCGAGGACATTTTCTTGAATAACATAAAAGTTTCACGAAAATATAACATTTTAAAATCAAACTCTGAAACTTTGAAGGATAAAATTGATTTTGATGTGTATGATAAAATCATAATCAGCATGTGTATGTACTCTTATAAACACGATTCTGAAATAATTGCGGTTCTTGGTTTTGTCTCGTTCTACCAGGTCTACACTTGGTTCGGGTTCCTGGCCATGAGCTATCTGCTCGGCGTAGCTATTTGCGTCTTGATCGAATCTCCCTTCATAACGCTGGGGTTCGTAATCTTCGAGAAGCACAACTCCTGGGAGGAGCGGGCCAAGAATCGCAAGCTGATGAAGCTGAACGCAGCCGACGAGGAGAACGTCCAGCCCAAAGACGCATCGCCGAACGGAACCTTACCTCAGGTGACGTCGGCCAAAGAGCTGCAGCTCGAGAACGGGGTGGCCAACGGTCTGAAAAATCCCGGATTCGAATGTCACTTATGACCTGAACTCCATTAACTTATATTACACATGTGATTGACAGACACACATCTCGCACCATGTACATATATTACTAAGTATTATCATTTCTCACGAGCTTTAAGCGTGTAACCCTTGCCGATAAATTTCATTCGTTCTTATTTGCCTGGTCGTTTTGATGTGTAAATATTTTTGTGACTCCACTTTGACACACACACACCCGACTTCCAACACGATGCTCGTACAGCCGAATCCCGTTATAACGAAGTCCAAGAGACCGGAGAAATCAATTCGTTACAACGAAATTTCGTCATAAAGGAATTCCAGGTTTTTGCGTTGTTCCAATGAAAACTTATATGGGGGGACTAGAAAATTGTCCGTTAAAACGAGATTTTCGCTATAAAGGTATTCGTTGAAACGGGATTCGACTGTATAACATGGAAATTCAAGCATCGGCCGATTTCACTACAAAATATGGAACAAAGATGGCTGCAGCGGTAATACTGTGTGTGTGTGTGACGTCACCCTACTGACAAATAATGGTGGATGGGCCAGCCTTGGGGGCTTCCAAAAGCTCAATATTAGGCTGACTTATCCGCTATCTTTGAGCGTGAACATGATGCCTGTATTATCGCTATATAGCCAAGACTTGTTCCCTATTTTGCTTTTTCCTGTAATTGGACCGTCCAAGTATTACGTCAGCAGATTTTTAGCAATTTTGCCCCCCCCCCTCCTCCCGTCAGCAAAACTGAGTTACGCAATATTGGGATCAGAGCGGGGTGGCTGCTAGCGTACGGGGGGCACAAGCCTTTCCCTCATGATGACCCCCCAGACGATCACAAATTTGTTTTTGATGCAAAACATATTTAAACAAAATTAACATATTGGAAGAAAATACCTTTATATGTCATTATAATCGATTTCTGCTAAGTGCATTGCTATTTGGAGGCTATAAGAACTCAAAATTTCTCTTCCCAAAATTCATTGCGTCGTACCCTCTAACCCATATATGCTAAATCTATGGGCCCACCGGTCAAATGTGGTCCTAGGGGTTATCTGATGATATCACCTCAAATCTAATTTTGTGAAAATGAACGAAGCGGCACATTTACAGATCACTTAACACGTTCACTGCGGGGCCTAAATTGCTTGTCAAGTATGTGGGGCACATTTTTTTTTTTAAGATTAAAACTAGTTTTGTACATGACGCCATTCATGAGCCCCCTAATACAAGTCCTTTATGACGCCACCATAGCGTCATTAGCAGTGAACGTGTTAATTGACCGGTGGCGCAATTCCAGAGAAATTAAGTGGCCCATGGCTCATTTTCAGATTACTCAAGTTGGCACGTTCCCAGCTCACTTAAGTGACCAGCGGCACATTTACAGATCACTTGAGTGACCCACGGCACAGTTCCAAGACACTTACGCGGTCTGTGGCCCATTTAGAGATCCCTTATGGGGCACAGTTTTTGAGCACTTAAGCGGCCCGTAGTGCAGTTCTATATCACTCAAGTTACAGATTATTTAAGTGATTTTTGGCATGCTTACACTGTTCCACAGCACTTAAGCGGCCCGCTACACATTTCTAGAACACGTGAGCAGCCCGGACACATTTCCAGCTCACTTGAAGGATCAGCGGGACATTTAGAGGCCACTGAAGTGGTTCTATAGAGAGAGTGGCCTTATCAAGAGGAAGATTGTTAGTTCAGGTGCCCACAAACTAGGGATAGGTTACTCCCGTTTTTGGTACACACAGTATAAGATGCCATTAAGAATGCCTCCATATTTTTACAAAGGATGGTTGATGACGTAAGCATCATTCAACCCCACCCCCTTTCATCAAAAGTCAGCAAATCCGAACCCAAATCCAGAACACTTGAGCGGTCCGTGGCACGTTTAGAGATCCCTTTAGTGACAGGCACAGTTTCAGAGCACTTAATCAGCCCGTAATGCATAGTTCTACATCACTCAATTTTTTAGCGGCGCTTTCTCAGATTATTTACGTGATCTGCGGTATATCTACGTATCATTTGTGCGACACCCAGCACTGTCCCAGACAACTCAAGTGGCCCGCTGCACAATACTAGAGCTTTAAGTGGCCCAAACACATTTCCATACCACTTAAAAGATCCGCGGAGGATTTAGGGATTACTAAAGTGGATCTTATAAGGAGGAGGACTTATAATTGGGGGAATTTTAGCTCAGGTGCCAACAATCTAGGAAAAGGTTTTTTCTAGTTCATGGCACACACCTCAGTAAAGATGTCACTACGAAGTATTTTTATTAAGGGTGCTTGTGTGAGATGACGTAAGCATCATACAAACTCCTCCCTCCCTATCTATCGATCTATGCTGACATCATACTTGAATGAAGTCTACATTTTTCGCTTGCAATTACAAAGAACCAATTAAAACTGTTTTACGCATTTTACTTGTGTTAATTTAAACAACAACCGTCAAAATTTTTAAGCAAACTTAACAATTTAACTAATATAGTGTATAAAATATTTATCAATATCATAAAATATCGACATTTTCTCTATTCGGGGCCATTACTCAAAATTCGATCATCAATTGCATTCGACAAATCACATCAGGCGACAGTTGTGTTTTTTATTTGACGGTAACAGTTCTTCATTTCACTGATGTTTGCATGTAATGTAATGTATACTGTACTGTATACACATATTTTCTAGAGGAAAGCTCATTTTCTGATAAAATTTTATTTTTACCCGTTTATTGGTTGTGGACAAGAGTGACAAAGAAAGACATAATTTTTTCGTGGTGAATAAGTTTGTAGAGTATGGAAGTTTAGAGACTGATAAGGACTGAGAGAATGCCCCTGTACACAGAGTTTTTTGCTGAGTAGAGAGAAATCCCTATATAGTATAAAATAGCATGTTATTTTTTGTCACAAATATCGAAATTCTCGTGCGCAGAAAAACAACAGGTCTATGGAGGTGGAATAAAACAGAATGTGCCCACTATATGGAAAAAAAGTTATAGAGTATATTTCATGTAGGAATAACATTTTTACTTTCCCAGCGAGCATGTTTCGGTGCTCTCATGTCCCCCCCCCCCTCCAACCCACAACCTGAAGCCACGCTCCCTGAACTGAGATATTTTGAGTGATTTTATTATATATGAGTGAATTTATAAAGTGCCGAAGGATGTTTAGAGGTGTCGCGGGGGAGGGGGGAGAGTTCGTCCTAGTCAAAAAATTTCCTAACGCAGCGGGTACAAAAGAAACAGCAAAGGATTGCTACAACAGGGAGTCCCACATCGAGGGACTGGCTCACCAACATCTCGGTGAGTATTAAAAATATCTGACGTTCGGAATTGGCAATACATTGGCAGTGGGTCCCGGTCTAATTAGCCCTCGTGTGCAGAAAATGACCGTTGTGCGACAAAAATGTGATGAAGTAATCAAAAACGAAAATAAGATTTTTCTCGGGTTCCCGTGCTAAATGGAAGGAATCCGTGAGTTACTTTGAATTCCTACAGATGGCAGAACACTACCAAACCTGTAAATTTTTAAAACGTGAAAACGCCCAATCAGAAAAAAAACGGGGGGGGGGGGGAACAGAAGAAAACACTCGTTTTTGCATACAATTCGATTTTTTTAACCAGAAGCTAGTTCGCGAGTGCCATTTTGTGATTTATCAGGGGTATAATAAGTTGTTAAAAGGATGCTTTTTCGAAATTTTTTATCCACTAGAAGTGAGGATATTGTTGAATTGTAGAATTTGTGTACACTTTACGGGACATCCAATGCCATCCAAATACACGAGTCCCACCCGCGCACTGCACGGTAACCCATGACCTCCATATCCTTCTGTATAGTTCTTACGCTGGTATCTTTTTCTTTGGCCCTCTCAGGCCAAACTGGTCAGGCCCCAGGTCACTGGCCCACTTTATTATGAATTAAGTGAAAAAACAAAAACAAAAATTGATGAGAATCATGTCGGGGTAACCGGGCTGGAGCCCTGTCGGCCCCCCTCCCACATGCGGGGATGTTAGTTGCACAAAGACTTCCATGATAAACTCTGGCACATTAATTTTTTGTGTAAATTGGGATGGCATATATAAAAACTGAATGTTAGTTGGTTGCCCCAAGTGTGACTTTCGGCTTCCCTGTGAACGTTCCAGCTCCGGGATAAACTTGTGTTCCGCGACTTAAAAAGTTTTGGAACCACTGCATTAGGATATTATACATACTCGCAAATATTAATGGCGATAAATTTCAAGTATTTATCAAATTTACCAACGAGACACGTGGTTATTACATTAAACCTGCGATAATTTTTTTAATATTTATCAAATTTACCAACTGCGCTTGGGTATCATGCATATTTACCGGTAAAAGTGATAAATTTATCAAACATATCAAGACGATTGGTAAGTATGCATAATAACCGGTTATTATGCGCAATAACCTATTTATCACATTCAACGTAACATATCACATACGCCGTATTTCCGTCTGCAATGAATTCCTCCATGCATTTTCTGCAATTTTGTTCCTCTTGGGGAGACAAGTTTGTCACGCGCGTGAATATTCATGGTTCCGGTAAAAAAGTGGCGCTGCTGGTTTTGATGCCAACCAGATAAGGTCGCGTAATCTCATGGGAATTTAATAATGGCTGACGATACAAGAATACCAAGATAATGAAAGTATGTAAAGTGTTGAATATAATTATGATATTAATAGCAGATTATTGTGATAAGCGTGTGGAGAGTTGAAAGGATATCATCTTTTTTTCGTAATTTCAGCTATTTCATTTGAGAGAACTGAGCTTAAGGAAGACAGCTGTAGTTTACGATAACCTTTCGTGGATCGTCTAGGGAGAGACATCACGAAGGACTCAGAATGGCCTTGGAAATCACCATTTTTACAATATTTATAATTTTTTCCCCAGTGATAAATAAACATCAAGTCATTCGTGGTTTCCAAAATAAAAATTCATACACGAAATATATTGTTGTTCTTGTTAAATTTTGGAATAAATTTTAATAAGATATTTGCATGCTCATAACACCTATGTACTACTTCACCAAACACCAACTCTGGCCATATCGCTATATTGCAATTTACTGAGAGGGGATGGAAGTGAAGGCGCTGTCTATCGGTGGTCGCCTCGTGCGAGTTCTTTAGGGAAAATATCTATATCCTCCCTTTGGTTCGAAACCGGGACCCTGACAACAACCTTCACAGTGGTAGACGAGCATCTTACCACCATGCCACCGAAAGTGTAGCACGTGGTGTACCCAGGTGGTCACCCTCCCAAGTACTAACCGCGCCCGATGCTGCTTAACTTCGGTGATCGGACGAGAACCGGTGTTTTCAGCATGGTATGGCCGTTGGCTACCTCTTCAAACCTGAGCCGAAACTGAATATATTGTTCTGGATAATGGCTCTCGCAAGCACTCGAAATGGCAAAGCGCGAATCGATATAATTCAGGAAAATACATTTATTTTACGGAACAGCATATATTATATTTGCACGCCGCATTCACAAGCAGCGATTTGATGGAACGCGCTGAACAGAGAGCGGCGGCTTCTCTCACATACAAGAGATCTCGTATTCCTTTGTCAGCAAAATTTCGTCATCAGCTCCGCCCCTTTGAATCCTAACGCATATTGGTAGGATCGGAGACGTACACGGGGGGGAGGGCCATGGGGGGACTCGTGCCCTCCCCCCTCCCACGATCAAAAATTTATTTTTTAATGCAAAAAAATATTTTTTTTAACTTAAAATTTCGGAAGAAAATACCTTTATATGTTATTTTAATCAATTTCTGTTAATTCCAATGTTATTTGAAGGTTATGAACTCCTGAAAATTTATATCTTCTATAAATCCATTGTTACCCACCCTCTAAGCCATATAATGATAAATCGCACAAAGGCCCTTGGCCCGCGGAGCAAATATGGCCCCTGGGGGTTATCTGATGCGGCCTGCCCTCCTCAAACTTAATTTTGTAAAAATGAACTAAGCGGTACATTTACAGATCGGTTAAGTGTCCCGTGGTACAATTACAGAGCATTTAAGCGGCCCGTATTTACGTTTATATTAAAACGTTTTTCGCGTTTTCTAGAACAATATATTAATAGCAGGTACTGACATGGATTCTCACTATGGAATCTGTAGAATACCAATGTGACATGAGAAAATGCTAGTCATAATGTATAGATTTGCGCAATAGTCGGGGTCTGTTCTGAAAAAAAAAATTGAGATAGGGACAAATGAGAGACTAAGCATTTGAAAGATAGAGTTTCAAAGTTCTTTTTTTTTTAATATATATCCAGTGGCATATTTACCCAAGAGATCTGTCCAAGAGATTAGTGTTAGTAGACATTCATGCGCGAACCGGGATTGGGACCCAGCCCTATACAGTTACAGATAGTTCCCTAACCACTGGACGTCAGGCGGCAAACTTTCGCTCACTCAATCACTCATATTGTCAGGGCAGGTGAAATGTCCAGGAGAGAAATGTACCATGGAACAAACGTACCAGCGGTGAATGTTGGAGGTGAAAAGTTTCCGGATTTCTCCTGCAATTATAGACTTGAATATTTTTAAGATGTCAGGAACCATTAAAACGTCCTTCATGAAACGCAATGGAAGCACAACTTTCTCCAAATGAACCGAACGCTCCATGGCATGATACAAGCAACAACATCCTAATCCGAAGAAGCCATAATAGGTAAAAAAAACATTTCGTTGATTGTAGAATCACAAAAAATAATAATAATAATTTAACAACGTAGAGTTGAAGTTCATACACATGTTAAATTCCGAAAAATTGTGTAATACAAGTAATATTGACGAATGACTGAAACTACGGAAGGTTAAAAACATTCGTTCACCCTCTGGCCCCAGCGTCCTTGAATGCTCTGGTTCAGCTGTATCACAACACTATTGTAAGATACAATTCACGATGTCCAATTCTTGTTCTTTTTTTCAATCTTCGCGGTACTTACCGAGGTCATCTCGTTGGACCAATCAAGCTCTCACCTGTTGATAGCGGTTTCCTCGAACAACCTTGAACAACCCTCTCTAAAGATGCGCTGAGGATCAGACACAAGTGAGTTTTCAAATTAACCTTTTCGCAAAACAAAAAAAAACGGGACATGGTGTTCGGAAGAAAATTCACCGATGTCAAGCCATTAACAGTTCGTATAATGGTTATTTTATTCGCGCGGTATATATACAAATCTTTCTCTGCAAGATATTAATTGCTTACGGTACTTGCGGCCGGGAACCCGTATCGCTCTCTCAGGGGTCTCTGAGTCGGTGGTCAAGGTCCCGCGGGAATCGATTTATGATTCGGAGCGTCCCACAATGGACTGTCTGTTTTTTAAAATGAAAAACAAGTGAAAGAGATTAATGCTCTCTAGTGAGAGTCGGAGAATTTTTCTTTTTAGTATACTTCCTTGTGTGCGCGTAACCCAGCCATCCTCAACTTGTTGCTCGCGAGCACTGCGGTGCTCTGTGGAGCATAAGAGTGCTCGTATTTTTCAGATTTCATGCCCGTGAGCAACTCTTTAATTAAATACCTTGAAAAAAAAATCCGCATTCGTTAATTACGATTATGCAGATTTCAAGCATACGTATGTAAATGTTACCGTAAGGCATACATGACCAATTCATGGCTAGTGAGTCTAATGTGGCCCTCGGTACAATACGATGCGGCCCGCGACCTCAAAACTGTAAATTTGTGAAAATGAACTTAAGCGGCACATTTTTACGGATCACTTAAGTGACACGTGGTGCAGTTTTGTATCATTTAAGTGACTCGCGTCATTTTTTCAGATGGCTTAAGTAATCGGTGGCACTGTTCCGCTGAACATTCACAGATCACTGACGTCTCTGATCCCTTAAGTGACCCACGGCATATGTACAGATCACTTAATTGAACCCGCAGCACAACTATAGATCACTCAAGCTGCCAAAACATACTTCCAGATTTACTTTAGTGGCCCACCGCAAAATCATGATCATTTAAGTGACCCGCGGCACATTCAAGGATCACGCAAGTGTGTTTAGTAGTTGAATGGCCCGTGAGACGTTTTCAAACCAATATAGTGGCCCTCACTATCAAGAAGGTTGAAAACCCTTGCCGTAAGGGGTGCTCTTTGATGATAAGTGTATGCAGTGCTTGCTACTCCAGAGAAGTTGACGACCGCTGGTGTGACCAAATTGCACCACCTGGTGGCGCTTCGGCCTTCTCTTCATCTCCCAATCACCGAAAATCTCAGAAATCGTATCACAATGTTCCACCTTCTCTCGCAGTCACATCGGAGCAAGCAAAGTTTCAAATCTGCAGGCTCAAGCACTTCTGAAATGGTGGGATGAGACAGGGCTCCTTGAAACCTTAAGCGGACTCCTCGACCATTTTTGACCAAAAGTGGCAATTCAGTATTATCGTTATGGCCAATCATCGTTCCCTTTCCTGTTTTTTTTCCCAAACTAATTCCAAGATATCACTTGGAGTGGCAAACCTATTCTTTGTCCAAGATGGACGACGATTCCTCTTTCCGTTATAGGAGCTTTAGGGATAGGAGAAGGAGGAGGAGGAGGGGGGGGGCCTAGAAATTTTTCAAATGCTAGAATGGCTCCTCTGCAGTTTTTGAACAAAAGTATAACGTCTGCTATATCCAATCGAAGTTCCTTACCTGGCTTTTACTTCAACGATTTCGTCACTTGAAACCGCAACAAAGTTTTTGTTTCAAAGATGGAGGCAATGATTGGACGATGATGGACAATGATTTTGTTCTCCTTTAAAAGGAGAGTTAGTTAATAATTAAAAAAAATTAAACTTTTTATACGAACACCGGTGCTGAAAAACCCAATTAGAAAATCTTTGCCCTGTCTCTCATGATGCCATAAATGAAATTCCACGTTTCTAAGTGCACTTTTCATTGGTATGTTCGGATTCGAAAAATAGAGATAAGTCGGAAAAAAACAGAGAGCATTAAATGTGTGGGTAAACCATTCCCTCCTGCATTTATGTGAAGCCATTTTTTCCCCCAACTGTCCTCCGTTTTTGAATACCGTGGAACTTCGCGGAACGAATTAAGCTCGTGAGGCTTAATTCGTTCCGCGAACGTGCTCGTTGTACGAATCGCTCGTTATTCGAATCAAACGTAGGAAATAATGGAAACACGGATAATTCCGTTCCACAATCATTCATTCACATAAAAATGACTAATAAGAACGACAGTTAATCAATAATATACACACACACACAATGCAAATACAATAAAATAACATATATTGGACGAGGTAATGAATTTTCAGAGATATTGATCTTGGCCCGCGCCTATCCTGGGCTAGAAATCAGTGAACTTCCTTCTTGCGGGGAGGGCGTCTCAACATCATGGGTCCTCAGGAAAAGTGCAGGGTCGTCGTAAGAGCCCCATCAACTTCCCCCCTTGGATACAGTAATTTTTCTATGGCCCTGTACTTGGATAGAAATTCTTGTCTAGTGTGCTATTCACATATTGAAGCTCTCGAAAATTTTGAGCAAATATCGTTATCATGAGCACCTCTTTCAAACTTGAGGTTCCCGGGCCGTTCCAGGGTGGGCCCACGTATTAAGACGGCACTGACAAAGTTTTCTGGGGTCACCCGTACTTGGCTGGAGAGAAGTAGTAGCTTACATATTAATTACATCCAGAAATTGTAGTACCAGAACTCCTCATGTGCCCCCATGGATATGACGGCCCGGACCCGCGAATTTAGATGGTCCTGGTTCCTGCTGTGCTGGATTCAGAAAGTATTAACATTTTCTCCCACAAAAAATAATTCATTTGAAATCTATCACCTCCCTCCCTCTCTGAGGGCTCTCTTCAGCACACACTCTCTCTCTCTTGTTGTGGTCCCCCTGATTTTCACCTGTGCACCCTTCCCCAGAATATCCCAGAGACGCTAGAGGGCCATATAGTACCATATTGAGAACCACTACAATCTAACATGTAAATAACATAAATGATTCTTATAAATATCTGCTGCCATCTACTGAATAAAACTACTATGATTTTTCAGTTGACATTGATAAGAGGGTTCCAATTGGTGCACTAAATTGAAAAAAATTACATAATATAGTATAATAAAATATTTTTATAAATAATAATATTTATTGAATTTAATGATTTGCGTTAAAATGTTAACGGTTAATGTTTTAATAAAGTATTATAATATGAGTAAACTTACAAAAGAAAAGCCGTCTTTAGCTTGTAAGAACACATTGCTTCATTCTAATTCATGTCTTTGATCTCTATGACTTATTAAAATGATAGACGGCCGCACTTCACAAAATTTATCCATATTATATTACTGTATATAAACACTAACTGATAAAATTTTTTCAGCAAATTTGATCATTCTATATATATTATTATGTTTTAAAATATTATCAATATGATGCATTATTTTTTTTTATTAATTTATTACGCTTTATAGAAGTCTGTCAACAACTTTAATCGGAAAATTATAACAGTTTTATTCGATAGGTGACAGCAAAAGTTCCAGTGCGAAATGATTTTTCTTTGCATATATTGTAGTAGTTCGCAACCTCATGCCATGTGGCTCGTTTGACAGATTTATTGCTTGCTTTACTGTGCTTCTATTTGATTGGTACTTTCCTACAGAATTTTGCATGGATTCGCACATCTCTCTAATCAAATTTGAAAAGGGAGAGACACTTCTCTATTCATCAGAAAAATATACCTTCCATATATGCTGTTGCATGCAATGGAGGTCCATCAGTTTGTCTATGGTCAACCCCTGGCCAAGCAGAGTTTAAATAAAAAACAAGCGCATATACTAGCGATTACAATGCGACATCTAGTTTCGTATAACAGTCACACTCAATTTTTTCAGTGAGGCACGCTGACCGGGCACTGTATGGGAGAATATTACCTTCAATTCCACAGTACGTGTGTTCATGAAAGCGAAAAATTGTCAGCTTAGTTGTAAAAACGTGACAATAAATAAACAAAGCGCCAAAATTTTTGGTCGTAATAAGAATTGCTCGCTAACCGAACCGCTCGTTAACCGAAGTTCTACTGTACCTCAATGAATATTGCACTTGGAAACGTGGAATTTTTTTGTTGACATCAAGAGAGACAGGATGACAACTTTGCAATTGAGCAATTGGGTGTTCGTAAGCACAGAGTGTCCATATAAAAAGCTAGCATTTTTATTTCAATAACTGTACAAACCCGTGCTTACAACATTAATGACACATCTGAGTACTACATGTTATTTGGATGCTTTTTCTGATTGGACGTATGCCTATAGGAACAACGGTCCACCATTAAAATTTCATACGCCCTGTTAGCGATACGTACCATGCATATATATTTAATGTCATATTATTTATGGTCCAGATTATCCGGAGTTAAGTTTCTTTATCCAAATTGGATTCAGCCCACATTAGCTCGGATGATTGGGCTCTCCTATACTCTTGTGATCGTTGACTGATTGATCTTTGATCGGTCGTTCAATGTACTTAGATGATCGCATTCAGGTAGATTGTACCTTGATTGTTAAAATTTCCTTCTTTATTATAATATTTCCGTATATTTTTATAGATGTTTGCTTAATTATATTACTTAAACGACATCGGTAAAAATCAGTACCTGAAAACCAACAATCCATGATGGTTTTGAATTCAATATCGTTTAATAAATCGTTAAATCGAATATAATTTATTCAGGTAAGCTTAAAACTTTAAATTGGAGCAATATTAAATATTTTTGTTCACCTAACCAATGATTGTTAAGCAAAGATAAAGAATGTCTCAACGTTTCCTTTTTATTTATGTATTTGTTTGTTTAAAAATACAAACTACAGGCAAAAGCCCGGTTACAGTTTGCATATATGAATACAAGATAAAGGTAAAAACATGTGTATACACAAAATAAAAATTTAAAAATAGACATCACGAGTATTACTGCATCTTGGAAATCGGTACAATGGAGAATTTTTCAAAACATTTTAGAACTATATGGAGGAACATAAAAAAGATTACGGCATCTAAGATTGATCCGTGGGCAATAAAAAGTAATAAGTTGTAGAATATCTCAGGTGCATCAATATCAAAGTGAAGAACTTTTACAAAATGCCTAGTAAGCGCCCTAAGACGGCGAGTTTGAAGGGAATCATAACTGAACGATGAGTGAAGTATATTTCGTTTTTGGTAAGCAATGATTATATGACTGATGCTTAACTGACTCATTTAACTGCTCAATTGACTCAATTAACTGCTCAATCACTCACGCACTTAACTACTCAATCACTCAGTCACTTAACTGCTCAGTCACTCAGTCACTTAACTGCTCAATCACTCAGTCACTTAAGGCCGCTGTGGTGGGCGAGGGGTTATAGTGACGGGCTCGCGATGCGAGGATCCGGGTTCGAACCCCACAGTGGTGGTCGGCTGAAGTTGGTTTTCCGTGGTTCCCAACTTCAAGGTGCAAATGCGAGCCGATCTCCCCGTTAAAATCCCTCGCCACAGAGAGCAACAGTCCTACAACGATAAATCATTCAATCATAACACTTCACTCATAGTTAGAAAAACTGGTGGCAGATGACAGCACGGCACATAACAAGCATTACAGAGAAACAAAACTTCACGTCAGGTTTCACTACACGTACACGCACATTCCCGCATGTACCGATTCGTCGGGGGGTTCCGCGGGGGGGGGGTTGCATGTGTGGTGTAGCAGTAGTAGGTAGGGCCTCCAAAATATGGCTCGGGGATCCATGATGTTCTTAAGTCAGCCACCTCGTTGGGCAATTTGCCTGTTGTGGCGTTGTATTTGTATTTATCTGCTCAATCACTCTCACTTAACTGCTCATTTACGGACTTATATGATTAATTACTCACTCATTCATTACTAGCCGACTCACTTGCTCACACCGTCTTTCACACATTTGCTCACTCACTCATTCACCGACTCATTTGTTTGTGGCGAACTGCAACCGACAGCATTGATTAATACGTCATTATAGATCTAGTATAAATATCAATGTAATCATTCGTACGCTCACATTGCATTGCATTCACGAATTCGTAATAACTCTAACTCTATAGTTTACGCAAAATAATCACGTGCCTTCAGTTCTGAATTCCTAACTTTTCGGATGATATAAAAGTTGAATAAATAATAGTTGTTGATTATGGAGTCTATCATTCTTGGATTCTCGTTATTCCTCATGCTCACTCAACCACTCATTTAATCGAACATCGAATGAGACTCATCTGATCACTCCCTAACTGACTGACACACTTAATTTTTCATTCACCCACTTAAAAGCTAATTCAATCACTTGTCACTCTCTCACTCCCCCATTTGTACACTCCATCGCTCGTTCACTCATTTGCTTACTTGCTCATTCACTGATTGATTTGCTCAATTGCTCATTCACTGATTGATTTACTCAATTGCTCATTCACTGATTGATTTGCTCAATTGCTCATTCACTGATTGATTTGCTCAATTGCTCATTCACTGATTGATTTGCTCAATTGCTCATTCACTGATTGATTTGCTCAATTGCTCACTCCCTCACTCACTCATTTGCTTTCTTGCTCATTCACTAATTCATTTGCTCAAATGTTACTCCCTCACTCACTTATTTGCTAAATCACTCGATTGCTCACTCATTTGTGCGAACTATTTTCGTTAAATTTTTCGGTGGTAAATTCTTTACGGACACATTTGTCCAGAATTTTTCGAACTGTAAATAAAATATTTCCTTATTCACTGGTATACTGACCTTCAATAACATTCGTATTGCGATGTGGTTTTTTTTTTCTAATTACCTGTACCATTGCAAGAAGAATGATTTATTTTAACGAGAAACAGAATATACTCAAAGATGTTCCTAATTAGCGTAAATGCTAATTCGAGCAGGTTGTTGAGCTTAATTTCCCGCACGCGAGTCCCGACGAACTGAAATGACTTTCATTTTCCAGAAAGAACTCGATGCCCTTGTGATTGGAAAAATCCCCCATTTCTCCCTCGTTATGACTCCCTTCCCTTGGGGTTTTTTTTCCAAACTTACGAGATGACCTAAGAATTTTTCATTTAGCTATTGACCTTGCTGAAAAAGAAAACAGCAGCTCTTTCTCCCGTTTTTATCAGAGATTGATGACACCAAAAAATTACCTGTTACGTACCAGTGACGTCGAAAACTCGAACACACACACACCCCTTCGAACGTTCAGACTTTCACTACGTAAGAAAAGAAAATGAAGAAAGAAATGTGAAAAAGAGGTGGTTCCTCTCTCTCGTCAGACTTGCGGATCACGATCCACACGAAAATTTTGCTTGTGAAAGTTGAAAAAAGCATCATTGGTAGAAAGATACCGACTCGACAGGTAGTCAACATCACCAGAAAAGTAGTCCGTAGTTTTGTGGGCTAAAGATAATAAGTAGATCTCTTCCGTGACGGGCACATCAAATATTTTAACTCTATGAAAGAAATGATAATAATCGTACGAAATTTATTCGAAAATAGAATAACTTTACATCGAGAGTCCTGAAGTGATTGAAATCATTGAAGACTCTATGTATTTCAATCACAAAAACCTCTAGTCATAACATTTAATATCCGAGATTAATTAATCTATAACTTTCATGATGAACTTCGTGACTTCAGTATTCGTCGTATGTCTCCTGATTGTCCATCAGACTTTCGCCCAAATTCATGACCATTCGAACAAATCTCTGCAATCGGCAGAAGACGACGAAGAGGTCTTGAGACAATGGGAGAGATTCGAATCACGCATCAAAGAAATATCGAATTATGCCGTCAAGCTATTGCTGCCGAAATTGATGGAAGCTCAGAATAATATGAATATATCCGGGCAGTGCACGAGAGAGGTCATGATGCTCGTCGGTGGATTGAAGAAGATCAAACCTTGGGCTGTAAGACGTAAGTAAAAATCTTTCATTACACTCCAATATCATACCTCGATACCAACAAGGTAGAAATGAGTACAACTTTTTTACATTGCTTGAGGCTCACAAGTATTTCAAGGAAGGACAACTATATTAGCAGATAATAACCCTGCCATTATATGTAATTCAGTGTTAGTGATAATCATATTAACACTATTAACTAGTAAATGAATACTCCAAAATGTCTGTATGCAAATAAAACAATGTTTAGTGGTCTCATACCTTTTAACACGGTGAAAACTATGCTCTAATAGAAAATCATTAAAAGTACTATTTAACCATCGATTTATTCCAATTCTTTTACACATGTTCTCGATTGTATGTGCTATCCTATGCTGGTATAAAGTTTACATATCTTTGATACTTAATGTTTTGGAAATTTCCAAAAAAAGTGCATTAAAAACAGTTTGCGTGGATGATTAAATACCATGGCATCAATATAATTGACTAAAAATTGATTAAAAATAAAGGAAACTGTTCAATTCATGAAATGAAACAAAAGGTTGAGATTTCATTGACTCTATCTTATTTTAAATTAAATTTTCAAATTTAAATTCCAAAAAATTTTCAAATTTAAATTTAATTTTAAATAAGATTGACTTAATGGAATCTCAACATTTTGCTTCATTTCATGAATTGAACAGTTTCCTTTATTTTTAATCAATTTTTAGTCAATTACACTGATGTCATGGTATTTAATCATCCACGTAAACTGTTTTTAATGCATTTTTTTAAAAATTTACAAAACATTAAGTACATAAGATGTGTAAAACTTTATACCAGCACATACAATCAAGAACATGTGTAAAAAATTTTATAAATCGATGGTTAAATAGTATTTTTAACGATATTTCTCTATTAGAGCATAGTTTGTCACCATGTTAAAAGGTATGACACCTCTTAACAGAAGTATCGTAATGAGAGCTACATTATAGTGTATTTTGCTTTCTAAAGAAAGAGTTATAGGAGTCAGTCTTGAACTATCAATATTCAAAATAAAATATATCATAAAATAGGATTAAAAAATAATTAAAGGAAATAAGAATAAATATAGTATATATATATATATATATTTACATATAGAATTTAAATAAATAAGGTGAAACTTCAAACTAGTGCAATACTGTTCACAGATTTATTTATCACTATTTGAAGACTGCTACGTTTTCAAAATTGCTTGAAAACAATACCATTGGTTACATAATTTAAAATGAGAATTGATAAAATAAAATAATAATAAAATAAAATAATATGCAAGTAAAGAAAAAAGAATTTAATAAAAAAGTAATAAAAATAACTTTCAAACTTGTGGCAATAGCTTGAATACTGTTCTCCTACCATTTGAAGACTATATAAGTTACGCTTTTAAATGTATTTGCAGATTTATTTTTGCGTAACACACATTGAAGACAAAATTTGATTTCTGACACTTTTTCGGGGAATAAATTTTGTTCTTTGTGTGATTTTGAGACTCGATTATCTATGCTTTTAACATCATTCGAAGAAAATATCATTTGTAACATGAATTTGAACAAAAAATAAATGAAATGTAAATAAAATAAAAAAATGATAAAATAAAAAATGATAAAATAAAAAATAATAAAATGAAAAAGAATGAAATAAATTTAAAAGAAATAAAATAAAATAACAAACATACAGTAAATAAATAAAAAAAACCGAAATAAATAAAAGTAAAATAATGTAATTTTTAAAAAAGAGCAAAAACTTCAAACTAGTGCAATGGTTCGAAAAGTATTTTATATCATTATTTGAAGACTGAATTACGTTTTTGAAAGTATTTACATATTTATTTTTTTTATCTAATATGGTCTAAAGACTAATATATGTTTGTAATGTTTTTTTTTTTTGCAGACTAAATTCCGTTCTTTACAAAGTTTGAACGCATTATTACGTCAAAACAAAATCTTTTGTAAAATGATTTAAAATGAAAAATAATAAAATTACCATGAAAAATTATATATCCAACACAACAAGAATGAAATTATCATGAAAAATAATATATCTAAAACAAAAAGAATGAAATAGGATAGAAAATAAGATGAATGAATAAAATGTAATAAAATAATAATAATAACAAAATGAAACTAATAATAATGAGTTTAGACTTCAAACTTGTGTCACAGTTTGTAGAATAATTTTTATGTTACTATTTGAAGGCTCAAGTTACTTTATTAAAAGCGTTTGCAGGTTGGGTTTTGCTTCTAACACGGTCTCAAGACTAGAAATTCTATATTTCTGACACTTTTTCGCAGTCTACATTTTGCCCAACATTTGATGACTTAATTTTACGTTTTTAGCGGTCTGTGAAGCACTGGCATCAGAATGATGCCAGTTCTTCACAGACCGTAACATGTATTTGACTTGTAACGTTGTTTGAAATTTCTATTGTCATATTAATATTTTTTGTTGACTAAGTTTTACTTTTAACCTCATTCGAAAAATAAAATTCATTTCAGTTATTGACATTAAAAAAAAACAGATTAACTCTATTTACAGAGTAAATTTTATTTTATAGAAAATACTGCTAGAAACGGTATTATTGAAATACGAAAATATAGATAAATTTCGTTATGAGAGAAACGTTGCTCCTAGAGAAATTTATTTTTTATTTTGGCATTTTTTTACCGACTAGAATTATTTTTACTTATCCTTGAATATTGATATATTTAAAGGTCAAATTACATTTCAAATAATGTTCGAATTAACAAAAATTATTAGTCGACAGTGACAGTTCCAGACTACACGTACTGGTTAACTTCGAATTGTAATTGATTAATTCAGAAAAAAATATATAATTCACATAAAATCATGCATACGGCAACATTTTTAATTTAATAATTTCTTTGATCCCCCAACATAGGATCTAGTAATCAAAATATTTTAGCAACATTTCCGTTGTTTGTAGTTTCAACTGATAGAGTGCCCGCTCATGCTTTAATCATTCGTAATTGACTACAAAACAGTCAAATAGTCGAAACGCTTGAAGCGCCAATAATCAAATTATGTGCTATATCATACATTTGTGATCATCAAATATTTTAAAATAAATGCCTCATTAGTTTTTTCACCTTGACGAGTAACAAAAATGTCAAGGTGAAGTGATCACCATAATCCAGGGATGATGAGATCAGCAGCGTGCTCCATTATTCTGAGATGATCTGGATTTTTTTTCTAAGAAATATTTTAAAATGAAGTTCTTAAAATGGTGTATAGATGGTGTACGCATATTATCATAGTGGGTTTTTTATTATAAGTTCTCTATTTTCCGACAGGTCTGCTTGTACTGTGTGAGGTGACTGTACATTGTTGAGCAGCCGTAAAGTGCCAAACTGCCCACAATTACTATTTTGTTGGTGATTGTGGGTTCGAATCCAGATTCTTTGTATCGCACTTTTCTTTATACAATGAAACCTGGACGAAACGAAACGTCAAGACAAGGAAATAAATATTCCATTTCCCATGAAGGTTGCACACACACACATAAAAGCATTAATCAATCAAGGAACTATTTTTTGATTCCGTGGAAGACATGTTTCCATCTCGTAAAGTGTGTCTCTCCTAGATAGGTTACACTGCACAGCGACACCTCGACTTACGAAGTTCTCTTCTAACGATTGTGATTCCGGAACGAATTATCTTCGTTAGTCGACGTTTCACTGTATTTGCAACGTGTGTGAGTTCGAGTGTCATCTACCTTCCACAAAACACACATGAAAAAAAAGAGAGAAAACTTTTCTTTACGCAGTCATTTTGAGAGAGCAAGTTTTCTCCGACTATTCCCGCAGCCTAGGGATTAAAACAGATGGCATTGGAAGTTATTGTGAATAATTACTGAACAATTTATAGTGAAGTTTATGGTGCAATTTATACGCCGGAAATATATACCAATTTATATACTATAAAATACAATACCGGCAATATCGATAGTTATTTCGATGCGTATAAATTATATAACATGATTTTCCCATGCATCAGAGGCAAATATTTTCGTACAACTGGCCGTGAAACTGAGGGAACCCGTTGAATGTTAATATCAGAGTCATTTGTAAACAGTCACATGTTACAGAAAAGAACATTCGAAGAAAAATGAGCGGAAACTAGTTTGTTTTATTCTTCTTCTTTATAGAAAGATGCTCTTTAGAAAAAAAACGCACCTAATAATAATAATGCAGACGGAAACGGAATAACATGGAAGACGTGAAACATTCTTATCATTTGCAACGATCGCAAGTCTCGGCACATTAAGACCAATAAATATAATTTTCCTTTTTTTTGCGCTTAGAGCGTAGAGTAGTAGAAATTAATAATAGTCTTTATGTAAAATAATTAAAAAAACTATCTCTTACACGTATAGTAGCTGTTTCTGTTGATGTTTGAACTGCCTCCATTTACAGTAAAAGAAGCGGCAACACTGGAGAGCAGCATTTCTCAACCTTTCAAGGCCTAAGTGTCTTAAATAGTTATGTGGAGACTTCAAATCGAAATTAATAGTTGTCTACGAGCATATACAGCATGTATATTTAATTTTGCTTTATATACCTTACCTCAAGCGAAATAGAATATACAAATGGTATTCACGGAAAAATTGAAAAGACAGTTTGCATAAAAGCAAAAATTTCCGAGAAAAACGTAAGTTTCATATGGACCAATTACATAATATGCGCCCGAGTGGCGCCGTGGTAAGATTTTCGTCTTCCACAATGAAGGTTACCGTCAAGGTAACCATCAGAAAAACGTGCTTAACGTACCGATGGCGCCTACATTTCCCACCCAACTCCACTGGTTGGAAATTGTTGTATTGTATGGCGATATATATGACCGGAGTATGTGTGCGGTAAAATTGTACAACATATAAAGTGTCCGAAAGGGATAAAAATTCTGCGATTCATTCTAAAATAGTAGAAAATATTTATGCCTCATTTCTCTTCTACACAAAAAATATCCATCACAAATATATGGACATCTGCTGCCATCTATCAAATAAAAACTAAACTATCGTTCATATTCCTTAAGTAAAACGGAATATGGAAGATCCTTGTTCACACAATGGGAGATTCATATAAGATAATATATTTATTTATATAAAGATCCTTGTCCAAACTATGGATGATCGTGATTCGTATTCTATCTTGAGAAGACAACGCATACCGTCTTGCAGGTCGAAATCACCCTCAAATCTCGACAGGAAAGTTGGTTGGTCTTCACGATCCAATTGGAGCCGTTTAGAGGTTTATTTGCATCCTTTTAGTTAAATATCTATATAGTGCCTAAAATGACCACTAACGTCGTTCTAAGTAGAACTTCATTTTATTACTAAACTGAGAAACTTGAAATATTGATACTTTAGGATTTTAAGCACCTCAAGAAGATGAAAAAGGTCTTGAAATTTCAGCAACCTGAGATAAACCATTTGGTTGTACTTGCATGTTAAAGTAGCGCTGGAAGGTGGCTCTTTTGACTTCGGGTGGGAGGTAGAAGGTCCTGATTCGTTCTCTTCTACCGGCTTTCCAATCATGTCCTCCACACTCTAAAGGAAGGGCCCCTACGCTGGGATCTTCGGTGGGTCTGCGGGCCAGGCTTTTTAAGGGCCCTGCCATAGTAAATTTATAGCGCGTAAAAAAAACAGAAAATGATGGCAGTTGTCCCGGGCCCCAGGACTGGGGAGGGGGCATGCTTCCGATACTTTCCAACATTTGATGATCATTGCGAATGGTGGATAGGCCACAATACTCACCCATGACCAACTTCGGTCAAGCTGGACGCGAATGTGTCCTCGGTTTTCTTCAACCTTTTTATACCTGCGGACCAATGCAAACCGGTACACAGTTTTCGATGAAAAAAAAAAAATCAAATAATTATTTTCGATTAGTACGGCATCCATTGCTGGTATTTAATAAAAAAATTCGTATGAGAAACTGACATGTCAAACAAAAACAGTTATGACATGAATGTCGATCTCCACTTGTTAATATAAGATTCGCTGAGCGAAGGAAAATCCCTATCTCCTCTGTAGCTTAGTGGTCAGAGCACTCGTCCGGCAATCGAGGGACCCGGGTTCGACTCCCCGTAGAGATGAGTTTTTAATTCCTTAAAAAAATTAACATCTCAAATAATAAATATCTTCACAACATCCAGTTTTCAGTATATCTTGTAGAAACAGTTGTAATATACTGCTGACTTACAGCAATCCTCAGAGGAAGTGCATCGTCAATGCAATCCGATCTCCCCGTTAAAAAGTCTCGCCACAGAGAGCAACAGTCCTACAACGCTACAGATGTCCAATCACTCTCAATTTTAAATATAGATTGCGGCACTAATTCACGCACAACACCATGTGCGCACTCAGACTGTTAGGTACACGCACTCACACTTCCGGCGCAACTCAATCGCTAGTAAATTGCCCATGGCTATAGAGCAGAGTTGTGCTCGGTTTGAAAGAAAGAAAGAGAAAGTACATAGATGGATGGAGAGATAGAACCGCTCACACAAACCCTGATTACTGTCGTGTTTCGGTTAATTTGCGAGGAAAACTTTAACAAATCGGACGACAGCCTGAGGCACCATTTTCCTAATTTAAATTTATTTTCTTGATTATACCTCACTCCTATGTTCACTTGCTCACTAACTTGCTGATTTACTGCTTCATTGCTTACTTGCTAACCAAATTGCTCATTTACTACATCTGTGTTTACTTGCTCACTATTTTGCTCATTCAAGTGAGTCACTAAGTGGCCAAATCAGAGAACAGGTAAGCACAGGAGTGAGTAATTGAGAAAAATAATGAGCGAATGAGTATGAGTGAAGGAACAAATTAGTAACGAAGCGACAAAAGGCAAGATAAACTGAGCGTGAGAGTGAGCATATGAGCAAATCAATGAGAAATCGGCCATAAGAAAGATCAATTGAGCATGAAAGCGAGCGAAGAGCAAGTAAGCACAGAAGTAGTGAATGATCAAGTTAGTGAGGAAGTGAGCATAGGAATGAGCGAGTGAACAAATCAGTGAGTAAGGGAACATCACAGTTGTGATTGAGAAAATTAGTGAGCAAGTGAACATAAGAGTTGTGATTGAACGAATAAGTGAACAAGTGAGGGCAAAGTATTGAATGAGCAAGTGAGCACAGAATTAATGAATCAGCAAGTTAGTAAGCAAGTGAACATAGTAATAATTGAATGAGCAAGTGAGCACAGAATTGGTGAATGAGCAAGTGAGCACAGAATTAGTGAATGAGCAAGTGAACATAGTAATGATTGAATGAGCAAATCAGTCAGGTAGTGAGCATAGGAGTGCCAATTGAGAAAATAAGTTAGCAAGTGATCACCAAAGTGGTGATTGAGCAAATAAATGAGCACAAAAGTAGTGATTGAACAAATAAATGAGCACAAAAGTAGTGATTGCGCACATAAGTGGTGAATGTTCAAGTTAGTGAGCATATGAATGAGTGCATGACAAATCAGTGAGCAAAGGAACACGTGTGTGAGCGATTGAGCAAACCAGTTATCAAATTAGTGCTCACTGACCTGCTCATGATCTTCACTTCTTCCATCACTCACTAGGTATAGTCGTTGAATTGCTTGTTGGTAAATTGCGTGGCGCCGACTGGACCGTATTTACCTGACCGACGCTGAACTGATATGTGCGAATAGCCCGCACCGCAACGGGTCGGATGCATCGGCACCTGGACTAAAACGGTGCGTCGACTGCACTGTGATGTGTGTGAAGATACCTTAAATGAGTTGACTTTTTAATAATTCAGCCCGCTTCTAGAATTATGCTGGCCTTTGAAAACTTATGGGAGTAGCGACGTAATCAAAGTGATCGCGGCATTATAACAAGGGCCTAATGTATTGCGATCTCAGTTGTTTCAGTGGGGGGGGGGGGGGGCTGAGATGCTGTAAAAGACATAACACGACAAACGTGCGCAAAACCAGTCAGGAACCAATGATTAGATCTCCATTGCACCTAAAGGAGAGTATTGGATAAATTTCATACCCGTCTTCTAACAGATTAACAAACAATATTAGACACAGAAAATTTATATTTATAATTATTCTAACTACAAAACAACAATTGTACAGAACATTGGTTCATCGTTAATTGTCATTCAAGTATAAAATTATAGTCATTACATCAAATATATTCAATCGTATCAAATGTATGAAAATTCTCGCAAAATAAAAGGGCACGCAAAAAAAAAAAATTCATACACTCAAAAAAACTGAATCATTATTTACAATTAGAACGTATAGATTGCAGATTAACGCAGGCCCGTTTTAAGAGCATCATGGGGGGGGGGGGGCCGGGCAAATTATTTTTCTGAGGCCCTCTATCAGAATAGAAATGCCTGCTTACCACAATTTGCATACTTAATCTCAACCATATCCGATTATCCCGAGCCCTTCCCCTCTGCATTCCAGGCCACCGGGACGTGCCCGGATGCGCACACCCGGGCATGTCTTAACGCATGGGCCCATGCATTAAGACGGCCCGGCAGTACCGTCTTAAAGGCATCATGGCACCCCCCCCCACCCCGGCCAAGTGATTTTTCCGAGGTCCTATCTGTCGAATTCTCGAAAATTTGAACCTGTTCTCATTTTTTGAGACCCCAACCCGTCTTTTCTTGAGGCTACTGAGCCGTGCCCGGGTGGGCCAATGCGTTAAGACGGCACTGGATTAACACCATGTTTTTTGAGCAAAAATTTCTCCACAATGATATCTTGATTGACGAATATGGGTTTGTCTAACGAACATTTTTGTTGATATATGGATGCACACGCTATATATGGATGTAAAGTATTGCTCAAAAGTCTTCTGACAAAAAAGTTGATTGTTCTCAAAACACTTTTGAGCACTACTGTATGTCAAAGTAGGATAAAAAAAAAAGAGTATAAAAATCTGTTGCATTAAAATTTTTGCATTCAAGGGGCGATCACGTAGTTGCAGAAATGTCCCTTCCCCACAAAAGTGCAACTTTGGATTAGGGGCCATTTAAGTATTGCGTAAGCAGATTTTCAGCCATTTTTGACCCCTTCCCCCCCCTTTCTTGTCAGCAAAAGTCAGCAAAACACTGACCTCCCCCCCCCCCAGCGAAATTTCGTCAGCAGCTTAGAATATTTCATATATTCAAAAAGGGGTGGTTGATGACGTAAGCAACCTTCAAACCCTCCCTCCCCCCTTGTGATCAAAAGTCAGCAAATCCGAAACCATTCCCCCCCCCCCTCCTCGATGCTGACGTAATACTTAGAATGACCCCTTACGAGTAACTTGGTTAGAAGTGGTCGTGTATGTTTATACTAATATCTGGCAATACCAGAAAAAAATTTAAAGAAAAAAAATTCAGATTTCGACTTGATGCAATAGCGCTATCTCTTTATATGTGTATTACGTGAGCGATCCTTCTTTTAAGGGGCACACCAGGTTTGAGCAGTGTGGCGTATTTACAGGATGGCTTAGCTAGCTATAGCCCAGGGTGGCAGGTTAAGAGGGGGGTGGCAAATTTGAGGAATGAGTGGCCAAGAAAATTAGTAGAATGGGAGAGGGGTAGAAAATTTGTTGATCCTCAATAAATACGCGTCTGCGTAGACAGCTAGAGGGAGGCTAGTTCAGTGAGTGACCAAAAAAGTCCCCTAGAGACTTTGCAAGCACGTGATTGAGTAAAAGATTTATCTTAGAGTGCAAGCATGTGAATGCCGAAAAGAGTGATCTATATAGTTTGCAAACTTGTGAATGACCAAAATAGTGGACTAGAGTTTTTGCAAGCATGTGATTGACCAAAATAGTGGACTAGAGTTTGTGCAAGCATGTGAATGACTAAAAGAGTGATCTAGAGCGTTTGTGCAAGTTTGTCAATGACCATAAGAATGACTTAGAGAATGTATAAACATGTAAATGATCAAAAGAGTGACCCGGCAAAGAATCATGTCAGTGAGCAATCAAAAGAGGGACTTGGAGCGTGAGCAAGCATGTGATTGAATTACCAGAATCTACACATCGAGGGACCAGGTTAGTGAGTGACCTAGACCGTGTGCAAGCATGTGAATGACAAAAAGCGAGACCTAGAGCGCGTGCAAACTTGTGAGTGACCAAAAGAGTGATCTATAGAGTGTGAAAGCACATGAATAACCAAAGGAATGATCTTGAGAGTGTGCAAGCTTGCGAATGACCAAAACAGTACATTAGAGACAAAAGTGCACTTGCAGGAATGGAGGGAGCACTTGCCTAGCGGTGTTATCGCACAGGGGACGAATTCGAATGAAGAGCAGTCAAGACAATTGGACTAGAACGTGAGAAGGGCGGAGAAATTCGTGTAGCCCACAAACCTCAAGACCATAAATTCGCTTCTTGGTATGGGAAGGAGCACAAAGAATCTCCTCCAGACAACTTTCGCGTTACAAAAATCCAGAAACAATTTTAAATGAATAGAAAAGTATTAAAATAGCAAAAACGGTATTGTGAATTTCAACCGCTCAACGTTTCTATGAAAACATTCGCTAATATTTTCAATTTTCGATTGTCTTGTGGGGGAAGATGGCACGGGCCCCCCTATGCGTTGTACTACAATTTTTGATAGTCTTCGCTTATAACCCTTGGCTTCTTTTTTGTTTTGGCCAAGACATGCCGCCTGATGAAATATTGACACCTCGCCTCACATCTTTCGCAAGAAATCGAAGCTTTTCCTACATCGAAGGATGTAGCGTTATGTATGTAACCAACACTAGCTGTGATGTACTATGTCTGGTGTCGACACATTCGAGTTCGTAGGTGTCCACCATACCATAAGGGGTATTCTTTCATTATAAGGGAATTGCACTCCTATCATTTTGGCTTGCTTGGCATCCTCCTTAGGGATCAAATGGTGTCCCAATCTTAGGGGGGAAAAACCTTCGATATCTTGTAAAAGATGCGATGTGTGGTGGATCTGGTCATCTGATGGGTTACATGGTGTAATATAAAAAGATCTTCAGTTCCCCTCATCAGGCGGCATGAATACGAAGAATATTAGTCAAAAAGAAAGGCATCAAGTGGAATCGTTATAACGAAGAAGTACACTCAATTTTTGAGCGGTCCTGGAAAAACAACTTGTAAAAAGTGTGCGGAACTTGCATCGCACTAATGGTCTTAAATACACAATATTTAACAAAATCGACAAGAAATTGGCGATAGTGTGCCAAAATAGACAAAAAAGGAGCGGCATTTGACATAAATCAAAGCAAAATCGGTAATATTTGACAAATATTGGCGATATTTTACATAAAATCAAAACGAAATTGGCGACATTTGATAAAAATTTCCGATATTTGAGAGAAATTTACAAAAATTGGCAATATTTGAGAGAAATAGACAAAAAAAACTGGCAACATTTGAGAAAAATAGACAAAACTTGAACGACGTTATAAAAAAATTGACGTTATTAGTTAAAATTAATCGACAGTGCTGACAAAATATTGGTGATATTTGTCGAGAATTGCCTTGATGTCCGGTTTTTGGTCGAATTGCTTTACACTCACATTAGTTTTCGCTGCTATATTATATAGCTTCATTGAAATAATAGAGTATATTACTTATTTTGCCATTTCATCTGGTTATTGCTTATCCATTGGTTAGGTTATTCTCCCGGGATATGTAGCATTTTCAACCGCGTTTCTTATATAATGACCATAATATTCTTTTTTTTTCCATATATGTAGAATCTTCACTCTTTATTTCTCCCAACAGTATTCGACGCAAGTGCGAAGATGGTCGACGGACTTCTGACAGGTACGATGTCATCATTCGGTGCTTACGACCAGTGCGTAACGACGTACGTCAAAGACGAGAAATCGCGTCAGAACAAAGGCAAGGTTCTGTTCCAAGGCAAATACTGCGCCATGAATGTTAAACCTCCTCTTCCAAGGAAACCACCCTTCTACAAGCTCGACGAGGTATTGCCTGCATTGAAAAACTTCTCCCAAAAAGGAACGGTAAGCACTATATTGCAAAACGTTTTCTATCAAATGCACATACGGAATGTCTAATAGGAAGAATATAATAACGCTGCTTAAAAAAATGCATGCTCTTAAGGAAATTTTAATGGCTTTAGGTATATTGAGGTAGTTGATTCTGAATCTGGCATAGGATTTGCATAAAATAATGTATTCTCCTGAATTTATTTTTATAAAAGAATATATTCCAGAATTTATTTTTATAAAAGAATATATTCCAGAATTTATTTTTATAAAAGAATATATTCCAGAATTTATTTTTATAAAAGAATATATTCCAGAATTTATTTTTATAAAAGAATATATTCCAGAATTTATTTTTATAAAAGAATATATTCCAGAATTTATTTTTATAAAAGAATATATTCCAGAATTTCTGAAAAAATATATTCTGAAATTTATGAAAATAATTAATTGCAGAATTTATGAAAATTTACGGTTTTATTCAACTCCCCCCCCCCCCCGTTCATTTCAGTAAGACTCCGCCAAACACTAAAGGCAAATGTTATAAATGCGGTTATTGTACATAATATAACCGGTTATTATGCATGCTTACCAAGTTTTTAGTAAATTCGGTAGAGATTTCTCTGAATTTATCACTTTTATCGGTGATTATGCAAAGTACCCAAGCGTGGTTGGTGAATTTAATAAGTATAAAAAGTTTATCACTTTTTTACCGCGTGATTATGCATAATAACAAAGCGCCGCATTGTTTTTATGCGTTCGTTGATAAACATGATAAGTTATACTACATATGATATTTCATATACATATCGTATTATTATATCGGGGTACGGTCGTAAAATTTCTTATCATTATATCGGGCTCCGACTATATTCATCACTCATACTAGACCATAGTTTCTCAATTTTTTTTGTTTCATCACCCCCCCCCCCCTTCTTAATAAATGTTTTCTTCTCATCGCCCTTCACCTCAAGAGAGCCAACACATAGACTCCTATGTCAAACCCAAATCTCCTACAGCTCCCTGGACCATTTATTCCATCGCCCTCAGGGAGCGATAGTGTTCACTTTGGGAAACACTGTACCAGACTCATTTTAATTTTTTTTTTCATATGTATAAAATTCACCAATCACACTAGAGTATTATGCATAATCACAGAAAAAGACAGTGAATTTCAAGTATTTATCAAAAATAACCAACGATACTTGGTTGTTGTGCGTAATCACAGGTAAAAGTGGAAATTATCACAAAAAATGAGTAACTTTGCCTGGTTTTAATTTATACAAAAATTGCCACGGTTTTAAGACAAATAAATTATTTAATTGTCTTAAAAACGTGGCAATTTTTGTATAAAAGTGGAAATGTTTTCAGTTGTGTGTGTGTGTGTGTGTGTGTGTGTGTGTGTGTGAAAACAAATTTACAAGCGACGGTTGTGGTTATTATGCATACACGCCGGTAAAAGTGATAATTTACCGGACACTTGGGTATTACGCCTAATCTCTGATGATAATGATAAATTTATCAAACTTTGCTAAGACGGTATTAAGTATGCATGATAACCGGCTATTATGTATAATAACCAATTCCGATTTATTCACGTTTACCGTAGCATATACCCTCAATTTTTTTTAATTGCCTCTTTCACTGAACATGAAAGTCTGAAAAATATTTCATATTGAAATTTCAGTTCATTATTATTAGGGCTCGGATTTCTGTGTTTGCATATTTTTGTATTTTTGCATATTTCGCAATGTGATAGAGCATATTTTCACACTCTGTCACTTAACTACATAATTTATAGGCAATTAGTGAAGCCGCTAGATTCGCTCATTTCTTCTATTTTATATCTATACGACTTGGAGTATGCGTTCCTTCGGGATGCTCGAACGAGGACGTCCAGCAGTTGGCTAATATCAGTGAGTTCAGCATTGAAAATCCATAAAAATCAATTTATTTTTGCTACTAATAATAAATTAATTTCATGGTAAATAAATCGTTATTATAAATCTCTCTTTCTTTGGTTCTTTTACAGTCGGAGATTACTTTTCCCTGAATGCGAGTGTCTACAGATGCGAATTAGAGCAAGAGAAAGAGTTCACGCCGTCCATTATTTCTGTGATGTAAGTAAAATAGATGAATATAAAATTTTGGGTTTCTTCTGGTGTCTGCACTTCAACCGAAGTGACCATCCCGAATATTTCTTACTGCACTGGGCTCTGCTGTGATTCCTCAGAGGCGCATTTATGATTTTTCCGCCTGTGGGCTACACAAATTTTGCCGCTCTTCTCCTATCCTAATTTTCCTGATCAATCTTTCCTCAAATTTACCAACCTAGGCTGCAACCTGCTCAGTCCCCACTCACTGTTACTACTGTAAACGCGCATGTGTCTCTAAAGCCGGATTTTCCTAGGCGCAGCGTGAAAACGCTGATTGGTCAAGCAACCTGAATTTCAGATTGTTCGCCAATCCCCCCCCCCCTCCTTCACGCTGCACATAGCGCAGAAACCGTAGTTCTAGGAAAACCTGGCTTTTGTCCCACTTTTCGTCACTCATATGCTTGCACATTTTCTTCGTCAACCTTTTGGCTTGTCTCCTCCCTTACTATGTCATTCCTATGTTTAAACACTCTCAGCGCCACGGTTTTTGTCACTTCCATGAGCACACACTCTCTAGCTAGGTCACACTTTTGGAGATTCACTGACTTCGTCCATTGAACTCTGGCCATTTTGGTTGCTCAATGACCTAGGTGTTTGCTCTCTAGGTTTCGGTCATTCACATGCTTACACGCTGTTTCAGTCATTCACATGCTTACACGCTGTTTCAGTCATTCCCATGCTTACACGCTGTTTCAGTCATTCACATGCTTACGCGCTGTTTCAGTCATTCACATGCTTACACGCTGTTTCAGTCATTCACATGCTCGCTCTAGGTCACTTTTACGATCACTCACTGACCTGATCCCACGCACTCTAAGTCACTCTCTTGCACACTCACATGCTTACACACTATTTTGGACATAAACCTCTGTAGATTACTCATTTGCCTGCTCACTGACCTGGTCCTTGGCTTTCTAGCTCACTCTGTGGGTCACGCCTATGCTTAAACACTCTCAATGCACTCTTGTCAAGTCACTTCCATGTGATCAAACATTCTTCTGTCACTCTTTTCGCAACTCCTACGCTCACACACTCTCTAAGACACTTTTTGTCATTCATCGACTTGGTCCATTGCTCTCTAGGTCGCTCTATGAGAACTGAACTATGAATGAACTGTAATTCTCATTTTCACACCCACATAGCGAGATAATTAGCAATAAAAGGAATAAGAAAAAGCATTTTTTTTATATTGGAAATAGATTTCCACAGTCAATGATTATAGAGATAGATTACAGGATGAGCAAATCACTGAGCCGCTGCTATCCGACGCGGGGTCTTGTGCATAAATTATCGTGGGGGGACCTCTTCGAGGAACAAATGTACAGGTTGTTCCAGGGGTCCTGACCTCTTTTAAAAAAATATAAATGAATAAATGTATTAAAAAAAGGGCTATTAAAGATAGAGGGAAACGGCTCAAACAATTTAGAAGAGAAGATTTGAAAGTTTGTTTTCTTACTAAATACAAGTTTTCTACATGCGCACACTTTTAGTGACGCGAAGCCACCGTATATAATTTCTTGTCATGTTATTTGTAACATGGGTATTACAAAGAATTGAAATAAAATGACTGGAAGTAAAGAAATTTTTCTTCCTAAAATAATTTCTTGATTTTATTCCTGCGGTGCTGCGTGTTGACACGAATCTTTTTAATTGAATAATTTGTGGTGGTTTTTCTCTTCCACAACTTCTGTGATTGTATTAAATTCTGGGCGGTTCAAAAAGCTGGACCTGTTTTAAAATATATATATATATTTTAAAAAAAACGTTGGGAGATGAAAAACAAACGGCTTCGAACGCTCCACAGAGAAGGTTTGAAAGTTTACTTGTTTTTTTTTCTTACTTCCATGAATGTTACAAAGAACATGGGAAGAAATGCTATATAGGGTTGAAACCCCCTCCCCCAGTTGCTAAAGGTGTACATGTATAAAAGTTGAATTTAATGTTAAAAAATCCACTCTCTGAAACCAAGTCTTTTAAGCCGTTTGTGTCTGTCTTTACAGCTTTATTTTATTATTATTATTTTCTCAGAACAGGTCAGGATTTTTGGATCACCCTGTTTTCCTGTAGAATTTCTTGTATAATTCATAATTTCCATAAACATTTTCATAGTTTAAATGCAGCCATCGTGATGCGTTACTAAAAAAAAATACACTAATTGATTTTTTTTTTTTTTGCGTCTGTGTGTGTTACAACGAATGGTCCTCTTCAAGAGTGGGCACTGGTGTGACTACACTATAGAGAGATGCTACGCGCGGCCCGTATAGTAAACGATCAACAAACTGCGACAATTTAACATAACAAACTAAGTAAACGGGAACACAGCTTGGAAATACGTTATGATATTGATATTTCACCTTTTTTTTTTGTTAAATGTATATATTTTTTCGAATTTTCACATTTTGTTTTTTGTTGTTTTTTTCAGAACGATATACAGTTTCTTGGGTTTGTTAATGCTTATAGGATCATTGATCGACCTGTACAGACATTATTTCCACAAAGGTTTCAACAGTGAGTCCTGTTATTCATCTTAAGCCGGGATTAAACTATGAAAGTTTGATAAAAGATTTTTTTACAAAACTTGGCAAAAAGCCTTTTCCGCCAATAAGCCTTTTAGTTACATTCGCTCAAGGTGACCGATACACTTATTCTTTGCGTTTGTCAAGTTTTATAAATTAACATTTACAAAACTTTTATACTGTAATCCCTGCCTTACAATGCCATACGATTTTATAATATTCGCAATTTTGTAGTAATTAACTAAGACCAAGTATTTCATATATTTATTTTTCGTATAAATAAATAAAATATGTTCTATGCTATATGTAGCCTAATCACATATACAAATACAACGCCACAACAGGCAAATTGCCCAACGGGGTGGCTGACTTAAGAACATCATGGATCCCCGAGCCATTTTTTGGAGGCCCTACCTACTACTGCTACACCACACATGCACCCTCCCCCCCCCGCGGAACCCCCAACGAATCGGTACATGCGGGAATGTGCGCGTACGTGTAGTGAAACCTGACATGAAGTTTTTTTTTTGTTTCTCTGTAATGCTTGTTATGTGTAGTGCTGCCATCTGCCACCAGTTTTTCTAACTATGAGTGAAGTGTTATGATTGAATGATTTATCGCTGTAGGACTGTTGCTCTCTGTGGCGAGACTTTTTAACGGGGAGATCGGCTCGCATTTGCGCCTTGAAGTTGGGAACCACAGAAAACCAACTTCAGCTGACCACCACTGTGGAGTTCGAACCCGGATCCTCGCATCGCGAGTCCGTCCAGACCAGTCCGTCACTATAACCACTCGACCCCACAGTCGAATCCCGTTGTAACAAACTCCAAGAAATCACTTCGTCATAAAGGAATTCCAGGTTTTTGCATTGTTCCTATGCAGCGGTTCTCAACTGGTGCTCCGCGGAGCCCCAAGGGCTTCGTGTGCACCTCCCAGGGGCTCCGCGGTGACTCGAAGAAAATAAAATAAATCAGTAAATTTGACAGATAAGTAAATAAGAGAGGCCTACAAGGTTCTGCCATAAAAATTGTGTACGAAAAAGGGCTCCAAGAGTCAAACAGGGCTCCGCCATACAAATTATATGCTGAGAAGGGCTCCGCGAGTCAAGAAATGTTGAGGACCGCTGTTCCTATATAAACTTATCTGGCGGATTAGAAAAGTGTTCGTTAAAGCGAGATTTTCGCTCCAACGGTATTCGTTAAAACTGTATTCGACTGTATATATACTAAATTTCGATGTACAATATACATAACGCAATGTACAATTAGGTATTTTTACGTATTCCTCAGATGCATACGCAAGGATATTCTTGTGTTTCTCTCTCATATCCAACTTCAAGAAGTTTTCGGACACGAAAACATCATCAGAGACTCTGAGCTGCCTCAACGGGATTCGGTTCCTTTGCATGACTTGGATTGTGCTCGGACATACTTATCTCATCGTTAACTACCAGATTTTTCGTAAGTACTTGCTTACCTGACAATAATAATTGCGCATAACATTTTAGAATGCCAAAGCAACTATTTAACTTACAAACAGGTTCCATTCCGAACATAGGTCTCCAAGTTGCGCATATTTAACATATCCCACATATACGAAAACGACGATATGCAGTACACGACAAGACACTATCGCCAACAACATACGTAGTTAGTTATGTATTTCTCGGATATGGTACTTAGAGATTGACTAGAATTATTGTGAGATATTTCAGGGATAAAATTCTACAGGGATTATACTATACCTCAGGGGTTTTTAACGGATGGTCCACGTGAAACATTTCGCCCACGGAGCTGTTGTCTAGCCCTACGACCAACATTAGAAAATGCTTGAAAACACTGAATACGATTAATTCTACAATTAATGAAAGAAATAATTTTGGAATTAACTGAACAAGTAGTTTCAGAATGAATAAAAAAATAATAATAATAACTCGAGAATCAATGTGAAAAATTATTTCGTAATTTGCGATAGAAATTGTATTTCGCAATTGACAAATGGATACTTGCATTATTATTGAAAAGAAATGCTTTCAATATACAGGGTGGTAACTATCGACCGCCCAATAATTACACACGCGATTTCTTGTGTAAAACTACACTCATGTCCATAAATTAAGGATAATTCAGAATCACACGGAAATCGAAATCTAAAATAAAAATTTCACCTGTAGAATTATCACACACATCTGCAAGAATGATATGCAAGTTTCAGGAAGCCACCAGATGATGCCGATAGTACGTCACAATGACGAGAGTGTAAGAGGGGGGGGTATATAAGGAATGGTGGCAAAGAAGTGAAATTGTTCACAAGAGTTCTGTAAGGCGCTCAGTGCCATAAGCGATATGACACAGAGGACGCATGTGGATACTTTTTTTTACGCGGTTAATTATCGGCCGCCTGGAATGTGGGCGTACTCAGATGGAAGTATCCGAGGAACTTGTAATTGCCCAAAGTGTCATCTCTAGGCTTTGGCAACGATTCCAAGATAATGGAAATGTCAGTAGACGTTACAGTACAGGTCGCCCCCGAGTTACAACGCCGAATGAAGACCGGTATTTGGCAGTAACTGCCAAAAGAAGCAGACGGAGCACAGCATCCGACCTGTCTCGTCAGCTATCTGCAGCCACGGGTACCACAGTTTCAAGGCAAACCGTGTACAGACGTTTGGGAGATATTGGTCTATATGCTCGCAGGCAATATCATCATTCATATAAGTTTTTTGTTTTTAATGTTTGTCGGCAATTTCATGAATTATCGGGTTTGGGTGGGGGGGGGGGGTATGATCACATCGATCACCCCCTGCCCATAGATACGCACCTGGCTTATGGTATTGCCATTGAAATTAAACTTTCACTTCTGATAAAATCAATATCACATTCGGAATAAGTGCCCCAAAAGCACCATAAAATCACTGAATTTTTTGTTTTCAGAACAAAATCACTATTGAGAGTACTGCAATCAATAGAAAAAATCTGAAACCAAAAATTATTTTGAATAGTTCAAATCATAACATAATAAGTTTGATTAAAAGTTTCCGATACGGAATAGCGATTAGCTATAGCGATAGTACTTTTGTTCAAAGATGGTGGGGGAAGTCGACCTAATATTTCAAGGAGCTGTACGTATGAATGAAGGTTATCCCCCAGCTGTTTTTTCTCTATTCTTGATTTAGTAGATTCTCATATTTGTTGCAACTTAGTCTGGCTACGCACTTTAAGCGAGGGGGTAAACACCCGCAAAACTCCGCAGTGCAACATCTGGTTTAAGATGTGGCTAGCACAGAGTGGTGATTTTAATTGCGTTGCTGGGATGGACCTCGCTTTAGAATTGAGACTCGCGAACGCACGTTTGACCTCAAAAGTAATTTCACATTACATTGCTTACCTGTAGAATTACAGGTAAGCAATTCAATGAGTTTTCTTGTAACAAAAATCATGTTCTCAAATCTCTCCCGAGTTTTCCTGTTTTAAAGATACGTTTTTCGCTCTCAACTGATCTGTCGTGTAGTAAACCGCTAATCAGTATCATGGTCACTGCGAAACACTTCAACGATCACCTTGCCGTTGCATTCGAGATACGTTCCATCTTTGTCTTAACTATTTTTAGCAGAAAAAAAATCTTGCATTAGCACGTTTCGTCCTCATAGGTACCAATATCTGGTTGCAGCGCCCAAGTGGCGCAGTGGTAAGATGCTCGTCTTCCACTATGAAGGTTGTTCAAATCCACAGCCAAAAGAACATCAGAAAATGTTCTTTACTTATCGAGCCTGGGGCGACCACCGATTGATGGCACCTTCAATTTCCATCCAACTCCACTAGTTGGAAATTGCCATATGGCGATATATGACTGGAGTTGGTGTGCGGTAAAGTGAGTATGTATTTGTTTGTGAGAAATGCATTTATAAAATCACGAAAAACAACACGCATTGCTTTACCGGACATCAATTCGTTTACGTGAATGGAAAACGAATTCATGATCAAAATACGTGTTTTTACTGCACTATGGAGATGAGACCTCAACTTTGACTAATGAAGGAATAGAAAAGTTCACGTGGTGAGCTAAGGAGGCGAGTCAATTTATGTAAAATGGAATCGAGTCTGTTAGACACCATGCGCGTGCTGGGGGGAGGGGGTTAATATCGCCGATAAATTCCCCCAATGCAGAAATATCGCCAGTAGCCGTGATTCGCCGAGACCACTAAAATATTTATTAACGTACCTTCGACAATAAGCCACATGCTCGTAACTCGAGAAGGGCCTTATTCCAGGGGTTCTCATCCAGGGGTCCATATACCCGTTGACAGTCATTGGAAAAATTTCAAAGAATCCCCGGAGCTTCAATGATCTTGTTGTTTAAAATGATCTTATATATATATTGTTGTTTTTCATTATACGAGAAATATACTGAGTATCATGTAAAGGTTTCGAGGTCTTCATTTTATCGGCATAACGTGTATGCTTTGCTTCCATTTTATCAGAGCAGACGGGATTCATAAGGATTACGTGGAAGATTCAGAACAAATGCTTTATACGATCTATCTACATTCTTCTACACATGACATATTAATCACTTCTCTAAAAGGTCTCCGAAATATAACTCTTTCACATTATGATGACTTTTCTTAAATGCATCATGTTTCCAGCAACTGAGTTCATCAAATTCACATTGTTTTTGATATTATGCTATCTCTCTTGAAAGGTGGGTTGGAATCCGTCAGGGACTACGCCAAAGATTTCGCTTTCCAGGCAGTGGTAAACGCTTCAGTTGCGGTTGACACATTCTTCAGTATCGGGCAAGTTGAAACTTTCTTGTGATGAAAACTGTTAATGAATTAGAATGCAGTAAAACAACTCTTAACGGACAATCCTCAGATGGTGTCACCAATCTTTTACGACCAAATAATATTTCCCCTCCCCCACCTTGTATACTAACAGTATACATTTCAAACCCATTGATTAACGGTCACCCCTCTTTCACGGCCAATTTTTTTTTTGTCCCACCGGTGACCGCAAAAGAGAGGTTTTATTGTATTTGAATAATTTATTCTCAAATATCAATTTCTTTTTATATTTCTCACGTGGCGTATATCACTCAGATTTTACTAACATTATTATCTTTTCATTTCCGTGTAGAGGACTCCTTGTTGTGTATGTGACAGTGAACATTGTACACGGAATGGGCAAAAAGTTCAACGTTGTTATGTACATTCTCCACCGTTTATGGAGGTAGCATTTTTCTTCTACTAATATTTATTTGCGTAAAATATGAAATACGAAAATGTATCTCATTACATTACACCTCTAATTATATTATCCCCGAACGATAAAAACACTTTGATTAATTATTTTTCAAATAAAATAATTTAAAAGAAACGATAAATGGAAATTATAAATTGTGGTTTGTATAATAAAGATTAGATTTACAAAAAATTAGTTTTTAACCATAAGCAGAAATAGCTGAAAAAAAAAGCTACTTTCAGTGCAGCTGAATAAAAAATTTCCATTCTTTTCAGTTGAGTTTTGTGAAAGATAGATGGCAATCAAACTCATATTTGCATATTAAATATAATGGAGTAAAAAAAAAGGTGGTTCAAACAGAGAACGTCAAAAAATAGTGAAATAACTATCAAAAAGAAACTGGAGTATATGCAGGATGCATAGATAACAGGAAGTATGGCATTTTCCTGGCGAATCGTTGATACTAGAGATATATTTTTCAATTAGAGAAAGTATCCAAACATCCTATTTCGTTTCTTCTTATTTTGGCGCAGAATCTTCCTGGTTGGCTCACAAATACCACATGGTGATTGGATATCAGGCATAGAAATCGCCAATTCTGAGCCAGACCATTTCTTTCCCGCACAACGATCGAGCAGGGAATTTTTTTACTCCGAATATTCTGAAGGAAAATGGACTGCTTGCTGATGTCACGAGCAGCGTGCGGAGGCCTTCTATCTCTTGGAGGTGCTGATAGTACTCAGATATGTCATTTATGTTTCAAGGGGTTTTATGGTTATTAAATAAAGAAATCAAGTTTCAACACAGTGTTCGTGCGCTCAAAACCCAATAGGATGGTTGTTGCCCTGTCTCTCCTGATGCCAACAAAACAAAATCTACGTTTCTAAGTGCAATATTCACTGAGATATTCCAATTCGAAAAAACGGAAGAAATTTAGGAAAGAGCGTTAAATGAGGACAAATCGTTTTACCCGCATTCGACGCCGTTCTTATCCAAGTTTCCTCCATTTTTTGTTGGCATCAGGAGAGACAGGACAAACAGCTTTTTAATTGAGTTCTTGGCGCACGGGGTCGGTATAAAATGTTAATTAATCGGTTTTTTTTTCAATTTCAGTAGCTACATAACCCATTGTCATGTGAATAATATATCCGATTTTATGAAAATTCTGAAAATTGAAAATAATTAAGTCATCTATATATCTAAGGCGATTAATTTTATCACAAATTGAATTTTCAAAATACTGTCAAAAGCACTGAAAAAACTATCGTCCATAGAAATACCAATAGTTTTTCTAAATAGATCCATACTATTGAAAAAGTCGTTTTCGAAAATGCAGAAATTGGAGAGATTCAACCAATCAATTTTTGGCTTATTAATACAGGTTTCATATTTGTCAAATAAAAATTCACAAATTTTCATCACATCATCATGAGGAATGTTTGTAAACGAATTGTCAAAATCATACGTTTCGATGGATTGCATATTTCCAGTCCTGAAAAATTTCTAACAACTGGCTTCATAATAACAATGAACAAAATTTTTGGACGTTTCTTTGAAGGATGTCTATTGTTTGTTATGACGAAAAAATTACATTGTCCCCTTAGCATTTGTCGAACGGTATAGCTTAGTAACCCGAGGGTCTGGCCGAAACTAAAAATGTGGTCCGTGGTGTGTCAGCGGCTGAAGACCCCAGCGCCAACTCCCCGCGGATGCCCTGGCCGAGATTGGTGATGCCCCTAGGAAGGAGCTGAGAACCACTGGCTTAGTTCGTTAAGAATATATCTGGCAAGACGGATGGCCTCTTTATAAGAGAGGTTGGCCTTCTCATATTCTTGGCCAGGATGTGAACGTTGTTATTATTTTTTTGGCATTATAAATTTTTATTATCAAAGGTAGTCTAGTGGTCTAGGGCGCTCACTCGGAAAGTGAGAGGATGCAGGTTCGATTCCCCGCAAGGAAGTTGAATTTTCTCTCTTTCCTAAATTCATCTTCTCTTCAGCCGGTTGATAAAAACCTTCATATGAATAACGGAGAGTTACATCATACAAGGATAAATCGCCACCTAGTGGCAGGTAAGATGTTCGTCTTCCACTATGAAGGTTACCGTCAAGGTCCATGGGTTCGAATCCAGACAAAAAAGAACATCAGAAAAAGATTTTTCCTATAGAGCCTGGGGCGACCACCGATAGATGGCACCTTCATTTCCCCACCCAACTCCACTAGTTAGAAATTGCCATACGGCGATATATGACTGGAGTTGGTGTGCGGTAAAGCAGTGTCACAGCAATTATGAGTTTTGGCCTCAGTTAGTTCCCGAGTGCATGTACGATCCCGTTCAGTGCCCACGAACTCAAAGGAAAGATTGAGGCATTCGTTGTCTTTGTGGTCTAGGGTGCTCATTCGTGCAGCGAGAGGATATGGGTTCGATTCCCCGCACACAAGGACAGATGAATTTTCCCCCTCTTTCTAAAATTCAATTTCGCTTCAGCTAATTATTAAAAACATTCACATTATCGAAGGGCCTGTTGAAAATTCTGGGAGGCGGGGATTTCACTGAAGATTCCCAGCCTTGAGATCAAGACTCCTTAAAACTGAAATTACTCTAATTCATTGGAAGAATCAAACAAAAGAAATATGTAAAGTGCTTTGAGAAAGAATTTCGAAAAATTCCTGCATCCCCTGCCCCTGATTATCCGGAACCTCGAACTTTAGAGACTTTAAGGTATACTGGAACACCCTGTTCGTTTCTCATTCGAGAATTAGCATCAGGCATATTTGAGTTAGTGTCATGATAATGGCGCTCTTCTTCCGATGAGGGTCACAAACGGTGCTCACGTTCCGAAAAAGATTGAGGACGTTTTCCGAGAGTATCCCGAAAAAAATGTATCCCGAATAATCATCATTATAAGAAAATTCCAAAACGTATTACTGTTTTGTGATTATGTCACCTTCTCGTCTTTTCTTTTCAGAGTATTTCCTGTGTATTCGTTGACTGTGGCGTTCATGTTTATTGCCGGTGTTATGGGTGGCGGCCCGATCTGGCACGAATCGGCAAACGACTTCTTGGAGAGCTGCCGCAAAAATTGGTGGGCAAATCTACTGTTCATCAACAATTTCTACGATGCTGAACATATGGTGAGATACAGTAGTTGGAGAAGCAGTTTTTGAGTCAGTATAATGTAACTATTTGATTGATTTGAAAGACTTAAAAAACAAAAATTGAATATTGATGTTCCATGTATTCAGGGCTATAGCTATATAATAAAGGCTGTTTCATGACGCGTCGGAATCAGTACAAGCTGACGTCATGCGTGACGTCATTGCTCAAACAGAACCTAGTGCACTCTCTGCGCTGCTATGTTTATAAGGGTTGTTTGCAATCGTTTTACTGAATTATTTCCTACATTATCTTTCTGATTATTGTCATTCGCTTCTGCATATTCAATAGTCATTAAAAAATTTGAATGAAGAAATTTCGTTTTTTCCCCTTAGAATATTTTTCTTGTATCCATTTCAGTTAAATTACTTACGTTAGTTAATTTCAATCGGGTTGATTGAAAGCCAATTCGAGACAAATAATTTTAATTATCTTTTGAACTTTCACAAATAATTTTTGAATATATTTTATTTCATTTGAATTAGGTGTAGCTTTTAGGAGTGTTGACTTTGTTATTACCAACACAACTGCAACATAAAAACATAGAAATCAAATATAGGAATAAATCCTAATTAAAATTTTTTTTTAATTTTAATTATAATATCAAAAGCCGTATCATTCAACTTACCAGCTATTGCTTGGATTAAATCCATTTCTTACCTTATAGATAATAAAAATATTATACGCATATCTATGAAACTAAAAAATCACCCATTAACGAGAGATCACTCACTCGCTAAAAAGCTCTGCATTGTATGCGCTCTATCACCTTTTATACATTACATGCTCTTCAGTTTCTTTGAATTTCTCGTTGAAACAAAATCAGCTATAATGTATTTTTTTTTATAAAAAAGCACTGAGAATATATTTTTCTTCCCTTCCTATTTGCATAGTGCATTCCTCAAAGCTGGTACATTGCTTCCGATATGCAGCTGTATATTGCATCTTTAATTGTGTTGATACCGTTGTTGAGGTAAGGACATATTTATAAATAGTATTCATACTCAGAAATTTTAAAATCTGATGTGAAGATTTTTAATTTCCGGATCATACAGGGTATCCTGTGAGTGTTAGCACGGCCTTCATCTCATCAACCGTCCGTCGTAGATGTATGGTTTCAAATTTAAAAAAAAATGCTCAAAACGTGTTCGAAAATTACCCTGTATCAGTATTGGGAGTGCAAATACAGTGTCACAAAATAAAAATAAAATAATTTTATATGGTCCCCCCCGTCCTCTTACTTCCAATTAGAAAGCTGTTGCCGTGTATCTCTTGAGGGCAAAAAATCCACGTTTCTAAATGCAATATTCGCTGAGATATTCGAATTAAACACCCGGAAAAAAGTTGGGAAAGGACAGCGTAAATGAGGGAAAGGAGTCTGTGTTGCGTCCGTTAGCCTTTTGTTGTTCTTTCATAACTTTTCTCCGATTTTTTTAAATTCGAATGTCTTGGCGAATATTGAACACGTACTAACATGGGATTTTTTCTGTTGGCTTCAGGAGATACAGAGCAAAATTTTTCTAACTGGAAGTTAGAGGACAAGGGGGGACAGAGTAAAAATTTAGATTTTTTATTTTGTCACACACTGAAAACTAGTACCGGGAAATTTTTGAACGCCTTTTGAGAACTTTTTAAATTGGAATCATGCCTGTACGACAGACGATTGATGAGATAAAAGCCGCATTTGCACTTACAGGACACCGTATCAGGATGTTTCGAAAGAGATCAGTTAAACTTTTGAAAATGGATTTTTGAGTACCTAAAATATAAGACTCGTTCTGAAAATTGAATTAAAATTAATGAAATTTGTGAATCAATTCAACACTATTTTCATATAATAATCAATTCATTTTCAATTAGATTATTATATGATGTGTATATATCTGTAAGGTATACGGTATATGAATATTTCATGTAATTTCTTCAGGTGGCCGAAAGTTGGCCTGACTATTGCTGCATCTGGCGCTGTGCTGTCGATGGCCCTGTCTGGAGTTATAACATATCTATATGACTACCCCCCAGCGATGCTTTTTGCTCATCCCGATCCAGGGTAAGAACGTCTGATGAATATTCTATGGGAAAGTATCGTGTGTGTGTTTAGAGTCCTTTAATATAATTCATTAATTGCTTAGAGATAAAATTTACTCGTTGCTGTAGTTCAAGTATCTCTTCAGGGGCGGCTTAAGCGAGGGTGCGGGGAGTGCGATGCACCCGGATGGAAGCATAGGATTGTAAGGAGAGGCAGCCTAAACTTTCGTTTAGACACATAAAATTTTTAAAATTTCGAACAATAAAAAAACTACACCACGTGCTGTCACCCTTTTGAGCCGTAGCCTGACAACGAAAAAGTTAAGAAAAGTTATGGGAGCAGACCCGGTGTTGTAATACCAGAAACAAGAATGGACTCTCATCACAGAGGGCAAGTGTGCATTTGGTTCGGCCATGATTCCCCACATCCTGAAGCAGGGCTCCGCTGGGCTGAGATCTTTGGGGGACCCAACGTCAGATTTTTCATGGGCCTTTCTATAGTGAATTTACATTGTGAAAAAACAAAAATGATGAGAATCGTCTCTGGTCCCGGGCTGAAGCCCTGTCGGCCACACCCAGTAATTTTTCGGGAGCGGTCAAATAAAGGCAAAGAATTGATTTTGGTTCTCAATTGTGCAACTTAGAAACATTTCAAACTTCTCCAGTTTCCGCCCTGAGAACCTTGAAGTAGTTATTTTGACGTTAACAAGATTCAACTCGATTGGGAATTAATTGAAAAACTCAGTCCTAAAAGGATGGGAAAATATGATCGCTCATATCAATGAGAACAGTAATGTGGAAAAAGTTGTGTGGCATAATTAAGAATGGGGAAGTAATCTTTAAACAAAAGAAACGGGAGTTTCTTCAAAAGCGGGGACGCATGGTCAAGTGAATTTCGTTGGGTAACCATTGATGTGCTGCTTCAGAAGGGTAAAAGAATCTGGTTTATCCCAGAGTCCTCTTGGCTGACACCCTTTCATCCTCTCACCAGGGTAGTCTTTAGAGGCGGCACGTGAGATTTTGCACCTGTGTGGCAAGTGAATTAGAGCCGCCCTCCTGGGTATTTTCAACATTCACGGGGTCGATAATCACATTAAACGGCCATCAAGTCATTTTGCTATTCTTTATATTAAAACATTTAGGACCCGGTTTTCAATTTTTTGCTCTCGCGAGCAGATATGATACCAAAATCATAACGAAATTTTCAATTGAAGATGCATTTAAGGATTAATCAGAGACTAAATCAGGAGTTCTTAACCTTTCTCAGCCGCGACCCAAAATCAATAACAAAATCATGGGACTGTTCGTTTTTCGAAATGAGTGAAACCAGTAACGCCATAAGTACATTTATAGCAGGCTGTAAGCGGATCGGATGACTCATCCAGTAAACCCCTCCTAATCAAGTTTGGATCGTGACTTATAGCTCGAGAATCTCTGGCTATAAGAGGATTTGTACGACCCATTTTCGGAAGCCATTGCGAATCAAATTTGGATCGTAATAAATGGCTCAAGAATATCTGGCTGAAAAGAAAAAGACATTTACACGATTCATTTTGGAAAAAGACATTGCGAATAAAGTTTCCGTCCTGATCCGTAGCTCAAGAATACTCGGTAAGTGCGTTTATGCGACCCCTCTCGGAAGCCCCTGCGACCAAAGTTTCAGTCGCGACCATAGGTTCAGGAAACCCTGGATTGAATTATGCAGATTTCAATTCGATTATGTGTCAAAGATATCCTATATATGGGTGGATTTTCTTCTTATATTTGCTACAGACTGTGCTTGCGACTTAAGAAAGGCTCAACACCTATGTTCTAGTTCACTTAAAACGAAGAGTTATCAGTCAATTATCTCATCCACTAACTACTCGTATATAACGCATGAACATGTGGGTTTTCGGAATGAACTTTTAATTGCAATGAAATTCCCGGCTCAATTGCATAACTGTCGTACAGGGTGATTCAAATTGATTGTCCGTATGATAAACCGTTGATTTTATATGTAACCGTTGATTTTAGATGTGTGTACTTTCAATTACAAAAGTTTTCAAATGGCATGCGGTTTCTTTAAATTATTGTTTTAAGGGAATGTCGTACATAAAAAAAATAAAAGCATTAACTTTTCATACTGTCTCCGTGTGCTAAAAAACTCAATCAGAAAGTGGTTGCCCTGTCTCTCCCGAGGTAAGAAAAAATTCCACGTTTATAAGTGCAATATTTCCGGAGATATTATATAGAATTCTCCTTAATTAACGAAAAATTAAGGTGAAAAAGCATAAATAAGGTGAAAAAGCATTTTCCGTTAGTTCATGCTAACGGTTACAGAATTAATCCTACGGGCAACAAATACAAAAAATTTTTATCATTCACATGATAAGTTCGGTTATTATACATAATAGCCGGGTATATTATTTGCAATCTCGCATTGTGGTAAGTTCGATATATTTCCTTAAATTAATCACTTTTACCGGCGATTGTGCAAAATTACCCAAGCGTCGTCTCGTTGATAAACATGATAAATCGCATTATATATATATGATATACTGTACATGATAACGCGCATGTGTTGCGTTCTTACATCGAGGTACGATTGTAAAATTTGTTATCATAATTTATCGAGGTCCGTCTATATTCGTCAAATATACTATAGTCTCATTTGGCATTTTTATTCATATTTATCAAATTCATCAATTGCACTAGGATATTATGCATAATATGCGCAGATAAAGGCGATAAACTTCAAGTATTTACCAAATTTACCAACGACACTTGGGTATTATGCATAATCTCAGGTGTAAAACAGATTAATTTATCAAACTTACTAAGACTTTTGATAAGTATGGTAAGTATGTATAATATAACCAGTTATTATGCACAACCAATTTATCATATTTACCGTTATACTGTTGGAGAATCTTGAGTAAATGCACAGCAAACTATGCAAGTATTTTAAAATTCTATTCGAAACGTTCATGAAAATAAAACTATTGACTTTGGCCGTGAGGGAAAAAGATCAAATTGGGATATTATGTATTATTTTTGTAGTGCGTTTTTGTACTAGGATCTCGGTGTAGCTATTCGATTGGCTTGGCGTCACCTTTATTTTCAAGTGCAAGTAGTAGAAGTTCAAGCATTGCACACCATATACAGGGTCTGAAAAACTGAAATTACTATGTTCCGAGCGGTCTACAGCCTTCGCTAACAATTAGAAAATTGTTAAAAATTTTAGGAACATCCTAATGAGGGGATGACAATAATATTCGAGTCTTTTTCAAATCCAAAATTCTCTGCAAACCAGTGTGGAATCACTCCTTTTTGTAGAAACAGTTTCAACGGAACAGCACGTCCTTGTAAATTCAGCGTCATACTCGTGCCGCTGTGGTGGTCGAGTGGTTATAGTGACGGACTCGCGATGTGAGGATCCGGATTCGAACCCCACAGTGGTGGTCGGCTGGAGTTGCTTTTCTGTGGTTCCCAACTTCAAGGCGCGAATGCGAGCCGATCTTCTCGTTAAAAAGTCTCGCCACAGAGAGCAACAGGCCTACAACGTTACAAATATTCAATCATTACACTTCACTCACAATTTGAAGTATAGATGGCAGCACTGAAAAATCATACACAACACTAGCTACACACTCAGAATGTTCGATGTACACACTCACTTTGTTCCAGACTCTGCCACGAAGCTGGGCTGGAAGAGATCTCGGCAACGGGATAAGTCTGGTGGCAGAGACCCTGGCGTTCATTCATTCAGCGTCATACTCGATGGTGAAGAAATAATAATGGAAATCGTGTCCTGCTGGAGGATTTTAGATATCTTGCCGTAAAATCTGAGTACTTGGCCATGTTTTTACAAAAAAAAAAAATGGCACGTGCATTGTAATTTGCATCGAAGCTGTCTTTTTACACTTTTATTGTTTTTCCTCCATTCTTTTATAAAGACGTTTCTAATTTTTCTGATGAGCAGTTACGACTGTAGACGACTCAGAATAGGTGAACTTCAACGAGGTTCGGATATATTTCATTTTCATAGCGTAATGCATTTCATATAATAATGTATTACTTAGCAACTGATTAATGTTTGAATAAGTCTAAAAAAATTATACAAATAATGATATTGATGGGCAATCAACGTTAGTACGAAACAACTGATTTTAATGTATCAAGTTTTATTATCAATTATTGATAAAAAATTTTTTATATAGACTTGATAACTGATCAATCAAACATGATCATTTTAAGTTTCGATTGTAAAGTTTTCCGAACGACCCGCGTGTAAGGGGCCTTAATGTTTTTACTCCATTCTTTTATAAAGACGTCTAAGTTTTTTGATGAACAGTTACGGCTGTAGACAGCTTAGAATAGGTGAACTTCAACTATACACAACACTGTTCCGAGGTTCAGATTTTTTTTTCTTTTCATTCCATAGAGCAATGCACTAAATAGAGTAATGCATCGCTTGGTAACTCAAAATTTTATTGAAAAGTGGAAACATCAGTTCAATAATAATAATATCGATAGCTAATTAACGTAAGTACAAAACAACTGATTTTAATAAGTCACGCTTTATCATCTCACAATTATCGATAAATAAATTTTTATATAGACTGATAACTGATCAATCAAACATGATCATTTTATGCTTCGATAATGAAGTTTTCCGATCCAGAGAAAAACAAAATTATTGGAAAACAGAATCACATTATTTAGTGATCAAAGATGTAGATGACGCTGAAACATCATTTTGTTAAGTTCTCTTAGCAATGGAAAAAAAAATTTGGAAATTATTGCTACAACACAACATATACAAAGGATTTACTGTACAACAACATGGTCAATAACAAGTCGGACTGTCCCCCCCCCCCCCCACCTTCCTAATAGGAAACAGTGATTGGTTATAGCGGTAATATTGTCGACATCTTACTTCAGCGCAAAGATGGTGGAGGTGTTAGCCTTGTAGCATCGTGTTTGAAGGAGATATCGTTTTTGTTCTTCCGAGGGTTAATTTGGAAGATTATGTGTTCTGATGAAGTTGTGTGTACCGCTATTTTAGGTGTGGTACACAAAAGTATGGCACAGTAAACCCCTTTACAAGAAATTCTATCCTCCCGCAAATGAATCTACCGTTCAACTAATCAATTACAATTTGTAGTGAATATACACGTGCATTTTTTTTATATATTATAAATTCATTTTCAGATGGTACAAACAACTTCGATTAAGAGACGTCAAAAGCAGCATAAATTTGCTGGCGCATAATGACGATACTGCAATCTGGGGGTGTAATGATACTTCCTCTGCAATGATTTTTTTTTTATGGTTCATGTAACAGAGTGTGATGATATCGAGATTTCACGTTGAGAAAAGTGACAACTGAAGGAGGGATCTGCATCGGACGGAGACGATGTATAATGAAGGAGTAATAAAGAACCTGCCACTATATTTTAAGTGCTGAAAGTTTCGGTCACGCAACACAAAACTCGAAAATAACCTGAAGTGTTAGAATAGTGGTAAGGCCATACAAAATTGATTGAATGTGACAATGAAATCTCGTGCCCAAACTACATAGCCACGAAAAAGAAAAAAACAGTTCTTCAAGCCTAAATAAATAGTTAGGTTTCCCGGAGGCACGAGTCCCATGGGAAAATGTGTTTACATCACCTTGTGTGATAGAGCTTCTAAGATGTCTCTCGGTTCCTATCACTATCACATAGAAAAGATGTATGACTTGATGTTCGACATCTTTGCACAAGTCCTTCGCGCTATAGATGGTTAGGTTAAAAGTCAAAGTCAATTATTACTCTTAGCCAATGCGCGACGGCATTAGGTAGATGATCTGAAATTGTCACAAAGTGCCAAGTATTGAAGTTCTAACTAACCGTAACCTCTTATCCCTTAAAGGATTATAAGTGACGTTCATTTTGCTTTCACAGCCAAAGAAATGAATATTGGGCAAACTTCTTCTTCAAACCGTATATTCACGCTGGACCTTACTGCGTCGGAATGATTGCTGGTTACATTCTAGCCACCAGGCCAAAGTTGCGAATACCTAACGTGAGTATATCAATTGTAAAAATTATTGAATATTACCGACAATTCAAATTCCAATTTCTGTATTCCTCTAACATGATTTCACCATTTTTTAAATGTTCTGAAGGTCTTGCTGATATGTGGTTGGTGTGTGGCCATCATCACAAATATGTCAGTTCTGTATGGAGTTTGGGAGTGGAATAAAGGCAGAGACCCGACATTCTGGGAGAACATGTTGTACTCGAGTTTCAATCGGACGGCTTGGTCCGTGGGTGTTTGCTGGATGATTGTTTGCTGCGCTACAGGACACGGAGGTATTTCGACGGAGCTTGTATATATACTGTTGTAGATAATATTTTAATTATTTTTACTCATTTTCTTGACTTTCTTTTCATTCTAGGTGTTATAAATTATATTTTGTCGTGGAAATGCTTCGTTCCACTCGGTAGGTTGACATTCGTTGTCTATCTCGTCCATCCACTCGTACAAGCCTGTGTGTTGGGTAACCTGAGAGGCCAAGTTCAACCAGCCCATTTCTTTGCGGTGAGCATTCACTATATTTCCAGCAACTTAGTTCTTTGGGGTCTTCGATGTATGATCTCGAAGCTTTTTTGCAGTAGCCAAAGGATTAAGAATTTTCAGTATCCGAATCAACATAAATACTGGAGAAAAAAAAACATTAATGAAAAAATTGTTTAACAGAATTGGTGAAAGAAGTGAAGCAAAATAACTTTTAGAAATAATTTTAGAGATAAATCTTTTCAGATTAATGAGAAAAAATTTCATAGTTATGGGAATAATTTTTGAAATAATTTTAGTAACATTGAAAGAAATTGGGATTTATTTTAGAATTAATAATGGAAATGGCTTCACATAATTCTTGGAAGAAATGATATCAGAATTAATGAAGATTCATATTCAATGAAAAATAATTACAGAATATAAATGAACACATAATTATATAAACATAACTTGTAAAAACGTATAATTATATAAACATAACTTGTGAAAACATAATTATCTAAACTTAACTTGTGAAAACATAATTACCTAAACTTAACTTGTGAAAACATAATTATCTAAACAACTTGTGAAAACATAATTATATATACAGAATTCAAAACTCCTTACAGAACTGACATATTTGTGATGATGGCCACACATCAACCGCATATTAGCAAGACCTTCAGAACATTTAAAAAGTGGTGAAATCATGTTAGAGGAATATGAGAATTGAAATTTGAATTGTCGGTAATATTTCATAATTTTTTTGGAATTGATACACTCACGTTAGGTATTGCCAACTTCTGCCTGGTGGCTAGAATGTAAAAACATAATTATATATACGGAATTTATGAAAACATAATTGAAGAATGTTTAAAATAATAATTACAGAATTGTGTGAAAACATAATTGAAGAATGTTTAAAATAATAATTACAGAATTGTGTGAAAACATAATTACAGAATTTGTGAAAACATAATTACAGAATTGTGAAAACATAATTACAGAATTGTGAAAATATAATTGCAGAATTTGTGAAAACATAATTACAGAATTTGTGAAAACAATTACAGAATTTGTGAAAACATAATTACAGAATTGTGAAAATATAATTACAGAAAATGTATGAAAAAAAAGGCATTTTTATGGGACTCCATTTCGATAAAAAATTATTTTTTTCAGAATCAATCAAAAAATAATTTCATAATTTATTCAAATTCACATTTGATTAAAAAAAGTAACTAGTTTATGACAATTCATACTCAATGGAAAATAATTTCAGAATCAACGAAAATTTATATTTAATGGAAAACTAATTTCTGAAACAATAGAAATTCATATTCAATGAGGAAAATAGTTTCAGATATAGTCAGAAAACTATTGAAAAAATAATTTCAGAATTTATCCTACCACACCTGATCTAAAACTGACTGAATTTATTTTTCTTATTGATTTGTGTTTATTTATGGCAAAATGTCTTTCCTTTAAAGAAAAAATTGAAATGTTTAACTAATTTAGGGTCGATATCTTTACTACGACCATTCGAGTTATGTACACATGCTTGTGCTTCACCTCAGGTCTCAACTTGAAAAAAGAATAATTAAAAGCCATTTAAAACCATTGAAAATGAGGTATGTATGTGTACCTATCGTGCAAAGAGGATAAAAAAGAGCCACCAGAATGGGTGAGAAAATACAGTCGAATCCCGTTATAACGAACTCCAAGAGACCGTAGAAATCTTGTAACGAAATTCCGTTGCAAATAAATTCCAGATAATTTAAAAATGTCCCTACGTAAACTTATATGGGGTTTAGAAAAGTGTTCGTTAAAACGAGTTATTTTCGCTATAACGGTATGCGTTAAAACGGGGTTCGACTGTATTTCCAGAACTAAAAAAATTCATATTTAATGGAAAAAATAATCTCATTATAGGCTTAAATAAAATTCTCAATAATAAAGAATCCCTGTTTAAGTTGGAGTCCTGCGTCCCGTTGGACCCGCTCGTTGAGACGCCACTCTGTGATTCTAGATCAGGAGTCTTCGATGCATGGCCCGCGGGCCACATTTGGCCCTCGGAGATTTTTCGTTGCGGCCCGCCGATCATTTTCAGAAAATAGTTGAAAAAATTGAGAAACGATTAATTCTGGAATTAATGCGAGAAATAATTTCTGAATTCATGAAAGAAATAATTTCTGAATTCATGAAAGAAATAATTTCTGAATTCATGAAAGAAATAATTTCTGAATTCATGAAAGAAATAATTTCGGAATTCATGAAAGAAATAATTCAAGAATAAATGAAAGAAATAATTCAAGAATAAATGAAAGAAATAATTCAAGAATAAATGAAAGAAATAATTCAAGAATAAATGAAAGAAATAATTCAAGAATAAATGAAAGAAATAATTCAAGAATAAATGAAAGAAATAATTCAAGAATAAATGAAAAATAATTGATTGAAACAAATTGATGAAAACTCAGAATTAATGAAAGAAGTAATTTTTTTTTGGAATTTTTGAAACAAATAATTTAGGTATTAGTGGGAAAATTAAATAATGAGGGAAATAATTCCGGTATTGGTGAGAGAAATAATTCTAGAATAAATTATAGAAATAATTCCGAAACAAATTGATGGAAAATTCAGAATTATTGAAAAAACGAATTTTAGAATTTTTGGAACAAATAATTTCAGTATTAGTGAAAAAAAAATTAAAACAATAAATAAATAATAAGAGAAATAGTTTCGGATTTCCGATAGAAATTATTCCACAATCAATAAAAGAATAATTGCAAAATTATAGGAAGAAATGATTTCAAGATATATTGAAGAAGAAAAATGGTTTCAGAATTACCGAAATAAATAATTATAGAATCATTCAAAGTGATTTCAGATTAAAATTAATCTCAGAATTAATTTATTTAATCGGTAATATTAATCAAGAAAATTTTCAGAACTTAATGTATAAACTATTTCAGAACTATTCTAAATTAATAATTAATAAGAGAAATAATTGCAGAAAAATTAAAATCTTCGATTATCTTTGTCCCTATTATTATATACGGGATCCTATTAGCCTTTTCTATTAAGATTTCACTAAATCACATGAGTCGGTGGCCCGCAAGCTTAGTGGGAAGTTTCAATTTGGCTATGTCTGGAAGGTTGAACCCCCCCCCCCCCAGTGGTAAGATCTTGGTTCTCCCCTTACCGACTAACAGGGTTTTACTGGATCCATGGTATTTTTCCACATTTTTCCAGCTCAAAAAGGGCGCCAGAAAATTTAAAGTATTTTCTGTTATTTTCCTTGCTTTGGATCAGTTATTCCCAACGTGGGCGTTAGCGCCCCCTGGGGGCCGATGGAATGTTATGGGGTGGGGTGGTAGAAGTTACGGGTATAACATACGATCTATAACATAGGATCCTATGGGTTAGATTGGTTGGGGGCGATGGGAGAAAAAAATTCTGAGAAAGGGGGCGATGAGACAAAAAAGGTTGGGAAACTATGCTGTAGATCAGTGATTCCCAACGCGGGCGTTAGCGCCCCCTTGGGGGCGATGGAAAGTTCCAGGGGGTGGTAGGAGGAAAAATTTCTGAAGAAGGGGGCGGTGGGACAAAAAAAAATGGGAAACTATGCTGTAGATCATAGTTTCCTAAACTTTTTGTTCCATCGCGCCCTTCTTCAGAAATATTTTTCTCTCATCTCCCGTAGCTTCTATCGCCTCACGGACAATTCCATCGCCCACCGGGGGCGATATTGCCCACTTTGGGAAACACTGCTCTAGATACTGCAATAAGACTTGTTAGCCCTCAGACTTCATGTGAGATTTTTCTGTTTTTTTTTGGCCGCTATGTCTAAAACATGGAGGAACTTGTCTTAGAGTTTCTTATATAAAGTAATGTTTCTCTATTTCATATTTTCAGGTTTGGGTGTACTTTGGGCACATCTGTGTAACTTACGGCAGCGCATTCGCTGGTAGTATGCTAGTCGAATCCCCGTTCCTAGCACTCGAGAAAATCATCATGCCAAGGAACGAATCCAAGAAGACTCGTAGTCAAACCGACCCACATAATAACTTCAAAGGAAGTTTAAAAACTGCGAAGAACGGTGATTTGGCTACAGTGATTCCTAGAGCTAGAGATTTTTCAGAAGGAACAGATAATGGTAGTTTTGTGTGCAGGTTATAGTGAAACATGCAGATATTATACGAACGGTGGATGTGTGCTTTCATCTTAACGGAAAAGAAGCTACGCTTGATAGACTCGTCAACAAAACATTGTATGCACAACCTCTGGATTTTATGCGAAAAAAAATCACCATGAATAGCACAAATACGTATCAATAAGATGAAAAATCTCACATTTGCCCTTTTCCTGTTTGTACTTTTTTCGCATAGCTTTTTATTTATTTTACGATTATGTATTTATTTCAAATAAAAGTGTTTTCTCGTTTGATGATGTTATTCATTTCTATTATGGGGAAAAAATCATGTTTTTTTTTTTGATTCTGACTAAATGCAAATCAGGCAAACAGTTATCAATCGAATTCCTGCAGTAGATAGAGATGGACCAGGTTTTCTGGTAGTTGATATTCAAAAGTTTTTCTTCTATAGATAAACGCAACCGGGAAAAATTTTCTTACCCCTCAAAGATCGACATTGATATTTCTAGAGAAAAATTTAATCGAAAATCTCTCGTTATAACAAACACTTTCCAATCCACCAGATAAGATTACATAGGGAGAACGGAAAAACCTTGAATTCCTTTATAATGAAATTTCGTTATAACGAAGTAAGGAGTTGAGTTCGCAAAATGCATCGGTGGACGATGATAGCATGCTTATTACGATTGCGCACCCATTATGCAGGGAGCTTCCCCCAACCATTCGTATATATTGTATAATTTCTTTTTTTTCCCGTGTTTACATGTTTTCTCAGTTACGTTTCATGGTGCCATCGCATCATACATTAGTACGTTCTACTTGTATATAATCGCTGTAGTTGTTCCTTGTGTTATTTTATTTCATATTTTATGTATTATTATTATTATTCTCATATAATAAGTTTCATCATGGTTCAGCCCCATTGGGGGATATGCTAAAATTGCCCGATGGCGATAGAGCATAGACCGTGTTCGGTTTGAAAGAAAGAAAATAAAGCCGTGTGGTGATGGTGACAACCGAGTGACACTGAGTCTATAGCATCATGAATGTTATTTTCAAAAACTTCATCGCTGTTCTATTTGGCAGCCACTTCAGGATAGGGGGAGTTAATTGCTTCATCCGGCAAAATTTAGGGGGTGGCAATTTTCAGTGGAAACAAAGAAAATCGTTATAAAATTGTCGAATTTTAAAGTTGCGGGGGGCGGCAAAATTGTTTGCCCTGGTCGGCCATATCTGAAAGCGGGAAAACCCCAGTATTTCAAATTACCTGACTATTCCATATTACCCGAATGTACACACTATAAGACTATTCTTCCAATATAAGGGCCACATGGAAGAAAGCACGACAGTCGAGGGAAAAATATCGACATCATGTCGTTCCAGGAGAAAATTCAACTTTCATGTAACTTTTATCCTGCATAGCTCTTATAAAAACATATTATAAAATTCACACTAAATGCTCAGCACCAATTCTGATAAATTTAAATCCAATTCAATTACTAGGTGTTACAATTTTATACAATAAATTTCTTGAAAATCTTTTTTTTTTAATCCTGGAACAAAAATTTCTATTAAAGAAATTAAACAATTTGAATGATTACGCGATGCTCCTTAAATATTCAAACACAATTCTCGTCTATAAAGTAAAGTAAGCTTTTAGAACTTAATTAAGAAAATGAAGCAGAAAAGTGGAATGACAACACGGATACTGTAGGAACAGAAATCTAGTCCGCTAAGTTACCATTAATAGATTGTGAAATTAATTTTGCCGGTTTCAAAAATAGCGTCCATTAGAGGAGGTGAATCTGTACGTGTAAGTTTTTTTCGATGAATCAGAACTTGCGAATAAATTAAATACGTTTTTAAACGCTGTCATTTCTTACTTCTTAAAAGCCTTTATTGTTGGTGTTGTTAATGACATTGATAAGTAACCTTTTATATCAAGTCTATACTTGTGCAATTGACATTATGTGTGTGTGTTTCCTATTTGAAATATCCTTGTAAATTTCCCGTAGATTGTATTTTCATTTTCCTCGACTAATGTTAATTAATAAAATACAAAATCACAATAAAAAAAAATAAAATTTAAAAACATTCAAATATCTACTTATTTTTTCGATACTGTAGCCATAAATATGGAAATATTATGCATATTTGTAGCTGTACATGAAAGCAAGACGAATGGAAATTTTCGGATCAAAAAATGTTTCCAGTCTGCTATAATTTAAACTTACTCAAAGAAATATTGGACGTAAAATAATTTTCATCGGGGAGAGGGGGGAATAGGAGACCGTAATACCGTACTGTAGTTAGTTACCTAACCACATTAATCGTTTTTCATTGCATGATCATGCAATTAATATCGAATAAGCCAGACCACGTTAGTTTCATTAGCTTTACATTGCATGTGGCAGGATTGATTTCAAATCGCAGAAGGGAATCTAATGTTTCACCTTAAGGGTCTACTACTCAACTGTAAATGCAACTCGTACACATTGCTCTATGGAATTTCTAACGAATTGGTACATGTCGGAATGTGCGTGTAAAGTAATGACATGTACCATCAATTTTTCTAACTATGAATGAAGCGTAATGATTTATTAATTGCAATGTGTTGTGAGCTTGATGCTTTCTGTGGAGAGACTTTTTAACGAGGAGATCTTCTCGCATTGAGGGTCTTCATCCAGCACCTCCAAGAAATAGAAGGCATTCGCACGCTGCTTGTAGCGTCAGTAAATAGTCCATTTTCCCTCAGAATATTCAGGGGGGAAAAATTCCCTGCTCGTGGCAGTATCATCGTTCTGAGGAAAAGAAATGATCGGGCTCAGAATTGGCGATTTCTATGCCCCACATCCAATCACTATGCGGTATTTGTGAGCCAATCAGGAAGATTCTACGCCAAAATAAGAAGAACGGAAAAGGATGCCGAGTTTCAAAATGTGGCAAACTCTTGCTATGTAGTCTGAATGACGTTTATGGCAACCCGTGCTGCTTCATCCCAGTGCAATATTCGGGGTTTTTCGTTCAAACGAAGTGACATATATATATATATATAATTAGAAATTAAAATTCATACAACTGATGCTATAAGTAACATTTGAATACAAAGAAGTTTCTAATATTTATCGAATATTAAACAGGGGCGTATATAATGTGTAGCATTATCATGTTCAAGAATATTCACTTCTTGCATTCGAGTAAATAGAAATCAATTTTCTGTAGATATTTTCATTTTTAATGCTTTCCTATAAGATCAGTGTTTCTCAACTTTTCTGACCCCAAGGACCAGTAAAATGTCTGAAACGATTCGTCGGACCTCTTGTGTCCCGTATTACGGTGCGTTGCTCTATTTTTAGTTGTTCCGAATCGTTTTATACATTTGTCGCGTTTTTTCATCAACGTTTATTTGAATTTGTAATGTTTACTAAAAAATCGTGACTAAAAAATGTTTTCAGTACTTATTCAGCTTACAGATATTTGTCAAATTCAACGTTCTTTCTTCAGTTTTCCAGTGATTTTAACTACTACTGCGGATTTTGCTGACTTATGGCAACGTTTTTTTATGACAATTGTGACGTCTTATATTTTACCGTATTTAAGATTCCAGTTCCACTTATTTTCGGCAATGAAATATGGTCATCTAGCCATTTGAATGTTTTAGTCAAATACGTTTTTGTTTACAGGCTCATTTCCCTACCCTCTATCCATTTTCGCAGTAATTATCGAATTCATCATAAACTGCATTTTTTGGGTTATAATTAGTGATATCCCGTATTTTGTGATCGCAATTTCTTTCAGTTTCCTTGATGAAGTATGACGAACCTAAGTATGAAGGTAAAAGTTTTATATTGTTAATATCAGCTATAACAATTGAATAATTTTTCATTCATCTGGAATCGAATTATCGAAAGTCTGCCCGCGGACTATAGTTTGAGAAACACTGCTTTAGGTCATCATCACTTATTGTTGTTCAAGGATTTCGCATTATCTGTCATCGCGAAAGTACATTTACTTTCTGGTATGATGGAAAACTTTGCCGTCATAATCCAACGACCTAAAACGATGTTAATCACGTTCTAAGAGTTCACGGTTATGTCAGTTTAGTTTCGACTTCACATTCAAAATGGAGATGGATAGTACAATTTGAAAATAAAATTTCCCATTATAAATTTCTGAAACTATGAAATCAAAACAGTCGATCTGCATAAAAGGTAATCAGAAAATAGATTTAGGGAATAGCTTTCTCTTGGATTAAACGATCTGTAGCTAAATTTTGCAGGGGAAAAATCGAATAGCTTTGTGTGCGTTACATAGAGCCATGTAATCTTGATAAGAACTATTTTAGGTGATCGAAAATGATAACACTAGACCGATGGAAGTGACCATTTTGATCACAAAGTTACTTTGACATGAGATTACACTATACAGTTTATCTCAGGTTGTTGACATTTCATGACTTTCCGCATCTTGTTGAGGTATTTGAACTACTAGAATATAAACTTGCTATGTTTCTTACTTTTGTAGTAAAATGAAATTCTACCTAGTGGTGATGATAGTGGTAAAAATGGCTGCAACTTAGATATTTCACTAATAATAGTTGCAAAACATGCTGAAATGGACAGTCTTATATGCGAACATTAATATTAAGGAAACAGGTGTTCCATCACGTTGTTTGCTTTTCTTCAGTACCCATTTTGTGTCATTCAAAGGTATACTTCCGAAGAAGCTCGTCGTTGTACGCTATTCAAGTCATTTAGCGTTTTTGTAGGGGTATTTGCGTTTTTACTACATTGCATTCACTAGTACATTCCCACGGCGAAAGGAATGTTCATTTTCACGATTTTACCAAGGGACAGGGTTCCAGCACGGGATCCGTGACTATTCTTATGTATATATATACGATATTTCTTCGTCTGCATCATTTTCTGCATCCGAAAGTCACATTTCGTCCTTCTCAAAAGACTGGTTCTGAACCAATCTTTTGAGACATATCCTGAAAATCTCGTGAAAACATGCACTAAATTGCATGTACAAATTGTTTCCTTTTTGAAATCCACATCCAAAACGAAAAGTTTAACAGTGCTATGAAGATAATTTTATATTCAGCTAACTAGAATGAAGAAGCTCACGTCCTTGGCTTGAGTAGACGAGTCCACTTTGTTTGTAATGGGGTCAGTTAAATTTCACGGACAAAACTGCCGAATGAAAAACAAGGTAACATAAACTCAACACCAACTCCAGTGAGCCACCACAGTGTCGAACCCGAGGTCTTCCGATATAAATCATGATGAAGTTCAACGCATTTTGGGTCTGCGTCTTCTCTGTGGAGACCTGAAAAAAACACTGATAGATGATCACATTGAGCATTTACGGATGAACATAAAAATAAAGCGATGCACATCAAATTATGCAATGACTGGTTGGATTGGAAGGTATGACGATTGGGGAATGGTGATCATTAAATGACACTAACGGAAAAATACTTGACTGAATAAGCTACTGAAGATTCATGAGGAAATTTCAAATTTGAAATTTTTATTTTTAAACACATTCCCCCTATATTTTTATTCCAATGACCAATCTCTATTACTGCTGACCATCAATCTCCAACTTCCTCCAAGGTATATTCTCCTCTCACCTTTAAGACAACCTTGACAAGACCCATCCTGTCAGTGTTTACACCACCTTTAACATCACTCTCAAAGGTTAATGATATATTTGTTTCTAATACTCCTTTCTGATTCCCTCAATAGCTTCTGGCTTGTAATTTGTGACGCAAATCAAAAGGCGGATCATCATTTATCGTTATAGCTTTTATGTTTTTTTTATACTGTATTTATCTGAATATATTATTTAAAAAAAATCCGGTTCTTCAATAAAGTGAGGGAAATAAATTCCTTATATTATTTATGTGCGGTTGTTTTTTCCACTTGACTATCTTAGAATAATCATAATCATTATTCCACTGTGCATTTGGTGTGGTTACAGGTTTCTCAAAAACATTGGTGTTTGTGTAAGTTCTACGAAGATTAGTAAATAAGGAGGTAGAGAAATATTATCGCAGAGTCCATGATGATTAAATCAAGATTCGGCTGGAAATAGAAAGGAATCGCATTCGGAAGACATACTTTCTTATTCGTGGACTAACCAGATCATTTTTTCCAGAATCTACATTTTGGAATTTTCATTATCCTAGGATTAATGCAAAATTTTTTAAATGTGCACTTCTAGTTTTATGCTGCTGAAGGAGTTTCAAGATGGTTTCAGTTCTCTATCACTGGTAAAAATATACCTTCGTGTTGAAGTACATTAGAAATACGGAAATTCCAGTGGATTGAGATCTGAGTATAATCCTGTGAACACAGTTTTTTTCATATAACAGCACCAAGGAAGAAATTGTAAAAAAGGTATAGAGTAACTTTTAGGCATGGCCGGACACGCGGTTATTCTGTTACTCACCTCTGGGCTATGCCTTCAGTTTTTCTGTGCTTCAGCAACGAGCGTAAAACTCACAAATGTCACCTCAAGAAACGGGATTTCAGAGAACGTCGTGGAAAAATGGGAGAAATTCGAATCTCGCATCCAGGAGATTGTCAACTATATTGTTAAGCTGCTGCTGCCGAAGCTGATGGAAGCTCAAAGCAACTTCAATATATCACAGGATTGTACGAGAGAGGCTATGATGTTGATTGGTGGGCTGAGGAAGCTCAAACCATGGGCTTTGAGAAGTAAGCTATATTAATTGACATTCAGTTAATGAATATCACGTATGAATGCCTATTGTTTTGAATCAATTTTTGATATTTACTTCGGTGGATATACTTATTTTTTGAAGTATAAGGACCAGAACCATTCATATATATATAGGTATGACCACTTGAATGACCCACTAAATTTGTTGACTATCCCAACTTTTTTACAAAATATCCCGCTTTTTAACGTGTTTTCAACAAGGTTTGCTTGGATTTCTTGCTGAAATCACGAATTTAGATCATTTTCATGAATTACAAATTGTATTAAAATTATCTAATTATAATTAATTATAATCATATATAAACGTATTCATACCATATATTTGTCAAAAGTATACTTTTTGTGAATTTCTTTTTAATAATTCATTGCGACTTGCGGTAGATTGTTATTTCCCATCATTGGCAATTTTTACAATTATAGCGACAAATTGCTTTTTTTATAATTTTTTTTTGTTTTTGCCTTTGATCAAATTTTTGGCTATTACAATATTTCTGGTTGGCGATGTCTCCTAATCAAGATTTCCCGTATTTTTATAAAGGAAATATGACCAAACTACATATCTATCTTGGCATGTATTGATAAATTGGAATGTATTGATGCTATACTACCGAAACACTTTCGCGGGCCGCATTTGGCCCGCGAGCTGGAGGTTGTACACCGTTGTGCTACTGGAATATTAATGTATTGATATTAATCAATATGAATTGATAACTATTGGAATTTTTAAAATTTATATACCTTGCTACGAAGAGTTGGAATATTTTGATGCCCAAAAAAAGTAACATAGAATTGCCATTTTGTGAACTGCCAAAAAGACGTTTGTGAAATGTCATCGAAAAAAGCCACGAATTTTGAATCGTATTTACAATTTCAACACAATAAATATATTTTATTGAAAGGAAACATCGAGATGCAGTCAAAATAATAATGTTCCTAAAAAAAAAAGTTGTTTTAAAGGTAGTTTAGACTTTTTAAGTGTTGTTTTGGGCTACTGATTCGAAAACTCATGTCACTTTTACTAGATTGGCTCTAGTTTTGAAATAATGCCTAATTTTCACTATTTTTTAATATAGTCTGTATTGCTATTGAAATTTTATTATCAATTTATCTCAAAAAGTAGAGCTACTCAAAAACCTAGAGCTACTTATTTGGAAAAAAACCAATGGTAGATTCAGATTTACCGCCTCAAAATCCTTTAAAATCACTGAAATATCGTTTCTTTTTTTTATACAGTGTTATGTCATATTTTATTTATTTATAACGCAGAGTTTCAATGTGATTTGCGTGTATCTAATGATATTGCTATTGAAAAATTTAATTTTCTTTTTACCTCGGAAACTAGAGCCAATCTGACAAACCAATTCAAGATCCGGAATCAGGGCCCCAAAATAACTCTAAGAAATCACTAAATAACTCTGAGAACAAAATCAGCGTTGAGCAGTGTAATCATGCCGCGAGTGACTTTAGCTCACATTAGCTATACAAGTGAACTAGCCAAGTAAATGCGAGTCCAATGGTTTTATATTGGAACTCTAAATTGTACAGACTTTAAAATACAACAAACGGAAGGGAAGTAATACAAATACAAATGCCAGGGCGGGCAATTGCCAAACGAGGTGGCTGAAAAAAATATTGATGTTCAAATATAACCAAAATAAACATCACCTATTAGAGACGAACTCCCTGAGATACCACAGCCTGGAATGTTCCCTCAGTAAACGACACTGATGCCTCCCCCCCCCCCCTGCAGAAGCAGTTGATTTTCAGTGTATAAATAAATCATGACCCATCCTGTCCATCCCATTGAGAAAATTTTAAACCCTTCTATCATATTTCCCCGACACTCGCGTTCAGACATATTCAAGAAATCAAGTCTTTCTTCATAGCTCAAGCCTTGTATTCCAACAAGAGCATGCGTAGCTCTTCTCTGCACCCCCCTCCCCTCAATCAAATCTATGCCTCTCTGTAGATATGTGGTCTCCAAAACCCCTTACGGCATACTCCAGTGAAGGTCGAACTAAGCCGCGGAAAAGCAGAAAAATGGCTTTGGGAGAACACGGAGAGACATTTTTGGAAATGAAACCGAGCATTCCATTTGATTTTTTGACCACCGCTGAACAATGTTCAGAAAAACCTAACCCGTTCGTCAATGAGAATTCCCGAATCGGTGACCCTAGTTGCATCCGGGATAGTAGTACCCATTCAACCCGTAAGTGAAACGTATGTTGTTCGAACCAAAATGAGCAACCATGCACATATCAACACTAAACGTCATGCTCCATTCATTAGCCCATGCTGCAGTCATATTCAACTTCTTCTGGAGCATCTCCCTATCACTGAGATTCCCGACTATTCCCATTAGTTGCACGACATCTGCGGGTTTGTAACAATCCCATCGATACCTTGATCGAGTTTATCGACAAAACGTGCAAAGAATATGGGACCAATGACACTTCCTTCAGGGACTCCACATTGAATACCTGTCGAATCAGAAAAGTTTCCATTCACTATAGCCCGTTGTGGCCCATCTCTCAACCACGATTATATCCAATTGAAAAAATTGCCCCTAAATCTGAATCTCATATAAACGCTTCAAGCGTTTACCACGCTGGACCCGATCGAATGCCTTCTGGAAATCGAGACAAGCAACGTCGACGTCTTTGCTATTTCCCAAAGCCTTAGTTTCAAGCATCAAAACGTTGCGTCAGATCGTTTATCAATAAAATCGAAATTTCAAAATGAAACAAAAAATATTAATTTGTGCATCTATTTACGTCGATCACTGGAATAACTACAAATTGATACCGACTTGTTCATCACAATAAATAAATAATAAAATTCACAACAAATTTGGTTAGCTTGGCCTTGATCTGAGACAGATTACGTTTTCGATACCAGTTCCGTGATTATCCCTATGCAATTAACTAGTCAGGATACGTTGATTTTATTCAAAAGGAAACACTTATGGATACTTAACATGGTTTTCTATTTCTTTCAACATGACTAGTTCATGAAGAACTCAGAGCACGTGCGGATCATTATTGAGCAACAAAAAAAAACCACGAAATTTAGTGTTATGTGGATAATACCAACCGGAAGAAATCACGCATATAATGCATTTCGAATACATGGAGACCAGTTATATGACTTCCATGAGAAAGTTTTCCGTATATAGTCGCTATCAATGTAATAAACAACATTTTATCTCTCGGTAGAAAGTTGGTTGGTAAATTTATTAATCAGAAAGTCAAAATACCGTCGACGACCGTCCATTATAACAACCGTTCAAATTATAACGACCAGTACGACGAGTCCCAAATATTTTCCTATTTCCACGATGTTACTTTTTAAAGTTTTGCTTCCTCCTCCCCATTTAACAGGGAATATGTTGGCCTAACTTTTAAAACGTCAATGTACACTGCATTAAGTCTAGGAATCCGTATATTATGCCCCACGTGTCTAAATACCACAGTATGATTAAGTAGCCTGCGGGCTCTATGGAGAATTTAAATTTTGCCCATTCTGTGGTGTTTGGTCAGAACATAATTCCAAAATCACATTTTCGAGATAAGAATTTTTCATTGTCATTTAAAAATCAAAAATAAAGCAAACAAATGAAAATATCATACATCAACATGTTGTTTTGCTGTACACACGTATTTGTGCATTTATCTCACTACTAATTAGTTATAATTTGCAAGACTTACTACTAGATCAAAAAGCCATTTTTTAGAGATCTCATGTTCTGACCAAAAACCACAGAATTTATATGCACAAAAATTCAAATAAGAGCTCTTCGAAAAAAAAAATTCACTTTCAAAAAAAAGTTTACATGTGAACCCAAACTTTAAGATTTCTTAATTAAAAAATCAAGTACGATTGAATGTAATTGTCTGCTATTTCTAATCATAGACATATAAATAGAATGAAAAAAAAACCTGTACAGAAAAAAATGAGACACTCATCAGGTTAAAAGTCGCGTAGCGAAATTTCCAAATTTCAGAAAAAGAGTCGCAAATGGCGTTCAAAGTTTGACCGCGCGGCAGTTCCAGTGCTAAATACTCTCGTTTGGGAAGTAAATATCACACTATAATACTTTTTCAGCTTGCCATTAAATGAGTCTAGTATATTGAATGAAATTGAAGTTTTTTCATGTGTATATATATTGGTATCCTCCAAACAATAATAGATAAAAGGTTGAATTATCCACACAAAAACGAGCTATAATTAATTCAATAAAACTGAAAGGTCATTCGAAGGGGAAATTCCATTCGATGGCAATCAATCTGATGTGGTATCGAGAAGTCTCTAAAAAAGATCACCATTCTCCCGAAATGTAGCATAAATAAGGCATTACATAGAACTCCAGCAATCTGTGGAAGAACCACCTCCTTATCAAAGAAACCTATCGGTTGCTGATGGGCAAAAAAAAAATCCATTTAAAAAACAAGAATTTTTTATCTAGGTAAGTATGTATACATCATTATGTAGGGAGATTGAACAGGGGAGAGAGAGAGAGAAGAAACCAGTTATGCAAGATTACCCTCTCATTTTTATATAAGAACATTTATTTTTCCCAAGTAGAAAGGGATTTTTCTAGCTTGTTAATTATGCGTGAGAAGTAAATCTGCATCAGTTTTTTCCAAGAATTCACCCAAGGCTGTTTGAAACGTTCACGAGTGTTTTTTTTTTGCATGGTGTGTGTTTCCTTTTCCGTTTGTTTACGGATATATTTACTCATACTTGATATTGCACTAGTCTTTGCTCATACTTTAAGATTAGACTAGTCTGCTCATACTAAGATTACACTAGTCTTTGCTCATACTAAAATTACACTAGTCACTCATACTAAAATTACACTAGTCACTCATACTAAAATTACACTAGTCACTCATACTAAAATTACACTAGTCACTCATACTGAGATTACACAAATCTCTGCCCATACTAAGATTTCACTAGTCTTTGCAAGATTACAATAGACTTTGCTCATACTAAGATTACACTAGTCTTTGCTCATACTAACATTACACTAGTGTTTACTCATACTAAGATTACACTAGTGTTTACTCATACTAAGATTACACTAGTGTTTACTCATACTAAGATTACACTAGTGTTTACTCATACTAAGATTACACTAGTGTTTACTCATACTAAGATTACACTAGTGTTTACTCATACTAAGATTACACAAGTCTTTGCACAAACAGTGGAACTTCGGTTAACGAGTTTAACTCGTTCCGCGAACGTGTTCGTTATACGAATCGCTCGTTATTGGAATCAAACTCCCCCATAGGAAATAATGGAAACACGGATTACTCGTTCCACAATTATTCATTCACATAAAAATGACTAATAAGAGCTGCATTTAATCAATAATACAATGCAACAATAATAAAAATAATATATAATGCAATGAAATATTGGACGAGCCAATGAATTTTCAAAGATATTGATCTTGGTCCGCGCTTATCCTCGGCTAGAAATCAGTGAACTTCCCTTTTGCGGAGAGGACGTCTCAACGTCATGGTTCCCCAGGAAAAGTGCAGAGTCGTCTTAACAGCCCCATCGGCTTCTCTCCCCCCCCCCCGGCTTCAGTAATTTTTCTAAGGCCCCGTAATTCGATAGAAATGCCTGTCTAGTATACTATTCACATATTGAAGCTCTCTAAAATTTTCACCAAATATCGTTATCATGAGCACCCCTTTCAAACTTAAGACCCCGGGCCGTTTGAGGGTGGGCCCATGTATTAAGACGGCACTGACAAATTGTTCTGGGGCACCCGTACTTGGCTGGAGAGAAGTAACAGCTTACAGAAATTGTAGTACGAGATCTCATCATGTGCCCCCCCCCCCCCTATGGATATGAGGGTCCGGGCCCTGACCATACGGGGCGCGGATTTATATGGTCCTGGTTTCATGCCGTACTGAATTCAGAATGTATCAACATTTTCTCGCACCACATAATTCACTTGAAATTGATCTGAAATATCTGCTGCCATCTACCGAGTGAACCTAATATGATTTTTCAATTGACATTTGTAAAACTTGTCCTTCGTTCTGTGGCGTCCTCTGTGCTTTTAATTGCTAATAAAAGTGGAAGACAACTTTGTTTTACAAAATTTATCAATATTGCATTACTGTTTACAAACATTAACTGGTAAATTTAATGATTTTATGCATATTATTAGTTTCTACAATATTATCAATATGATACAATATTTTTCTCCTTACTTTATTGCGTTGTTCAGAAGCCAGTCAGCACGTTCAATAGGAAAGTTTTATTCGATAGGTGACAGAAAAAGTTCCAGTGAAATGATTTTTCTTCGCATGTCAATACTACAGTATTTCGCAACCTGATGCCATGTGGCCAGTTTGTGGCCCTGGGATATTCTAAAAGGGGGCCACAGATAGAAATAGGGCCACACACACAGAAAGAGAGGTGAAGAATTAGCGTTTTCAAGTAAAAATTTACAGTATATATAATGTATAACACCATAAAAACAAGCATGCGATACTTATGCAAATTGCTCGCTAACCGAACCGCTCGTTAACCGAAGTTCCACTATGCTAAGATCATACTAAGATTACACTAGTCTTCGCTCATACTAAGATTATAGTCTTTATTCATACTGAGATTACGCTAGTCTTTACTCATACTAAAATTACACTAGTCTTTATTCATACTGAGATTACACTAGTCTTTACTCATACTTAGATTACACTAGTCTTTACAACTACTGAGATTACACTAGTCACTCATACAGAGATTACACTAGTCACTCATACAGAGATTACACTAGTCACTCATACAGAGATTACACTAGTCACTCATACAGAGATTACACTAGTCACTCATACAGAGATTACACTAGTCACTCATACAGATATTACACTAGTCTTTGTTCATACTAAGTTTTCACTAGTCTTTGCTCATACTAAGATTACACTAGTTGCGCATACTAAGATTACACTAGTTGCTCATACTAAGATTACACTAGTTGCTCATACTAAGATTACACTAGTTGCTCATACTAAGATTACACTAGTTGCGCATACTAAGATTACACTAGTTGTTCATACTAAGATTACACTAGTCTTTACTCATACTGAGATTACACTAATCTTTACAACTCTCTGTCTCTGTGTAGGTATGGTCCCCAAAACCTTACAGCGTACTCCAATCCAGGACGAACTAATCCTCATAAAACCGGATTACACTAGTAATCTTATACTGTCTTACACTAATCTTACACTATCTTAGAACGTGAAGAGGCCCCTTTTTGAAAATGAAACCGAGAATCCTATTCAATTTTTTGAAAAATGGTTTCACTCTGAAAGAGTCAAAAATTCATTAGTCAACGGCACCATTATTAGGTGCAAAAAGCAAAGGAAACAGATTTTGAGAAAACGGTGAAATTTTTTCTGCTTCCAAAGGACGATAACGCAGCTTTGTTGGGCAAATCTTTTCTTTCGAAGGTTTTTAACAACTGGCTGTTGCGAAGATCAATTTTTGGAAGGAAAAAAATTCAACTCCTTTGCGGGGAATCGAACCCACGACCGTTCACTTTTCGGATAAACGCCCTTGACCACTGAACTTCAAAGGCAACGAACCTCTCAATCTTTCCTTGGAGCTCGTGTGCACTGAAACGGACCGTACATAGACGGCCGGACTTGACAGTCTCAGCTCACAACTGTTGACGCTGCCACCAGATGGCGACTTATGAAAGGATGACTTCACTCTCCGCTATACATACCAAGGTTTTTAACGACTGGCTGTCGCGAAGATGAATTTTGAAAAGCGAGAAAATTCAACTGGCAAAATATTCCTCGCCTTTGTGGGGAATCCAACCCCCGTACTTTCACTTTTCAAGGCAGTTGAACTTTCCCTCTTTCCAAAATTCATTTTCTCAACAGCCAGTTGTTAAAAACTTTAGCATGGATAGCGGAGAGTGACGTCATCCTTTCAAAATCTTTTCATGCCCGAATCAATATTTTACATCCCAAAAAAATATTATCACTGCACTTGTTTAAAAAAGAAAGTTTTACACAAATTTATTTATTTGCATAAAAAGTACGAAAGCGATATACAGTCGACGGTCGATTATACGAACCTCAAATTCACGAATACGATCTTTATAAGAACTGGCCTACTGTCCCGAACATAGAACCAATGTTAAAATCCGCTCTATTTTACAAACTCTCATTTCAATCTACTCTTTATTTTACGAACCTCGTTTTTCTCCCGCTATTTTCTTTCTTTCTTTCTTTTTGGTTACTTTATTCTCAAAGTTAGTTGTACCCAAAAGTGAACTTCGATTCCGACTTTCTACGTGTGTTTTCGCTTAAGAGAAACAAAGAAAGATAGAGAGAGAGAGAGAGAGAAAACGTATCAAGTTCACCAATTTTTCAACACGACGAGAGGACTCGATTGTTGGCGGGAGTGACCATGAATTGAAGATGCATTGACAATATAATTCACTCTTTGTTATTGTGAGTGTTTCTTTATGCATTATGAATGGATAAACTGGTGGTGATAATATGATACATTAGGTTATTGATAGGTCCTTTCTAAATCAACAGTTTCGAACGAACTCTATTTCAGTCAGCTGCTGTTTGTCTAATTTCCTCTTCGCAATGTCAACAAAACCGGAAAAGATTGTGCTTGACAGTGGCAGAAAAAAAATATATGGGAAAGAAATTATATATATATATATATAACGTACGAACTCTTACAAAGATAGCAATTCACAAAAGGTACCGGATTCAAAAAACTACAGAGTCCGCTAATCAAAATTAGCAGAAATCGTTTCTACTGCAAGTGGTTCCAGCGGCGTTCCACCACCCCAAAAATATTTCAGACGTTATAAAACGAGTGTTCCAAAAATATTCAGTAGGGATGCGGTCAATCCTCGCTTGTCGTCACCTACACCGATGATAGTGGACCACCGCAGTATTGGACGGAACGTCTGCTGCTAAAAAGCCTCGTACATGTCATGACAGCCCACAATGAATAGATACTCATAAACTCCGGCCGTGAAAGCCTGCCTTCTCTTTTCAAAAACTGATTGCTCTTCACAATTGTGATGTTTATCCACAATTTTATATGCAGCATATGTAACTAAAAAAAAAAATACAGGATGAACGTGACCTGTGCAGCAAAATGAAAGTGGGGGAAGAGGTGATAGACGAGCCAAGGGGAAAATGAAATACCCTGCCAACCATGTCCTATCTCGAATCGTTTTCGAGTTACAGGAGATAAACGGGGAAAAACAAGGAAGGAAAACGTGTCAAGTCTGAAAAAACCCGGAGTTGTGAAGTTTCTGAAAGAGCCTACACGCAAAATAAGCTCCGAATTTGACTGAGTAGGAATACAGTCGAATCCCGTTATAACGAACTCCAAGAGACTCGCAGAAATCATTTCATTATAAAGGAATTTCAGTTTTTATGCATTGTTCCTATGTAAACTTATCTGGTGGATTAGAGAAACGTGTTCGTTAAAACGAGATTTTCTCTATAGCGGTATTCGTTAAAACGAGATTTTCTCTGTAGCGGTATTCGTTAAAACGAGATTTTCTCTGTAGCGGTATTCGTTAAAACGAGATTTTCTCTGTAGCGGTATTCGTTAAAACGAGATTTTCTCTATAGCGGTATTCGTTAAAACGGGATTCGACTGTATCTGAATTTAATGGCGAGCTATATGCGCTGGAAGATTGGCAAAAGTTAGAAATCGAATTGTCACCAAAAGTTTTAATAATTTAATCCGCAAATACCCTTCTCGCTACAAACGATCAAATTTACCAAAAAACTTGTCTATTGCACCAGCTTTCGAAAAAGCCTACAATAAATCATACCAGGAGGGATTCGGTCTTTTGTTCGCAATGCATCACTGAAACCGGCGTTCGTCTAATCGTCTAAGTTGATATCCGACAAAAATTCAGAATTGGCGGTTACAGATTTTGGTGACACAATTGGATTTTGCATGGAAAAAATCCTATTAGGTGATAACTACCTGTATCAAAATATCTGGATTAAATGACGAACTACAAGCGCTGAGAGATTGGCGAAGTGCGAAATCGAATAGTCGCCAAAAAACTACTACAATTTCTACTTCGACAACGCTGATTTCAGAGATGTATTTCAAACAAAAAGCTGAATTTTCCTCGAACTAGAACACCGATATGATTTATTGTAGGCTCTTTCGAAAGCTAGAGCAATGGACAAGTATTTTGTAAATTTCCCCGGTTGTAGCTAGAAGGGTGTTCGCGGAATTGGCAATCAAACGTTTTGGAGACAATGCGATTTTGAACTTTGCCAATCTTTCAGCTCTCGCAGCTCGCCATTGAATCCGAATATTCTGATGGAATTCGTTGTCACCTTATAGGAATATTTTCTGCTCTTTCCAAGTCTTAGTTCAATTTGCGTGTAAATCTCGCAGAAACGTCATGAATTTGGGGTTTCAGACTTGACACACTTTATTTCCTTAATCCATTATACATCATAACTCGAAAAAGATTCGAGATAGAAGAGGGTTGATAGGGTGTTTCATGTTCCACTTTGGCTCATCTATCACCGCCGTTTCGTTTGGTATAACAAGTCATGTTCACCCTGTATTGTGTGCGTGCGAATTTAGGGTAGTATCAATCACGAATATATTTTCGTAGTTCACTGTTAATCAATATGATTGTTTTCCTTTTCCTTTCCTATCAGTATTGGATGCCAGCGCGAAAATACCCGACGGAATCCTGACAGGTACGATGTCGGCTTTCGGGGCTTACGACCAGTGCTTGTCAACATTCGTCAAAGATAGAAAATCGACGCGGAACAAGGATAAGATTCTATTCCAAGGGAAGTACTGCGCCGTCAACTTGAAGCCCCCGTTGCCACCGAAGCCGGATTTTTATAAACTCAAAGATGTTCTACCGGAACTGCGGAATTTTTCAGAGAAAGGAACGGTATGTGCGACGTGTATTTCTTCTACTTCTTTTTCAATCGAAATATTCACAGTGATCCGATCTGTTATGTGCAAATGAGTAATAACTGAATGAATTAATTCTGGTTCTGGTTGTGTGATTTAAGGCTATCAGCGAGGTGGCAACGTACGCACATTTCTTTTATTTCATTTCGTTGCGGTTGGGATTATGCGTCCCGTCAGGATGTACTATGGAAGATGTACAACAACTCGCCGATGCAGGTACTTTAAACAGTCACGGAATTGTATTTACTCGTATTTTTGTGAATATATTATCACTAAAACTTGTTTTAGGCCGGTATTACACTCAAAATGTTTTATAAAGCTTTTATAGAGTAATACTGGCCTTAGGCAATGTTTTATGTTGCTTCTTTTTTTTAATCCTTTCAAACCTGAGCCATCATTTTTTTCAAGATGTATTTGCATTTTTCATGCCCAAATGCAAAGGCCACAACAGGTAAAATGCCCTACGAGGTGGCTGAAAAAACAGGCCCATAAAAAATGCCGATGTCTAGAATACATGTCTAAACTATAGCATAAGTACAGCAACCCAATAAGAGCAATGAAAAACCAATAATTATGATAAAACATGAATGAAATATACATTAAAAGCATAAATATGTTAGCCAAATCATTATTTTATTTATTTTTTTAAAGAAATAATTTGACTCGTTCAAATTTTTGCAGCCAAGATAATGCAGGGTATATTCATAATAACATACAATTTTTACTGAATTTTATTGCTAAATTTCATGTAATAAATCACACTTTTCTCGGAGGTACTTTCTCCTCGAAGTCCTTATAAACTCCCCCCGCCCCCCCGAAAGTTCAACTTCAAGTGCTGCCCTCTTGTGAAAGACTCCAAAGTTCATGTTCACCATATTTTTAACTCAAAATTCGCACAATCATATAAGTCACAGCTTAACTCCCTGAGGTCAAAAGAAAAAAAATTCTACCGTGAGAAAAAGCAAATGCAAGTATCTGAAAGGGTAAAATGGTTTTTAATGATTCTTTTTTCAAGTGAAGTTCAAGTCAAATAAATGGTCCTAACAAAGATATCGTTCAAAATCAATTACCTAATTAATTAATTATCTTTTTCCCCCTTTTTAAAGGGAATTTTGGTATGCAGCAATCACAAATGTATCAAATCTATTTTTTTGTAATTTTTGTAAAAGCCAGTTTTGGCTCAACTGTGAAAAGGATAAAACACAAGGGATATAAGTGCAATGTTAAGTATAGTGTGACAACGGAAAGATGGCCTCTGAACTTGTATGACCCTCATCACGAAAAAGAGAGGGTTTATTCATTCTTCAGTAGGAGAGTTGGAGGGAAAAAAGAATTCCAGCAGCAACCCTGGAGGATGTTTTTATTTTCTTTTTCCCCCTCATTTCTCCCTATTTAAGAATGGGGCCTTTGTTTTCGTCATGGTCACACATAGGCTGACCATATTTGCTCAGGAAAAATACGGGGAAATGGGACTTCAAAACACTCGGAGAAGTACGGGACAATGACAATTATCGTCAAAAATGATGCCAAAAGTAAGCAAAGTTGCCAATTTGTTGGAAAATCGCACAAAAGTCGCCAATGGCGTGAAATGAAGTTCCACTTCAAACTGCAATGAATTGAAAAAAAAAAAACAAACATGACAAATATATGAGAGATGAATATTCGTATTTGTAGTCGTAATTATCGTAATTTAATTTCTGAGTTGCGAAGGTAATTTTAATCGTTGATTTGAAGAATAAAAATTGAAAGCCTGAAAAACAGAAAAAACGGGACTGCCCCAGGAAATACGGGACGTACGGTTATCCTAGTCATGAAGGCCATACAAGGTCAGAAGTAATCTTTTTTGTGGTTTTCTACTACTTGAGGTCTCTACTCCTTATTTTATAGAAGTGAAATTATACCAAATTCAACTAACCAGTCACTTAACACATTATAATGTTCATTAATTTTTCCTTCTCGTAGCTGCGGATTATTTCTACATGAACGCCAACGTTTTACGGTGCGAGATAAAAGAAGACAAAAAATTCACTCCTGTCGTCATTTCTGTTATGTGAGTAAAGATTCTTTAACCCTAAAACTGCTCCAGTTGCTCTAAAAAGATGGCCTTGGGGCCGTAACCAATCGCTTTCTGATGATTGGAATCACAGCAATATCGTTGCTTTCTCAAGACGAAGTTCTTAAAATTAGGTATAGATAGAATATGAATATATGTTCTAGTGTTTCTTTTTGTATTTCCCCTTTTAATTAACAGATTTGTTTGTACTCTGTTTCTTCTCTCTTCGATTCTACATATTGGATCAATGCAAGTGTTCTTCAAACACTGGTCCGTGGACCGGCGAAAGAAATTTTCTGCTTGTCCACGACAATTCTCGCCCAATTTATATACCCGTTACATAATTTCAGATTTGAAAAATAAAAAAAAAACTGTCTCTCTCTAAATTATTTGTTCAGGGACCGTTCTCAAGTATTACGTAAGCAAATTTTTAGCCATTTTTGCCCCCCCCCCCTGTCAGCAAAAGTCAGCAAAACTGTACCCCCCCCCCCTCCTTGTCAACAAAATTTCGTCATTATTGTCCCCTACCTCTTAACGCATATTGGTGGGATCAGAAACGTACACGGGAGAGGGGCATAGGGGGGGGGGCCCGCAGACGAAAAAAAAAATATTTTTTAATGCAAAAAATTATTTTTTTGAAATTAAAATTTCGAAAGGAAATACCTTTATATGTGTGTTATTATAATCACAATTTAATCAATGCTAACTTTTGCTGACAAGGGGGGGGAGGGGGTCAAAATTGGCTAAAAATCTGCTTACGTAATACTTGAATGTCCCCCTATGAAGCACGCATTCCATTGAAACTTGCTATATACGCTATATGGTCCGTGGAGAAAAATGCATTGAAAAAGCGCCATTTTTCACCTGGTGATCGAAAACTGAACTTTTTTTATTTCATACGTCTCTCCTCCATGGTCTCATTAATATATTCTGAGAATTTGACTGTATTCGCAGAAGCAGTTTTTGAGGAGAAACTACGAGTGCACGGAATGAAGATACACTGCTCAGAGTACGGAACTTTAATTATAATCACCCTGTTATTAGGAGAATATATAAAAAATATTTGAACACTGATCAATGTATCGTCTGAATGTGTGTGTGTGTGAATGTCATCTATATCCCACAAAAGAAAAGTCGTAAACACTAAACTGTTGCTGAAGGAAAAACATAAGCTGTTGTTTTTTTCCGTTTGCGCAGTGGATGAGACGGGATCCGAAAATTTCGCCCCCGACATTTCGTCCCCGAATTTCCGCCGCTAGAACGTTTCGTCCCCGTCAGATTTCACCCCCGGAAATTTCGCCTCGGTGCATTTGGCCCTGGGAAGTTTCGCCCCCGAAATTTTCGCACCTGATATTTCACCTGCCCTGAACGCATGAACGACTGACTGTGTGAGTGATCATATAAGTGCGCGAGTGACCATATAAGTGCATGAGTGACCTTGTGAGTGTGAAATCGGCTTTAGGAGTGAGTTAGTGACCGTACAAATGACTAAGTGAGTGACAGAATGACTGACCACGTGAGTGACAGTATCTGTGAGTGTGGAATTTACTGTATGAGTGACCGTACGCGTGTGGTCAAGTACGTGATTGACCATATGAGTAACCGAATAGTTGACCGTACGAGTGACCGAGTGATTGACCATATGAATGTTTGTATGAGTGACCAGGTGAGTGGCTGTATGAGCATTCAAGAGAATGTTTGTGTGGTTGACCGTATGAGTGTCCAAGGTAGTTGCTGAGTGATTGACCGTATGAGTGACCGACTGAATGCTTGTATAAGTTCCTAAGTGAGTGACTAATAGATTGAGCGTATGGATGACCAAGTGAGTGACTAAGTGATTGATGTCCAACTCATACGGTGACTCACTTGGCCACTTGTACCATCATTCATGTGTTCTCTCATACAGTCAGGGCAGGCGAAATGTCAGGGGAGTATATGTCCAACTCAGTTGGTCACTGATAGGGTCACTCAATTGGTCACTGATAGGGTCACTCAGTTGGTCACTGATAGGGTCACTAATTGGTCACTAATAGGGTCGCTCAATCGGTCACTTACCAGGTCGCTCATATGGACAGGGCAGGCGAAATGTCAGGGGCGAAATTTCCGGGGTCAAATGTAACGCGGACGAAGCGTGCTCGGGGCGAAATGTCGGGGGCAAAGATTCCGTGAACCGGAAGAGACATATCCCCGACTACTTGCGCAGTTGAAAAGTTAAAAGAAATATGGCAAACACCTTTAATAAACGATTAAAAACCCTCTTATGTGTGTTCAAGTCAATGGTATTGTATTAAAAAGACTTTGAGAAAAAAAAATCTAAAATATTTATTAAAATCAAGGGTCAGTTCTCTCTTGCAATAAATCATGAGAAGACAAAATGTCAAGCAATATGGCGCAGCGATGAGTTCGGATCAGAATCCTGACAAGCCGAAAGCTCTACAGTATCAACCCTAAAATTCGAATATTCAAAAAGTATAAACAGCAGCACGATAGTGATTCCGCAGAAATACACAAAAAATTCGGGTGCAGATGCAAGTAAGGGGGCCATTCAAGTATTACGTAAGCAGATTTTCAATTTTCAGCCATTTTTGACCCCCTCCACCCCCTTGTCAGCAAAAGTCAGCAAAACACTGACCCCCCCCCCCCCCCGTCAGCAGCTTAGAATATTTCATATCTTCAAAAAGGGGTGATGACGTAAGCAACCTTCAACCCCGCCCCCCCCCCTTGTCATCAAAAGTCAGCAAATCCAAAACCCCCCTCCCCCATCGATGCTGACGTAATACTTTAATGACCCCTAACTGTCTTGATGTAAAAAAATCTCGTTTTTCTGTGCATTTCTGAGAGAACCGTCATTTCTGGTGCTACCGTCGATGACTTCGGAATCATTGAATTTTCCTGTTGCTTTTGGATCACCTGGTGCATCAAACTCGAAGAACAAAACCTGTTACCTCCAATCTCATCAATGATGATATGTAATTTTTATTTGTACCAATTTAGCTGCCATATATTGATCCGTGTAACTTTATTTCTTACTTAGAACCGTTCTGGGTTTCTTCGGGTTTTTGATGTTGATTGGATCATTGACCGACATATTCGCTTACTACACCCGCACAGTTTATAAAAGTAAGTAAAGATCTGTGATAAGCGTGAGGAGAGTCGATACTAATTAAATAAATGTACTGAAAAATATACTTTCACGTATTTTCTAACTCTTTCAATATAGATATCTATATCCGGCTGTTCTTATGTTTCTCGCTGATATCGAACTTCAAGAAGTTCGTTGACACAAAGACGTCTTCAGATACCTTGAGTTGTCTCAACGGCATTAGATTCCTCAGCATGAGTTGGGTCGTCTTAGGACACACTTACCTACTTGTGAACTTTCAAATGTTACGTGAGTTATATCCTTCATATTTACTCCCTTAAATGTTCGTATATCTATGTAGAGGATGGGGATACTATCGACCGCCAAATTATTACATACGTGATACGTACCTTGTGAAAACTAATGCAGAAAAGTTTCTTTTCCGTTTTAGGATTGCACGAATATCAAGGGAGTGATAAAGTTCTGAAATTTGCAGTTACGCGAAAAACACCCAAAAAAAAATTAATTATGCAGCGGGTTGCCGCTAATTGAAAATGAACTGAGGTATTCAATCTCGTTAGAAGCCAAGTTCAGTTTTTTTTTTCACGACTGACTCTTTTGCCTCTTCGTGCAGAGTGATGTTAACCTTGTTATTACGTGTTACCTTCGCGTCACTATATTCGCAAACTTTTAATCAGATTTGTAAACTGTTAGCCAAACGTGATCTATTCGTATTTGAAAAATTGTTTTCTCAAAATCAACACTTTTTTGCCAAAATGTGGTAATTTCTTTCTCTTCACTGTTAAATGGAATTTTTTGACAGAAAGGGCAAGGGAAAAAAAACTGATAAGCACAGCTTTATATAGCTTTGTTAATTACTCTCGGGGTTATATCATAGCTACCACCTCAAAAGCACCAAGTTATACGTTTGGCACAGGATTTTCGAAATTCACGTCATCAATTTTTGATGCGTTAGAACTCCATTATTAGTCGTTTAATCAAAAAAACTGAAAATAGTTTCCTTATTATTTTTTTCACAAGGAATCACGTGTGCGATTATTGGGCGGTCGATCGTATCCACCCTACGTATAAAATTGATTTTCTGTTTTGTCTGTGTGTATGAATACTCTCTATACAAATCTACAATTTTAGACCGATCGTGGCCAAATTTTTCATTTACACCAAACGGGACCCAACTTAAACGATGAGCTACATTAAAAGTTCGTCATAGCTGAGCAAATGGCCGAAATGTGTGAAAAATAGTCGAGCGGCAATGGTTTCTCAGCCTCATCGATGAGTTTTAGAATGTTTACCGTGGTTCCCGAACAATATATATTAACAATGCTTTGTTACCCCCGTAATGCTGCCAGTATGGAGAATACCCGGGCAGCGCAGGATATTATAGCTAGTATTGTTATATTTACGTGTGCACGATAGGAATAAGAACCAGCGGATATATATATTTCTATAAATAATATTTTTGATAAAGGCATAAATAATAAAGGCATTCGTCGTTTTAAATTATCATCATCAGTGGCTAGAAACATGCAGTAATATCACTGATATTAACTGCAGTAGAAATCTGTTGAGATGTCCTTAAATCAAATCCGATTAATACTTCTGCTGCCTACCGCAGTATGCGGTTCATAGACCTTTCTTCCGGTCTAAAACTGTTGCAATGCCCCTTTGGTGCAACGCGCGTGCTGGTGTTTTCATTAAAATAGGTATCCATTAAAGTCCCATCACAATCCTTAGAGTATATAGGGACCTAAGACCAATATCTCGTGCGAACTTGAGTGTACGGTGCATCGCTCGTGAATGTGTCTATTGACTAACAGAGTTAATGCCATTCTATACACACGTTATTCCGCCAACCATCAGACGGGACCGAACACATACGGAACCGTGGGCCATAGGCTCGGCATATATGATCTAATTGATGGGTAGGGCGAACTTATGGATAGAATTGCATTAAAATTATGCTATTCAGTAGACAGATTCCCAAACGGTACACAGTAGCACTTAAGTTTGCACGAGATTAGCATTAGTTTCCTACTCCAAGGTTTGTGATGGAACTTTAATGGAAAAGTTATTTTAATGAAAATACACCGTCAAACCAGACGCGACCCGGGCTGTGTCCCTTCTGGGATGTAAGCCCTTAATTAATGAAATGTAAGCCCTTAATTAATGAAATGTAAGCCCTTAATTAATGAAAATACCAGCAAGTTTGCTCCAAAGAGGCAATGCAACAGTTTCGGACGGGACGGAACAAATATAGAACCAGAAACAAATACATTGCAGACGAGTCACTAATCCAGTGATGGCACAGTGCAGCAGGTGCACATACACGGTTTACAACGGTAAACTGGTTGTAGATTAGGAGCGCAAGTTTTTATAACCGTCTCATTTGCATATTTCTATCGAAGTCTCTCGTACCAGCGCCATCTTTTTTTTAGTTATTTTTTTCCTGTTTAAAAAAAATAAATCCACCTGAAAGTCAACAAATCGGAAACCCCTCCTCCCCCATCGATGCTGACGTAATACTTGAATGACCCCCTAACGCAAATGGTTATCAACACTAAAAATGATTTTGAAGAAATAGCATCTTGAAGAAACGATATTATTGGTTTTGATGATCATGGAACTTTTAATTTGTCTTCATGAATAACATGGATTATAAAAATAAATAGCAAATAAACGGTCATTATTATGAATTTTCTCTAGGAGGACTAGAATCCGTCAGAGAATATTCGGAGGATTTTGCTTTTCAGGCAGTCATCAACGCCTCGCTTGTTGTCGACACATTCTTCAGCATTGGGTAAGATTGAGTGCGAATCTACATTATTATAAAATATTTTTTTTGTATCATTTATACCTAAATGATTTCAAATGATGCCAAAACGACAAGCTGCTTGCACAGGATCGATCTCGGTAGGGGCACAACGTGTCTTGACAGGGGGGATGATGAACCCCCCCGCCCAAGATGAAACTATTAAAATAGAGCAACGTTTCTCAATGTTTCTGAAAACAAGGAGTATTAAAGTGTCTGAAAAACAATTTGACGGAGCACTTGTGTCCCGTATTAGAAGCCATTCCTGTAATTTTAGTTGCTGCGGTTTTTTTTTTTCATTTGTCCCGTTTTTTCCAACTGTATTTATTTGAATTGGTAATATTCACTATCCTAGAGTTGGAATTCAAATAGTTTATCCAGGTCATGAATGCACAGCTTTTCCATAAAATATATTATATTATGATCATCATGGCAAAATATAAATGGTGTTATATCATATATTTGTCAAGTTTAATGTTTAGTCCTCAGTTTTTTCTGCAACTTCAATTACGATTAGTGGTTTGTGCCAACTTCTGACAAGGTTTTGATGGCAATTGATGATGTCCCGTATTTTACGAATTATTATTGTTATTAAGACCCAAATTTACTGAATTTTATTTTGCTCAATGTAATATGGTCATCAAAATCATTTGAATTCTTTTCGTGAACTACATTTTTGTTCAGTGCAGCCCTTTTGTTAGCAGCCCTTTATTTCCACACACTTCAGTAATTTTAGCAATAACTAGCAAATTGCCTTTAAAGCAATCAATTGCAATTTTGTTGGCAAAATTTAGTGATATCCCGTATTCAGGATTGCCGCAGTAATGTACCGCAGGCAGGTACACTGACATCAACTTGAGAAACCCTATTAGATCAGAGGTCTTCATCCTTTTCCTAGTCGCGAGCACTACCTGTACCTATCATCAAGAGAAGAGCACCCTTACGGCAATTTTGACATGCGAATGAATGAAATCAGGTTGCATTCAGTCCTTGAATGCAATTCGTACAAGGTGCAATTCGCACTCTGGGTTTATGAGGGAGCACCGTGGTGCTCGCGAAAAACGGGTTGAAAATGCCTGCCTTAGATAAAGTATAAAGTTATTTCCCTCGATATTTTGATTTTGTTACACAAACACTTCGATCCTTCGTTCGAAGGATCTTTTTTCGAAGTTGCGAAAGAACAGTATAAATGAGTACCGCTGTGGTGGTCGAACGGTCATAGTGATGGTTTCGAACCCCACCGTCGTCACAGTGGTGGTCGGGTGAAGTTGGTTTTCTGTGGTTACCAACTTCAAGGCGCGAATGCGAGCCCATTTCCCCTTTAAAATCTCTCTCGCCAGAGAGAGCAACATACCTACAAACAGTACAAATGCAATTCGCTCATAACATATCACTCACTTCACTTCTGAAATGTATATGGCGGCACTGGAAAATCAAACACAACATTACATACGCACTCAGGCTGTTAGGTACACACACAGTTACACTTCCGGCACAACTCACTAGGTAGTAAATCGCCCATAGATGGCGATAGACCTGAGTTGTGCGCGGTTTGAAAGAAAGGAAGAAAAGTATAAATGAGTGGAAAGGAGCGTTGTGTCCGTTAGTTTTTGATGTTCCTTCATAACTTTTCTCCGATTTTTTTAATTAAAATATCTTAGCGAATAGAATTTTTTCTGTTCGCCTCAGGAGATACAGGGCAACAACTTTCTAACTGGGATTTTAAGACAGAGTGTCTGTATGGAAAGGTATTTTTTTTTAATTTAGTAACTATACAACCCCTTGCAACATGAATGACGTATCGGAGGGTTACACGTTATTTGGATACTTTTTCTGGTTAGAAGTATGACTCTAGGACCAACGGTTCGTCAGTAAAATTTGGCCTTGGGACTTTCTTTACTTACCGCTAATTCACTAATTAATTAATTATTGTATAAATTAAGAACTCCTTAAAATCGCATCCGACACCGATGATACGAATGTATAAAATGGGATTCGATCATTTCTATCGCGCGAGAATCTCACGTTTCCTTTGCTGATATTTTTTGACTATGACAAAATTTTGAAATTAAATATACATAAACATGTACTTTATTCAGAATTCAATATTATTCAGGGGTCTCTTGGTTACGTACGTGACAATTAACATCGTGAAAGGCATGGGAAAGAAATTCAACATCCCCTTCTTCATCTTACATCGTCTTTGGAGGTGAGTAACTCCACAAATGAAGAAACTATGTGTAGCTATACGTAAATAACGATTCGGTTTTACTGACCGTAAATAACGATTTGTCATCGCATCCAGACGAAATGCTGTGCACATTCATAACTAATTTCCATTCATATTTTTTTTCAGGATGTATCCGGTCTACGCTATTGTGATATTGGTGATGTTTCTCGAAGGCGTAATGGGTAATGGTCCGATTTGGTACGATACTACGCATCATTTTATGGAAGCCTGCTACAAGAATTGGTGGACGAATCTGTTGTTTATAAATAACTTTTATGATCCTCAACACATGGTAAGTCACGATCAGTAGACCTATCAATTAAATTTCTAAGGGAAAACGCAGAAGGCTCACAGATGCCCGAGACATCACAGTTTTTTCCTCTAGATAGGTGAAGATCGACATCAGTGGGGTCTTTAAGGTTTTCAGGGTCCAGGACGTCTCAAGAGCATCATGGGTTACCAGGCGAAAGGTTTTTTCTGAGATCTGACTAGGAATGCATACCTACCAATTAACATCTCAAAAATCTTAACCAGATTTCATTACCCCGAAAACATTCAAAACCAAACTATCGTGTGGCGCCATCTCTTCAATAAAAAAGAAGTATTAGGAGTCCCAAGGAAAAACATTTTATTTTCAAGCAATATGGATGATTTTATTTATTTCCATACAAAAAAAAATCGGAAAAATAATGTAATATATGCCCTTCTTCAAGACACTCATTCAATCAAAAAAAGAAAGAGTAATTTATGACAGCTACATTCTCCCAACAAGAACGTTTTGAAGCAGTGTTAGAGCAGTTAATATTTATTCATTCATTTATTCATACATCATATGCATGACGGAGAACAAATAAAATCACCAAGGGATCATGGATAAAACATATACAAATAATTGCATGTACATGATTCACAAATATATAAATATAATTCAACATGCATGAGTGAAACGGTTTTCATTTATACTGTTATAATTTATTGGATTTATGAAGATGACAATGAAGTACGGCAATGCAGATTTTATTGAAATACAAATTTCTGATGGATAAGATGGCAGACCTGCTAACCTTGAAAACGCAAAAGACCTGTAATTTTCCCACAAAAATAATGCAATTTCCTGCAAAAACACTGCAACCATACCGTAATTTCCCTTGCATAATCCGCGGAGTAGAAGTCAGATAAATAGGAATCTACATATATAAAATTGATTTTCTGTGTCTGTTTGTTTGTATGTTCTCTAAACAAACCTACAATTTTAGATCGATCGTCGCCAAATTTTGCATATATACCAAATGGGACCCGACTTGAACGATAGGCTACTTTAAAATTTCGTCAGCCCAGGGCAAATGCCCCAAATTGGCAAAAAACTGTCCAGCAACAATGGTTTCTGGGCCTCAACAATCACTTTCCGAACGTTTACTTTGGTTACCGTGGTTCCCTAGCAATGCGTTTCAGACGTGTATATGCCTTTACAACGGTTTGTCACTTCTTTAATCCTGTTAGTATATGTATAATAGTTTATGCCTTTATAATGGTTTGCCACATTTTCAATATACTCTCAGTAATGAGGCTTTTTGAATAGACGTCATAATCATAATCAGCATCGCTTTGAGAGTCAGGAAAAGGGTGATCCTCATAGAAATCAGTGCTAAAATTGTCGATTTTACTGTAGAAATGCGGAAATTAGTGGGATTTTCCACCCCATCAATAATTTTAAAAATTGTATTGAATTCTCGATTTTTGAAATATTCAGTTCGCTTTAGAGATATACGAAGCCCAGGAGATTAAATATGAAGTAATTAGCCAAACCTATACTTTTGAGTTGGATATTCGAGCAATATCATTGATTTCATTAATATCTTCTCAAGTATGAAAATGAATGTCTCCATATTGTCTCTTTTCATATTTATTTGCATAAATTCATGTGGGTTAGGATATTTTAAAATTAGTTAGGAGCCCGTGAAAAGTGCATCGAAAAAATTCCACAGCTTTAACTAAGGATTTTTTGAAGCTGGAGCAGACAGATGGGTAACTTGAAGTTCAGGGAGGGGGGGGGGCGGGATCGAAATACCTAGCACCCCTTAAAAAAGGAAAAATATATATTCATTTCTACGTTTCTGTGTAAATCAAGATTTGTTTATTTCATGAATCGCGCAGGTCGCCATATTGGTTAACTTGGACACGGTTTGTATGTCCCTCAAGAAAAAGAGATATCACGTGATCCAAACAAGCCTCATTGAAGAAAACCCGGGCATCGCCGGGTATTATAGCTAGTTAAATATAAAATTAGCAAAATATGCGTATATATTTTTATAAGCTAACAGACTGTGCACGGATGCAACATTTAGAAGCAGCAACATTTTCTCTGAAAAAATCACAAATACTTTCCTTAAATTTCTTAAGATTTTTTAAGGCATTTTTATGTCCTCAAAGTAGCTAAATGTCAATGCGAAACTTATTGCAGTAAAATATGCACTTTTGCATGTTTTAAATATTAATAGGTATATAAAATATTAATTCTAGAACTCTATTACATCAAATGTGATCAGACGTGCCAACTTTTGGAATCCAGAAACACGGAGATTCGCTCGGGGTGGGGACGACCCTACCCCGTGGACCGGATAAAAAAATTGTGGTGTTTTAATCAATTAAGAAAAAGTGTCTCCCCCCATTTCTCTCTAAGCAGGCCCTGCGTAGCCCCTGAGCAAGGGCGTACCGTAGGGGGGGGGGGGACTTGGGAGGGGTCTGGTCCCCCGAAATGTGAGAAAATGACCGAAAAAGGGGAGAGAGATGTTCAAATCTATTGTTCTATCACTCCCCCCCCCCCGGGAATGAAAGCCCCAGAGCGAAATTTCAAGCTACGCCCCTGCCCCTGAGCAGAATACAATAATCTTGGATGCTATTAGTGATGGATAATCTTGGGCATACGAAGTCATTGATGTCATGACATCCTAAAAGCTCAGGGAAAATCTTAAAAAAAGTCCGATCTAAATGAAATCGAAAAAAATTTCCTTCCAAATCTGATTTTCTGCTGAAATCCGGAGAAATGTTTAACAAATCCGGAGAGACGGAGGAAAGGTAAAATATCCGGAGTATCCAGCCTAAATCCGGAGAGTTGGCAGGTCTGTTAAGGTTTGTGTAGTTAATCAAATTTATACTTAAATTTAGAAAAAAAAATTGATAAATTTATTTTGTATTCGTAAAACTTCGTTAATATCAGTGATGTAGTCTCCTCCCCATGCTATGAGCGTCGGGAATAACCAGAGCTCAACCTGAACACCCTGGAATTTTCATTTTCACGTAAAAATATTCTGTCACTCTTGACCCAAAAAAATTTGAAATTTTTATCGTTTTTAAATAACTAACATTGATATACAAGAGTCTTTACTCTTTTATACTTGTTTTTAGAGTAATCTTAACACCAAAAGATTTCATAACAATATCTAAGTACGATCAAGTTCTTAAGCGATTGCGGATGGCACGATATATACTACAGAGGCAAAAAACTGACCGATTATTAATAATGTACAATGGGATTTATCAAAGTTAATGCCAGTAGCCAACTCTTTGATCATAAAAATTCAAAGAAATAATTCTCACTCTTTATGAGCATTCTCTTAATATTCAAGTACAACTTTAGAGTGATTAAATTTCTGGGACAACCAATGATTATTAATTCAATTTTCGATTGCTTTGGATTTGTTCTGATCTTCAGTACAGAATTGTACTTTTTAAATATGTGTTTTATTTGATATATTTTCAGTGTATTTCACAAAGTTGGTACATAGCCTGCGATATACAGCTGTATATAGTATCACTGGTTGTGATATTGCCACTTTTAAGGTGATTTCCTTTAATTTTCCTTTTCAATTAATTCTATCCACCGGCCGCAATAGCACCAGTTGTTGCTGTTCTTGCGTTACATGTTGAAACAATGTCATGAAATTAAGAGTACAGTGATCTCTCACCTATACATCCTCTTACTTTTCTCTCACTTATAAGACGATTTTTGGCACTCAGTAATAGATATACGGGTATTAAAATAGTACTGTTCACTTATAAGCGTCTCTCATTTATACGTACTTCTTGTAAAAGAAATCATTCAAAAGTGTAAGAAATCATTGTAGTATAAAAAGAAATCATAAAAAGAATCATAAATTTCAACTATCAATATCTTGACGAATTTTCCAAAGATGTCACGGACTGAATTGTTATCTGCATGACAAAAAGAAGCACAAAAAATTTTAGTAGATCTTTTTTGATTGGAGTGGTATCTCACTGATACACCACTGGACCACCCTTGAGGGTATACAGGTTAATTGTAGTTCGGATGCCGCCATCCCACTCAGTACGGATCTGACTGGGCGAGACGAAAATAAATACCGAATCGAGAGTCAGCGGAGTCAGATTCGAGACGGGGAGGTGCCACCCATCTTACTGTCGATCGCGTGGTTTGTAGCTATAGCTACAGAGCTAAAGCCGTAGACCCCAGTGCTTAGTGCGACGTGCACAAGCTGAAGCCACCGCATTGTATCGATCTGGAAAGCTCAGCCTGTCAATTTAGTAGGGTAAAACTATCCTACCTCACGACGGTTGAAGTGGTATGAAAATTTTGCCTGTAATATACTGCTCCAGTTTTATATTTTTGGGAGCGGAACTATAACCGCTTTTTTTGCTAATATGCAGGGTGAACGAAAAGTCCTGGACACATTTTAAAACCTCATGACAAATCAACCAATTGACTTGGGAAAAAAAGTGCGGTTTGCACTAAAATATTTACCATAGACTAGAATTTTTTTTCTATAATCAATCGAGAAAATTAAATGTTTAATATTCTACATTCACAGATGGTGCTGCACTATCCTGATCTGATCTCGACATAGCACATAAAATTCAACACGGGCAGTGCATATTTATTGTTTCTTCCGATTGGCGTTGCGTAATACAACCACATTTCAATAAGAGCATTCTTTGTAGCACCAGATGGATCTGAAAAACCTCAGTTTCCAAAAAGTTGAAGTCCAAAAGTTTCTTGTTTTACCGCCCTCTATTTCATAATTTTTTTCGGTTCTCATCGTGCCCAAACTACACACTGTATTTAACTTTTAATGCAATATGTCGAGTTTTTCGTGATACAGCGTCATCTTTGAGTATAATATTGAACTGATTTTTCTTCCTAATTATGAAAACAAAAAACTAGGTGTAATAGATCCCGATAAAGTATTTTTGAGCAAACCGCATATTTTTATATGAATTTGTTGATTTTTGTTATTAATTTTCAAAATGTGCCTATATAGGACTTTTAGCGCACCCTGTATTATTTTCCCTTAATTGACTTCAGAGATTCAAGAATTAATATAAAAAATGACATTTCTTCTGAACACTCTTCATATAACACTTCGTTTGAATTTTTTTTACTCGAACATCGTTTTTTTCCTTCATATTGCTATATCATTTCCAGGTCGCCCAAAATTGGTTTGACCATTGCTGGTTTAGGTGTCATGGCGTCGATAGTGTATGCTGGTGCTTTCACTTACTACTACGACTTCCCACCTGCGATGCTGTTCTCGCATCCCGACCCCGAGTAAGTCTTTATATCTCGTGTGATAGGAGCTTGAACTATAAGCATTTCTGTTTCGTCATCTATGAGATTAATTATTTTTGTCAAATATATATATATTAAATCGCCTCTTTTGTTTTTTAGTCAAAGGAATGAATTCTGGGCGAGTTTATACTTCAAGCCCTTTATACATGCGTCACCTTATTTCATAGGGATGATTACCGGGTACCTTCTAGCTACTAGACCAAAACTGAAGATTCCCAGAGTCAGTGTATTATCATTTTTAATTGTTATTATATCATTTTCTTGTGAAAAAAAAAAACAGTGTTTCTCAAACCTGTTTCGCCAATGGCCCACTTCAGATCATATTTTCTCCTCATGCCTTATCAACTCCCCCCCCCCCCCCCCAACATCCATGAGCGAGACCCTTCCTACTTATTGGATTTATTCCTTGATCATGTTAATAGTTAACGGAAAAAAAAATTCGTCAAGGTCGTACATGCATCTCGTATAAACATTCTCCTGGTGAATCTCTAATGAATTGGTTACAAGCTGGAAATGCGTGTTTTCGTAGTGAATGCATGGCCTCAACGTAATTGTGCTGTCTGAGTGGTGCTTGTTTTATGCCATGCTAGTGCCGCCATCTGTCCTCCATATTTTGAAATGTTGAATATTTTAATTTTCATGTTATGTTAGTATCGTAAGTCTGCTCTCTCTTCTCTCTCTCGAGATATACTTTTTTTCAAATAAGAGACCGGCTCACATTCGTTCCTCGAAGTTAGAAAAGCGACTAAAATAACCTCAGTCGGCCAACACTGTGCTGCCAACGGGGTTCGAACCCAGTTTTTCATTATGAGAGTCTATCACGATACCCGTACCACCGCACAATTGTAGAACTCTTCAGATCTCAATCCTTCACCGCACATGCACCTTTTAAATGTTTCTACGCGGAACTTCTGAAGACTTGGTAAACGTTGGAATGTGCACGTGTGTATTGTGGAATGCGTAATGCGTCGTGTGTACGTTCATAAAGCACTGCCACCTTTCTTTCAAAATTAGAAGCAAACAACTCGGCATGTTCTTTTTTGCGTGTTGTATTGTGTTTGAACTTTTTTACATATTGAAGGAGTGATTAATTTTTGTGGTGAGACTTTTTTAAAGGGGGGGGGGGGGAGAGATAGGCATTCATTCCTAAAAGTTGGAAACCCCACAACCCTGAACTAAGCTTCATTGAGCTTCGTCTCAACACCATGAGTCCCTGATGAAATGGTATTTTCTCGAGCTCTGTATTAAGCTAAAAATAACAGCTTAAATATTAGCGCAGTATCAGATCTCATCTTGAGGCCCCATCCCACGGGTTATACTTGAATGACCTCATGCGTTAAGATAACCATTTGTCTTATTGGACAGCTCTGCTGGATACTACTACTACCACCACTACTTTACCACACACCAGCTCCAATCTTATCGCCATACAGTAATTTATGCATGGTCGGAAATCTTTCTCTGGAGAGAAAGACATGTTATACCTCTGTCCTCGTCTTAGACAGAGGGGGACTTCCGGCGAGAACGTATAGAGATGGCATCTATTGGTGGTCACCTCAGGTCCGACAGGAAAAGATATCTTATCTATGTCCTTCCCCGGAATCGAACCCGCGGACCAGACGGTGGCCTTCATGTTGGGTAGACGAGAATCTTACCATTTCGTCACTCGCGCCGCCTGCTGGAACCTGAAAGAGTATGTAATAGTCACATTTCTCTCGTTATATTTCTCATTTTAAATCTTTATTCCTTTACATCTGTATTGCTGTGGCTCCTAGCCTATTTTCATGAATCTCTTTCCATCAGATTGCCCCATAGCCACCCGTCATGGCTCCCTTATCCTTTGGTTTCCTTTATCCACTCATGTCATGGCTATCCCTTTCTTTTCCATTGGATTTCCCTTATCCGCCTGTCACATGGCTCCCTTTTCATTTTATTTCCCTTAGCCGCGTGTCATGGCTCCCTTTTCATTTTATTTCCCTTAGCCACTTATCATGGCCCCCTTCACATTTGATTTTCTTAAGCCACCTGTCGTAGCTCCCTTTCCATTTGATTTTCACCCGTGGGCCGCCGTAGACTATCCCAGAACCGCAAGAAGGTCATATGTGTCCAGGTTGAGAAACACTTCACTAACGTAATACGAACTTACTTCAAACATCTTTCCTTATTTTTCGAACACAATTCAGGTTATACTTCTCTGTGGTTGGTGTATGGCTATTATATCCAACATGTCCGTTCTTTATGGTGTCTGGGAGTGGAACAAAGGCAGGGACCCGACTTTCTGGGAGACGATGTTCTACAGCAGTCTCTGTAGGACGGCTTGGTCAATGGGTGTTTGTTGGATGATTATCTGCTGTGCAACAGGGCACGGAGGTAAATACTCTGTCCACCGAATGTAATTTGGCATTTATAGTCATTTATGTAACTATCTGAAATTTTAAATTGCTGTTTTCCTCTTATGAAGGTGTGATCAACTATATACTATCTTGGAAAATGTTCGTACCCCTGGGTCGGCTGACTTTCATCGTGTACTTGCTACATCCTCTGGTGCAAGTGACCGTCGTCGGAAATATTAGAGGCCAGATCCAGCCTGCACATTTTTTCGCCGTAAGTTTTCTGTTTATATATTATTGGCCGCGAGGAAACCCTCCATTTGATTGAAATTTATATATAGTTTCCTTTTTATGATATTTTTTTCTTTCTTTTACAGTAAATATGTTAAATCGGTTATTATGTATAATCACCAAACCTCTCGGTTTGTTTGAAACATTCATCCCTTTCGCTAGCGATCGCGCATAATACCAGGACTGAACAATCTCAAAATATTTATATGCCCGATCGAGTATGTAACTAAATATAATAGATGCCCGAGCCAATATTCTGCATGCCCAAAAAAACATTATTATTGCATTCACTTACTTTGAAAGTTTTTAAAAACAAATTATATAGATTCTTCGTATAAAAAAAAGTAATATGTTAATTATTTATACAAATACAAATACAAGAGGGGGTATGGATATCATATTTATTTCTAATATACAGCAACCAAAATAAAAGTGCAATTCTTTAAACTAAAAACTATATATGCTTGGTAATTACTTAAATTATAAATAATTGATATATTAATCATTTATAATTTTTTAATTGCAATTTTCAAAGAAATACGAACATTTAAAGAAAGGACTGTCATCACTGGGGTTCGGGTTCTTATGAAGTCATATTTTGGGCATTTTCGAGCTATAGGTCATATTTTAAGCATTTTTGAGCGATCGATCATATTTTAGAGATTTTCGAGCAATAGATCATGTTTTGGTCATTTTTGTCAGCGCAAATTTTAATCTGTGTGCATTTTTGTAGTGGTATAGTATGCACTTACACAAAGAATTATTTAGCTTTATTTCCTTTATCCTATATCCTTTCCTTTATTTCCTATATCCTTATGAAAAAAATTCATTGCATTTTTGTAATCTTTTGCATTCCCAATAGTCACTTCTTTGTTCACGGAGAATCATCTTGCTATATTTTCGAAGGGAAACTTGGTACGCCAAGTACGTGCAAAGAATCTTCTTCATTCAGACACTCAGAATTACTCGCCATTATATGCGTTTTCATCATGCCTAAATTTGTGTTAGGTGGGGCAGACTTGGTTTTGCCACCGCTCCCCGTTACTGTAAAACTCCAAATTTCTATAACAATGCTTTTTGCATTATGCTTTATAAAGTAAATACCATTTCTTTCTATTTTCTTTTTTTTAATTTTAATCCCTAAAATTGTCACTCCCTCAAGTTTGATAGTTGCTCAAATTTGCCCCTTCCTGTAATTATGGTGCTGCAGTTGAGCGTACGGAGTATAAAATGTCACGTTATTTTTTCAAGGACTTCGGGGAGAAGATTTTCATCACTTGTTGTAGCTGCTGTACGTCATGAGGGCATCGTGAGGGATTCGCATCACGAGGTTCTGGGTTCGAATTCCACCGGTGACACAGTGGTGGTTGGGTGAAGATGATTATCTGCAGTTTTCCTGCTTCAGGCACAAATGTGAGTCTAAAAAAAATCCCACACACACCCAAAATGTACTATAATCAGGGTCGCAACCAAACGCCATTGTCGCCCGGGGAAAGTACCTATTTTGGTGCCCCCTCCCCATAGTTTTGAACGAAAAGCAAATTTGGCACATTTCTTTGTCCAGCTCACGGAACACCCTCCCTGATCTTTCCTAGTTACGGCCCCTGCCGACAACTGTGCAAATATTCAAGCATTACACTTCAGTCACAATTCGAAATACACATGACAGCACTAACTTCACGCAGACAGTTAAGTGCATCAGCTATCAGTTAAGTTTTGAACATATACACACTTCCGGCACAACTCACATCTGAAAGAGGACAAAATCGTAGTGAATTATGCAATGACGGTAGGCCAGTGTTGAACGAAGTTAAAAAAAGGAAGGGGCCGTCGCGTTACCACTGTATTTCATTTTGGTAAATATGTAAACAGTTCCAACACAAAGCTGACTCAATATGCAGCAACATTGCAATTCAGCTTGAGAAACAATCAATGAAGAAACTAGCCTTCTTCAAATATTGCTCCATCTGATCATTTTTATCGAATTTTTAAAAGAAAAAAAGTTTTGCAAAGTAGTTTCCTCAAATATTTATTAGCTATTGCTTCAATTTAAAAGAGTCTGCACTCCAATCGAAACGGAGACTCAGAACAAATTTTTCAGCTTCCGAACCATTTGCAGAAAAGCTAAAGACTTCATACAAACGTTGTTATTTGTATGAAGTCTTTAGCTTTTCTGCAAATGGTTCGGAAGCTGAAAAATTTGTTCTGAATCTCCGTTTCGATTGGAGTGCAGACTCTTTTACTATGTGGGATCAGATCAGTTGAAGAGCTAGCAGTTGAGAGAGAGAGAGGCTGTTCTAGAAAACCCCGCAGTACAGTATGTACACAAGAGACTATGCTAGAATATGCAAGAGTGTTCACTCACAGTTGCGGTTTGCAGCCGCTGTGGTGGTCGAGTAATCATAGTGACGGACTCGCATCGCGAGAATCCGGGTTCGAATCGTCTCCACAGTGGTGGTCGGCTGAAGTTGGTTCCCAATTTCGAGGCGCGAATGCGAGCCGATCTCCCCATTAAAAATTCTCGCCACAGAGAGCAACAGGTCCTGCAACGATAAAGTATTCAATCATTACACTTCACTCATAGTTAGAAAAACTGGTGGCAGATGGCAGCACGACTCATAACAAGCATTACACAGAAACAAACTTCACGTCAGGCTTCACTACGCGCACATTCCAAGACGTACCAATTCGTTAGAGGAATATGGAAGAGGTGCATGTGGGGTTTAGTAGGTGTGCAAAAGACCATGACCGCACAGGACTGTCGAAGAAAGCATTTCTCTGAAATTTCACGAAGGTGTGTAAGAACACTTGCACACCGTCTATGAAAATATTAGTAAAACGAAAACGTTCATTTGAAAAAAAGGAAAAAAAAAACCAGTGTTGGGTATGTGGTGAAATTTTCTAAAAAAAAGTTTTTCCGTACCCCACCATATCGAGCAATAGATCCACCCCTTCATAATACCCAACCGTCGTTGGCAAATTTGATAAATGCTAACAAAAAAAATAGAACTTTTCTTTTCTGGTGATTATACATGGGCTATTCTCAAAGCGTAAACCTGGTAAATTTCATAAATCCTAGAAATGTATGGCTTTTGCAGATGATTATGCATAATTCGCCATTGTAATTAATGAATTCGGTAAATAAGAACCCACATGAGTCTTCAATGTTTCATAAATATTGTTGGATCCCGATATGACGAACTCTCATTTAATGAATTTCAAAATTTCATGATTAAAGTTGTGATTTCATGATTAGAAATTCGTTGAATCGTAAAATTTGTTAAATGAAAGTTTATTATATCGCGATGTGATTGCAAAATTTGTTAAATGGGAGTCCGGTATATCAGGTTCAATATTTCAGAATTCATCAATTAACACTTGTTTTTGGGAAATCAAATTTAATTATATCAGGATCAGACACTGGTTCAGGAGCACGGCCATGTGGATAATAAATCTTATCATGGCAATGGGACAGATTTATCATATTTACCAATACAGAATGACGATTATGCATAATAACAGGCAAATGTGATGAATTTGCTACGATTTATCATGTTTACCGACAACGCTAGAGTACTGGCATAATTGCCGGTAAAGTTGGACTTTTTTTTAGTATTTATCAAATTTACCACCGACGCTAGGGCACTATATACACTATTACCGGTGAAAGTGACAGATTTTGTGAAATTCATAAAACTTATAAAAATGGTCGATGATTATGCATAATATCAGCATTTATCACATTTACTGGAACATGTAAATGTTACAATTATTATCATGAATAATATATGTTCTCTATCAACAGGTATGGGTATATCTCGGTCACATGTTCGTCACGTATAGTGGAGCTTTCGCTGGTAGCATGCTGGTGGAAGCCCCGTGCTTAGCTCTGGAGAAAATGTTCATGTCGAGAAATACGCCAAAATTCAATGACGGTGACGTGTCAAAACAGAACAAAACGAACAACCTCGGAGATGTCACATGCTTGGAAGTCACTAAAAATGGGGGCTTGACGAAAATCACTGAAACCGACAGAAACAACGGTGAAGACAATGACGGATTTGTGAGACTCTGAGATACAAAATCATTTTGAACCGGACACTAATAGTATTCGTTAATACTTGCGAATGGAAAATAGCATTTTCCTTCATTAGGTTTAAAAATAAATTTCAAAAATTTTAGTTTTTGAGTTTTTTTTCAACACCAACGTGCATTCTGCAGCTCAATGCCATGGTTTTCATTCAATTCTCAATTCTCAATGCCTAAGATTGAGAATTGAGTCTTTAACACTCACCTTTCGGAGATAGGTGTGGGCGTCAGGGCCGATTTATCCCCGCCCATTCAGAGTCGAATATAATATCAGGGAATGATATCAGTCTCCGCTATCCATACAAAGGTTTGTAAAAGCTGGCTGATTCGAAGATATATTTTGCAAAGAGAGAAAATTCAACTGCTCCTGCGGGGAATCGAATAAACGTCCTTTCACTTAGTGGTCTAGGACGTTCACCCGGAAAGTGAAAGGACGTGGGCCCGATTCCGCGCAGGGGCGATTGAATTTCCTCTCTTTCCAAAATATATCTTCGCACAGCCAGTTGTTAAAAACCTTTGTACAGAATATAATATATTTACATTTGACTTAAGAAATAAGTTGATTTCTCAGGATTTCCGGATAGCTTCCAGTAAAGGTCTGGACACACATATCCGCACCGTGCCAGGACCGTAGCTCTCAGTTGGCCGTGGCTCGGCTCGTTCCTCTTCAGACCACACCTTTCCGTGTGTTGCCCGTGTCGCTGCCGTACGCTGACTACGAAACTGTGTCGATTGCTTCAAGTCTTTAACGCAGCCGGTTCGGTGTAATCAAAATGTTCAGTAAATTAATTAACAAGAGTGATTTGGATATAATAACCCTAGCGTAAATTAACAATAATTAATTGTTCTAAACATTTCTGTAAATAATCTATACATGTATATACATTTTTTATTTTGGATTGATCTCCGATAGATTTTTTGTATGTGACAAAGCCGCAAAAAAGGATAGAATCTTTAAATGCAGCTGAAAATAAAAAGACGGCCATTTGCTTAGTTTGACTATATGCATTCTTGTTTATAGTTTGGAGAGAGGGGATTATTTACGGAGTGATAAAAGTGGAGAGAAGAAAAAAGCCATATAGAAATTAAAACAATCTGTGGGGAAGAGCGGTACTCTCTTCCTCACGTACACACTCGTTTTTATTCAGAGTCAACCGCCATCATAAATATAATCATCTGTAGGGGCAGGTGGTGTCAAATTCCGATAACACCTCGGAGAAGTGTATCTCAGCTCAGCAGGAGCATATTGTACGAAAAAGCGCGCATATCTTTTACTCTGTGTGTGTTCGCGGAATCTTCTAAACTGAAAATTGGCTCCTCTGCAGATGGCAAATGGATATTAAAATCAATAACAATTGGGGTGTTTAGTTTGCCGGGGCTTGATTCAATGATAAAGCCTCACCAGTATTCGATAGTAATTTAAAGCACTCATTGCCAAAGTCCCAGTCGCTGAAACACCTTTGTCAGATATTTAGCACAAAGGTGCTCGACTTTTTGGAAGGTGTAGGCCACTTCATTGTTTTGAAATATTTCGCAGGCTTCTTAAGTTATCCAGAAATGAGTCTCGATCCTCCAAAATTATCTAAAAAGAAGTGACACGTGCCGCTTAAGTGATCTGCAAGCGTGCCGCGGGCCACTCGAGAGATCTGGAAATGTGCCACTAACCACTCAAATAGGATAATCTGCAAATGTATCACGATCCACTTAAGTGAACTGGAGGTGTGCCGTTAGTCGCTCAAGTGATTTTGAAATGTGCTTGAGACCACTCGAGAGCCTTGTTTTGTTTTTTGTTGTCACGGGCCACATCAAATGCTCCCGAGGGTCGCATTTGGAGCACAGTACATGGGTTAAGCATTTATGGCTTAACATGTTGCATCTGATGTGAGTATCAAATTTAAAATGTCTCCTATATTTTCCCATAAGAAAAACCCCCAAAATTTTCGACCGTTTTCTATTTATATATATAATTTATGTTAAAACCAAAACAATGATTCATTTATAGAGCATCGGAAATTAAACCCATTCAGTTTTCCAAGTTTACATTATTATTTTAACAAAAATCTCCCCGGCAAAATTTCGTTATATGCTATGAAACATAATTTTAAACTTTGTTTTCCCATCAAAGTTGTGAAAATGTTTATCCATATGTTTTCTATATATTACGCTAGTACCACAGAAGCGGGGCCAGGTGCGTCCAAACAATTTCGGGGCACGAAAAATGTTTAGGACACCCCCCTCTCTTTTAACAAGATTTCATATATTTTGTGGGAAGAGGTAATCAGAAATACCCCCATACAAAAAAAAATAACTACACAAATGTGAATTAACACAAAAATTAATGGAGGAAATTTTAAACTAATGTGAGAAACCGTTTTCAAAATTAATGAAAACTTGTGAATCGATGGATTGAAAATAATTGAAAGAAATTATTTCAGTACCAATGAAAATTCAGAATTAATAAAAGAAATAATTTCGGAATAGATTAAAATTTAGAATTAACGGAAGAAATAATTCCAGAACTATTGAAAATTCAGAATTAATAAAAGTAATAATGCAGAAATTGATTAAAATCAAGAAATAAATGGAATTAATAATTCAGCAATTGATGAAAATTGAGAAGCGACATAAAATAAATGAGCTCTCTCCTCTTTTATAAAAAAAATTTGCGCTCTCTCTCTCTCTCTCTCCCGAGACCGCACCGTCACCGTAAAAATATAAAATAAACTAGTTGGTGACGGTGCGGTGACGGTGCTCGGCTACGGTGCGGATATGTGTGAACGGCTGCATTGCTTAGCAAAGAATTATTCTTTGACCGTGTGATGACCTACACTCGGCCGACGCACGTGTCGGGCACGGTGCGGATATGTGTGTCCAGACCTTAAATCGGACGATGATTCAGGGAATCGATAGATCTTGACTATAGTCATCGATAGAAAATCGAATTTTACGGGAGGGCAGAGTGATGAACCTCATTTACGCGATTTGCTGGCGAGCGACCGATGACGAGACCAATAGTGTCGCGAGATGGAGAAAGGATTTTATTATTATGGAGACGGCATTCAATTTGGGAAGAAAAATTAAATTAGAATTGCGGGAAGAAAAATATTTTACGAGAAATTTTTTGGCCTCCGAACTTTTAATATTTCGTTGGCCGGGTACGAAGAAATTAATCTTAGGCCGAACACATAGTGAAGCGACCACGACGTACGGGAGTGCATAATAGCGACTAGCGTCAAAAACAATTATATTGTTTTGTTCTACACCTCACATACTAGAGAGGAAGAGGAAACTGGCACTCAACCAGGTGCGGGATTCGAACAATCTGGTTTTTTTTTCACCTTGAGGTGGTGGTTTTCGTTATCTTCTGATTGGCCCGTTTCTCCCCTTTTTTCCCTGCCTCTTCTGCGGAGGCAACATCATCATCGCACCCCTTACGTTTCAGACCACTTTCCTCTATCCTATTCCTCTTTTACTATACCCATGATTCTAACAAGCGGCACATACTTTATTTATAAATTTATGGGACACCGTGTATTTAAAAAAAAAAAAAAAAAACCATCATAATGATCAGGACTTCATCTGCAAAACTGAATTTCATTCCTGAGTGAAAGACGCGTGTTGATGGTAAGTATATGTTAGAGATGGATCTCAAAAAAATATCATATTATTTTTCATAAATACAGTGGAACCTGCTGTAACGGACACCTCCCGTTAACGAACTGATTTCCGGTCCATTGAAATATGGCTTTAATGTGGTTCACTGCCCGTTAGCGGAAACTCCCGATAGTGGGCAGTAAAATCAGACGAAAAGCTATTTTTTTCCAAACTCTATTTTCGTAATTTTTGGTCAAAAATCAAGAATTTATCATATTCAACTAAGATTATTTTTATAAAGGGTGGTTGATGGCGTAATCATCCGAACCCCCCCCCCCCACCCATCGATGCTGTCCTAATACTTGAATGACCCCTAACGCGTGAAAAAAGCCAACATTAGTGTGGTGCACGTATCATGTACGGGCTAAAATATTTAATTGGTTCAATGAAGAGAAGAACGGTTATAAAAAAATTTTCTGTATTTATCACTTTCTAAATTTATCTGGGAATTATGCATAATCGTCGGTAAAAGTGTAAAATGCATTCAAATTCAATCAAACATTCTCTATCGAGATGAGTTGCATCACTTTAACAGCAACTAAAATGTATAGGAACACAAATTGCGACCCAAGCCAAACGTCGTATAGATGTGAAAGTTGCATGAACGAGGTTGCATTGAATATCGTCTCTCGTTAGCGGATAAAATTTTTGGTTCTATGGGTATCCGTTATAGTGAGGCTCTACTATATAATGTTATCTCGTGCATTGCTTTTATTGAATAAATGGATTACAAATCTTTCGAATTTTTTTTCTGAGAATAATTCAGTCATCTGTCAATATGAAAACAAAGAAACATTTTGAATTGCTTTAAGATTAGAGAGAGAAAAAACATGATTCGCCCCTATTCAATCTTCAGTCCTAACTCACTTTCACAGCAGTAATGAAGAGTTTCTTCCCCATTACTACATATTCGGGTCACGGACCATTTTCAAGGATGAACAACACGACGCACGTGTTTTCACGGTGAATACGGTCAGAAAGCGTACTATATCAGTTTGGTGATTTCAAACGTGCGAGGTTACTCGTGTCGCATATATATTAGACCAACTTAGAAACCGGGCCCTTGATTGTTGTCTTCTTATCAACTGCGAATATCGTTCGACTTTTTACGAGTTTCCTTAGAAACACACACATTTAGAAATTTAAAGAAAACAATTTTTTTTGCAACGTTTTAAGTTCCACTGAAAACCTTTAAACATTTACGACGATTTTCTGTTAACATCCAATGACTGGGAAAAATACAGGGTGATACAGAATAGATGGGGGAAAGTTCAAAAGGTGGTGATTCGCACAAGAAACAAAACAAAATTTATCAAGGAATGCATGGTCTAACATGAAATGCAAACGTGCTACAGGGCGCAACATAGTAAAGCCGAGGATACGAGAAGAAAACACAAGAATAACGTTCACGTTAAAAAAAAACATTTTTTAACGTATTGCAATTTTGTAAAGCAAAAGAGCGACCGCCAACGGTGATGCAAGAAGAACAGCGGCGAAGGAGGGATTGTGGCGAACGCTCTGGAATATTCCAGGCATAGCGCGAGCCTCCCCAACAGCAGCCGAAATTCTTGCGATTAGGCCCTCTTCATAGTCAAGAGGAGTCTCGTACACCATACTCCACAGCTTTATTTCACAAAAAGAAATCAAGACACGAAAGATCGGGCGATCGTGGGGGCCAAGCTTGCTCGATCTATCGGTTTGGAAAAAGTGACGTCCAGATCGTGCCGTACCTCTCGCCCAAAATAGGCTGGAGCTCCATCGTGCTGGAACCACATACGCCGCCGGAGGGCAGTTGGAACATCCTCTAGAAAGTCTGGCAGCACCTCTTGCAGAACAGAAACGTCCGGTATTTGACCAAGGCGTTCCGGCAGAAGATACGGTCCTATTACGTGGTCACCGATTATTCCTTCCCAAACATTGGTAGAGAAGCGTCGCTGATGAGCATGTGGGTTTACAGACGACCAGGCATGTTTATTGTGGGCATTATGCACCATCTCTTGCGAAAGTGAAAAGAACAGTTGCTGCAAAATGTGAGCGTGCACTCTTGAGCCAGCGGGCGAAGAGCATAACCTTCTTCATTCGATGCTTGGACTCGTTGAAAATGGTATGGGTGCAACCTCTCACCCTTCAGCACCCGCCATGTCATGAATTGTGGAACACCAAGACTACGGCCCACAGCTCCAACTGATCTGCCGTCATCTCCAAAATCTCGTCTTCCATACCTGCTGTTCTGGCAGTGCTTGTACGACCTGCATCAGACCGGGAAGGGAGAAAGGATCCCGTTTCGCAACAGCTGCCGATGAAAGTGCGCAAATATTTTCAAACTGGGTAACCGCTTGTGGGGGGAAAACACTAAAATCATTTTACCAACAAATAAATTCCAGGGCCTCCAACCAATTACCCGAGACCCAGTTCGCATAATTCTAGTGGGCTCGATAGCTCAGGTCGAATAAGATACAGTCAAAACTCGTTTATGAGTCACTCTTGGGAGTGCAAAAATATGACTTAGTAAGCGGAGTGACTCGTCAAACGGAGTAAGTCATAGCTTGACAATTCCTGCCTGAGGACAATTGCGACTTCCAAAAAGTGATCCGGTAAGCGGAGTGACGTGTTAACCGGGTGACGTACTAACGAGGTTTGACTGTACTCGCCCAAAGTACCAAAGGATGTTTAGAGGTGTCGTGAGTTCGATACCCGGTTCGTCATTGTTAGAAAACTTTCCTGACACAGGGGAACAACAGAATGGCGACGTGACCGCAGAAAAAATTGCTACCGCAGGGAGTCCTACTACGCACCAATCTTTCGATGACTATAAAAACAAGCCTGCCATTCGGAATCGGCAATAAATTGCAGGTCCCGATCTAATTAGCTCTCGTGTGCAGAAAATGACCGTGGTGCGACAAAAATGATCCACTGATCATAATTCTAGTGGTGCCCAAGTTTGGCTTTATCTCGGACTTCCGCTGTTGCAAATTCACAATGTTGAACAACAAAAATCAATGAGATGCCTCCAGCCCCCCTCCGAAATGGAACTTGTCAACTTTTCCATGGGGGTCGTCCGACCCCCCCGTTGAGGTCACGAAAAATGTTCACTTGTAGTCATTTTAACAACGAATAAAATACCCCAACTAATTCCCCGGGACCAAATTCGCAGATTTTCATGGGAAACCCCTCCTCCTCCCCAAACTGGATATATCTTGGGCTTCCGCTGTTGCAAATTTTTCAATGTTAAACAGCAAGAAAACAATGAAATCCATCAAAGGCCCCTGGAAATGCATCCTTTTAACTTCCCCTTAAAGGTATATGTCAATGATCCGCCAGGGTACCCGACCCTGCACGTCGGTAGCACTGGTGATATATATGTATATGTACATTATACACATACATACCTCTCCCCATGGTCCCATAAAGGCAGGGACCAATTTCTTTTGCATAGAAACGGGCCCTTTTCGAGTTTGCGATTTTATATTATAGAAAGATAAGCATCTTTTTCACGTTTTCAGCCTCCTAGAAGAATTGGCACAAGATATTTTCAATGTTTTCTACCTTATATAGATGCTCCGAGTCTGTTATTCTTTGCTAAAGGTGCTCTTTTGGGATTCATAATCTTGAGGGAATATCGAAAAACTACTACCACTACTACTATATTCTTATTATATATCCATATTCTCTCTATGGAACTTCTAACGAATTGGTGCGTTTTGGAATGTGCGTGTATGTGTTGTGAAACTAACGGGAGAAGTTTGTTTCTGTGTAATGCTTGTTGTGCGTGCTGCCATCCGCTTTTCGAATGACGTATAATGATTGAATATTTGTACCGTTGGTTTTCCGGTTTTTAAAGTGGGAAGATCGGCTCGCAAATAGAGAACCACAAAAAAAAACCAACTTCAGTCGACCACCACTAGGGCACCGGTGGGGACACCCAGGTCCTCGCGATGTGAGTCCGTCTCTATGACCACTCGACCATCACAGCGGCAACACTGAAAAACCTAACCTGTTGAGAAATGGATAAAAAAGAAGGCCCCCGCAGTCTGCTTGTGACGTCAGCAAGTAGTTCATTTTCCCTCAGAAATTATGTAAGTAAACGATAGAAATCCAGCTATGTCACCCTAGTAGAACAGAAATTTAGAGTAAATACAAAAATTATTATGTAATCCCTGATTAGCCATGTATCAATTAACAATAACTCGCAGTGTTTAGGTTTTAGCACTGAAAAAAATAGTTCAAACTTTTGTCGATAGATGGCAATAAGCGAAAGCAAATCACTGGGAATATGCTAATCAGAGCCCTATAAAATGCAGCAGGTTGTACGAGTAACAGCTCGTTTTTGAATTTTCCTGCTAGTGCCGCTTATATAAGGTTTGCATTGCGATGTCTGCATTGGTGGATGAAGCACTACTGGTGAATTTGTTTTTACTTCAGCCACTGATCACCTGCTGAAGTTTTACGAACGTTTCGGAAACAGAGGAGGTGGAATCCTATTCGTAGTTCAGATCCAATCGCTTCTGCCAGACATTGGTGCAGCGTCCGCTATTTACAAAAAAAAGTTGAATTAAATTTTCTTTTTGTACCAAAAGAAAAAAAAACTCTCTTCGAACGGATTTCTTTGAAACCGCATTCAAATATGCGAATTCCTTAAATTTTTGTGAATTTTCAAGCCACTTACGAATTTATGAGACACCCTGTATTTCTCTTCCAATTATTTGATATTTTAACTCTAAAATTTGGGGTTATTTCGATTTTATTTGTTCTTCCGCATTCATTTTTAGGCGACACTTTGGTCTCGTGTCCTTCCAAGCTATTTGTTTTAGGTCTTATTATTTCCTACTCAGAATTCCCATCGTTAAAGGACACGATATATATACGGAAGGGCAATAGCCAATTTAAAGAACTCATTAATTAGTAATCACGAAGAATTTCAGTGACTTCGATGCAGAAATGACATCGTGAGCTCGAAGGACACTCGCTTGGAGCGATCGGCTCATTCACGGCCATGGCTTAGATATCATTCTGAACTCATAGGCAGGAAACGTTGGCGAAATTGTTCCAATCGAATATTAAATAGTTTCACGCGCTTCTCCGTGTTGTCATCTATCTAGTCACGTGTGGGTCGGAGAACGTACCGCCCATCTACACGCCGCCGTAGTGTCTACACAATGATGATGATAGTATAATGATAATAACACCAGATTTTCTATTAGACTGAAAGTCTATGAGCCCTAAAATGAAGTTTCGTAATTTGTTCTCTATATTTAATGACTATTAATCTTACGTAAAATAACATGCTTTATTGAGCTAGCGAGTCGTAATACTTCGTTTGAGACCAACATAAACTCTAGTAGCTAGATAATATTCTGCGTTTCAACGGTTTCATGAATTTTAAATCATCCTGTTATCAAAGGCGAGTCTCGTTCCTTCGGTCGAATAGGCTTGTCTTACACATAACGTAGGAAAAACAACTAAGCCCCCTTTCGACACCAGCGGAACAGGACGGTTGGACGCGGCTCTTTGTTTTCTGCCATTTGGACGCCAGACATTTGGACTCATTCCGTTTGGACGCCGTCTCGTGACTGCGGTGAATTAGCCGGATCATTAGTTGTTCTTCGTTCGTCTTATTTATTAAACCTATATTATTTTTAATTTTTACACACAAACACTCACATCAATATCGTGCATTATTACCTGTACTACTACTACTTAACCGAACATGCTACATGTTCGGTTAACATGTTCGTACACATTCCTCTTCGGAATTTCTAACGAATCGGCACATGCCGGAATGTGTGTTCTGAGTGTATTCTTGGCGCTAACGTATTTATGTTGTCGAGTTGAGTTTGTTTCATGTTCATGCTGCCATCTGGCTTCCATTTTCTGAAGTCAGGATGGAAATGCTTGAAAATTTTCATGTTTTGTGAGTATCGTGTTGTAGGCCTGCCTGCTGTCTGCGGAGAGACTTTTCAAATGGGAGATTGTCTCACACATTCAGGTCTTGAAGCTGGAAAACCGCAGAAAACCAACTTCAGCCGACGACTACTGTGCCGTCAACGGGGTTCGAACCTGGATCCTCGGGACGAGAGTCCAACACGATGCCCACACGACCGTACAGCGACCGTGCATTATTACGCATCACATTAATGATATCACATTTATTAATACATTTAATAACACATTTGAAGGGAAATAAAGCAATAAAAACACACCAATGAAAAATTAAAAGACATAACATGCGTAAAAAACGTAAAATTAAAATAAAACAACTCATCGCCTTAATGATATCATTAAGTTGTAGCGTAATCACATTAAGCTACACACATCATAATCATGTTAAGTTATAGCATTAAGGTTGAGAGCACAGTAAATACTTGATCTTTCTTTCTCTCGATTACAGTTCTCCTGAATTGTGCTGCGTCTACACGGGAAGAGAAATATCACAGAAATGCCAAAAAAATTTAGATTAAAAAAACTGAAATACACACATAATAGTTTGCTGCATACTCAAAACCATTGCAGTTGGTCTCAAAATCATGGTTTAACTGATATTTTTTTCTCCTCGGCATTGCATAAACAATCCATCATAAGTATCCGGTCTTTCGTGCTTTGTATAAACAGATGAGAGTGACATCGTTTCTCTCACTCTACGCAACAGTATCTGGGGGCTATCGTGGTTAAAAGCTATTATTTGAAACAGGACGTTGCCCATGCGCAGTCCCGTTTAGAGTTCATGCATGCTCTAAGGCAGATTCCCAACGAAGGCGTTAACGTCCCCTGGGGGGGCGATGGAATGTTCCAGGGGGCGGTAGAAGCTACGAGTATAACATAGGACTCGATGGATTAGATTGCGTTGGGGGCGGCAGGAGAAAAAATTTCTGAAGAAAAGGGGGGCGATGGGACAAAAAAAGGTTGGGAAACTATGCTCTAAGGGAAGAAAATGTCAGGCTTCTGTAACATAATGGCGGCGCACTCGGACTGCGAGTGGTTGGTCGTTCGATTGCCAGCAGATGCATGTGAATGTTTTTTTCTTTTTTTGGCCGAACTTCATCTTCGTTTCCACTTGGTATCTAGTCTTTCGTATGCTTTGTATGAACAGTAGAGAGTGATAAGCAAAAAGGTTCATACTGATGTTGGTAGGCGAAAGAAAAAAATATTACAATCCCGGACAACGAGAGGTTGGTGGTTCGATTCCCGGCAAAACGCGTGTGAATTTTTTCCCCCATCTTTTTTTTATTTTTATTTCTGCTCGTAATCTATTCTTACGCGCAGTGGAACCCGACCTAGTCAAAGCGTCGTAAATGCGCGATTAGAGTAACACCTCTCTTTTACGGACACCGGTGTGACAAAAAACTGCGTTCGTAAAAAAGGGGGTGGCCGTTAGTCAGGGGTTTAAAAAACTTACTTTTATTATACGGGGAAAATCATTATTTTGCCGTAGAATATGGGGTGACCGCATCTGAGGGTTGTCCGTTATGAAGGATTTAACGGTTAATGGGAAAGTGGCACAACCGAACCACTTTCAAAAAAATGGCCACCCCCCACGCCTTCCCAACAGTCATAAAACATATTATAAAATTCAATGTGTGTAATCACATTTCCAATTCTGTTATAGAAAAAAATATATATATATTTCAATCGCATTTGGGGGGAAAAGGTGATTTTAATAGACAGGAAACATATTAGCGGAATAGTTTCAATCGAATATTAATTAGTTTTTGACGCTTCTCTCAGCGCTATCATCTACCAACCAAGTTACATGTGTGTCAGAGAACGTACCGCCCATCTACATGCCGAAGTGTCTACCTGATAATGATAATAATACCTGTTTATCCACTGAAATGATCCTAAAATGAAACTGATAATAATAATATATTTCGTAATCTGTTTTCTAAAATAACTATGTCCTTCATAGTTTAAGGGGAAATGAAAGCGAAACTCTCCAGAATTCATTCATTTATTTCCGAATAGTTTATTTCGCATAAAATAATGTTTTATTGAACAAGTAACAGTCGAGTGATTTTGTGTGTGATCAGCCTTTGAGACAGTTATAAGGTCAGCACGAAAGCATTTCACTTTCGAGCATTATGCAACCAATACGATTATAGGTAAAATTTTCACGAATGTTACTAATAATCAGGCCCGTCATTTGGGATGGGGGTGGGGGGGGGGGGTTGCTCCCCTGGCTTTTGAAAATACACTAAAAATGGTATATACACTGAAGAGCCAAAAGAACTGGTGGACCTGCCTAATATCGTGTAGGGCACCCGCGAGCCCGCAGAAGTGCCGCAACACGACGTGGCATGGACTCGACTAATGTCTGAAGTAGTGCTGGAGGTAATTGACACCATGAATCCTGCAGGGCTGTCCATAAATCCGTAGGAGTAAGAGCGGGTGGAGATCTCTTCTGAACAGCACGTTGCAAGGCATCCCAGATATGTTCAATAATGTTCATGTCTGGGGATTTAGGTGGCCAGCGGAAGTGTCTGAAGCCAAAAGAGTGTTCCTGGAGCCACTTTGTAGTAATTCTGGACGTGTGGGGTGCCGTATTGTCCTGCTGAAATTGTCCAAGTCCGTCGGAATGCACAATGGACATGAATGGGTGATCAGACAGGATGCTTACGTACCTGTCACCTGTCAGAGTCGTATCTAGACGTATCAGGGGTCCCATATCACGCCAACTGCACACGTCCCATACCATCACAGAGCCTCCACCAGTTTGAACAGTCCCCTGTTCACATGTAGGGTCCATGGATTCATGAGGTTGTCTCCATACCCGTACACGTCCATCAGCTCGAAGCAATTGGAACATAGACTAGACAGACCAGGCAACGTGTTTCCAGTCCTCAACAGTCCAATGTCGGTGTTGTCGGGCCCAGGCGAGGCGTAAAGCTTCGTGTCGTGCAGTCATCAAGGGTACACGAGTGGGCCTTCGGCTCCGAAAGCCCATATCGATCATGTTTCGTTCGCACGCTGACACTTGTTGATGGCCCAGCATTGTAATCTGCAGCAATTTGCTGAAGGGTCGCACGTCTGTCACGTTTAATGATTGTCGTCAGTCGTCGTTGGTCCCGTTCTTGCATGATCTTTTTCCGGCCGCAGCGATGTCGTAGATTTAGTTTTTTACCGGATTCCCGATATTCACGGTACACGTCGTACGTGAAAATCCAAATTTCATCGCTACCTCGGAGATGCTATGTCCCATCTCTCGTGCGCCGACTATAACACCACGTTCAAACTCACTTAAATCTCGATAACCTGCCATTGTAGCAGCAGTAACCGATCTAACAATTATGCCAGACACTTGTTGTGGTATACAGGCGTTGCCAACCGCAGCCCCGTACTCTGATTGGTTCCATATCTCTTTATTTGCATACGCATGCCTGTACCAGTTTTTTTGGCTCTTCAGTTTATATATACACGAAATATTTATACATACATTGAGTACAAAAAGTTTGCCCCCCCCCCGAAAAAGTTGAAATGACGGCCCTGCTAATAATCCCATTGGTTTGGCATATGCTCGAAAGTGGCACGCTTTCGTGATACTTGGCGGCAAGTGTATCACGAGTCTAAAAATTCCTCTTCTTATTCTGATATATATATGGTTTTTCTTTTTAATTTTTGTTTCCATATCTTATATATTTGTAGGTTTCGGCAAACATTATTGTATGAATATATGCGTCTCTTATTCAATTTTATGAGTTTTAAATCTCTCCCTGCAACGAAAAGAGGTGTCTCTCATCTCCTTTCGGTCCAATAGGCGTATCTTTAACACAATCAGAAAACAGCATTGCCACCCATGGAATGACTAATTGATCAAATCGATAAGTTTATTATCATTATTCAGGAAACACAAAAGGCTGCCATTTGAAACGACGGCAGTAAGCTTGTCGGGTGGACGTTTTCAAAGATTTAGTGTTGCATTAAAGTACATTCACATACTACAGCGGTTCGCAACCTTTTTTGACTCGCGGAGCCCTATATAGTCCAATTTTTTAATTATTCATCAAAGTTAATGATTTATTTTTACTATTTAAAAATATTTATAATTATTATTTTTTAAATTTCACTGGTTTTTTTTTATTTTCCTCGAGCGGCCGCGGAGCCCCTGGAGAGTGCACAAGGAGCCCCAGGGGTTCCGCGGAGCACTGGTTGAGAACCGCTGACATAGCACATCGGTGAATGCGGAAAAACTCAACTTTCCTGTCTTCTTATCACTCGCCGCATTTGGGCATTACAATATCTGGAACTATGGCTTCCAACTCCACCTTTTCACACTTACTCAATTTTTGCAAAAAGAAATGTCACCATATTTATGCATTAAACCATGGATATGTGCATGCCATCAGGTGCGTGCGTGGGATCGACCTTTGGAGGGGGCTTGGGGAGGCCCAAAATTTTTCTTTCCGAGAAATTTTGAGTTACTACCCTTCTAAAAAAGCAGAAGAGACATGGGGCAACAACATTCTAATTGGGTTCTTTTTGACTGGTGTCGATATAAAAATTTAATTTTTTTTATTTTGTGACACACACTGTATTTTCAAAATCATCCTGCACCAGTTTTGACAGTGAACACATTTTGAGCCCTTTTTTAAATTGAAACCATTCTTCTACGGTTGCTGAGATAGAGGCCGAATTGGAACTTACAGCATAGGTTCCCAAACTTTTTGCTCCATCGTCCACTTCTTCAGAAATTTTTATTTCTCATCGCCCCAAACTCAAACTAACCCATAGGACGCTATGTTGCACCCGTAGCTTCTACACTTCCTGGGCCTTCCCATCGCCCCCCCCCCCACGGGGCGACATTGCCCACTTTGGGAAACACGTGACTTACAGGATACCGTATATATACATATTTTTTTTTTATATACACACTAAAGTTTCGATGTACTTGTGTGTATGTTAGGCAGTGGTGTGTGTGTCCAAACTCTAGAACTGATGAAAATGCGGTCCAACAAGCATTTTCAAATGAACGTGAATAAAATTTTCCAAATATTGACGATGAAATAGGGGTTTTAAAATCGAAGAAAATAACTTCGGGTCCTAAAAAATTCAGTTGATAACTTGAGTTTTTTTTTTTTTCATAAATGTTTTTACTGAACAAATTACTACTTGAAAAAAGTCCAAAATACCCATTTTGTCTGTTTTGCTGGGCCCCGGGAATCTTTTTTTCATGCTGACAGGAACACAACAAATTCCGAAAATTTCGTGTCGTCCTCAGACTGCAATTTAGTCATCACACTCTTCAACGCTGATTTTTTTTAATCGTTCTGGCGACTGAGGTTTTTCAAGCCCTGGATCAAACATTTATTTGATTTGTTAAACCGGCGTTCAACTGTATTTCTTAAAGGTTCGAGCAAGAAGTCAAAGTTATGTTGTCCGTTGAGCAGCTACGAAATTTGGTGGGTCCAATATGCTTCTGAGATGGCTTTCAATCATAAAATCTATTTCTAATCTTCTTCGATTCCTAAAAAGCCATTCTTCCCTGACCTCTATAACAGCCTGACTACAGAGACAGCCGAAGAGTTTCTTGGGCTAAATGGTTGTCGTCGATATGAGTTTATCAGCCACCTCGTTGGGCATTTTGTCTGTTGTGGCGTTGTATTTGTATTTTCATTTGTATTTGTCCCAACATACGGAATCACTAGTCAAATATTGCTTATACGAGGCAGGGTCGAGTGCTAAACGCTGCAGAGCTTGAATATCTTAAATGAGACAAGAGCGGAAAATATTTCCAAGCATAGAGTTTTTTACATCGATAAAAGCAGAAATATTGCCGAAAAGGGGAAAAGTTCCACTTAGGAAAACTAGAGAATTATTGTTACTACAAAAAAAGAATTATTTTTGTGATTCCTCTGGTCTCTTGGCGTTCGTTATAACGGGATTCGACTGTAGAGCCTATGTAGTGCGTCGTCATCGGGGGAACCCCCCCCCCCCCACATGCATGATTTGAAAAGTGTAGGCGTTTCTGAAGGGTGGCTATGTCTAATTGCATTATAGAAATGCCAATTCTTGTTCCCCGACACCTGCCTTCTCCAAAACATGTTGGACGAAAAAAGACAATGAAAAAATTTAGAAAAATACAATATAAGGAAAATATAAACAGAGCTTCAGATTATAGGCTCAAAGGAGCATGAGAAAAATATATACAAAGTTACAGGAATACAATAATTATATACATATACACACACGTATATATGCTACAGTTATAGACATACTCAAAGTCTCTGCCGCTGACTTAAATATTTTCGGATTTATATCTATATTAATCGGGGTTCAACTGATCTCAGTCAGTATTATTATGTTTTCATTCCTTTGCATAAACAGTTGTTTCACACATCCATCATATATGAGTATGAGAATTTTCCAAGATTTTAATCACTCAGAGAGAAACGGTGTCATTTTCCGCAGTCCATACAAAGTACGAAAGATTGGATACCAAGCGGAAACGAAGATGAAATTCTGATCAAAATTCCTCTGTGGAAAATCCAACACCCAACCTCTCACGGTCCGAGCGAGTGATCTGCCATCATTCTACAAACAACTGGCATTTTCTTTCCTTAGAGGATATATAAACGCTAAACGCGCATGGGCAGCACCCTGGCTCAGTGGCAAATAGCTCTTAACGATGATATTCCGCAGATGGTGAGACAGGCCGGTCGTCCACTGCAAGCTACCTGAAGCGATAGACCAGTCTCATGCAGTTGTCCGCATTTGTAACTGAACCCACTGCACATTTTTTATACGATCGAGCGACGTCAGCAGACGAGCGAGGAATCGCGATGAATCCGCTTGGATTGGGATTTCCACGTGTCTTGTATTATATGCGCCTGCGCACTATGGTTGTTTACTTTTTCTCGCACTATCGCTCCCCTTTTTTCTCTCCTTCGGTCGGTCTCTCTGTCCGTGCAGACGAGTCTCCCTCCCCTCCCACCTTCCCCGCGTGTCATGAAAGCTCAAAATTTCATAATGTCCGTTCATGGGCTGTGTGATGGTAAGTAGTGTAATCGATTAAATACAATTATCTATTTATTTACAACGGGAACGGCTTCTCCGAGTTTTTGCCAGATGTCTCATTAAGTAGGAACTTGATGAATCTTCTCAAAAATTTTAGTTTTTCATTATTTCCTCAAGAAATATTGAAATTTTCCCCACATTCGTCTGCATGGAGTGCAGTCGCGAATTGAATAGCGTTCAAAGGTCGCTTTCAGTGGAAGACATCCGACGGCATTTGTCCTCGGATTCAATGTCAGCTGTTGCCACTCGTGTAGCTTGCCGCGTGTAGTCGCTTCCGCTGGACAACCGGTCTCGTAGAGAGAAACTCACTCTCCGCTATTCGTGCAGAGCACGAAAGACTGGATGTACCAAGAGGAGGCAGAGATGCACAAAAGAAAATGGGCATCACCCGAACTGCGAGAGGTTGGTGGTTCAATTCCCAGAAGAGAGAAGCATGTGGCATTTTTTTGCCGAACTTCATATTTGTCTCCACTCTGTATCCAGTCTTTCATACAGTGAAACCCCATTATATACGACTAATGCTTCAAGAGACCGAGTCGAAACGTCGTATAAATGTGAAATCAGCACAGTTGAAACATCTTCAAAAAAAATACTCTCCCTCTTCTCAACAGACATACAGAATACAGTCGAATCCCGTTATAACGAACGCCAAGAGACCAGAGGAATCACTTCGTCCAAACGAATTTTCGTTATAAAGGAATTCCAGGTTACCTAGAATTGTTCCTATGTAAACCAATTTGGGGGGATTATAAAAGTGTTCGTTAAAACGAGAATTTCGCTATGACGGTATTCGTTAAAACGGGATCCGACTGTAGTATAAAATGCATTCATTTATAATCACGTACTTTCAGCTAATTAGAGACCCCAGAATGTCACTTTTGCCCGGAGTAAAATGGTGCTGTTGAGACGCCATGCCTGCACCTTCCAAACGCTAACAATGAACTTTCCCAACGTCAATGTGTTATTGCGTCTCCAATTCTGTAATAAAAAATGACATTCCAAGTATACTTGGCATGTGTGCGTGTGTGTGGGGGGGGGGGGGGAGGGAGGAACAAAAAAATGAATTTTAAAATCAAATTTCAAATCTCTTAGAGAAATAAAAATTATCATAACATTACCCTTTTTTTTGCTTATATCTCGAATATTCATGTGCTATTCCTTTGAGGATAAAATCAAAAGCATTAGAGGTTAAATACCTTTTTTGTTACAGCCAGCAGTCGAAGCACCACAACAAAAGAAGATTCTACTGTAAATGATTGAAAGAATCGATATACTCTCTGTGTATTTCTCCCTGGTCATTGGGTTCAGCTATCAATTTTAGCCAAATGGCTTGTATGTTACATCGACTTAATGGTTATCTTCATAGGGAAAACGATGCGAGTGATTTGATACTTGCGAGCACGGGGCAAGGGGGGGGGGGTGGCACTACTATTAATTTTTGTTAGTTTTTCCGACACAACCCTGTCTCTTTTGAGGTAACGGAAGTAAGTTGCTTTGCATCAGTCCGGGGGTGTGAGCGGTTCTATCTATCTATCTACTCTGTGTGTATGTCTCTTATCGACAGACCCGTACCCAGTGCTGTCTTAACGCGTGTGCCTTGCCGAGGCCTCATGAATGAGACTTGGTCCTATGATTTTTTTAAAATATACATTTATATAAACACGTACTTCCAGCTAATTACAAACCCCAGAAAATTCTTTCCCCGGAGTAAAATAGCTCCGTTAAGATGGCTCTGCCTACACCTTCCAAATGCTAAAAAAAACAGACTTTCCCCAACTTCAACCATTTCAAAGAAACAGTTATTTTCCGGATATTATGCTCAGGTGAACTCGGAAAGAAAAGTCATCGCGTCTCCGCCGGGACTCGAACCCAGGCCTTCTTGCATACTGTACCGGGCAAGCATGCTACCATCTACACCACTGAATGAATGAACTCCAGAACTTTGCCACTGGACTTATCCCGTTGTCGAGATCTCTTCCAGTCCAGCTTCGTGGCAGAGTCTGGAACACCATCTACACCACTGGAGACATGACGCTGCCTTCCTTATTTCACGCACTGTGGCGTGAGGAGACATTACTAGACTCTGAACTTCAGGAAATGGCCCCGGTTGGGACGGTTTAGAGAGAGATAGATTGCTTTTCCTCAGCCCAAGATATATATCACGGCAACAGTTATTTTGCGGATATTATGCTGAGGTGAACTCGGAAAGAAAGGTCATCGCGTCTTCGCCGGGACTCGAATCCAGGCCCTCTTGTATACCGGTCAAGCATGCCACCATCTACACCACTAGAGACATAACTAGGAGACATCAAACATTTGTTTCGAAAAATGTGCTTTTTTTTTTTTTTTTTTTTTTTATTATTATATATAAATCAAATTTATTGTTATCATATAACAGTACAAAAAGAAAAAATTTACCAAGGAGTCAATCAAAAAATGACCCATTCTGGTAAATGCTAGTAAAGATTAGTATGGAAAACAGAATAGTCAACTAAAAAAAAAAATCAAAATTATTCAAATTAAAATAAAAATTAATAAAAATTAATTTCTTGGGGCTTTCCCAAGAAAAAACTATTAGCGACATCTGCTGTTGACTTCAAGCACTAATTTCTGAATTGATTCATATTTTAGCAATGTTTAAACCTTTTTTTGAATAAATTCATATTGTCAGTAAATACTTCGATCTCAATCAAAATTGAAATTAAAAAAGCTCCTTGGGTCGCCGTGACGAATGGTCGCATTTTTCGGAGCTCTTCAGCGTTAGTAGTATAACGAGAATCTACGGAAAAGCAGCGAATTGTCAGAATCTACGGAGAAGCAGCGAATCGTCAAATCTACGGTGTTTGGGTGTCCTGCTCGAATCTCATGTGGATAATGCATCGGCTTGCGGTCAACGAAGATTTCTTCTGATGGCGAAGCTTTCTCAACGTGAATCAGCGTGTACAAGTGTCAGTGTTACAGTACAGCCAAATAGTGTTCTCCCTGTGATTCCCCCAGTGTTTACGTCTGCCCCTTTTCCCTTGTGTTTTTCCTTTTCAGATTTTCTTGTTGGATCTATCCAGGTGAGTTCTATTCTTGTAGTAAGTGCTCAATGGGTTTGATTTGTCCTTTTGCAAATGTGGGGAACATTCATGTCGTCAGAGAACTGTGCTCTCTGGCAGAGGATTACCATGATTCCCTTAATAAGAAAGAGGAATTTGAAAAACTTGTATTTAATTGGTTGAAAATCAGTTATGAAGAGGGTAATTCACTGAATATCAATGATGAATGTGCTATAGCACGAAAGCTTGAGGATGTAATTGCTGTATATGTTGTCTTGTTGGAATCCTCTCCTAGTGAGGAGGAAATTTTGCATGAAAAAGTATTAAAAATATCTCATGCTTTTTTTGAAGAGGTTAATGCAAGTACATGCATTCATAGTAGCAAGCTTAGATTTAAGTCGGTAATTCCGAAACTTAGTGAAACCCCCACCTCGCCTTCTTGTGAAAAGAGGGCAAGGCGCAAGAAAGATAGGGGTAAAAAGAAAAATGGGAAAAAGAGGAATACTGAGGAAGAAGTCTCCAAAAAGGGAGATAGTCCGGGTATTTGTTATGATAAGGGTGATGAACAATATTCTGGGATTAGCCCCTCTAAGAGGGCAGGTAGAGGTAAAAAAAAGGTCGTACATAACAAAATTGAATACGACTCGGTTACTTCGTCGTGCTCCAGTAGTGATACGTGTGACACCTGTTCATCGGGTTCTACGGACAGTAGTTCATCTTCTGTGTCATCAGATTCTCCCCCGCCTGAGAGCTCAAACGTGCTCATGGGGCAAATTGACTATAGTGAATATACGCTTCCTATATTAGATATTCAGAATAGTACCCTAAACTTTTCGATAAATGACTCAATGGCTATGCCAACCGAAAACTTACCCAATAATAATTTGACGTTGTCTCCTTCTAAATTGTTACTGGAAAATGCCTCAGATGTTTCAGAGGCAAATGATATTGGTCAAGTGTTAGCTGAACAATCGGACAGTGGTAATGACACCCACAGCACTCCAGTACAAATTAAATCAGGTACAAAAACAAGTAACGATGAAAGATCAGATGGTAATGACAGATGTGATGAAATTGCTGATAGCAATGATGGTATTTCGGTTATTTTTAGTAAAAAAAAGAAAAAATCAATAGATAACACATTGCACAATACACAACACTTACAGAACTCTCAAGTTAGAGCTCCCACTACAAACTCAGACTCTGATGGCTGTATTGATGATAACGAAGGATTCATTACGGTAACAAAAAAGAAGAAAAAGAGTAACATTCCCCCAATAATACTTTCTGATTGGGGAAACAAGTGGTTGCAGGATTTCAGTGAAATTAAAGCAAAATGTGAATTTCCTCCGCAACAGAAGCCAACAGGTAATAACATGACTTTTCAGGTTTTTTCGGAGAAAGATCACCGTACTGTCACAAAAATTTTTGACGAAAAAAAATACAAATATCATACATATCAGACTAAAGGAAATCGAACCATTAAATTTGTGATAAGAGGTCTGCCTGCGAATGTAAAACCGCAGGAGATATCGGATGACCTGTCTAAACAGGGTTATTCCACTGTGAAGGTGGTTAATATGAAGAATTATTCGTCTGGTAGAGTACTACCGTTATTCTTAGTAGAGGTGACGATTGAAAATAAGAAGTTTGCTAATGTAAAAAACATAGGTGATATCCCAATCAGTATCGAACGTTATAGGGGTAACCAGGTGCCTCTTCAGTGTAGGAACTGTATGTTGATGGGGCACAGTTCTTATTTTCGCAAAAATCTGCCAGTATGTTCGTTCTGCTCAGGCAATCATGAGACTAGAAGTTGTGTTGTCAAAGGTGATAAAAAATATCTGAAGTGTTTTTTCTGTGGAGGAAGCCACACGGCTAGATTTTCAGGATGCAGTGCCAGACCTGGAGTTACAAATAGGAACACACGTACTTTTTTGCCTTTAATACCTTCTGGTATTAAAACACCTAATATTGATGACTTCCCAACCTTAGTTGGACAAGAGGATGACAATTTCAATATAGGGTCTAATTCACTTTTTGTTCGATCTAAACAAGTGATGGACACAAAACAACATAATACTCCCCTGTCAGCACAAGTGTGTACAGAAGAGGAAAAACTGGAATTACTGCGTAGACAGGAGGAGTTACACAATGTTTTACACGAGGGCCCTCACCCTCTGGGTATTGGGAAAACTCACAGAACTACTGACGAGTGGAAGGAGGAGCTACAAAAAATCTTACATCGTGATGTAATGCATGATATCATTACACACACTGAGGAACTTGACATGAGTGGTGTTGAAGAAACAGAGGAAGGAATTGTGCACAGCTCTGAGGAAAGCATGAGAGTGCAGAATGAAAATAATCAAAAAAATGTTAATTTTGGTGCTAAGACATTTGAAGACAAAACGCAAAATACTGGTAACGAAGGTACTATGGTCATAGATAAAGTTGTGAACATACTTGAGTCAGCTAAAATTGACTCTGATAAGGCTAAACTGATTATTGCATCTCTGATTCAAATTCTCGAACAGCCTAACAATAGCTCAATTAATTAATGCCCCCCCCCCCCAGGCCATTAACCCTAATGGCCTGGAATGCAAATAGCTTAAGAGGAAGTACAAAAGAAATTTTCAAACAAACTCTTTTTGATTATCAAATTGATATAGCATTGATAAATGAAACATGGTTATTGCCTAGCAATAAATACGAAATTAATGGTTATCAATGTATAAGAAGGGATAGACTTCATAATAGGGGGGGAGGAGTCGCCTTGTTTATTAGGAATAATATCCCTTTTCAGCATTATGCACTCTCTGACTCTTACAATATTGAAGCAGTAGCTGCCACCATATATGTAAACAGAGTGGCTATGAGATTCTGTGCAATTTACAAGCCCCCGAATAACAATTTAGATATGGATCTCTTAAAAGAGATTTTTAACACAACTTTACCTGTCTTAGCAATAGGAGATTGGAACTGTAAATCTTCTCTTTTCCACTCCAGAACAACAAACAGACAGGGTAGGATATTGAGGAAATTCTGCCTGGATAATTTTTTGGAGGTTATATCTTCACCGGAGCCTACACACCATCCTCCTCAAAATTTTGGGTTTCCGGATGTTATAGATTTTGGAATTGCTAAGAACTTTTTACACAATATTAATATGCATGTCAAACCATTGCTTTCATCACCTCATAATCCACTTTTCCTTACAATAGATTTCTTGATTCCAAGGAAAAAGTTAATCTGGAATCAAATTGACTGGGCTCAGTACACTAATATTTTAGAGGAATTACCGGTCATTGAATTTAATGATCCAAGTGCTTTGGATATTGACCAAGCAGTTGATCATGTTACTACGGTAATTAATAATACAATAAAAGAAGTAACAACAGTTAAGCGAAGTTCCAAAAACAATTTTGGATTACCAAAAGAAATTCTTGAAAAAATCCAACACAAAAATAGAGTTAGAAAAAAATGGCAAATGTACAGGGGCAATTTGGATAAAATTATACTAAACAGATTACAGAAAGAAATCAAAAAAGAGGTCGCAAATCATGTCAATGAAAGATTTTCAGATTTCATTGGTAATGCAACAGCAGAAAACGGAGGTCTCTGGAAAGCTTGGAGAATCTGTAAACCCAAAAACACAAGACTTAATAAAATTCAGACAACAGCTGGGAATCTGGTTTTTACTGATCAAGAGATAGCTGACACCTTTGCAGAAGTGTATGAAAATCAGTTCACCAGGAATACCAATCAACCATTAAACACATACCAAAGACTGAGACACAGGGTGGCCTCTTATCTATATAATGCTGCGAACTCCCCACAAGGTCACATGGAACTAACCTCAACAAATGAAATTAGGGACATTATCAAACATCTGGATATTAAAAAAGCAGCTGGTATTGATGGAATTAGCAATAAAGCTTTAAAGTGTTTACCAGAAAATATTGTAGAATCGATTAGGAATATTTTTAATTCTGCCTTACAGAACAATTATTTTCCTTCCCCCTGGAAGAAATCAATAATCAGGGCAATACATAAACCTAGTACAGATCCTATACTGGCAGTAAATTATAGACCAATTAGTCTTCTTAGTAATCTTAGCAAATTATTCGAAAGAATTGTGGCACCCAGGCTATTACAGTTTATTGACACAAACAACGTCATAAGACCTGAGCAGCATGGGTTCAGGTCCCAACATTCATGTGTTACTCAGCTGTTAAGAGTGTCTGAATTTATCACAAATGCATTTAATAATTTTGACCATGTTGCTTCTGCGTTCCTAGATATCTCAAAGGCCTTTGACCGTTGCGACCATGTCACATTACTTGCCAAGCTAATTCACCTTGACTTCCCACCATATTTTATAATTTTCTTTTATAATTACCTTTTGGGTAGGACTTTTCAGGTTAAGATACAAGATACTCTTTCAGATATTAAAAATATCCGAGCCTCTGTGCCACAGGGTAGTGTGTTGGGCCCGCAATTGTTCCTCTTATATATCAATGATATACCAGCTCCGCCGAATGGAACAATTGCGTTATTTGCAGACGACTGTGCGGTGTTGTGCAGCAGCAGAAGTGCATCACAAGCAGTGGAAAATTTACAGGATACTCTGGATCACATCGAATACTGGTGTGATAAATCTGCTATCAAATTGAATGCTGCCAAGTGCAAATTCATGTGGTTTACGCGACGACGTAAACTTCCCAGACAACTTATCCAAATTGGTGACCAGTTTTTAAGACCAGTAAATCAGGTAAAGTATCTGGGATGTACACTAAACAAAAATCTTTCATTTTCTTCACATATTGAATTTATCAAAAATAAGACTAATGGAGTAATGGGCATGTTAAACAAAATCACGTTTCCACAGGCCAAATTGACATTGCATAACAAAATCATCCTCTTTAAATCAATACTCAGACCTACCCTACTTTATGCATCCCCTGCTTGGGCCCATGCTTGCAAGATGAATATTAAAAACTTACAAACTGTTCAAAATAAAATTCTTAGAAGATTCACTAATGCCCCATGGTTCATCAGAGGTTTTAATATTAGAAATGACTTGAATATTCCACATATATTTGACTATATACAAACTCTAAACAAAGATCAGTTTGACAGAATGAGAGAGTCTACGTACCAACACCTTGCTGACATAGTGGACTATGATGTACAAGCCATAGGGAAATATAGGAGACCACAGCAGATATTCCATTTAAATTGGAATAATCTATAGCTGATAATTGTATATATGAAAATGTTGATACCATATGTATATATATAACGGTAGTTGAAATTTTATAGTGTATTCATTAGAAGTTGAATCTTGTGTTTGTACATAATTCTTAAATTTTGAGCACTTACTGAATAGAACTCTTATGTATGTATATATCTCACTGTATACTTTTGATCTTGAACAATTGGAGTAGTAGTGGCATTTTTTTGAATGTACCCATCTGGTTTTTTGACTGTAAACCCTCATGGAGTTGAAATGATGTTGGCGAAATACTAACTTACAGTCAGTTATGTATTAGGACTGCCATTAACTGGAAGGTTCAGTAATAAGTTTGTTATGGAAGGTACATAATAGGTTTGTTATGGAAAATTACATCTTCAAAACGTATATTGAGGTTTTTGCGCTGCGTCCCCCATGCAGTGTTTTTTCCCCTTTTTTCCCCCTGTATAGATAGGACGTTTACGAGAGAAGCTTTCTATCGTGTTTCTGTTCTTGGTGTTTCTGCATAAGGACTGTTGGTTGTGGTGGCATAAAAAAAAAAAAAAAAAAAAAAAAAAAAAACTCTGGCTTAAATTTGTATAGTCTGACCATTGACGACCAGCTGATGTTTTTCTTTTTCTCTTTCTTCTTCTCCCCTTAAGCTTTTTCATTTTTTCACTCTTCATAGGCCTTCCTGGCCAATTTGTATGCTGACAGTCGTCCATATAGGATCAGCTAAAAGTTCTATTCTGGTCTGGTCTGGTACTTCGATCGAATTTATATAGTTGAGCTCATATCATAGAGAAACTTATTTCAGTCAAATATCGGTTATAGCATAATTTCTGTAAATTTTGTTCTGGTTAAAATTTTTTTTTGAAGGTTTGGTTTCGATATTTGGTGTGTTAAAATTAATTAGTTTCGTTTTCTAGCGCCATCTACCTTCAGTTTTGAATACTACTTTTTAATTGGACAAAACGTTTTTTTATGCGTTTTTTGCTCTTGTTTTTTTTACTTTCTATCTTTTTGTTTAATGGTTTTTTTTTTTTTTTTTTTTTTTTTTTTGCATCTTAAAAATCAATTTTCTGAATTATTTACAGAATACTTGATTATTTTGGTAAGTTTTATTCAGTTATAAAATGATCGGATAAAGTAAAATATTGGTCGATGCAACGTTTCCTCTGCCTTCATGCGTCTGAACCATTAAAATAACGTTAAAAAGCTTGATTGCTTTTTTGCAATGCATTTCGTAGTGCTTATTTATTATATTCCGAATGTAGGAACCAGAGCCGCTGAAATTCATTTATTACCCGAAATGCCCAGAGCATGTAAAAATTATGGCCCGGCATACATTTTTTATATTCCTGTAGAGGTCAGAAAATATCAGTAAGAGTGTGTTTTGATATAAAAAGGGTGCTTTTTTGATGGTAGGGTTTGTAGAAAGTGAGTATTTATACGTAGAACTCCAGCCTATCCGGCTTTTCTGTTGTTATTCGGCGCGTCCTTCCGTCACTTTTGGGTGGATAGTCCATATAGTCTACTGTATATTTCTTTCCCAACGTTGAAGCGAGTCTTCGTATTGATAAGACAGTACGCATAAGCTAGTCACGGGACAGCAACACCAAGTAGCTATTAAAAATCCGACCTCGATCTAGTCCATTTCAAGAATCCAATTGAATATATAAATACTGGCTTAAGATACCAACAAGTCAAAGCAGTGCGGTCACATCAATTCATCTCGTATGTCCAGCAAGGATGATCACCTCGTGATCTCATTTTTTTGGGTAATGCAGTGGGAGTAAATAACTGTGAAGTCATGTATGCCAAACATACCAAACTACTCCTAAGGCGTTAAAAAATACATGACCTTCATACCGTTCAAATTTTTTCTCTTGGAGAAGAATAATCTCACTCGAATGGCATGAATGAACCAACGGTGGCATTCAGCAACCTGCTCGTCATCACCTACCCAAATTTTGCAAGTTTTCACGTCATCACCGTACATTAAAATCGGGTCAAAAAGAAATAAAATCTTTGTAGTCATGAATTCAGTGTCTGAACAACTATAAAAGCCGGACACAATGAGAACATCTCTAAGTCTTCTTCCCCAGAAAATTCATGATGATAATGATGACAGGGTGCTTTGTAAATAGTCGATGCTATTCGTAGTCACGTGAAATCGGAACCTGTATTCATTATTATCTGATTTATTTTCCTTTGGCATTTTAGACATTTTTCAATGTCTTGACATTGAAAAATGTATAAGGAAACAAACTATAAATAAAACTAATACAAAAACTATACTGACGGCGATTGAATTGCTCCTCGCATAATCGAATCCCCCACCTTATCGGATATTACATGATGAAACCATTGACATCAGTTTAAGCGAGGCCGACTGTAATACACACCACACCTCATATTATAATTAATATTCACATGGAGACCCTAGCTTTCTCAACATTCCTTCGATATCACCCCCCAACGATAACCTTGTTACTCAGAAGACACGAATGAACCAATGTAGTTCAATACCACCGATGTCATTCAGCGACCTGCCCGTCATCACGTATACACGAATTTGCAAATTTTCACGTCATCACTGCCCCTTAAAATCAATGGAAAAAAAAATATGTATATAGTCATGAATTTAGTATTTGAACAACTACAAGCCGTACATAATGACAACATTCCTATGTCTTCTTCCCCCGAAAATACCATGTTCATGATGATAATGATGATAGTAGTTTGAGAAAGTAGCCGATGCTATTCGCGTGGTCACGTGCTATCCGAACCTGTATTCATTATTTTATTTTTTCCCCCCCGTAACGCCATCATGTCCGGGTAATTGATCACGGAGCCCGAAGCGAAATGGAAAAATAAGAAACAAGAAAAGGGTATTAGTATAAGTTTTTAGGTCTCTCTCAATAATATTTCACTTTTTCTCCTCTTCTTTTCTTACTGATGTCTTCTAACATTTTCTTCTCGATTCAAGGTCCGATTAAAGAACAAGAAGAAGAGAAAAAAAAATGTATATTATATTAAATGAGGAGAAAAGAGAAATATATGAGAAAAGATGGAAAGCGAAGAAAAAAAATAACTTATTCCTCACCAAACCTTTCATTGATAAGGGATGTTTTTCTGGGCTCTGGTGCCCTTAAGGTAGGCTAAATATTCAATACCGGCTAAACCACTTCAAACGTCCTTATAGTTAATGTAAAAGAGAACTAAACATAAACAACTCTTCAATACCTTAGATTTGTTTTCCTGTCATCAGAATATTGTTTTTGATTTTACGGAATCGTAGAAAGTGTCTCATTCACATTGGCGTCAAGTCGAGAAAGTGTCTAACGTCACCACTTCTGCGTCAATCTAGGCTCAAAAATATTGGGAGTATAGATACGCGTTTTTACACTTCTATATGCTCAAGTAAGTTTTTCTTTATTATATATAATTGCAATTTTTTTTAAATTAATATTGAAATATAAATTTCAGATTTAATTTTGATTGAGCCGATCATGAAATATTGATTTGTTTGGATAAGCATTTATCCATGTATAATTACAATTGGAAAATAGAAATGATTTTTAACTTTTATTTACTTTCAATTATACACGGTACCCCATGAATTCGTAAGCAGTTTAAAAATTCATAAAAAATTAAAGAATTCGTGTATTTGAATGACGTTATCCAAAAAGTTCACTCTCACGAAGAGGGATTTTTTTTTGGGGGGATATAAAATAAAATTAGTTCAAACTTTTGTTGATAGAGTGGAGCTGCACTGAAACACATCACTGGAAATATGCAAATTCTATACAATGCAAAGTGTGGAGAAATGCGTGTGTGGAAAATGCGAAGTTATGGGGGTCCTATAAAATGCCAAAGTGTAGGATTAACAGCTCATTTCTGAATTTTCCTGTCACTCGCACATGAATAAGTTTTTCATCGTCATGTGTTCACCATTGGATGATGAAGCACTATCTGGTGAAGTTGTTTCACCTCAGCCACAAATCGCCGGCGTAAGCTTTGCGTAGCACACTCCTCTATACGTTAGAGGTTCCATAGGAATAGTAACGTCGCAGTGTGTCTGGTTTTTCAGGCGTAAGCTTTACGAACGCTTCAGACACAGAAGAGATTGAAGAAAGGTTCAGGTCCAATCACTCCTGCCGGACTGTTTCCCGTTGTCTTCTATCGACAAAAAAATTCGAACTAATTTTCATTTTTCCCGACAATAAAAACATGCTTTTCTATGGGAATAACTTTTTCGCGAACCGCATACAGATGTAAAGATTCCTCTAATTTTTATGAATTTTTAAACTGTTTATGAATTTATGGGACACTGTATTTTCATTTTTTATTTACTTTGTTCTTTTAAATATACGGGGTGTCCTGTTAGTGGTAGAATGGCCTTTATCTCATCAACCATGGGTCGTAGCAGTATGATTCTAGTTTAAAAAATACTCAACAGGCGTTCAAAATTTACCCTGTGCCAGTTTTGGGAGTGAAAATACAGTGTGTAACAGAATAAAAGATATAAATTTCTATACGGTCATCTAATTTCCAATTAGAAAGTTGTTGTCCTGTTTCTCCTGATGCCAAAAAACAAAATCCCATGTTTCTAACGTAACTGCAATATCCACAGATATTCGCATTCGAAAAACGAAGGGAATTTGGGAAAGTACAGCGTTCAATGCGGGCAAAACGGTTTTTTCGCCTTTAGAGCAGTTCTTTCCCAAATTTCCCCCGTTTTTCGAATATCTCTGTGGATATTGCACTTGACGTTAGAAACATTGGATTATTTATTTATTTTTTAGCATCAGCAGGAACAGGGAAACAACTTTTTAATTGGAAGTTAGAGCACAAGGGGGAAGGGACCGTATGAAAATTTAGATTTATTATTTTGCTACACGCAGTATTTTCACTCTCAAAACCGGTACACGGTAGATTTTGAAAGATTTTTTAGCATTTCTTAAATTGGAATCATACCTCTACGACTGACGGTTAATGACATAAAGGCCGTGCTAACACTTATAGGACACCCTGTATAATTTATACGTGTTATCTGGAACTTTATTTTTATGTACAATTTTGTGTTCATTCTTCCCCAAAAAATGATTTAGGATCAAACTACTAATCATATATTCGTATGCGAACGACTATAATCAAAATCATGCGCATCGTTTTAATGTTATCTTTAACACGGGGTTCGCAGATATGTATCTGGTCACATTCCACCTCATTGTTACGTTTTATAACGTATTCGTTGTTGTAACTAGTGTTACCAACCTTTTGAAAAACGTATTTCTACTATTGCGACGTGTCCCTGACTTACATTCGTAAAACTTTATCATTATTATCCTAGTTTTCCGCCTATAATTATAGAACTTTACCGACTTTACAGGGTCGATTCCAGAATTCCTCCTTGCCAGATTTTACTGGCGAACCGTTGATTCTAGAACACTGTTTTCCAAAGTGGGCAATATCGCCCCCTGGTGGGCGATAAAAGCTACTGATTTAACATAGGATCCTATAGGTTCACTTGAGTAGGGCGCCGGTGAGAGAAAACATTCCTGAAGAAAGGGGCGATGGAACAAAAAGTTTGGAAAATTATATTCTAGAACAGTGATTCTCAACGTGGGCGTTAACGTCCCAGGAAAGTTCCAGGGGGGGCGGTAGAAGCTATGAGTATAACATAGGATTCTATGGGTTAGATTGCGTTGGGGGAAATGGAAAAGAAATTTATGAAGAAGGGAGGCGGTGGGACAAAAAATGTTTGGAACTATGTCCTAGAGCATAGTTTCCCAACCTTTTTTTGTTCCATCGCCCCCTTCTTCATAAAAAGTTTTCTTGTGGTCATGTCAATGATACAACCTACCCCAATTTATTTACCCATATTAAAAATGTGTGTATCCTCCTCATATGGAAAAAAGGTGTAGCATCATGTTTCTAAAGTTTGACAAAGAATGTCATATAATTTTAACGTTTGTTTCCCAATCTAGGGTCGATTGAGACTTATCGCATCGCATTGATCCTGCGCATGTGCTGTTCTTAGACTGTACTTTACAAATGGTCAAGCAATCAATGCTGAGAGTCAGCCCTCTGCTAATATTACTATTAGCATCGGTGGTGATAGCTCAGAACTTCTCTACTGTGGCGAATAATGATACCGCTGAAGTGTTGGACAGACATAACAAGACTATATTGGAAAAATGGGAAGGTATGGAAACAACGCTGAAGAATTTGGCAGGGCGTGCGGTGAAAACTATCATTTCGACATCACTGAGGAGCCAAGGCAGTGGAACGAGCCTGAATGTTTCGAGTACCTGCATGAGTCAAGTGATGAAACTGCTCATCGGGTTCAAGAAGATACGACCCTGGGCATTTAGCTGTGAGTAACGCTTTTTTTTGCAATTATCACACTATTGATATAGCTGATTATCAAGTAAATAATCTTCAAACTTCATATAAAGCTTCATACGAATCCTTGAGTTTATTGTATTGACCGCCTTCGTTTTCTGCCACGAGTTCCAATAAATGGTCTAAAGCAGCGGTTCTCAACCTTTTTTGACTCGCGGAACCCTTTTAAGTAAAAACATTCTATGACAGAGTCCCATCGGCCAATTTTTTAATTATTCATCAAAGTTACGGATTTATTTTTACTATTTAAAAATTATTATTATTATTATTATTTAAAATTTTACTGTTCTTTTTATTTTCCTCAAGCGGAAGCACCGGTGCTTCTCAACCGGTGCTTCTCAACCGGTGCTCTAAAGAATAGCGTGATATCATGTCTATACCATACTATACCGCATGTCCAGAAGGTTCTTCCTCAGACTTTTTTTCTTCTCAACCGTTGGTTATACAAGCATACTTTCAACCAGAAAAAAGTATCAAAAAATTACGCACCCATTGTAGACTCATTTATTTTACCAGAAGCCATATATATGTGTCTTACTACCGTTCATAACCTTCGATCATATCCTGAATATACGACAATTTACTACCGCTTGAGTTAAGTCGGAAGTCTTTCTCTATAGAAAATGGCACATTTTTCTTCTGTCTTCATCGTGGACGTAAGGGACTTTCGGTGAAGGCGTATTGAAAACCGCCATCTGGGTCGCCTCAGGGTCGATAGGAAAAGAAATTTTCTTTACTAATCCTTGGGATTGAAGCTGTAGACCTGGCATTAGCCTTCATCATGGTAGAAGAGCATCTTTTGCCACTCGCGCCCTAACTACATCTCCCCGGTTTGGGGTATTGAACCCCACCCTTCCGCAGAACAGGCGGTGATACCATTGTATTTTCGAGCCGGACAAATCTAGTGTTCGACAAGCATGTTCGTGGCATGTAATAATTTTGACAGTTAGTGTTTTTTTTTTTTTTAACCAAATGCTCGACTCGACATTAGCATATAAAATATCAAATCGGGCATGTTTAGTTTGAACTCATTCATGCAAATTTTATCTGATTTGTCGATCTCTACGTCGTACCTTCGTAAAAGGGTCTGTGTTCTTATACAAACTCATCAAGCTAGGCAATATACTTCGTTATTTGCCCATGCTGCGATCAAGTTGAAATTAGCCAAAATTGACGTCTTATCCCTGAGTGTCTGACTAATGGCGAACACTTTCACGGCATCTACAAAAGTTGCTTCCAAGCCAAAACAAAATAAGTATGATACCTGGAACATTACCTCGAGAAATTCCCACTTCCATCCAGTTCAAAAAGTCCGCACTACACATAACAGGCTGCAACCTATTCCCTCGCTTAATGACGAATCTAATTACATTCATCAAGTTGCCTCCTATTTCTGTTCCATGCAATGGTATTAAATCTTTATGTGGAGGGAAAAATGTTTCAAAATGAAATTACTCTTATATATGAGGATAGATCTTGAACTATTCATTGGGGCCTAATTTTAAAAGTGTTTTTAATAACAAGACGAAGGAAATTCAATCCTTGCATGGATTTCATCGTGGGTATGGATTAATTAATTTTCCCCATCCGAATTTTGATTAATCTTACAGCAGACCGAGTGGAGTATAGCAACGTCCTTCAGCCACAAGGCAAACTGAACACAAATCGACCCCGTCTAATTATTATTAGCATTTCCTCTTTTTTGTATACATTTCAATATTTTATGGCAATATTCCAATAATAATCATCATCATCATCATCGCATATCTGAACTAGCCCTTTTGCTATCGAGGTAGACACAAACCCGAGGCGATGCACTGAGCCTATCGTATTGTAAAGTTGTAAACACAGCTCGATTCGATTATTATTGCCGATCTTCACAACAAATGATCATGCCATTTCTGAATCCCCGCTTATTTTAGCTTAATCTCTTTCCTCTTCCTTTCCTTTTTCGTGATTATCATAATTAAAATATCAGTCACATGTTTGAGGATGAATATAAGTGACCTTCTCTTGATAACCTGAAGCAGCCTAGTAAAACTGGTCCTGATTAGCTCCAGGCGTCCTTCGTTAAAGGTTCAAGAAATTCGTTTTGTTTTGTTTTTTTTTGTCTAGTTTTTCACTTCAATCTCACTTTTTTACATATATATATACATTTCTTTATGATCCTAAATAGCTGGTTCTGTTCAAGGTCATTCAAAAGTCTTGTCGATAAGTTATAAGTTTTTTTTTTTTAAATCAGATATTGCAACATGACTGATACTGTTACATGACAATTATATGGATGAGGTAATGAGAACTTCAAGGAAAATTGCATTTATAGGATTTATGGCCAAAAAAAATATTATATATAAAATTGAATTTATCATTCAATGTGTTCGGTAATTTCATGGAAAAACCGATCGAAAGAGATGCAATAAATGAATACTTTATTTCCCATCTATAAAGTTTCGAAACAGTTCATGACGCTTTTGTTTTTATTCATTCGAAATATTTTCAGGCATTTCTATTGATCTCTTTAGAAATTTCTAGCAATTTCGTTTTAATTTTCAGACATTTATTTACTATCAAAAACAAAAATTGTTTCAGATTTAATCTGATACGCACCTGAAAAACCATGACTGGAGATGCTGGGGTTCCAATTGGTAGCAATAACCCACCAAACCCTCTTTCATCATCACGCTGCCGATTCAGTAGCAGTAGTACGCTTTGCCATGACAGTTTTTTATTTATTAAAGCCCTGTTTACATGTGCAATATTGCGGTAGCATTAGGAGTTCTAGCACCCGCTTGACAATTTTTTTGCCTTCATAAGGAAAGAAATTTGGAGCAGTCATTGATGAAAATTGAATGACTTGATGAGACTTTTAAACCCACTATTTCCCATGTAAACGGGGCTTAAGATAGGGTGAATCCACCTGACACCCAAATGATCTGATTTTTTAGGAATAGCTTTACACGTGCCCGATTTGGACCCATGGATATGATACTTCTCATGGGGGACATGAATAATACGAATGAATGATGAATACGTGAATAATTTCTTAGGGGACATGAATCCGATAATAGAACAGAACAGGATTCAATTCATTTCGCGTTTCCCAGCAGGCCCGTCATTCGGGGGGTCGGGAGCAAATGATATTCATATATACAAATATATATATACATACATTGAGTACATGTCTTTGCCCCCACCCCCTGAAAAAAGTTGAAATGACGGCCCTGTTTCTCAGCCGAATGAGGCTGTCTGACGACTTACAATATGAGGCGTTGTGAAGAAGAAAGACAAGTTTGTACATGTATGTGTAAAGCATGGGTGTGTGTGTGTTTGTGTAGAGCGGTGATTCCCAACGTGGGGCCAATACGGAGGAATCCCCAAGGGCGCAATTTGATTGTCGGGGGGGGGGGCAATTTGAGTTTTTCTATGAACTTAGAATTTTCTAAACTCCCCTGATTTTCAATCAGTTCAAATTTTTAATTTTTAAACAATTTCTTGATGACTTCTTTCTATTATTATTATCTTTCAGTGGAAGAGGTTTGACTAAGGATTCTTAATGTTTTGTGTTCCACAAGAAATTTGTGTCGTTGAGATCAAGTTCATGGACCCCCCTCTATGCCCATAAAATGAAGGCCACGAACTCTTTTACAATATAATATTCTGTATATAGCAATGTACAAACAATGAGTTAATTGAGGACAAGAATCTTCAGAGGTGAGTCTGATACTGTGCTGAGTGCCGACGAGATGTTGTCGTCTGCACTCGTCAGTACCATAGACTCAGCACTGAAGATACAAACACAGCTGAGGGTAAACGTTCGAAAGGAAAAGGAGACCATGACCTAAAAAACAGCCCGATAAGTCTTTATTCTTAATTTAGACGCCAGCCCATGCCAATGAAATGAAATAATTGTTCTCTCATCCAAGCTCATGGACCCACAGAAGTCTCTCTTCAAAACCCCTGATTAACGTTTCACGTCAGTGTAAATTTTATGTTTCATAATACCGGTCACTATGTTTTTCTACTTGCCGCAAAATTAAAGCAATTACTGCTTGATGTGCCAAACATTAATTAATGTTCCGGCGAATAATCCACATAATTTGAAAATTCATTCTCATCAATAAATCTTAAGGATCTATAACCATCTTTCAGGTGTAATTCATAGGTGCTTCGACCCACATATTTCGAAGTACATTAAATCAGTGCCGTCTCAATGCATCAGCCCGGCCCGGGGGCCTCACGAAATGAGATCTAGTTGAAATTTTCGAGATTAAGCATGTAAATATGTCTGATAGGGCCTCAGAAAAATCACTTGATCCAGGGGCCCATGACGTTATTGAGACGGCCCTGCATTAAATAAAGACATATTTTCGCAAGTCATAATATCACCTCTTTGCAGTTATCGACGCTAGTGGAAAGATAATCGATGGTATGATGCAAGGTTCGTTGTCGAACATAGGAGCTTACGACCAATGTCTCGATACTAAAGCTTTGGAAGAGAAACGAGGTAAAAGCACAGGTAAAGTGCTCTTCACTGGTCAGTACTGCGCATTGGACATCAGGCCTCCTCTTCCACCAAAGAAGTTCTTCTACAAAGTCAACGATGTCCTCGATGAGCTGAAAGATTTTGCTCAGGGGAATACGGTGAGTTTACCACTGAAAAAAGTGTTCCTCAATCCGCCATTTGCACTTAAAATCTTTAAATGTAATAAAATCATTTACGAGACGATTTCGTTTTTCTTGTGCAGGTCGTTAGTGATGCAGCCAGATTTGCTCAGGCGTTCTATCTCATCGCTATGAGGATAGGGATTTGCGTTCCATCTGGTTGCTCAGCAGCTGATATCACTCAAGTAACGAAAAAACGTGAGTTTTAGAATATTAATCTCTCCGGCTCAATAAATAAGTGCCTCATAGACATTGTAGGTATAGGAAATTCGAGGGGATCATGGAAAAATCATGTAATATAAAATGGTTAGGTTTACTGTGCCTTCCGCTAAGGTTGCAAGGTGAAACAGTGATAAACTACGTCAAAATGCATCCTTGATACTCCACAGCAGACATCTTCAACCAATTTCTCGTGAGCACCGTGGCGCTCTTTGAAGCACCAAGAGCGCTCAATGATCATGCCAGATTTCCTGCTCGTGAGCACTTGATCAACTAAATACCTAGTAAAAATCGCATTCAAGAATTACGATTATGCAGATTTAAAGCATAAGTTGCCGTAAGGCATACGTGTTAATGATCGTGGGCCTAATGTGGCCCTTAAAATAAGGGCCCGTGACCTGAAACCATAGTTTTGTGAAAATGAACACTGAGTGGCTTATTTAAAAATCACTTAAGTGACCCGCGGCATATTTAAAGATAACTTAAGTGGCCTGTAGCCCAGTTCCAGATCACATAAACAGCCCATGCCATATTTACAGATCATTTAAGTGACCCGCGGCATATCTCAAAATCACTCATGCAGGAGACCCACGACATGTCTCCAGATCACTCAGCAGAAGCAATAGACCCGCAACACACCTATACATCCCCACAAGCGGCCCACCACACAATTCCAGATCACTTTAGCGGTGCGGCCCGTAACACATTAGCAGATCACTTAAGTGGCCCGCGACACGTTTTCAAACCAAGAAAGTGGCCCGCACGCCCCTAATAGTTGAGCACCCTTGTCGTAAGGCGGTACTCTTTGTTTGATGATAAGCATAAGTAGTGCTCGCGACTCGAAAAAAGGTTCAAGACCCGTTCTCTACAGTGATTATCACTAGGCAGAAATTAACATTTTCACGGGAAAGTCTTTTTCAACAGCCGTTGGCCCGCTGTGACGGAATTTCTTGTAATTTATTGTATGATAACAGTGTTAACGGTACCCAATCAAATAGGGCAATTCAGATTCGATCACGTGTAACGGTATTTTAATGGTGTTTTTTTTTTTTTTGCAGTTACGGAAAGATCAGCATTAACGATAGACGTGAAGCGATGTGAACTCAGAAAAGACAAAGTCTACACGAATGGGATGATTGCTATAATGTAAGGAAATGCATTTTTCGCAAGAGATAATAAGCATAATGAAATAATTAATAAACGAACACGACTTATCGATGTCCAAAATACACTGACGTCGATTATTGATTTGTTTCAGGACGTTCTATAGTATTCTCGGATTACTCATGCTCGTCGGTACAATGCTGGACATTTTCTCGTACCATACCAAACATGTTTTCAAAAGTGAGTATGTGTTGCTGAGAAAAAAATTTAATCCATTCCAATAGTCATTTTTGCTTGTACAAATAGGTCTGATTCTTTCTCGATTCAGGTACAGTTGGCTCCGGATAACCGGATGCCCCGCTTAAACGTGTACAAAATCCTCCGACACCAAAATTCCCCGCTCAATGTGATAATTTCAATGAATTTTCTCCGTATAATCGAATATTACGCTCATATATATAATATAACCAGCTATAATTATCTTACGTCTATGATTACGCTTCACACGTCAACTTTTAATACGCATCAACCAGTGCCGTCTTAACGCATGGGCCCGGGGGTCTCAAGAGAAAAGGTGCCTCACAAAAATGAGATCCAGTAAAAAATTTCTAGAATTTACCAGTTAGGGCCTCAGAAAAACCACTTGGCCCGGGATGCTCTTAAGACGGCCCTGACATCAACCACTGTACACACAACGTTTTTATGGAATGAAACATTTAAAATTAATGGAACATACGTTCTTAAGTTAAGATTTAAAATTAAAAAGTGCATTGAGACACTGGCCTACTGACCTTCCAGGTACTCAAGTTGTCTTCAATACGTACATTAAATTATTTTTATTTATTTGTGTTCTCTGTTAATCCAATAGAGGGCGCTAACTTTCCTAATGAAAAGTAAATATCTCATGTACTGTATTGTAATCATTGTAATTAAATATAATTTTGATGTCTGGTTTAATTGAGAAGCTTTATTAATACTAATCTTTCACCAGTTTTCACAAAAAAAAAAACCACGCTGACGTTTTAAAATGGCAATCGAATTGTTCCATAATCAAACGTCCTACTTAATCGGGTATTGTGTGCTGGGGGCCCGTTTGATATTGTCGTTTATGTCAGGCCCCCTATTAGGACCCACAACCATTGGATTTGACGCGCGTTGATTAAAAGAGAAATCTGTATTTATTCAGAACATAATGTTTCTCTTTTGCAACTAATTTTTTGTTTTGATTCTGACCTTTATTTCGTTCTTTTTCCATAGATGTATGTCTGAAAGTATTGACGGCGTTCTCGTTCACGACCAATTTCCAGAAGCTTGTGAATACCGAAAACGTGTCTGGTCCCTTCGCATGTTTCCACGGAATGCGCGTGCTGTCGATTACTTGGATCGTTTTGGCCCATACGTATTTGAATGTCAACTTCCAGCTATTCCGTAAGTCAGTTATCATGGGCGCGAGTCATTATTTATTTATTTTTTCAGAGATAACCAATTATACAAATACAAATTCAAAACCCACAACAGGCGAATTGTCCAACAAGGTGGCTTGAAAAGAAAAATAATCAAAAATGAAGAAAAAAAAACAAAAAAATATATATTATTAGGAAACAGCCCGTTTCCTGAAAATACAGGATGGGCAAAAAGTTCATAGAAACTTTGAAAATTCATAAAAACCGGAAAAATAACGGAAATAAAAACGGTTTGCAGGGTTAACATCGTTAAAGTCGGGGGAATTTTTTCAAGACAGGAAAAGAAAAACCTCTCAAAACAGCCGATAGGTGACGCTGACGTACATAAGTCAAACAAAAGATACGCGAATAACGAACAGAATGCCTCCAAATCGTTTATTATAGCAGTATGTGTTCCACATTGACCACCACCACCACAGGGAATAAACACATTCCAGGCGAGTCACAAATCCAGCAACGGCAGAGTGCAGCACATAAACGGTGTAAAACGGCGAACTGTTTGTGGATTAGGAGCGCAAGTTCAACCATAAGAAAAAGACAACTGCGATAAAAAAAGCGCCACTTTTCCCCCTAATGACCAAATATTTAACTATTTCTTCTTATTGAATCTTTCTTTTACCTATAGACCATATATCCTATATACCAAGTTTAATCAAAATATCTTCATCAGAATGGGCGCTACATGCGTCTGAGTAGTGCCAGCTTATTTATTACTACCCTTCCAATAGGAATCCGGGTATACTTTTTGAACGCCGAATATATATTTTTTTTGTATTTCCCCCCCACACCTTATTAATCCCACAAAAACGAACTGTGTCCCTAAATCAAAATTATTACAACAAATTCGAAGCATTCAAATCAAATCCGATAAATTTATGGAGCGGTTGACCTGGAAAGTCCACTTGGTAGACCGAGAGGGAACTTGGTGCGAAAAAATCTCCTGATTTTACCCTTCGTGTTAATACTGAAGAGTGCCAAACGCCTGATGCGGAGCCACTCACACGGCTTTTATCGCACGTTTCCCAGTTTTCAGGTGGAAAACCAAGGACGGAAACCACTAACGGTTTCCACTGGGAATGGTTTCCAGTCCTTTTTCATCGAGGCTACCATCACATGTGGGTTCCATTATAAATCAGGAACTCCCCACAATTTATGCTTCAATTTTACACTCTCGATTGTAAAATAACGATTTTGGATTCACTGTCTGGGGGTATTACACAGTTTAGAAATAAATGAGCTCGTGCGGTCCTTTACCGGACTCAACAACTCACGGGGGAAATCGGAATTACCCATTTGTTACCTTTGTGTTATTTCTCTATCACTAAATCGATCCGGAAGAGAACTTAATCCGGAAGAGAACGGAAAAGTGCAGAAACACTCAGTCACTCTCCCGGATCATCGAGGTATCCTGACAGGACTGGGAAAATATAACACATTCTGGGATGGCCTTGGCAATTCCGCTCTTCCGAGAATTCCTCATTTTTGAGTTGCCACCCCGACCCCTCCTCGACGGCAATTTCCGTGCGATTTTATCCCTTCCGCACGCAGGGTTATGACACGAGCTTCTCGACCCACCTCACTGACCAAATCACTTAAATACCTTAGTGATTTGATCTCCCTCCCTATTCGAGAATTTTATTTTCCAATTTTTTTTTTGTTTCCGTTGAAGCCTTGAAGGCGAATGTGAGGTATGAGCATTGAAAAGCCCCTATTTATATTCTTAGATTGAGACGTCAACAATAATCATTCAACTGTTGAAGCGATAGATTACATTGTTGATGATGTGCATTTTTAATACCCTTTGTTGTGATTTGATTGGCGTTTCGGACATTGTTTTGTGGTATTATAAAATAGCCAAATATAGCCGCCAAATCCTGAGCAATGTAAAATGCATTCGTGAGACAACTTTTCGATACAGATCACATTGCGCACTGAACGAATACATTTTGTGGAAAATATCAACGGAATTCATTAGTAGAGCAAGAAAATTCCATAACTCCCGGCAGAAATTTCCTTTGTCCGTGATTTCAATTTTGTGTGTACATGGGTACTGTACAGACCTGGATTTTCTTTGCTTATTAACTGTAAAGTTATTTTTTTCTTATTCCAAAACTTGGTTTGTGGGAAATTAATGGCTTCCCATATATTTCAGTAAGGTCCTTAGGCTGAGTTATTTGGTGGGCCCCACCCCCTATTTTGTACAGCGAAGATACGAAATAATAAGAATTGTCTCTACCCCTAAGCTGGAGCTTTGTCCATGGCTAAAATAGCGGAAAATAAAGATTATTTTCATCGTGCGACATTGTACCAGTGAATGCAATGTAGAAGAATTGCACACAAAAATCCATAGAAACACGAAATGAATTTGATGAAATTCGACGACACGCTTTTCCAGAAGTGTATCTTTAAATGTTACAAAATGGGTACTGGAGAAAAGCAAACCTCATGACAGAACATCTGTTCCCTTAATATTCACGTTCGCATGCTAACACCGTCCCACTCAGCAAGCCGCTGTGGTGGTCGAGTGGTTATAGTGACGGACTCGCGATGCGAGGATCCGGGTTCGAACCCCACAGTGGTGGTCGGCTGAAGTTGGTTTTCTGTAGTTCCCAACTTCAAGGCGCAAGTGCGAGCCGATCTCCCCGTTAAAAAGTCTCGCCACAGAGAGCAACAGGCCTACAACGTTACAAATATTCAATCATTACACTTCACTCACAATTTGAAGTATAGATGGCAGCACTGAAATATCATACACAACACTAGCTGCACACTCAGACTGTTAGGTGCACTCACTCTGTCCCAGACTCTGCCACGAAGCTGGGCTGGAAGAGATCTCGGCAACGGGATAAGTCCGGTGGCAGAGCCCCTGGCGTTCATTCATTCATTGTCCATCTCAGCATGTATTACGATCATATTAGTTACATATCTTTATAGCGGTCAAAATGACCGCTACCGTGGTTCTAGGAAGAACTTTATTTTATTACTAAACTACGAAACCTAGAGCATTTATATCTCTGGAACTTTTTTCAGAGCCTTAACAATGTGAAGAAAGTCATGAAATTTCGGTAACCTGAGATAAACCGTTCGAATGTAATCGCATGTCAAAGTAACTTTGCGTTCAAAATTAACGCTTTTCCGTTAGTTTCCCAAAGTGGGCGATTGAATGATTCGGGGAGGGGAAGGGAGCGATAGAAGCTATGGACTTGACATGGGGTCCTATGGGTTCACTTGAGTTGGATGGCGATGAGAAAAAGAAATTTCTGATGAAGGGGGCGATGGAACGGAAAGTTTGGGAAACTATGTCCCAGATATCCGACTACACTACGTGTTCGAGAGCACTTTTCCATAAAAAGGTACTGGAGTGAATTTTAATGCTATTTTCTGATAAAGACAAGTGTCTCAAATTTGATAGAAACAATAAAAAATTTTGGACTACACCTATCTCACTTTTTAATGATAAAGTCGTTTTTATGCCAAATTTTAAGCAAGGTTCGTGTAATATTTGAAACATTATTGAAAAAAAAAAGTCTATGAATGGAACGTTTTGCTATTTTCACAGTACATTCAAGTAATAATGGTGCAAGTTATGAACCAAAACTTAAGGGATTAAACTTGGTATATAACGTATATATCAAAGTTTAGATGAAATTCGTCCACCACAATGGGTACTACATCAGGGTCGAATTAGTGTCAGTATAATCGATCTGAGTATTGCCAGTTCAGTTATACTGACACTAATCCCACCCATGTCGGTTGTGCCTACATCTGCTGTGAGAAGACATCTTTCAAACTTCCTGGCACATTCTTTATTTACTCGGCGGAACTGTACGCTATCCTTCAGGCTCTACGTCATGTACAACGCAAACGCCACCGACGATGCATCATCTATAGTGACTCTCTCAGCGCATTGCGAGCACTGTGTTCCTGTACGTTTCACACTCATCCATTCATTCATGCCATTTTTCATGAATTACATTACCTCATCCATCACGGTACCACAGTAAAATTTTACTGGGTACCAAGTCACGTTAGAATACCGGGCAATGAGAAAGCAGACGTCGCAGCTCGAACAACAACTAACATTGACAATAGCATTTTGGTACCTGCCAGTGACCACTTCTCAATCGTCCGAGAAGTGATGCATCGCCGCTGGCAGGATCACTGGAATGACCAAATAAATAATAAATTACATACCATCAAGCCCACACTTGGCCATTGGCTTTCGAGCTGCAGGACCAGCCGAAAAGAGGAAGTTCTGCTTGCCCTGTTACGCATAGGACACAGTCGCCTCACGCAATCATATCTATTATTACGAGAGAGTCAACCAGAGTGCCCACATTGTCAAAGTCCATTGACCATTGCTCATGTTTTTACCTGTTCACACCATCGTCATCATTTCATGACCGCTTTGGGGTCAAAGTCATCTTCCACTTAGCGACATTTTAAATGACCATTGCGATGCATCTCGCATTTTTAAATTGACCAAAGTCATTGCTTTTTACAGTAAAATATAGTTTACAATCAACGTCATTGTTTTAAGTTTCACGTTGCTTTTTATCATGCTCTGTTTTATTTATTATTATTATTATTTTTTTTTTTTTTGGCATGACAAACAAGGGCATATTTTCTTATTTTTGTATAATCATTTGTTTTGGCGCAGTTTGACAAATTGATCCTTGCGCCAATCCGACCTATGTAGTGCCCATTCTGGTGAACGAATTTCATTGAAACTTGGTATATACGTTATTTGAACCATAAGAAAAAGCTAACTATGATAAAAAAGCGTCACTTTTTCACCTAATGACCAAAAATGTAACTATTTTTTCTTATTGAAGCTTTGATTTACCCATGGACCATATATCCTATATACAAAGTTTAATCAAAATATCTTCATCAGAATGGGCGCTACATACGTCTGAGTAGTGCCAGTTTATTTATTACCACGCTTCCAATAGGAATCCGGGTATACTTTTTGAACGCCGAATATATATTTTTTTGCATTTCCCCCCCACACCTTATTAATCCCACAAAAACGAACTGTGTCCCTAAATCAAAATTATTACAACAAATTCGAAGCATTCAAATCAAATCCCATAAATTTATGGAGCGGTTGACCTGGAAAGTCCACTTGGTAGACCGAGAGGGAACTTGGTGCGAAAAAATCTCCTGATTTTACCCTTCGTGTTAATACTGAAGAGTGTCAAACGCCTGATGTGGAGCCACTCACACGGCTTTTATCGCACGTTTCCCAGTTTTCAGGTGGAAAACCAAGGACGGAAACCACTAACGGTTTCCACTGGGAATGGTTTCCAGTCCTTTTTCATCGAGGCTACCATCACATGTGGGTTCCATTATAAATCAGGAACACCCCACAATTTATGCTTCAATTTTACACTCTCGATTGTAAAATAACGATTTTGGATTCACTGTCTGGGGGTATTACACAGTTTAGAAATAAATGAGCTCGTGCGGTCCTTTACCGGACTCAACAACTCACGGGGGAAATCGGAATTACCCATTTGTTACCTTTGTATTATTTCTCCATCACTCAATCGATCCGGAAGAGAACGGAAAAGTGCAGAAACACTCAGTCACTCTCCCGGATCATCGAGGTATCCTGACAGGACTGGGAAAATATAACACATTCTGGGATGGCCTTGGCAATTCCGCTCTTCCGAGAATTCCTCATTTTTGAGTTGCCACCCCGACCCCTCCTCGACGGCAATTTCCGTGCGATTTTATCCCTTCCGCACGCAGGGTTATGACACGAGCTTCTCGACCCACCTCACTGACCAAATCACTTAAATACCTTAGTGATTTGATCTCCCTCCCTATTCGAGAATTTTATTTTCCAATTTTTTTTTTGTTTCCGTTGAAGCCTTGAAGGCGAATGTGAGGTATGAGCATTGAAAAGCCCCTATTTATATTCTTAGATTGAGACGTCAACAATAATCATTCAACTGTTGAAGCGATAGATTATATTGTTGATGATGCATTTTTAATACCCTCTGTTGTGATTTGATTGGCGTTTGGGACATTGTTTTGTGGTCAACAATGCGTATTCATATTTGGCACCTGAGTATTTTTTGTGATGAGCCGCAACTGCTCGCAAAACGGACAACTTTCGTTACATAACTCAAAATAAGACAACCATAAGTATTCTTTATGGGCATTGTATAGTATTTTATCATGTGTATATATTGATTATAATTTTTGTTAATTGCATTTTTAATTGGGTTGCTATATATTTTTGGAAATATATAACATCCATATTTTTATGGGCATCTTTTTCTCAGCCACCTCGTTGTTGTGGCTTTGTATTTGTATATCTCTTCTTATGCGATTAATTTTCAGAACAGGACAGACGCGGCCGATTGGACTTCTGATATTTGGACCCGTGCCGTTTGGACGCCATCTCGTGACTGCGTCCAATCATCCGGATCATTAGTTATTCCTCATAACGTCATATTCATTTAGTCGTTTAGTTATTTTAATTATTATTAACGATACAAAAATTGGGGTAGACTGTGTCGTAGTTTTAACGTGGCACGGCCGCAAGTTTTGACGCGAATACGTTCTTTGGGCCTACCTTTGCGTGGTAGGTACTGACATAATGAAATTGGTATCATCGGATTTGTTAATGGAACAGCTAACAGATGATGCAAATACAAGATCGCAACAGGTAAATGCCCTACGAGCCTACGAGTTGGCTGAAATAAGCATGTTTCACAGATATGCAGACAGGATAAAAACACGAAGACAAACACAAATGAAAAAAAAAAAAAAATCTTTCCCCCCCCCCCCATGAATATCTTACGGCATCTATGGAGAGTGTTGGCTCCTTGTGGATGTGGGAGGGACAGAAAATGTCACTAAATTATACCAAAAATTATACCAATTGTATAGTTATAGAACAATCACATTAAGTTATATCATAAAGTTGTGAGCACAGTAAGTACTCGATCATTTCTCGATTACTGAAGTTCTCATGATAATTGAGAATTGCTGCGTGGAAACGGCGTTGTCCAATCAGCCGATGCCCAAACCGCACGGGTCCGAATGACCCGCGTCCAAACAGTTGTGCCCGAACGGCCACGTCCAACGTAATGTACCGATTAATTTCAGGCAAATAATCACTGTGTATATATTTTTTTGGATTATTTTCTACTGCTCATTAGGTGAACTGAAGTCCGCATTGGATTACTCTAAAGATTTCGCCTTTCAAGCCGTTTTGAATGCAAGTGTTGCCGTCGATACGTTCTTCTTGATAGGGTGAGAAAAACTTTTTATTGAAAATATGTCTGAAATCTCGTGCACAAACTTTTCTTACTATCTTTGCACAGGTGGGTGGCGAGTTATCTCGTCCTAGTGCAATTTGAATTCATGCATATTAGTTCTCTTACCTGTAACGATCTGTATAACAACAATATGAATGGAAGTACTTATCCAAAAAATTATATTATCGTATCTTTCGTTTCTTTCTTCCCTTCAATGAAAATTGAAAGAAAAATTAGGTAATAAATTAGGCAGGGAGGTATTTCTCGGGGGGGGGGGGGCTTCGTGGGCTAAATTGTCTATGGCAGCAAAATTGAGGAATGAACAGTCGAGAAAGTCAGAGTAGAATTTGAAAACATCAGTGTGTAGAACCAACCATAAATCCACCTCTGCCTGGACAGCGAAGAACGAGTCAGTGAATGACCAAAAGAATGACCTATAGAGCATGCGTGCTCAACCCTTGGCCCATGGGCAAAATGTGGCCCTCAGAGTCATCTGATGTGGCCCTCGAAGCTATTTCTTATAAAATGAACTAAGCGGTACACATTTCCAGGCAATTTATGTTATCCGCAGCACAGTTTCAGAAAACTTAAGCGGCGTGCAGCACATTTTCAGATTATTTGAGTATCCCGCGAAATATTTATGGATGATTTAAGTGAATCACAGCAAATTTAAAGAACACTTAAGCGACACATGGCACAGTTACAGATAACTAAGTGGCCCGCGTCACTCAACCACATCAATAAAGCGGCCCACGCTCTCCTAAAGGTTAAGCACTCTTGGCCAAGAGTGTGCGTGCAAGTCATGTGAGCGGCCAGAAAAATGGCCAAGAGCAGCCATGCGCGTGACCAAAAGATTTACATGAAGGGTATACAAGCGTGTGAGTGAGCAAAACAATGTGTAAGCATGTTGACCAAAAAAAAAAACAAGAGATTCAAATATCTAATGAAAAAAATTAACTGTTTTCGTCAGATACAGCGCCGCAACTAGGGGGCAGTAGGAGGGTCTCGTGCCACGGGCGCTTGACCCTAGGTGGCGAAAGTTCATTCACAAAACTTCCTTCGACATTACAAGGGGGCCGCGGAGGTGCTGCCTTGCCCCAGGTGACCAAGCATCCAGTTGCAGTCCTGGTCAGAAATACGAATTTCTTCACGAATATGAGTTTCGTGAGGAAAATTTTAAAAAATTTGATCGATGCATTTTCAATCCGAAATCCATCAAACATTACAAAATTTTCATTACCATACGTAACATCATTGTCTAATACGATGATTTATTTCTTTAACATTCCAGTGGGACTCTTGCCTGTTACTTGACAGTGAAGATTGCAAAAGAGACCAATCGACCTTTGAATATCGGATTGTACATCTTCCACAGAATTTACAGGTAAACACCTGATATATGTACGAGCACACGTTATCTCTCTTCGTTAATGGAAAATCGCTCAAATTTATATCCCATAAATCAGTATTTACCATCTAAAAAATCAAATGTGTTAACAGTTATTAAAACAAGCCTCATTGAAATATTATTGTTTCCTTCTTCATGTTTATAGAGTATTGCCTATTTATTCGCTGGCCATATCCTTTATGTTTCTGGCCCCGCTGACCGGTGACGGGCCAGTTTGGCACGACACAGTTGACCCGTTCGTGGAATCGTGCCAAAAAAATTGGTGGACTAACTTCTTGTTCATCAACAACTTCTACGATGGAGAGCACATGGTGAGAAAGTTTTTCGATTTATGAACTTTTTTTTTTTTTTTGTTTCAAATGTTGATGACGAGTCGCAACATGCGCTATGAAAATGTCCGAAATTCTTTTAGAAAACAGATGTATTATTACCAACGATTGCATCTCTAAATCTTGGAATTTCAAGCACAAAATCAATTGATCTCCCTACTAATTCTATCTTGCTGTTATTGTAATCGTAAAGGTCACTCATAACTGTTTCTTAGTAGTTATACGTGGCACTTAGGTGTTAATGTAGTAGAGTTATGCACACGTTCCTGCATACGCAGATTCATTAGAAATTCTGAGTCCAAAATTGGCCAGTTCGCGAAATGGCCAATTCGGTTGAATGACAAGCATGGTCCGTTATCGAGCGCGTTAACGACATTCACCTTGCCTTCCCGGAATTTTTCTACAATACTATATCTTTTTATTCAGGTTGATAAATCCTTTCACGTTAAGCGATCTTCCATCTAACCACTTTACGATCAAGTGTGTAATTTTGCGTCCAAACGCCAGTGGAAAAATATTCATATACAAGTCTCCCTGTTTGCTTTCATCTCTCCTCATCACCACGAAACTTTGTTGCAACCCTATGAAAAAAAAGTTGTTCCTTTTACCTTCGTGATGAGGAGGTAAAAAGCTTCTGCTGTAGCTTCTACTCTAAGGATAAATAGGTCCTTCTATATGCATGTGCATTAGAGGGGGAAACAGAACTATAATATTTACAGATAAGAGAGAAAGTAGAGTAGTATACTGGTTTTTTTTTCTTACTTTTCTACTCTTTTTCCTTCTCTCTTTCTAACACGCCATTACGTTAGAACAAGGTTATCATATTTATCGCCGATTCCTCAAACAGAGATCATATGAATTTCTTGCCAATCGCTTGTAAGCGAAACGGTTAGAAGGTTCGTGTTAAGCATATATTTTATAACATTATATCGCCATAAAGAATGACGGGACCAACAATTCCTCTCACATCAACCAGAGTTGCGTGATAAGCGGAATCACGTTAACGAGATTAGAATGTGTTATTAAAGTAGGTATAGGTTTCACATTTTAGATGTTTATAATAGCAATTATATAAGTGTTATATAGTCATTTTTAGTTGTCATCCAGTTGATATTAATAGTAATTATAAATTTTACATTCACCTTATTAATAAATTATCCTAAAGCATTGAAAAAACACGTATAATTCTGGTTTTAATATTCCACTCATTTTCTTTTCTCTGGACAGTGTTTACCTCAGAGCTGGTATATTGCCTGCGATGTCCAACTGTACATAGCCGCACTCGTTGTCCTATTGCCGCTCTTAAGGTAAGGGATTCGATCTGTTGTGTCTGTTATAATTCATTTTGTTCATTATCCCTTTTTTGTACTGTTTGAATAACAGTCAATATGGAAATTTTCGGAAGTTTTAAATTTTTTGCCGTTCTTTTACGATATTTCCCCCAGGTGGCCCAAAGTCGGTATTTCTGTCGCTGTACTGGGCATCCTCGCATCGATATTTTCTTCATCTGCGATCATCTACGCTAAAGGATACCCTCCGACGATGCTTTTCGTCCATCCCGATCACGAGTAAGAATTTATTTTTTGATTCGTTCAATGGCTAGCTTATAAATTTTATATAATATTTCCCAGTCTAATGTAAGGTATAAACGCGTAAATGTTATATATGTTACTGCCGAAGACAGAAGTGCTGCAGTGAGGTTTGACCAGAGTCCGATTTTCATAAATGATTCGGGCTTTGACCGGCCAATTGCCCACCGATGGTTTGGCGGGTTACCCCAGCTGACGTGAACATTATTATCGAGGAAAAAATACCTTACCATGGCCATGACAACCGAATCTTGTCTTTTGTTATCGGACTTTGACCAGATATATGTGGCCACTCCGCTTGCTGGCTGACCAAAGCCCGAAATCCGAGCATTGGCCAGATCAATATTCAACGATATTGGAAAATTTCGGGCACTAGCAGTAACAAGTACATTATCGTACTAGTCATTGTTATACAGACACTGAAGTGCGTCTGCAGTAAGAGTGTCTGAGCAACTGCATTAAGGATACTTATTCAAAGCTGCCAACTTTGGCGAATGAGAATTAGTAAGGTTTACGCGCTGTTCCAAATTCTACACAACAATAAATGTAAAAATTATTTTAGAAAAACAATGTATATGGGTTTTTCATTAATAGCAGTAAAATTGTAAGGATGTTTCCCCCTTTGCAAACACGTGACATCTTGCACCGCCTATCGACTATCGCACCGCAAAAGATCCAAGGGGTCCTGCCCTAGATGTGGTGGGGAAGAGGCATGTTTGCACCGTGTCTTTTGATCGTAATTCTCTGAATTAACTTAACCAATTCACAATAAGCTTGTTGAATGAAATGGATCACAGTTGCAACTTGCACCCTGTACCTGACACAATGAAGTCCAACAAATACTGAGAATAGTTGGCGTAGCAACAAGGTTGTAACATTACACTTCACGAAGGGGAAAAAAGCGCCAATCGTGAAAGAAGAAGGCCGAACTCGGCTTCTAACGGGATTCTGATCATTTTTTAAAAGTGGCAACCCCCCCCCCCCCCCCCCCCACTGTGAATTACGTTTGGTGTTTGGCGCGTGACTGACCGTGAGAAAAATAACAAAAATAAAATTTGAAAACGTTATGATTCTCGAAACAATCCTGATCCTGAAACTGAAAACACTTAAATAGCGTTCAAAAATTATCCTGTACCAGTTTTGAGAATGAAAATACAGTGTGTCACGAAATAGAGAAATCTAAAGTTTCATACGGTCCCTTTGTCCTTTAACTTCCAATTAGAAAGGTGTTGACTTGTATCTCCTGAGGCCAACGGAAAAAAATCCATGTTTCTAATTTCAGTATTCACTAAGATATCTGAATTGAAACATAGGAGAGAAAAGTTATGAAAGAACAGCCAAAACTAACGACCGCTGTGGTGGTCGAGGAGTCACAGTAACAGACTCTCATCGCAGGGACCCAAAACTGACCATGGCCCCCGCTCTGTCCCCATAGGGAATATAAGCTGATCACCTAGAGGGTTTGGGCCATGGTGGAAGAGCGATGCAATGTCCGGATCACTAAGCACCAAAAGACCACCAGCGGGTAAGAAGAGAACAGGTTGAGGTTACATGGGCAGGTGCATACGCACATCGCCAGCAGGCCACGAAGGGGGCCCACAAATAACTATGGACACATATATATAAGAGAGATATATAAACATATATATACAGACATATAAACACTCATATATATAATATATACATGGCAGGCGACATTGTCCATTGACAGCAACGAGAATCAAGGAACTTCATTGTCTATCAGAAGTCGCGCACAAAGACACCGGAGACAATCCCAAAATATCTCATCTCATGCCAGAGGATCATAGTCTGAGTCTGATGAAGGGTTGTTATCAGCTTGTGAGGAAGCTGAAACATTCGTACTTTGGCACTGTTTCGCGACTGTGATTTTGTCTTCGTTTGACATGACGTATCTAATAAGGCACTTAATTCTTTCGATTCTGGAGTGTTTTCTCAGTAACTGTTGCTTCCAAGTGGTGTAATTCTGTGGCGTAGTAGAGCCAAAATGAAAGTCCTTGGTATATACTCGCACGCCGTAGCATAGTGAAAGACGGTTCCTCAGGGACCGGGGTTCGAGCCCCACCATCGCCACAGTGGTGGTCGGCTGAAGTTCGTATTCCGTAGTTCCCAGCTTCGAGGAGCAAATGCGAGCCGATCTCCCCGTTAAAAGTCTCGCCACACAGAACAACAGGCCTACAAAAAGTACACACATATTCAGTCACTACACATCACTCACTTCACTTCTGAGATATAGAAGGCAGCACTGAAGAATCTTACACGACACTAGATACGCACTCAGACTGTTAGGTACGCACACTTACACTTCCGGCACAACTCACTAAGTAGTAAATTGCCCATAGATTGCGATAGACCCGAGTTGTGCTCGGTTCGAAAAAAAAAACAGCCAAAAGTAACGGACAGCTTTTTTTATCTTCATTTATGCTGTCATTTTCCAAGTTTTTTCTCCTTTTTTTTTTAAATTCCAATATCTCAATATCTCAGAAAATATTGTACTTAGAGGCTTGGAATGTTTTTAGATGGCCTCAGGAGAGACAGGGAAACAACCTTCTAATTAGAAGTTGGAGAACAGAGGGGCCGTATAAAAATGTAGATCTCTTATTTTGCCACACACTGTATTTTCACTCCAAATAATACTCGTACAGGCTATTGTTGAACGCCTTTTAAGCATTTTTTTAACTTGAAATTATACGCCAGACAGTTGATAAGAGAAAGGCCGCCGCATTATATATGAAATTTACAGGACACCCTTTATATGTTTGTATACAGGCAATGAGATGATACGTTCCCCTAATTATCCAACAATGTCGATTGTCCAACATACCTCTGATTCCGTGAGTGTCGAATCATGAAGATTCTGTCAAAGATTTTTATCTGTTGCTAAAAAATACCTTTCAAATTAGTTCCTGCTATTATTTTAGCCAAAGAATGACTCAATGGTCGTCATCATATTTCAAGCCATATCCGCACGCTGGTCCTTACTGCGTTGGGATACTCCTTGGATACTTACTGGCAATGCGGCCAAAGCTTAGGTTTTCTTTGGTAAGTGCTATGGAAGTTTAAAAAATAAAGCTGTATACGTTTGTGTATAGAATTCACATGATTATGTTTCGCGATTGAATTTGAATTTTTGTAATTACCTTTTCAATTTTTTTTTTCTTCCTCTTGAAATTAGCCAATCAGAATGATCGGCTGGCCGATAGCGATAGCCACCAACCTTGCCGTCCTCTACGGCGTTTGGGAATGGAACAAGGGTATCGAACCGAGTACGTTTGAAACATTGCTATACAGTGGCTGCCATCGGGTTGCTTGGGCTTTAGGCGTAGCTTGGGTTATTGCCAATTGCGCCACTGGTCAGGCAGGTGAGTCTTTTATTGGATTATCCGCTATTTTTTTTTTTTCCTTAGTTATACTCTTACACCGAGTGATCAATCGGATTGCCCATAATGCAATCAAGGAAACAGAAATTAGGAACACTTTGAATAAATACGAGGAATACAATGGAATTTGAATAGGTACAAAATCATATTTCTTTTATATATATGCACATGGGTTTTTATTTCTAAACTTAACATGTTTAGAGTGTCCGAACAGATTTTCTATCTGCACATTGATTTGCTAATAAGCATTCCAATGTGATGTTGATTCTGATCAAGGTGCGTTAATGAGATTCTTTAGTTTCGTCCTCTTTTCGCTAGCAGAATAGATGATTCATGTTTATATGTGTTTCTTTGGGAGAAAACGTGTAGTCCTAGGACGTGTCTGGACACTTTGCATGGCCTATGCTACTGTCGTTTGTTTATTTTTCTAATCTATGGGCCTCGTATAAACGGATACTTTACTCATAGGGACGGCATCTTCGGGCACCAAAATTTCTCCCATAGAGAGAAGTTTCCCGCTTAATATGATTATTTCAATGAATTTTTCCATTGCTAGTTGGTGCAAAGTGCCGAACACTGAGTCTTCTTCTCGCCTTCGTTTCTATTCTTAGGTAGAGATATTGATCAGTCAAGGCAAAATTGTTGCTTTAAAACAACCATCGGTGATTTTTTTATATTATAGAAAACTCTTTTCAGGCATGAATAAGGTTGAACATCTGACAATTATATTGCACAAAATATAAACTATTGTTGAAGGTTACAAGAAGGAATTTCCAGATAATTTACATTGTATTATACGTGTGCCTTTCAATACTTTACAACATTCAATTCAGTGAATAAATGTATTTCCATAAAATATTCTCTCAACTACACAATATCACATTTGATTTGCACAACCCCCAATTTGCACATCTTTTACCACATCTTTCATAACCTAAGTTTACGTCATCTTTTATAGTATATTTCAATTCAGATTAATCTAAAATGTATATGCATGAAAACGCTCACAATGTCATCAGAACTATTTGATGTAACTTTTGAACATTTGAAAAATATACTAGACAAGAAATATACAGGGTGTTCTGTTAATGGGCCGACAAACCGACGAGAGTTGTCAGTAGGCATCAAGAGGAACAAAATTTGCAATGGAACATGGTGTCAAACCACGTTGAGAGGGTGAAGATCGCGAAAAACGCGTGCAGGCTCTGAGTCTAGAAGAGATGAACAGTTGATCGCTGAATACGTTCGTGGGTTCGCTCACCATATCTGACGTAGGCAGCGTCGCGAAATGCATGCGCTGGGGATAGTATCAAGCGCTGCCGACGACGTGAACTAGCGCTATTGTGGTAGTAAACACATGTAGCAGTTAGTTGTCTGTTTTCTCGCCGCAGAGAGAAACAGGCCTACAGCGGTATACTATTGTCATTACACCTCATGCATAGTTAGAAAAATTAATAGCAGATGGCAGCATTACACATAACAAACATTACACAGAAAAAAACTTCACGGAGAGAAGGTTCACTACACACACATTCCAACATGTACCAATTCGTTAAAAGAATTGTTATTCATTGTTATTCATTGCTCAAGGAAGCTCTACCTCCACATCTCCGCAGTGTTTATCATTGTTGGTTTTCGTGGTTTTCAAACTTCGAGGAGCGAATACGTGCTGGTCTCCCATTTGTAGAAATTTCTCCACTGAGAGCAGGCATGTCTTAAACACGATAATTACATGCCTCTAGAATTCAGGATCTTCCATTTTCGCTTCTAAATGTGGAAGACAGATGGCAGCACCTTCAGAACTCGAAACAAGCTTAACTCTGCCAGGATAAGTACGTCATGGAACACACATACACTAAGAAAATTCTTTCCGGTATGTACCATTTCGTCAGATATTCGCTAGAGGAATTTTTATGAATGAGGGGCATGTACGGTTAAGTAGTAGTTGTGGTATTCTTTCCATTGTTGGAATGTAAAATATTAGTATGGTAACCAGACGCCCTACTTTTTGATGTCATTTCAAGCGTCCTCCTACGTTTTAGAAAATTTGCCCTTTCGTCTTCCTTTTCAGGTTTCTGAAATTCTTTTTCTTTTTTTCTTTCCTGGGATATTTTTTTCTCACTTTGAATCAAAGTTTCTTGTAGGGTTTTTTTTTTTTTTTTTACACGCTTTGACAAATCACCCCGTGAAAATTCCCAGAATTCAACAGCCCAAGTTGCCTTCAAGCAGGGCAGATGCTATTCTAACCCAGTTTGCTTCAGTATAACATGAAAATGATAGTTTGAAAAACGGCTCTGAAAGAACAAAACCGCACAACACCCATTTTGAGAATTCCATTGTTTGCTCACTAACATGTAATGTTGTATACTGAAGGAATTACCTCGTCCATAAAAAAAATGAAGAAAATAGTATAAAAACAACACTCTCAATTCTGATTATAGCGAAATCACACCTCTGGTAAAAAAAGCAATGCTCCCGAAAGAAAAATAAAAACCTTCTGAAGATAGAGGGAGAAATTCTCTCGCCTTGTTTCAGACCAAATAATAAAACTGACCAAACTGTGTGAAAAAATTCATTAAAAGCAAATAGAGACGGATCTTGTTTGGTGTTTTTTGTTTCCATTTATTTTTTAGTGGCTCTGGAAGGGAAATGTTTGTGTGGTGACGTGTTTTTTGTTGTTTTGTTAGTATAGTAGCGTCATCTGTTGTGCAATGTTATTGAGAAAAGTGACGTTACCAAGGTTCCGCACGCAAACGTTCTTTTTCCTCAGTTTTCGAATCTGGTAACGCTTGGTATAAGTAACTAAATAGAAAATGTTTGGCAGTAAGGGCTAATTTACTGATCACCCTGCTTATTCGGAATTCTTATACATGAATAATTTCAAAGTGTATTAAAGTAGTTAAATGCAGAACGCATAACCGTATATTTCGGAAAGTTGCATTCCTTGCATCTTCAAGGGTTTGCAATTATTTTTTTCCTTTAGTGTATATTTTTAATCAAATATGCACGTGCCGGAAAGTGCGTTGCGGTAATATTCCACCCTCATCCATTTTCGCAGTTGTAAACATCCAAGTGCATCACATGATAGGATATATTTCGCTCATTCTAATTAATATTTATTTCGAGTCATTCGTGTGCATCACGAACACATTAATTTTGTACACCAGCGCACTGACAAGTTTCATTTTTCACATAGTCACACGCAATCCCTATCAAACAACTTATTACTGAATCGTCCGCATGCGATTCTCATTCGTCACAGGTTCTCACGTCATCACTGGATACTTATACTGGTCATTCTTCCCAGAGTTCCTTGAAATATCTTTATAGGCCTCTTAATTCTTAATGATACTACTCAATAAGTTCGTTGTCATGTTCTCACTCGTACGCATTCCTGTGTTCATGGTCACTCGATTATTCACACAATGTTTATGTGCATCACAAATTATTATGAAAAGGGAAATTTATATTATGTAAATATATGTGAGTAATTCAAGTTTGAACTCCCAGCACTGTGAACGGAGGCTGTGTTTGATTATTCCCGTCGCAGTGGAGGCTCTGTGTGTGTATATTGCAAAAGGAAAGGGAAACAAAACTGCCCAGCACTGTGTACGGAGGCTTTGTTTCTGCGTTTCCCGTCACAGTGGAGGCGCTGTATATATGTAATTTGTATACATTGTGTATTTAGACCATTCTCAAATCTCTCCCACTTCAACATGCCTACTTCTTCTTATTTACCCATAAGTCTTTTCCACACTTCTTTTGAAACCCCTTATGTGCCGCTGGGGGCACGCGCAATTTTTCTCCCTAATCATTGGGTTCAGCCATCCATTTTAGTCAAATGGCTTGCACGTTGCATCGAGTTGATGGCTGTGTTCATGGAGAGAACGACGCGAGTGATTCGATACTTGCGAGCACGGGGCAAGGAGAGCCACCACTATAAATCGTTGCTAACTTTTCCGACACAACTCTGCCTCTTTTGAGGTAACGATAGTAAGGTGCTCCGTCCGGGGTTGTGAACGGTTCTGTCTATCTATCTTACTACACACAATCTACTCATTCATTTCTGTACACTTACAACAATAAGCACATTTTATTACGTCAAACTCACTTTGCCTATAACTGCAATGGTTTCATTTATCAGAATCATAAAATGAGACCATTACATGTGTAATGCATGCACTATCATATTCAGTCTGCAGCTGTATGCAGGGGGGCCCTGTAAGTGCCAATGCGGCCTTTATCTTATCTACCATCCATCGTAGAGGTATGATTCCGATTAAAAAAAATGCTTTAAATGCGTTAAACATTTACCATGTACCAGTTTTGACAGTGGAAAATAAAGTGTCACAAAATATAAAAAATCTAAATTTTTTGTACAGTCCCCCCCCCGTACCCCTAACTTTAACGCATTTTGAGCTCTTTTTTTTTTTTTTAAATTTGAATCGTACCTCTACCGTTGGTTCGTGAGATAAATTCCGTATTAGCACTTACAGGACACCCTATATATTCCCTTGCCATACTGCATAAAATGTCTAAATAAAATGCTGCGTATAAGTTTATCTAAATTCTTCAACAGGTGTGGTCAACTATATTCTTACCTGGAAGATGTGGGTTGTGTTGGGACGACTGACGTACGGTGCGTATCTTCTCCACCCCATGGTACAGATTGCTGCCGTAGGGAACTTGAGAATGACGCTCATGCCCTGGCACTACTTTGCGGTGAGTATAGTCCACTCATGTTGGGAAATCTATAAACTCGTCAGCGGCATGCGATAAAATTCGTTCTTGAGGACGCGGGTCGGATATATCATACGCAAATGTTCATTTTACACTGATATCATTAAAATCCGAGGTGGGGGGGGGGGGTATTGATTATTTTACGTTAAATTATCCAGAATCTTCTCCGTTAAAATTGTGTTCTTTCCCTTCGGCTGTTCCGTCACATTGTGAAGTGAATGAGTGCCATAGTCACAGAAAAACACTTCTTAAAATATTTTCTCATTACCTTAGAAATTTTCTTCGCTTACACCATTCTGGCGGCCGAAATGGCTTTTCGCTGCCACATTCTGTCTTCATAGGGACCAGTAATTGTCTGTGAGAAACATTTTTTGAGACGTCTTCTGAAACACTCTGAAACGCATATTGGGCTGCTAGACACCAAATTTGTTTTCCTCATCAAAACGAATGAATTCCCGACCAAAATGATGTGTTTTGCTATGTAGCCATAGAGATAACGGCCTAAAACTCAACTCAGCTTCTAAAGGAATGAAGAAACTCTCGTGCGTGTACAGAAAGGGCGAGTCGTTTTTATGTACCGATCCTGAGGTGAGCGATCACCCCTCCCAAAAGCCAGAAAATATGGGGAAATTTTTTTTTTTTTGTGTTCCCGTAAAATACGGGATGAATGTACAATTTGTCACCACTGCCGACACATCGCTCTGGATCCACGATGGGTACACTTTATAATGAATAGGCACCTGTCGGATTCAACGCTTACGTTGCACAGTTAAGCAAATTGTAGGACTGGTCCCGCAAGATTCCAAACAGTGTATTGAAAGTATAAAAAAGTCATTCTGATAGTATAGAAATAGAGGGAAACCTCTCTTATATATGTATCTCATAACGGACACTCCCCATTAGTGGACACTTTCGAACCCTTTGAAACAGGGCTTTAACGTATTTTGCTAATATATTAAAGGTCACTCTTCGTTAGTGGACAAAAATTTCACTCTTTTGAGCATCCGTTATCGAGAGGTAAAATTTTACTTGTTTTGCATGTGCCTATATTGACTTTTTGTTCTTTTTCATCCCACTCAGGTATGGGTATTTTGCGGGCATTTGTTCATCACTTACTCGTGTTCATTCGTGAGCACTATGCTTATCGAAGCTCCGTTCCTAAACATCGAGAAAATCGTGTTCAAGAAGACAATTGAGGGTGTGAAAACGGAAATAGAATCGAAGCAAAATGGTTTCTCTGATACGAATGCATCCGACGACGTGGAACACACTAAAAATGGCCACTTAGAAAACGGCTTCGGCAAATCAGTCAAAGTGAACGGTACACATAACTCGCAAGAACCGTCTTCGAACAGAGAATTCATTTGCAGATTGTGATCCAATTGGAGCCTGTGAAGTCTTAATTATTTAAAGGCCTAGACTTATTCGGACATCTTGAAAGTTCAGAACCTTTTTACTTAAGTGCAACGAACATCTTTCCATTGGGAAAAAACCGAAGATTTTCCCGTCTCTCGATAGACTACAATCGATACCAAAGAGCAAGATGAAGCAAATGGACACCAAGTTCGATTCGTGGTGGTAATAGAAGAATTAAGATTAATATGAAGATAAAGAGTTGGCTCACTTATTTTATGCAATTTAACTTGAGCATTTAGGCCGGGATTACACTATAAAAGTTTTATAAAAGCTCTTTGATAAAACTTGAAAAATTCAACCAATACGATCTCCGGTTGCATTTGCTGGAATATAACCGACGCACTTATTGGTTGAATTTTTCAAGTTTTATAAAAGATATTTTATCAAACTTTTATAGTGTAATCCCGGCCTTAGGATTTTAATTGTTGATTATTTTTTTTCTCGAATTTTAACTTCAACGACGTGCAACTTTTCCAAAAACCTCCAAAATTTAACCATATTTTGTGCCACGAAATTTTTTCAATTAATTTTGATAAAAAAATCTTCATGTTAGAATATGTAACATCATAATGTTGAGAGACAAGTTTCAAGACATTTTAATGAGTTTTGTTCGAAAATATGCCACTATCTACCAAAAACTTAGTTTTGAGGAAGGAGCATTTAATATTTGATTAGGCATATATAATGCCTAACAGAACCATGAAATGCAGACTAACTAACAGAAACTGCTGTTTATATTAAGATATTTTAAAAATAATTCTAGTACAGGTAGAACGAAAACTTAAACACAGTTAAACTCAGAAAATTTCATAGCATTTCTGAACTGTGAAAAATTCGAAAACGTGTTTTTTGCATAATTTGCACCAACTCCGTTAATTTTCATAGTACTATAGATATTTTATACAGGGCCCAAAATACACTCACTCACACTATCCAGCCTCCTTTTCCTGCTAAAGAAGAGGTACCGGCTGTAAAATGTTTGATCTTCCAAAGTAAATTTCCAAAATGCTGAGAACTATTGCAGCGCCCTAAGTCGGGAGTGCACAGGCCCGCGAGCCAAACGTCACCCGAAAAGAGATTCAATCAGGCCATCCAAAGGTGTTCCGGTGGAGAAGAATCAATGAACTTAACACGATAAATACCTAGGTTGAACCTATTTCGTTCATTGAAAAGAAAAAAAAATCGAGATGCATACATATATCGCCAATTATCGAGGAAAAAAAAATGTCAAATCCAATTGATGTTATAGAAAATTATGATTCATACGGGATATCGCCAATTAGTGCACAAACAAATTGTCAAATTCAAGTAAAGTTGCTTATTAAAGCTGAAAAATTGTCAAAGGCAAGTGAAGTTGCGAACTTCAGGCAAAAAAAAAATTGTTAAAGACATCAAATTCTTTTAAGTCATGAAAATACTCGTAATTCTTGATTTAAATAATTCAAAGTAAGCCTCGTTGAAAATAAGGAGAAAAAGGGACGTTTTATGAAAAAGTTGCAACGCCCAAAATTGCAGCAATGTCCCGTGAAATACACGTCATACGGTCACCCTATATATGTATATACATGTATACAAATTTCTGACTCGCAAGCTGTAAAGGTCGCACACTCCTGCCCTATTGATATTTATTAAATTGTATTCTAGTTTGTCTGAAATATCTTTCGTTTCTTTTTTGCATTGTATATTTTAACCACTAATCGGCAAGAAAAATGGTTTTAACATAGATAAAAATAATTTTTATCATAAATCAATCTTCTTTATCGTTTGTTTACGAGATAATTCTCTTTCCATTTCTGATATCACTATTATCTTATCTGTTCATTCTTAACAGTCGCTAGATTTTAAAACAATGGCATTAATAAATAATATCCATTTCGGAATTCATAAAATACTTTATTTAGAGAAGGAATAATGAAATGCCTAACTTTTTAAAAATTGAATGCTACGTAATTGGTTGAATATTCGTGGATAATGAATATACGTATGGTATAAATTAATATCTTGAATTTTTCTTCTTTTCTTTCTTTCAAACCGAGCACAACCCAGGTCTATCGCCATCTATGGGCGATTTACTACCTTGTGAATTGTGCCGGAAGTGTAACTGTGTGTATACTGTACCTAACAGTCTGAATGCGCATATAGAGTTATGTTTGATTTTTCAGTGCCGCCATCTATATTTCAGAAGTGAAGCGAGTGATGAGTATGATTGAATTTGTGCTGTTTGTAGGTCTGGTGCTCTCTGTGGCGAGACTCTTTAAAGGGGATATCGGCTCGCATTCGCGCCGTGAAGTTGCGAACCACTGAAAACCAACTTCAGCCGACCACCGCTGTGGTGACGGTGGAATTTTTCTTCTGTAGAAACGGGTTCATTTACGGTTGACTCTAAAATTACAGTGAAAAAACATTAATGATCATCAACTAACGGGGAAGGTAATTTATCCGTTATAGGTTCAACAACATAAACGTAATTGAGAGGACCAGTCCTCTCGCAATGAAAATAGAAAATGTGGGTTAAGCGCTAATAGTTTGAACCAGAATTAGAATTTTAAGGTGACGCCTGGCCCTTGTGCGGGCCATCTGTCACCATATAGGCTGGGGGCCCTTGCGTCCCCCTGGTGAAGAGAAAGACAAGGGAGTAATGTATGTGTAATTGTGTATGTGCATGTATGACGCTGGAAATATATATATATATATTTTTTTGTCAAAATCGGGAAAGAAAGTATTTAAAATGGTTCTTGGCTTTACGATTACGATTAATTAAATTTCACGTTGGTAAAATGCCGCCACTGCCTTACGTGATTAGTATTATTATCATTAGCTTCGCTGTGAAGAAGCCCGGTCGGGCAACGTTAGATGTTGACCTGGTCGTCTGAGACGCGGATTTGATTCCCCATTATCTGGAACCTGTAAAATACATATTTCATAAACAGAAATAACGTTAGTGGCAAGAAAATGGAAAAAAGTGACAGGATTAGGATGATTTTGCGGCGCTGCATCCGAATCTGGTATTGGTTTTGTCAGATTGGCTTTAGTTTTTGAGATAAAGTGAAAATTAAATTTCAACAGTATTGCAGTCTACTTACTATACATTTAAATAGTGGAGAATATGCATTATTTCAAAAAATATTGTTAATCCAGCAAAAAGTAACACCAATTTTGAAATCAGCAACCTAGGGGGCCGTTCAAGTATTACGTCATCAATTTTTCAGCCATTTTTTACCCCCCCCCCCTTCTATCACATATTGGTGGATCAAAGACTGTACGAGGAGAGGGGGCACATGGGCGGGCAGAAGCCCCCAAACGATCAAAAAATCATTTTTTTTAATGCATAAAATATGTAAAAAAATCAAAATTGTGAAAGAAAATACCATTATATGTTATAATCAATTTCTGTTAATTCCAATGCTATTCGAAGGCTAAGAACTCAAAATTTCCTTTTAAGAAATTCATTGTGACCCACCCTCTGAGCCATATAATGGTAAATCCTTGGCCCGTGCACCAAATGTGGCCCATGGGATTATCTGATGTGGCCTGTCCCCTCAAACCTAATTTTTTATGAACTAAGCGGCCCAGATTACAGATCGCTTACGTGACCCATGGCACAATTCCAGAGCATTGCAGCGGCCCGTGGCACATTTTCAAATCACTCAAGTAGGCCCGTGCCAACTTTTTCAGATCATACCAGTAGGCCTGTGGCACATTCACAGGTCACTTCAGTGACCCGCGGCACAGTTCCCGAAAAGAAATCGGCACGGATTAGTTAAATTCAGATTTTTAACCAATCTATGTTGATCTCTTATCGAAAAATTGTGACTACCGTTTAAACCATTTTGGTGAATACGGCCCTTAAGCAATCCGTGGCACATTTAGAAATCCCTTGAGTGACAGTTGGCACAGTATTAGAGCACTTAAGCGAACCCCCAGTGCCGCTCTACATTCTCACTCAAGTTACCCCCGGCACATTCCCAGATTACTTAAGTGATCCGCGGCATAATTACGGATCCCGTAATTCCTGCGTTGAACAGTTCCAGAGCACTTACGAGGCCCAAACACATTTCTAGATCACCTGAAGGATCCACGAAACATTTAGAGATCACTAAAGAGTGGCTCTCTGGGATACTTATCAATAGGGAGATTGTTAGTTCAGGTGCCCACAAACCACAGTCCAGGATGGCATTAAGAATATTTCATATTTTTATAAAGGGTGGTTGATCACGTAAGCATCATCCAACCCCCCCGTTCCCCCTTGTCATCAAAACTCAGCAGATCGGAAACGCGCTAACCCCCCCCCCCCCCACACTCCCCATCGATGTTGACGTAATACTTGAATGACCCCCCGTAAAACAGTTCAAACTTCCTTGAGACTCGAATTTTTCTTCTTTTTTTGTCGAGTAGTGTTTATCTAAAGAGTGTAGGATCCGTGTAGTATCGAAACCAGATAGACCAGGTTTGACAAATTTCTCAAGAGAAACAAAACAAAACTTAATTAACTAACTAACTACTAACATTATTTATGTAATTATTTTTCTTCTGTTTTTTTTACAAATTGTGATATTAGATATATTAGATATTAGATATTAGATACTCGACGGCTCATATATTAACTTTTGTATTCTTCTAAATCCAGTGGTTCCCAAACTTTTTTGAAGCACGGACCCCCCCCCCCCCCTTTTGACCAAAAAATTTATCGGCAACCCTCCCAGATAGGTTTGCCATATGACCCGATTTTCCGGATGATTCTGATTTTTGTACTTAGTGCATATAAACGCATAAAATCACCGAAATTTTATATAAGTGTATTTATAATTTAATAATTATTAATATTTTATAAGTATTTTATAAGTATTAATATTTTTAGTATTAATCGCATTGTACTAATGTTTTCAAAACTATTTTTTATCTTTTTTATTATTCAAATTTAATCATATTTCTTTAATTTTTTCCATTAAGTATCGTTCATTTTAGGGCATATTTTTAGGCATTTTTAAATGCGTATTTTTGTGCACTTAAAAAAATTCATCTTTTCTTTATTTTTTCGCACTTTTTCAGTTCTATACTGCATATTTTTCTTCTTTTAGTCCATGCTTCAAAGCTTTCCATGCGCATATTTTTCGTTTTTCCCTTTTCTGCATATTTCTGCATTTTCAAATAACGTATGGTTTTTTTTTTCTTCTTTATTTTTGTGCATATTTTTTGTCATAGGGAAACAAGCATTTTTTAATGCATATTTTTCCAATTTATTTACATTTTTGAGAAATTCCTTTAGGGCTTATTAAATCATTTTTGAAGCATATTTTTTATTTTATGCATACTTCGGCATTTTTAAATGCATATTTCGGTATTTTTTAATTTTTTTTTGGCATTTTTAAATGCATATTTCGGTATTTTTAATTTTTTCGGCATTTTTAAATGCATATTTCGGTATTTTTAATTTTTTTGGCATTTTTAAATGCATATTTCGGTATTTTTAAATGCATATTTTGGCATTTTTAAATGCATATTTTGGCATTTTTAAATGCATGTTTCGGCATTTTTAAATGCATGTTTCGGCATTTTTAAATGCATATTTTGGCATTTTTAAATGTATTTTTACCAATTTTTTTTTTCCATTTGTCGGAACTTTCAAATGCATTTATCCCCATTTTTAGCGCCATACTCCGGCATTATTAGATGGATTTCTTTTCATTTTTCGCACATACTTCTGATTCCATGGAATGTCTCGGTGTTTTTAACTGCAGAATTATATTTTCACTACATATTTTAGCGTTTTTTACTTCCCATTTCACGCAGATAATCCAGGCTCTACTTATCATTCTGTGTTTGCAATTTTTAAGAAATATACAATTTTGAAATCGGACGATTCTCTCTGAGCCACCCTGTATAAACATGAACTTGATACATGATTGTTGTGCAAGTAGAGAATTTGATAAAATTACATAGTAATTAACTCAGCTGGGTATAAAGACATTTTTAGTTTTTACATGTTTGTTAAAACTTAAATTGAATTTTTTATTCGAACGTTTTTGTTTTGGAGAATCTTTTGTGACCACCCTTAGCTCATTAATGCGACCCACACTTTGGGAACCGCTGTTTCTTTTACCACTTTAAAGAAGAAAAAGGGAAGGCAAAAGGTTTTTATTTTTATTTCAATGCAATGTAATAATATTTTTATTTTATACTGAATGCATTGTTATAAAAGTGAATTGAAATGTGTGAAAACGATTGTTCTGTTTTTTGTGTGATAGATAATAAACAGTTCGCGATTTTCTCGAAATCGTCCTAATTTGAGTGGCAGTTATTTCGTCTAATTATTATTTTTTTCCTGATTATTTGATAATTCACCATCAATTTTCTTTTCTCAATAATCTAAATATACTGAGAATGTTCATATAGTTTTATTGAATAAAATGGATTTCTTACGGAACAAATTAAAATACATATTCCTACATTCATTTCATTTCATACCGTGCACTGCCCAGGCTTTATCGACCATTGTCAATTTTAGCCATTACGCCGGATAAGAGATCTGGGCGGTGTCGGATGCTTTATTATGCACATAAAATACATGAACATAAAAGCACATTATTAAAAAAAAAAAGAGTTTATGCAGATTTTTAAATATTTCCAGACCTTCCAACTCTCCCGATTTAGGCGGGAGACTCCGGATTTTTCATCTTTCCTACCGCTCTCCGGATTTGTTAAAATTTATCCGGATTTTGGCCGAAAATTAGATTTTACGCGAGCTTTCACGTTGTCGTGGCGTCAATGATTACAGTCGTCGTTAAGGAAAACACCCATAGAGGACAGCCGTAATCATTTCCATCGAGCAGCCGCAAAAAAAGTCTCTGTGACCGCATTTCAGTGAGGTAACCTCGTCAAGCAAAATTTCCCTCGAAAATTCCCTTTTGACTAAATTTTTCCAACACATTCCGAAATTTGTGCTGCCATCTATCGGTGGAAATATATAGTCAATTATTTTACACTAGAAAAGCATTGTTTTGCATTTATATATTTTTTTCAACAAAAATTCTTTTGTTTGATGACCTCTCGAAATTTCCTACAAACACCGAGAAATTTCCCATATGGACCAATTTTGGCCAATTTTTCCCACGAATATGGGAAATTTCCCACGAGTTACCAACACTGCCGGACCACGCGTCTTCCCTTGTTGACTTGGGTGAGCCCTCCTCTGTGGCCAGGCCATGTCCTGGACCACGTTTTCTCTCATTGGCTTGTTGGCTCGGGTGAGCCTCTGCCGTGGCCAGGTCCTGGACCACGCGTCTTTCCTCGTTAGCTTGTTGGCACATATTCCTACAAGTTTTTGAATGTTATAGGAATAGGTGTTTAGAGTCTTAACCTCTTTCATTCACTGCATATATGCTGAACCGATAGCCAAATGTGGCCCTCACAGTCGTTATGTGGCCCGTCACCTCAAACGTAAGTCTGTGACAATTAACTAAGCTGCACATTTCTAGTATTTGAGGGAGTCGTGGCACATTAGTAGATTACTTAAGTGACTCACGGCACAGTTCCAAAGCACTTAAGCGGCCCGTGGTACATTTATAGATCAATTAAGTAACCCGTGACATTTTTGCAGATGATTGATTGACCCGCGGCACATTTCCAGATAACTTAAGCGGCCCGTGGTATAGTTCTACATCACTCGTAGCCGACGGCGCATTTCCAGATCAATTAATGGCATTGCGGCATAGTTCCAGAGCCCCTCAAGCGGCCCGTAGTGCATTTCCACATGACTTAAGTGACCCGCGGTACATTTTTCAGATCACTCAAATGACCAGTGATATATTTTACACACCACTTGAATCACGCGTGGCATTGTCCCAGAGTACCTGTTCCACATCATCCATGTTTCCACCATTCAGTTCCAGAGCAACTACTGAAGCGGATAGCGACACATTCCCAGATCACTTTACCCTTTAATGAGCATGGCAGAAATCCCTAAAACCGCTACAAAATGTGATATCTTGACCATTTTTGTCGCACCATGGTCATTTTCTGCACACGAGGGCTAATTAGACCGGGACCTACAATTTATTGCCGATTCCGAACGGCAGGCTTGTTTTTTTTTATACTCATCGAGAGGTCGGTGCGCTAACCCCTTGACGGGGGACTCCCTGCAGTAGCAATTTTTTCATGTCGCCGTTTTTGTTGTACCCCTGCGTCAGGAAAGTTTTCTGACAAGAACGAACCGGGTATCGAACTAGGCTACCGCGCCCAGGTGATATCTTGTTAATTAAATTAAGTAGGCTTTCTTCCCATTTTCAGTGCTAAGGGTTACGGTAACGCATCTGACTCCGTATCGATGAGACATAGTTTGAGATACATGATATTTAATTATGAGGTTATAAGATATTTACAAGTACATATTTATATTAGATTAAGAGAGAGAAAGACGACGTGGATGCATCTCGTGTGAGAGCTGGAGCTGATATTGTGTCAGTGATGATATTGTCAGCAAAATTTCCCTCTTGACTAAACTTTTCCCACACATTCCGAAATTTGTGCTGCCATCTATTGCTGGAAATATGTAATCAATTATTTTACACTAGAAAAGCATTTATATATTTTTTTCAACAAAAATTCTTTTCTTTGATGACCTCTCAAAATTTCCCACAAACGCCAAGAAATTTCCCATGTGGACCAATTTTGTCAAATTTTTCCCACGAGTTACCATCACTGTCTGCACACACGTGGTCAAGGGCATCCGGTCACGTGATCATCTCGTGCTTCAGTACAGAATGTACTGAGATTCTTTCACGTGCGTGGTAAGAGAGTCAATGTGCAAAGTATAATAATAATAACACATATAAGAATATTGAGGCTCTACATCAGTATGCGCAAAGTAAAGGGGGATGGAGAAAAGCGTTACATATTGAGAAATTAACCTTACAATATATCTGGGCTTGTCAATGCTGAGATATATACTATAAGAGGCCTTCAAAAAACTACTACACGCTAAAAATTCTGGAATTTTGCAAAAATGTTTATTCCCCGTGTTTGTATAATGAATCTGCAATTTAGCAATTGGCAAACGGCAAGTGTTTTTGGAGAAATGTTTAATTCCGATTTTTGAAATTTATCATTTTTCAACTTTTAAAATTCATAAAATTCTAAGGTATGGCCAGATATCCACGTTCGAGGTTCATTTTACACGTCATATAAATACTACGACGATATTTCAGAAATTTGAGTGTAGTTGTTTTTTGTGGTTCTGGTTTTCTTTCTTTATTTTTTTGTCTCAAGGGCAAGTTCAAAACTATTGCATCATATATATACATGCACCTCGTCCACATTCCTCTGCGATTCTTCAAACGAATTGGTGTATGTTGGAATTTGCGTGTACGTGTAGTGAACTGAAGCGAAGTTTGTTTCTGTGTAAATGCGTGTTATGTGTAGTGCCGCCATCTGCCATCAATTTTTCTAACTATGTGTGAAGCGCCATGATCGAATAATTGTGTCGTCGTCGACTTTTTAACTTAAAACAACTTCAGCCAACCACCACTGTGGCGATGATGTAGTTCGAATCCGCGTTCTGAATACCAGGCCAAAAACTTAGAATGAGTAAGCGTCGGTTCCGCTAGTTTCAAAATAACTTTAAATAACTTTTCTGATGGCGTTGGACATTTTTATTCTTCACATAATGATCTAATAATAACTGTGTAGGTCTATTATAACGAGAGTTCGCAATCTGGGGGGAAATCGTCGTTATAATGGAATTCTTGTTGTAAATGAATTTCAGTTTTGTGTGTGTGCGTGTGTGTGTGTTTTACACTGTAGAAACATATAAATGGGGAAAAAAGCCAGACAAATTTAACTTTCTTTTCCCATTTATTTTAAACTACAGTACTTTTTCTAGAGTATGCATCTAGAATGAGCTGTTTATGCAGGCACAATGCAGATTGTACCCCGAAATTTTGCACAATACAGCAGTTTCTGCAACTGGGGAAATCATTGCACTGTAGAAATGCTTAATAACATTCAAGGCAGTGAAAATGATGTTTACCCTATGTCCAGTTTTGAAAGATTCCAAGAAAGATAGAGAGAGAGCGAGAGAGATAGAGAGAGAAGAGGAGGAGAGAAACTATTTTTCAAGAGAAATATATATATAACAACGATGTCAAAGCATCAGATCGTGCCCCGCCTGCCCAACCAAGACGTTTATATATAAAATTATGTGTTTTTCCATCTTTTACATAGATAACAAGAAGGTAAGATACAGGAAGTAGTCTTCTTATGTCTGGGAATATACTGACATGCCTCACACACACATTTATAATCGCCTATGAATAGGGTGAAAAAAAAATTGAAAATATAAAACTCTTGCATAATTATACAGTTATTGTATAATTGTTATAGGAAGGAACAACACTTGCTTTTTGAGAATTTCCGTTGCCGTTATAACAAATATGTGATCTGATTTTCATTCATAAATAACCCGCTGTAAGCGGGATCTTTTTTGTATCTTTAAAATTTGTTCTTTGACAATCACTGGCCAATTACTCGTAATAGTGAGATTCGCGTTATATGCCGTACTCGTTATAACGGACATTTACTGTACTTGTTTGTTGGCTCATTTGGAGAAAAAAAAAGTGTCACACACAGAAAGTGAATATGTTTTAGTGAGAGAAAATGCAGCTGTGCGTCTACACTCAATAACGATAACATTTCGATAAATACTGATTACATTAATCACACGTCAAAGCATATCAGAGATACAAAGGCATCTTCTCTCAACTGAATCGGTCTTTTTGCCTTCAACTGCAGCATCGACAAAGATGCCTAAATTCAGTCTAGTGTCTGCTATTGTTTTACTCTTGGGTAAGATAATTTGCTTTATCATTTGATCGGTGAGGGGTTATTAAGTGATCCGCAAACATCAAGAACAAAGAAAGTGCATTTGTGTGGGAAAACGAAGTTTGTTCAATATAAATGGTTAGAATTCATCAGGGCAAGCATACGACCTGATGAAAATGTTCCTACAGAGTTCCTATCAATACCTGTTTAACCATTTCCTTGAGCTACGACTTTTATCAAATTTTTGCATGTTTCCCGGACTTTTGCCAAATATTTTAAATTTTTTCTGACCAGTCTTCATTTTCGTGAATTTTGCACAAATACTTATGTTTGTTTTTCTGATTTTCCCTGACCATTTTTTCATTTCCCTGATTTTTTTCCAAATATTTCTCATTTCCTTGACTTTTTCCAAATATTTCTCATTTCCTTGACTTTTTCCAAATATTTCTCATTTCCTTGACTTTTTCCAAATATTTCTCATTTCCTTGACTTTTTCCAAATATTTCTCATTTCCTTGACTTTTTCCAAATATTTCTCATTTCCTTGACTTTTTCCTAAATACTTTTCATTTCCCTTGATCGTCCTTAATCATTTTCATTCAAATTTGTCTTTTTTTATTGTCCCTGACCATTTCTCATTTCCGTAACTTTCCTGGAGATTTTCAATTTTCCTGACCATTTTTTCATTCCCCGAGATTTGCCAAATATTTTGCATGTGCCCTGACTTTCTCTGATTTCCCTGCCTTTTTTTTAGTTTCGCTGACTCTCCCTGACCAATTTTTCATTTCCCTGATTTTTGTCTTGACCATTTTTCATCTCCTTTACTTTGGCCGAGCATTTTACATTTGTCCTGACTTCCCCTAAAGATTTTTAATTTTCCTGATTTTCCACGACCATTTTTCATTTCCCCGAGACTTGCCAAATAGTTTACCATTTCCCTGACTTTCCCAGACCACTTTCCATTATCCTGATAATTCCAAATCATTTTTCATTTCCTAGACTTTCTAGGGGTCACTGGGAACCCTGCCTAATTTTAAATCTCTATAACCGAGATATACGGATTTAAATACATTTTCGAAAAATATTTTCTCAGGAATGTAATTTGACATGAAACATTCGATTTACAGTTTGATCGGTGAGGGGAATCAAGTAATGCGCAAAAAGCAATAACAAAGAAAGCGCATTTGTTTTTATATGAAACCAAAGATTATTCAATATGCAGGGTGTTGCCTTGAAGTGGCGGCAAACTCAGAGGGGTGATATTAAGCATCAAGAGGAACATGCCACAGAACATAGTATCGCAAACCTCGTTTAGTCGGTGAAAATCGCGTAAATACTGATGAAGTTTGTGGCATCGAGTGGGACAAAAAGTTCAGTAATGAGTAGAAAAAACATTTATTTGAAAGCGTGATTGAAACACAGCCTGTGTAGTGTACAAAATGCAGTATTAAAATAATCAGCAAAAAATCTCCTGTAATCATTTGTCTTCGTCTACTTTCTGACATTGAACTGTGCTGCACAGGCTGTGTTGTAATCATGCTGTCAAATAAATGGGGTTTTTTTTTCTCTTGATTATCGGCATTTTATCCCACTCGACGTCACACCATTCGTAAGTATTTTTGCGATTTTGACCGATTAAACGTGGTTTGCGATGCCATGTTCTAAAAAGTTTCTGTTCCCTCTTGATGCCTAATATCACCCCTCTAAGTTTGTCGCCACTTCAAGGCAACACCTTGCATATTGTGTTTTATATGGTTATAGAGTCCGGAAGTTCAAGCAAAATTCCATAAATGCCTTTTTTTGCCTATTTTCAAAATTTTTTGGTAAAAAAACCCTTCTTTGAGATTTTCTTACGATACATGCCTATTTTAACATATTTTTTTAATTTTATTAGTGAATTTCAGAGACCATAATATGTGAAATTTGGATATTACGATCATTAAGAATTGCTATCTTTTTAAAATTTTTCTACTCTTTCGATACTAATAATCATTAGAAAAGTCCTAACCCCCCCCCCCCCCCAAAAGCAAATAACTGATCTGAGAGATCGATTTTGCCGTGCATTAACTTTGTTTGACCGGATGGTGCTAGGCATGAAGAATTTTGTTTCAGATGAAGCAGCCCATGTTAGGAAACCATAGGAAAATTTAAAATTTTTGCTTATTCACAGGCTTTACATGTCTCGCTAAGGCTTTTGACAGTTTCAAGAAGTCATCAGTTGATGTCTTGGCTGACACAAGTGGGGGTAGGGGCAGACAGGGCTCATGTTGTTCTGGATTTGTTTTTTTTTACACCATAAATGCATTGCAAACAATCATGGCTATTTATTTTACATACATATTTAGTATTCAATTAAATTGACCAGAGTCGCCCTCAGGCGAGTGCGATTGATGCGGCCACACAGGGCCAAGCTCTTGAAGGCATCTCGCATATGTGGCAATATAAAAAAATATTACGTTTTTTTACTACAATAAAACAAGCTAGCTATGTTTCAACGATAGAAATGATAATCATTGTTCTAAATATTATACAAATAAACGCGAATTATTCGCAACTAGAAGGATCCCCACAGATCATTTTCTCTACGGGCTCCACATATGGTAATGGTGGCCCTGAAATTCACCTGAGAGACCTCAAATACTTCATTTTGTTCTTGAAATCAATTTAACTTGGGTAATAATGCAGTTATATAAACTATAATTATGACAGTAGAGACCGCAAGATATTTTTTAGCTAGTTTTTGGACCCTTAATGCCTTAGTTTTAGTTTTTTTTTCTTTCTTCCGTAAATTATAAATGCCTTTTTTTAGTGCTTATTTTAGGCATTTTTAGTATCTTTTTTTCCTGACTACTTCGATCATCTTTAGTGAATGAATTCCCGGGCTGTAGTTATAATTCATCAGGTTGTGCGCTTGTGTTCAACGCTTCGCTAAGAATATATTCTTACAAAAATCCTAGCAATACCTACTTGGCCATTTCTCTGAGCAAAAGTCCTGTAGAAAATATATAGTTTAAAATCTTAACATTCCAATGTTTCTTGAGTTTCATTTTTGTCCTGAGTCTTTTTTTACGACTTTTATCGAATGTTTGCATGTTTCCCTGACTTTTTTGAAGTCGTTTCTAATGGACGAAGTTCTCGTGGGATCTGTGCAATGGGACCAGTCTATGCAATGGGATCAGTCTATGCAATGGGATCAGTCTATGCAATGGGATCAGTCTATGCAATGGGATCAGTCTATGCAATGAGATCTTTCTGTGCAATGGGATCAGTCTTCCGAATACAGACAACTGCGTGCGACTTATTTAATGCTTCAAGTCGCTGCCAGTTGGCGACCAGCCTCATTCAACACATCTTTCATGCAGAATTTATTTTATTACCTTTTTTCTTTCTCTTTCAGCTCTATGTCTTGCTCAAAGTCTGCCGGTAAAAGAAATCCAGGGCGAACTTATACAATACGGTCAGGAAGCTTCTGACCTGAAGGATGAGGTTCAATACCTGCCCCACGAAACCGAATGCCAACTGTTTTACGCTGCGGTTGGAAATGAAGTCCTAGTGTTGGACTGTCCGGACGATGAACTTTTCGACGAGGAGACCATGACTTGCCAGGAAGCTGAATCTGTCAGCTGCGGCAGACGTAATAGACGAGATCGCAATAAATGGAAAAAAATATACGGTGGTGAGTTTGGTTTCATTTTATACTGTTATGAAAGATTAACGTCGAGAGTCTTTGATATTTTAATCGTTAAAGCAGACTATTTGCGTACAGTCATTACGCGAAATGTCGAACTTCGATAACTAACTAGAACATCTATATACCGATACTTCGTTCTCAATCAGCCTCAGAACTTTTTCCGTATTTTAGTGTTAAAATTTTCCCTTAACTCGAAGCTTTCTTCCGCTAAGTCGAAGTTTTCGGAAATGAGAGAAATTTAAAAAAAATATCATGAATTTTTAGCATTTGGCAAAGAGAATTTAGAATTTAGCATTTTGCAAATAGAATTTAGCATTCTCCAAATAGAATTTAGCATTTTGTAAATCGAATTTAGTATTTAGCAATACAATTTAGCATTTTGTAAATCGAATTTAGTATTTAGCAATACAATTTAGCATTTTGTAAATCGAATTTAGTATTTAGCAATACAATTTTGCATTTTGTAAATCGAATTTAGTATTTAGCAATACAATTTTGCATTTTGTAAATCGAATTTAGTATTTAGCAATACAATTTTGCATTTTCTAGAATTTAGCATTTTTCAAATAGAATTTAGCATTTTTCAAATAGGATTTAGCATTTAACGATGGAATTTAGCATTTAACAATGGAATTTAGCATTTAGCAATGGAATTTAGCATTTAGTAATGTAATTTAGCATTTAGCGATGGAATTTAGTATTTAGCACTGCAATTTAGCATTTAACGATGGAATTTAGTATACAGCACTACAATTTAGCATATTGGAATAGAATTTAGCAGATTCATTTGACTTCTTGCTAAAAAGTAAAAAATGACTTGCTTACAAAAGAATGACAAAAAAATAGAGAGAGAGACAGTCAATAATCGCTGCATTTTTTGACGGAAAATATTCTCGTATACACTTTATTAATGATTCGTTTCATTTATACGAGTATCATGTATGTATGCGTCCGTTTCCATAATACGTATGTATAGTTTATTTCTTAATATGCTCATTTGATAATTAAGTATGAATAAATTAGAATAAATTATCTATTCCAATTTCTTTACCTCCAGTACTTTGACATATTTTACTAATACGACATTCGTAAATAGCGTTGTTATTTTAATAAATCTTTCTTTTTCCACTTTGAAATCGGAATATCCGATAAGTCGAACTAACGATAACTCGAAGGTTTCTGTCAGCCACTGCACATTCGACTTATCGAGGTTTGACTGAATTTCGTTTGAAATGCGTGTCGATTGTTCCTTTGTAGACGATGATTCTTCTTCGAGCGAGTCCAAAGAAGTAAAGGACAAAGATGCCGCCGCATACTGCCAATGGAAACGCGACGGGGATCACGCTCACGGCGAATACTGCCACATGTTCTACAGCTGCTCCAAAAAGTCCAAGAAATTGAAAACTTGCCCTAAAGGAAAACTTTTCGACGTATCTCGTCGTAAATGTGAACCACGGGAGAAAGTGAGCTGCGACGGACGGAAAGACCCCGATGGTGAGTATGATCCACACGTAATCAGTATAGTATTCGCTTATATTTCTCTCAGAAAATATACGTTATGTGGTCTATGTCACTGATAAAGCAAACATTCCTACGAGCGGGCGAAAAAACAAAACATTTTGGAAGGCCGGACATACTCTGACATGGATTGGAATTTTTACGCTTAGAAATGAAGTGGAGGAACGTGTTGTATATTCTGAAGTCCGTGTGCCGCGGTTTTATTGCAAACGACACAGGATGGTTAATCCTTTAAAACAGTGAAAATACGAATAAGTATACAGTGACACCTCGATATAACGATACTCTGAGGACCAAGAAAAAATATCGTTGTAGAGGGATTATCGTTATATGGAGAGGCAGCATTTTCAAATTTATGCCGTTGTTGTCATCTTTTCTAAATCAGCATTGTTCGTACCACTAGAAAATTCGCTTTTATGTATTTATTCGCAGCAAAAAATTTTAATTGATCAGTTAGTTTTATTGATAAAATTCAGTTGAAAACTCATCGCCCCAGTAAAGTTATTTACAGCGTTGCACTGCACGTAGTGTCATACACAGCAAGTAGCGAAGAGCAGATAAAAGCGTTTTAGGTGATCCTGTGGTGCGAAATACCGATGTAATAAGACGCATTCAGGAAAACGAAAACAAATGACGAAGTTAAAATCAAATTCAAAACCATTTTGAGCAAATTATTAAAAAAATATCGTTGCAGCAGTTGAAAATCTCAAAAAATATCGTTATAGAGGGATTTACCGTAGTGAAGGATATCGTTGTATCGAGAGGAATTTAACATTAGACTACAGGCGATTCCAAACAAGACTTGAAAAAAATATCGCTGTAGAAAGATTTGTCGTAATAGCGAGAAAAGTATAGGGTGTCCTATAAATTTGGATAGATTTTATAAAATCGTGAAAAAAACAAATTTTTTGCGTGCGGGCTAGTTACGGCCTTGACGTACCGACCTCGGTGCGGCTTGTACCCTTCCACATTTGTCGAAATTTCGGATTTTTTTTTTTCTACAAAAGAAACAAAATTAATTAAAATTCTTGCCTAAAGGTGGCTGTACGTTAACAAAGTACCTGAGAAACATCTTAGATTATACATCATGCATTTGTTTTCACCAAATTCCTTCTCTACCAGTGATAACACCCTCCTCCCACCTCCCTTCAAAAAAAAAAAAACCACAAAGAACGTTAAAAACATAGGCTGTGACCTCGGCCATTTGTTTTCGACGCATTGTGAAGGATTAACCCTTTGCGGTCCAGAGGTCTATCTCGGTACTTCATTGGTACGGTTCGTACTTTATTCTCGCTTCCCCCGCAATGAGGAAGGTCCCTGTTACCTTTTATTGGGGCGGGGGGTTATAGTAACGGTTTTCCGTGATGTCGATTCCACCTCGACATAAAGCCACAAAAAAAGTTAGTTGCTCAAGGCCTTATTGAAGAAGGACATAACAGTGGGTTGTAAAACAATACGATCTCTACCTTAGAGACCCTAGAAACGTTTTCATTTATTCATCTCTAGTAAGAAGTCAAAAAGTTTTCCATTGGTTGTTTCTGCCCATTTGCTCATGGATGTGTAATTGCAATTATACGTCGCTATCAAAAATGTCATCTTACTCTTTCCCGTGTTCACGTTAGCATCTGTAGATACTCGAGCTTCGAATTTGTATTGTTATGTACGGGGCGAATTGATTCCTCACCAGCGTTACTGCCACCGTTTCTACGTCTGCGACCGTGGTCAGCTCATCTTACGCCAGTGTATGCCAGGTTTACTGTTCGATGTGTATACTAGAAGCTGTATTTTTGAGGATCGAGTCAAATGCGGAGAGAGACTACAGCCGTATGGTGAGTGACAGCGGAAATTATTATGCGAAAGCACAAGGAACACACACACAACAACAACAACAACAATATTAGGATTCGGATTGAAAATGGCAATTATATATCACTTTGAAAAAACTCTTCAAACCAAATGCATTCACCCATAGGAGAATAATGGTAGAAACTAGGAGCAAAAAAATTTGAATATGCGTCATACGAATACAAATACAACGCCACAACAGGCAAAATGCCCAACGAGGTGGCTGAGATACATTCAGCAAAGTTTTGTTGTACAGATAAAAGCTATACCAAGAGTGATCATTTCTGTTCTGGTGGGAACTTCGTAACACCATGTTATCAGCCACTTTTTCTGAGTGAAATTCAAAAGTCAAAAAAATATCAGGGTGGGTTAAAAATAATTCCATGCAGTATCACCCTTAACCTTTTTAGTGAGTCAAACTATTCCCGTAAGAGGTCGAGATGCAAGGTTTGTTCAAAAAAGTATCCGATCATAATTTTTTGTGCATAAACCAATGAAGCTAGGGAGACGTTGTTCGGTGCACGTATGTAGGCAATCCTGGTGCGCATGCTTGAATTTTTACCTGCCTGCAAAAGCTGCCAGTCAAAGCTGCATTAAGAGTCGCTTTCAAGCGGCTTTTCTGCCAGTCATCGGCAGACCGCCGATGAGTGAGGAGGTGGAAGTGAGTGCCATCGCATTTTCTTTTTTTTTGACAAAATGGCAAGAAAACCCTAATCACCGCTACTGCCTTAAATTTTGTGTGACACTTGGTGATCACCGAGTGGAAGCAATCCAAAACATTCAACAGGCCTTCGGAGAGGAAGAAATAGGCACCGATAAAGGAGGGGTACAGTCACTTTTAAGATGGTTGCACATCAATGGAGAGTGAATCATATTCTGGTAGCCTTCAACATCCTGAAATGGGATCGTCAAGTGAGAACTCTGGTGATTCAGGGTTGTCGAATCACGATCAGAGAACTCGCAGACGAGGTCAGCATCGGCATTGGATCAGTTCATTCTATTTTGAGTGATGATTTTGGCTTCAGGAGAATCTGAGAAAAGTTCATGACATTGAATGTAACTCCACATGGCGGAAACAGGTCTTGCTAAAGTACGTACCACAAAGCACAACCCACGGATTACTACCAAGAAGTTCTACGTCGCAATTGACAGCTTTATCACGGGTGTGCAGTGGTGAAGATGCTCGTCTTCCACTATGAAGGTTACCATCAAGGTCCATGGGTTCGAATCCGGGCATAGAGCGTCAGAAGCAAGTTCTTTTCCTACCGAGTTTAGGGCGACCACCGATGGATGAAATTGCCATATGGCGATATATGACCGGAGTTGGTGTGCGGTAAAGTAGCTCCATCAAGATTAATGCATTGTTTAAGTTTTGCCTGCCATTTTGTCAAACATGAAAATGCGACTGCGCTCACTCACACCTCCTCATTCATTGGCGGTCTGCCGGAGACTGACAGCTTCTGCAGGCAGGCAGGAAAAAAATTCAAGCATGAGCACTAGTATTGCCTACGTACGTGCACCAAACCATGCCTTCCTAGTTTTAATGGTTCACGCTGGAAAAATTTTGGTAGGATGCTTTTTTAACAAACCTCGTATCTCGGCATGGAGTCAATTGAAGAAATTCTCCCGAGCTGCTTTGCGGTTCTTTTGCCCCTTCATCGAGAAGCTGCTTTGGAAACCCTATAGAAGGAATTGGGTTTTTTTTTTCCTTTACCTAAGCATTATTATTTATTAGTTTTATCCTGAGGATCCTTTTATCCTTATAGGAGAAGGGAATATGATTACCTACACCAAACTATCATTTTCGGATGGTCAAGAACAGAGAGAAAAAACACGAGAGATGGGTTTGGTCTGAAAGCAAAAACTCAGCGATTATTCGATCAGACTTCCTACTATCTCCCTGAAGTTTCTTGCACCATCTTAAAATGATGTCCTGGTGCACACACGGACAATCATTTCCTAGAACAGGAGCCATTTCTGCCAAATTATTGGCCGAGCGCTTTACCCATTATAAAATCATAGTCTAAAATTCTCAACCCTGACATTTTGCCTTAGACCGAATCTACCGGCAAAAGATGACTGCTTGTAGCTGCAAAACCCCCTGGTGATTACGATAATGAAAAACTAGTTCCTGCCATAACAAAAATTATCTTGGTTGAACTGTTATCTCATGTTTCAAAGATATTAAAACCTTAACTTTTCCTATCATTAAAGCAATGAGATTCGGAAGTATTTCAATGAGCCTGAGACGTTCATGGCCGGCGATCAATGACTTGCAAGCCGTTTTCGAGCTATTAGACTATGGTCTTTCTCTCTCTAATGCATGTTCGTAATGAAGTTTCGCCTACATCTGAGGAAAGCATCTTCTGAGGTTAAACGAACATAGGTCTCCGTGACAAACGAGAAAGTCTTCGCTTGTCACGGAGACCTACGTCTGTTAAACTCAGAAGATGCCTTCCACAGATGTGGGCGAAACGTCAGGAAGAACATATGGTTCAATAGCCCGGAAACCACTTGCAAGTCAACAAGATTTAATCTGATTTAATGTAATTTTTAATCCGAGAATAAAAGAATAAATTAGTGGAAGTCAAGACATGGAATATCGATTAGTTAAAGTTTGAAGAATCGGTATCAGTAGGCCGGGAAAAACGACGAATTCAACTCACTTATCATCAGCAGGAATGCATAATCAAATTTTTATAGAAAATTTTCTGTATCAGTTCTCTTCTCGTATCAGTTTGCAAGTGCCACTGATATAGTTAAAAAAACTACACCAAAAACCACACAATCTTTCGGACAAACACATAATCTTTCTTTCACCACACAAAAAAAAAACCACAATAATTCCTTCACTGAATAATTTCATTATCGTCTCCCATCAAGGAGTTTAATTGGCTTTATTCCCGTGATGACCCACAGATGACCCCGAGGAACTCAACGACATAATTATCGACCTTCTTCCTGATATTCCTTGCGGCTCTGCCCATTTCAAGTCCGCCCACGACGTGTATTGCAACTGGTACTACCGTTGCCACGACTGGATACCCACTCTGAAACAGTGCCGGTACGGACACATGTACGATCCTTGGCTGCACAGATGCGTCATGGAAGACCGAGTGTATTGCGGGTCACGGAAGAAATCAAAAGGTACGGCCCGGTTCGTGATAAGTAGAGCCAGGAAGTTAAGGCAAAATGCCATAAATGCCTTTTTTTTTGTCTAACTTTTTTTGACTTTTTCCTGCCGTGAATTCCTATTTCCATATCGTAATATGTTTATTCCTGAGTTTTTCCGGCCATACTCCGTAGAACTTAGATATTTTTAGCATTGAGAACTTGAAACAATTTTATGATTCCTTTTCAATCTTTAATATTAAGAGGCTGGATCGATTGCCCTCCAGAATTTCAAACGTGTTCCCGCAATAAGTCGGTTGCCCCCAGTCTGATTTTCTTCATTGCAGGTGATGCAATGAGGGGATTTTGAAACTTCTCAAACTGTTAAGTAACCAGTAATATGTAAATACCCTCCCCCCCCCCTTCATCCCCCCACCATATGCAAAAATTGTGTACCATTTGGTAAAGAAATCGAAAGAATGATCAAAACTCTGTTGATTCAATTGCCATAAAAATAGTTTTTTTTACTCTAGCGTCCTCTTCTGTTGATTTAAAACATTAATTTCTGAATTAATAGCTATTAAGTAAGGAATACAATAATAACAATAATATTTACAATAATAATAATAATATTTACAATAATAATAATAATATTTACAATAATAATAATAATATTTACAATAATAATAATAATATTTACAATAATAATAATAATATTTACAATAATAATAATAACCCCAGAAGGCATGAAATGCACTTATACTGGAAGAAAAAAAAAAATAATAATAATAGTCAGTACGGGAAGCACTTCGCATACGGAGCCAGGTCGAAATCCCCAATAGTGGAAGCAAATCTTGCGTAGGAGGCACATACAAGTTCTGATGGAAGACTGTTCCATATTCTTGCCACACGGCATCTATATCCGTGGAAAAAGCAATCCCTTCTAGCCATTGGTATGGTATTCTTATTTGGAAGCGATGCCTACGTAGGTTAACTCGCCTGTCTATGATCTCAAAGAAAGGCTCTCTCGATGGTAGATAAACATTTTGGTGGACTAGTTTGTAGCACATCTTCAGATCTGCAGCGATTCTACGCCATTCCAGTGAGTGTAAACCCAGAAATTGAAGTCTCTGGCAATAAGATAGACCGCTTATGCCAGGTATTCGTTTAGTAAACGACCTCTGTGGCTTTTCGAGGAGCTGTATGTCCTTGATTTTGTAAATTTTAATGTAATTTCTACTTTTGGAAAAATTTATGTTTTAAGTTATTATTTTGATGGAATTTATTACAGCAGAACTTAATTATAGAGAAATTCGATGCAGTCAAATATCAGTTAATATAGTTTTTCTATTTTTGTCAGTAAACAAAACTGTTTCACGTTATTTTAAGTTTCAGTTTTGTGCGCGTTTGAGTAAATTATTATGGTTTTTAACGACATCTGTGTCTGACTGTGAATATTACTTTCAAATTTTACGTATAAATTTTAGTCCTATTTTTCACATTTTTTTTATCCGAGAAATAAATTTCTCAATAATTTACATAATAATTGATTGTTTTGATAAGTTCACATAAAATAATCGGATACAGTGAAATATTTGTTAATACGACGTTTCTTCTACTCTCGTGACGAGCCTGAATCATTAGATAAATTGCACGACACATCCAGGGCATGTGAAATTTTTGACCGGGCAAACTTTTTTTTATATGCCTATAAGTCAACTTCTTTCGATGCATAAATTTCCTATATTTTTCTGCATATTCCCAATCCTGAGCTATTTTCGGAATGCCGAGAGCCACCGATTTCTACTCGGATGATTTTCCACATAGACTTCCCACCGCTTTTCTTTTGGCGTCATTGTATACAGTGGATCCCGCGGGAAAACGCTATACGTTTTCGACATGGACTTTCTTATTCGTACTATTTTTCCCACACACACACACACAAATAGTATATATTTTCTTTCTTTTTTTTCTATTTCTCTACGGTCTACGCCAATTATTATAATCTATCATTGAAACAGCAGATTCACTGCGCGCATTCAATCTTTAGTCATTTTTCAGACCCTTAATATCGTAGCTTTCAGGTTTTTCTATATTTTCCCACATAAATCTCTTTTTTAATGCCTATTTTTGGCATTTTTAGTGCTTTTTTGAACGCCTATCTTAACCGTTTTTAGTGCCTAAACTTCCAGGTTCTGGGGATCATAAACCATTGTTTGATACTGATAATCAGCAAATTAATAATGATCAAATCTCTTATCAATATTCCAAAGATTAAATCGATCTTTCAAATTGTTTTGTTTATTAATATGAGAAAATATAACGCGTGAGACACGTCCGTAGTTTGGATTCACTGCCGGAGGGGAAGAGTCTTTTTTTTTCAAACCGAGCACAACTCAGGTCTATTGCCATAAGCAATTTACTACCTAGTGAGTTCTGCCGGAATTGTAAGTGCGTGTACCTAACTGTCTGAGTGCGTATCTAGTGTTGTGTATGATTTTTCACTTGCTGCCATCTATATCTCAGAAGTGAAGTGAGTGATGTGTAGTGACTGAATATTTGTACTGTTTGTAGGCCTGTTGCTCTGTATGGCGAGACTTTTTAACGGGGTGATCGGCTCTCATTTGCGCCTCGAAGCCGACTACCACTATGGCGACGGTGGGGCTCGAACCCGGGGAGTCCGTCACTATGACCACTCGACCAACACAGCGGCAGGTGAAGAGTCCGCAGCCGTTTTAGGATAATTTTTTATTTAGGCCCACATTGTGGTAATTAATCACAGTTTGACTATATGATTCAAATGGTAGATGGCGTCACATTTTCTTTAATTTTGAACTTCAAGAAAAATTCATAACTCGGTAGCTCATAGGCCATAGTTAAAAAGGAAAAAAAAGATCTAGTCAAAAAAATCATACAACAAACGTTTATAATTCAAAAATACATTCATTACACATTCACCCGCTCCCAATCTCTAATTTCCGATTTGGAAGTTGGATGGCATGTTTATTCCAAGATTTGGATTTCTTCGGAAATAAAACAGTAATAAATTTAGCTCAAATATAGATAGACGGTGGGTTGTGGGTAATCAAAAGAAGGAAGACGCCACATATCACGGGAACGCTTGTTCGTTGAGATTTCCTCAAACTTGGCATCATACACTGGCATTTGAATTGAGTGATCACGGAAGTAGGGAGATGTAGGATGTGGATGTAAGCAAGTTGTCCATTACTATCTGGAATACGATTTGCATTTCCAACCTCATTGACCAACAAAACTTTAGTGTTTTATCTAATCACTACTGCTTTTCTCCGTTCATTTGACAGTGAGTGATCCCTCCGGAGATCATGGACACTTCCAATGCCCGTCAAGCAGATCAGGGTATTACCCACACGGAAAAGACTGCGGGAAATACTACCACTGCGAGAAGCGCAAGTCAAAACTTAAGGACTGCAAGAAAGGACATCTGTTTGACGTGAACAGGAAGAAATGCAGGGATGAAGAAGATGTGGATTGCGGAAACAGGATACATCCTTCTGGTAAAATGCTTAGATTACCGTTGTATATCATCACCCACTTAAAACAAAATCTATCATCAGTTTCATTTTTTATATGATTAAATCTTTTTGTCCTTACATTAAAATTACTTTTGCCAATACAGATAATCCAGACGAAGAACAGGACATAATCGTAGACCATAAGCCGAGTTTCAGGTGCCGTAACCGCCATGGAAGATTTGAACATGAAGGATACTGTGACTGGTATTTCCACTGCAAGGACAGAAGACCAAGTGTGAGGGAATGTCGTAAAGGATATCTGTACGACATTGCGAAACGAGAGTGTCGGGAACACAAGAAGGTTCATTGTCACAAGAGAATCAAGCCAGAACGTAAGATGATTTTAAGTCTCAAATAAGATCAGTTGTAAAAATTTTGCCAATCACCACCGATGAATAAATGAAAACTTCTCTAGCTGAAAAATTACCAATTGAAAAGTTTCCAATTTTCTTTAATGTGGTTCGGTTTCACTACCGCTTACTCGAGAAATATTTTTTTCATTTACAGACAGGAGAAAAACGACCACTCTCCTTCCAACAACAGTGACTACGAAATATTCAACCTCTCAACAAACTGAAGAAACAACAAGAATGCATGAAAACTCAACACCAATATCAACAGCTGTTCCACAAAGCACAACATTGACACCAGAAACCGAACGACCCGTAAGCGAAACAACTTTGTCACCACAGACTCAGGCACCAGTCAGCGAGACAACTTTGTCACCAGAGACCCAGCCACCGGTCAGCGAGACAACTTTGTCCCCAGAGACCCAGCCACCGGTCAGCGAGACAACTTTGTCACCGGAGACAAAACCACCGGTCAGCGAGACAACTTTGTCACCAGAGACCCAGCCACCGGTCAGCGAGACAACTCTGTCACCGGAGACCCAGCCACCGGTCAGCGAGACAACTCTGTCACCGGAGACCCAGCCACCGGTCAGCGAGACAACTCTGTCACCGGAGACCCAGCCACCGGTCAGCGAGACAACTCTGTCACCAGAGACCCAGCCACCGGTCAGCGAGACAACTCTGTCACCTGAGACCCAGCCACCGGTCAGCGAGACAACTCTGTCACCGGAGACCCAGCCACCGGTCAGCGAGACAACTCTGTCACCGGAGACCCAGCCACCAGTCAGGGAGACAACTTTGTCACCGGAGACCCAGCCACCACCGGTCAGTGAGACAACTTTGTCACCTGAGACCCAGCCACCGGTCAGCGAGACAACTTTGTCACCGGAGACCCAGCCACCGGTCAGCGAGACAACTCTGTCACCGGAGACCCAGCCACCAGTCAGGGAGACAACTTTGTCACCGGATACCCAGCCACCACCGGTCAGTGAGACAACTTTGTCACCTGAGACCCAGCCACCGGTCAGCGAGACAACTCTGTCACCGGAGACCCAGCCACCGGTCAGCGAGACAACTCTGTCACCGGAGACCCAGCCACCAGTCAGGGAGACAACTTTGTCACCGGAGACCCAGCCACCACCGGTCAGTGAGACAACTTTGTCACCTGAGACCCAGCCACCGGTCAGCGAGACAACTTTGTCACCGGAGACCCAGCCACCGGTCAGCGAGACAACTCTGTCACCGGAGACCCAGCCACCAGTCAGGGAGACAACTTTGTCACCGGATACCCAGCCACCACCGGTCAGTGAGACAACTTTGTCACCTGAGACCCAGCCACCGGTCAGCGAGACAACTTTGTCACCGGAGACCCAGCCACCGGTCATCGAGACAACTCTGTCACCGGAGACCCAGCCACCAGTCAGGGAGACAACTTTGTCACCGGATACCCAGCCACCACCGGTCAGTGAGACAACTTTGTCACCAGAGACCCAACCACCAGTCAGTGATTCTACCCTTCAGCCAAAAACAGCGTCAGAACCAGAAACAACGGAAAGTTCAGAAAATCCACAGCCAGGAACTTCAGACGACAGCTCTTCTGTACAGACTACGACAGGTCAGTATGATCATAATGTTTTCGCCTCCTCTAAAATTTGAGGGAGATTTCACGTTGAAATCTCTTCCTCGAATAGTTTAATATAATAGTTTTTACGATCACTGACGTAATTTCACGTCCAAACACCAGTGGAATAAATTCAAACAAATTTTATATGTTTTCTTTCGTCTCTCTTCGCCATCGCGAAACTTTATAATAACCCTGTCTCTCCGGAAGTTGCTCTTTCTTTCCCTCTCTTCTTTCTATACTCCTGTTGATTTTTTCCCCGCACACATAATGTATCTTTTTACTATACATATAAGAGCGAAAAAGAATACGTAGGGTGAGAGTGAGAAGAGGACGCTGAAAAGAAAACTCTCTTATCTACCTTACCTATTTTACTTTTTCCTTTCACCCTTTTCTAACGTGCGGTTAAGTTAGCACAAGGCTACCAGGTCTATATCGCCGATTCGTCAAATAACGTTGATACAAATTTCTTGCCCAAACCTTATACGTGAGGTGGTTAGTACATCGCCGCTGTGGTGGTCGAGTGGTCACAGTGACGGACTCGCATCGCGAGAACCCGGGTTTGAACCCCACCACCGCCAGACTGGTGGTTGGCTGAAGTTGGTTTTCTGCGGTTCCCAACTTCGAAGCACGAATGCGAGCCGATCTCCACGTTGAGAAGTCTCGCCACCGAGAGCAACATTCCTACAGCGGTACGAATATTCAATCATTACAGTCCTTTCATAGGTGGCAGCGCTGAAATTTCTAATACAACATTAGGTACGCACTCTGACTGTTAGGTATCTACACACACACACATATACTTCCGGCCCAACTCAACCGTTTGTAAATTGAATTTGGCGATAGACCGGAGTTGTGATCGGTTTGAAAAAATGAATGGTTAATACATCACAAGCGGGAGACTGAGATCTTGATTCAACCTCGTCTGACTAGAATTTAAAAAATTCCTTAGTTGCAGAAAGTTGCCGAGTATGGAATCCTTTGTCACATATTTTAAATGGCAGAAAAGAAATGAGGTGTTCCGTTCACATTCTCTTTTCCTTTCCGTTGTCTAATTCAAGTTGGTGAAAATATACGATGTACACTATCAGGGCCGGACCTTGAGTCCAGCGAACTATGCGGCCGCAGAAGGCATCAACCAAAAGCGCTTGCTTCTCTTCAAGCGCTTTGGCATCAACTGAAGATGAATGAATTTTTTAGGGCGCCAACTAAAGGGGAAAGGGCAAAGCCGCTTGAAAGGTAATGCAATGTAATTGAAACTCTTAATGCAGCTTTGGGAAAGGGCGATTTTTTATCGCCAAAATATCGTGCGTACGCCCTGTGTGTAATAGATAAACATCTGTTGATGAAAGAAAGGGGAAAAAAGCAAGAACAAGAGGAGGGTGCGTGAAATAATAATTTTTGTCCTGGGCATCGTTGTAACATCACACCTAGAAGAAACGGTGAAACACTTTCACTGTTACATAACATGAAATTTGCCCGCATAAGAAGTGTTTAAAATAACGAACCTAAACCATCTTCAAATCAATTCCCTTGAGCGACGATTCACATTTGACCGGAGCTCGTACAGCTTGTGGAGGAGTTGCTAGAAGCCACGCGATGGCTCTTGCGATGCTTCTTCAACTCTATCGATGACCTAAAGCGGGTACCCTGCAGATTTTGTTGAAACAAATGCACACAATTATTCGCTTCGTTGTAAGCTACTTGAGATTAAGGTTAAGTGTATAATGGTACTTTCTAAGATGACGCTTTATCCTTCTCGTTCTCACTTTAAAGTTCACTTGTTTCAACTGATTAAACAAAATCTGTAGGGACATAGTTTTGCGTCATCAAAAGAGGTCAAACGAACATCGCAGGACGCGTGACAGCTTGTTGTAAACGACGGCTTCCAGTCAGTCTGTGCATGAACCCTTAAACATGAATGATATCTCTTGGATTTCACGGGGAGTCGAACGGGATTTCGAACCCGTGTGGGTGCTCGCGCGCGTCTTGAGCTTCATGTAGGAAATTTTGATTTCTGAACCAATTATGTGGGTGCTCTACCACTTGTTACTGGTTTGGAAGACCCACCAAACATCTTTACAAACCACAAGCGTATCTATAAGCGTATCTTATTACTTAAAAATCTGTAGAAAGTTTTTTCGAAAGGTAGCAACTATAGGACTACTACCACAGAATTTTCGCACTCTTTTTTGAATTTAATATATGATGAATGTTCTGAAGTATCTGCTATCTGAATTTCACGTCATTTGAACTAGTAGCTGCACCTTACTGAATGAACCCCCTCTGAGTAGAAATGCTTTTTCCCTATAACGCTGTAGGTAAATACTGTAAAGGTTCTACCAACAAGTACATAGTGTTAGATTTATGTAGATTCCAATAGGGCCAATCGAGACGAGCATTGGCTCACGCAAGGAGGAGGGGAGGACGAGCAGAGATTATGGTGTAATATTTCAGGAAAAAACGTAACACCCACCCTTGAGAAAGTCTTGCTCACGTCTATGGGGACTAGCATTCTGATATACAACAGAGTGTCTGTGAATATAATGGGATAGCTTATCTCGATTATCTCTAAGAGAATCTATGGAAATCGGGTGTCATTAGAACACCCTGTTTAGTTTAACTGTTGAGTTTAAAAATTGTGCTGCCATCTGGTATACGGTTAAAAATACCAAAATGAAATACGCAATATTTAGCAATATTACGCAATTTAGCCATACCTATGTAAAAACTTTTTTTTAACTCCCACCATGTATATACAGGGTGTTGTGTTAATGGACCTGTTCACGACAAACTCAGAGGGTTGTTAGTAGACATCGAGAGGAGCAAAACTTGCAATGGAACATGATGTCGCAAACCACGTTGAGAGAGTGAAAATCGCGAGAAACGCATGCAGGTTTCGACGTCACGTTGGAACAACAAAAAGTACAATAATAACTACAAAAAGATTTATTTGATTAATTATTACAATATTTGTTGTAATGGCAAGTAAGTACGGTAAGTAACGGCCACTGACGGCACTGCACAGTCTACACCAACGTAAAAACGAGGGCGCGGTAGCCCATGTCGATAAGATACTCGCCTAAAGTACGAAACGATGTTTAGAGGTGGCGTGAGTTCGACACCCGGTTCGTCCTTCTCAGAAAACGTTCTTGACACAGGGGTACAACAGAAACGGCGACATGAGCGCAGAAAAAATTGCTACTGCAGGGAGTCCCCCATCGTGGGGTTAGCGCACCAACCTCTCGATGAGTATAAAAAAAACAAGCCTGTGGAGTTCGGAATCGAAAATAAATTGTAGGTCCCGGTCTAATTCAACGTGTGCAGGAAATGACCGTGGTGCAACAAAAATGAGCAAATCATCAACGTAAAAACTATTCCCGGACGCGCTCGAAGATACCAGATATGCTTTTGATGTCTGCCGCAGCGACGACAATCCGCGCTATGAGATCCTCCGGTGTGTCCCATTGCCATCTGATCAACCGTAAATCAGATGCAGATCAGCGTATGCACCGTTCGTGTATCAGTCAGCCATCACGATACTCATTGAAACAGACAACTAACTGCTACAAGTGCTTACTACCGCAATTTACGTGGTCCGCAGCGCGTAATCCTACCCCAGCGCATGCGTTTCGCGACGAGACTTACGTCAGATACGGTGAGCGAACCCACGAATGCATTCAGCGATCAACTGACATTCACCTTTCGGCTCCTCTAGACTCAGAGCTTCCATGCATTTTTCGCGATTTTCTCCCTCTCAATGTGGTTTGCGACACCGTGTTCCATTGCAATTTTTGTTCCTCTTGATGTCCACTAACAACCCTCCGCGTTTGTCGGTCAATTAACAGAACACCCTGTATAAGTACGAGTATACCAAACTCAAACGGCGCCTATATATGCATAATTCTATGTAGCTGTTAATACATGGATGATATCTGCTCCTTTACAGATGGAGGCCTCCCATCAACTCCGAAACCATTCGAGTGCGGAGAAAATGGCCAGTACCCATATCAAAATGATTGTGCTCTCTATTACGTGTGCTTTAACAAGATGCCAATACTCGCCAAATGTCCTGCTGGTACTATGTTTGACGCAGTTAACAAAAGGTGTGACCACGCTAACCTTGTTGACTGCGGGGACAGAGGACGCCCGACAGGTATGTACTGGTCATTGCATATTTAACTGAACGTCCCATGCTCTCAAAAACTCTTGTTTTTGTGTCTTTTCCAAAGAATTTTTTCCCAATAATAAATAATCACACACACACACACATTTGTAACAAATATTATCATTTCAGAAGAGACAATGAAACCAATGGTTTCTTCGACTGAAAAAGAAGATACTACAACTGAACCCACGACAACAACAACTACTACGGAACCAACAACTACGATACGACCAACTGGACCACCAGAGACAAACTGCCCGAAAGACGACTTGGATTGTATCTTGGACCAGACAGGAGACGTTTCAAAATGGTTTGATTGCAAAAAGGACAACGGCCACTATGTGCATCCAAGCAGTTCGAAACTGTTCATTCACTGCAAAAACGGTAAGCCACAAGCAAAAAGATGTGCCACAGGTTTTGAGTTCGACCCGGATTTGCTAGTATGTATGGTGCCATTTGATTCTCCAAGGGGACATTGATTATTTGAAATAAATAACCTAAGCTATTCTGTAAATCAAAACCTCACACGTTACTGTTTTACATGCAGTATATTCAATGGTTTCCTGAAGTATTCCAATGTACAATAAATTTTTTCACCGTGTTCAAATTGTCTTTTACTCACTGAAATAAATGAAAGCAACAGCTGTATTCAGTGTGCAATTATTTTCCTCTCAAGTTTTAACAGCATTTAGGGGGGGTCTGTAATGAATTGGAGCACCCCGTTCCTCTCATTAGGGGTAAATGAATCAGTCCATTACTTAGAGAACAACTACTTTAGATGCTATCGACCTCCCTTAAACGATTATACTAACATTTCTAGGACATCGTGTGCATATTTTTGTATATAATAAAGGTTTCTCTGACTCAATACAACTCCTTTAATGGGAGCAATAGCTAAAATTTCACTAAAGTCAATAAAGCCTGGACTGTATTTAGTTTGAAAGAAAGAAAAAGTTAAGTTTTAGGCACATTTTGTGAAAATTTTGCTCATATACAGTCCCGCTTAATCGGATACCCCACAAATCTTCTAGCACCGAAGTTTCTCCCAAAGAGACTGTTAAAGTTCCACGCTTAATATGATAATTTCAACTACGTACTTTTTCACTACTTAGGGGCAGTTAAAATATTACGTCAGAAGATTTTTAGCCAATTTTGAGTCCCTCCACCCCCTCTTGTCAGCAAACCTCTGACACCCCCTCGTTGTCAGCAAAGTTTCGCCATTAGCTCCGCCCCTTGCCTCCTAACGCATATTGGTGTGATCAGAGAGGTACGCGGGGGGAGGAGGGGGGTATTCTTTTAATGCGAAAAATATTGAAAAAAAAATTCGGAAGAAAATAAATTGATTATAAAAACATATAAATTTATCTTAATTTTAATGCTATTTGAAGAAACTCAAAATTTCTTTTTAAGAAATTCATTGCGACGCACCCTCTAAGAAAGCCATATATGATAAACCTTTGACCCGCGGACCAAATATAGCCCTGAGGGTTATCTGATTTGGGCCGCTACCTCAAACCTAAATTTGTAAAAATGAACTAAGACATTTGTTGCAGATCTCTTAACCCTTTCACGACTAAGGGAAACATTTTTCCCCATTTTAAAATTGGTGATTGTCGTATTTAATTATAACATTATCTGCATTTTTTATACAGAATGTGAAAATAGAACGTATGTGTCGAACGCAATTACGTAAACGGCAACGTCTTGAAAAAAAAAACAACTGTCAAATCAATTGGCGCCAATGATAAAACAGTCGCGGGCTGTACTCTGTTGGCAACCGTATGGTCCTGTAAGGGTTAAATGACCCGTGGCATAATTCCAAACCATTTAAGCGGCCGGCGGCACATTCACAGATCACTTAAGTGACCTGTGACACAGTTCCATAACACTTAAGCGATCCATGGCACATTTACAGATCTCTTGAGTGAAGTGACATGTGGCACAGTTTTAGAACACTTAAGTGGCACCCAGTGCGGTTCTTCATCTCACTGAAATTACCCGCGACCCATTTCCAGATAATACTCAAGTGGTCCGCGACAGAATTACGGATCATTTAAGTGATGTGCGACACATTTCCAGATCACTTGGATCCGCGAAACATTTAGAAATCTCCAAAGTGACTCTGTATGGGACTTATCAATAGGGAGAATATTAGTTCAGGTGTGTCCACAAACTATCGAAAGGTTTTTCTCGTTTTTGGAGTATAACGAATAAGATACTCTAACCGAGTAAGATACCATTAAGAATATTTCATATTTTCATAAAGAATGACTGATGACGTGAGCATCATCCACCCCCACCCCACGTCATCAAAAGTCAGCAGAAACCCCCTTCCATCGATGCTGACGTTACTTAATACTTTTATGGCCCCTTAATGGAATATTATGTTCGATACATCAACTAATAATATACATCAACCTCTATGCATATAATGTTTTTATAGAATGAAACATTTGGAATTAATGGAAAATATGATCGAACTGATGTCATTTTCTTAGATTTCTCAAAAGCATATGACAAAGTCCCCCACGATAAATCACTACTTAAACGTTCAATTGCTCAATTGGTTGGAAGCCTTCTTAAAATATCGCAAACAGTATGTCCACTTCAAAGACTACAACTCTCCATCGGCCACCATAAATTCTGGGACCCCTCAGGGATCAGTAATTTCCCTACTTTTATTCTTAATATTTATTAACGACCTCCCCAAAACACTTAACTGTACCACTAGACATTTTGCTGATGATTGCGTAATATACCGCACCATAAATAACGAGTCAGACCAATAACTTCTCACCCGCAATCTCAATTCCATCTCCCAATGGTGCTCCACATGGCAAATGCCTATCGACATCTTTAAAACGGTTCTCATGAGAATTTCATGAAAATCTCACATTTCGAATTTTCATACTCCGTCAATAACTCCTCCATATCCCAGGTTTCTCAATATAAATACCTTGGTGTTATCATTTCAGCAGACCTGCGCTGGAATATAAACATGTCGACTATTTTATCTATCTGAAATGTCTCAATAAACTCTTTTTCCTTCACCGCAACCTTAAACACTCTCTACTCGCGATGTTAGACTCCTCTGTTATCAAACCTATATTTCTCCAATCCTTTCCTTATGCCTCTGAAATTTGTGACCCCTACACTTCTAGCAATATCGAGAAGCTGGAATCAATACAAAATAAATCCGCCCGCTTTATCTACGACAGTTGATCCTCCTATATGTCTTGTCTCCGAACTCAATCTTCTCCCTCTAAGTACTCCCCGTCTTTTTTCACGATTAACCGTGCTTTTTAAAATTCTCCATGGACATTTAAATTTCGATACCACCGGCATTATGCCAACTTACTCCAAGCCACATATATCTCTAGCAGACTTGATCATCCACTTAAGATGAACAATATCTCCGCTTCCACCAACTGCTTTAAATTTAGCTTCTTTTTGCATACCATTACTAAAAGTGGAGAACTTACTCCCCTCTACTGTATAGTTGATTCCACCCACACCATTTATGTTTTCGAAAAATGTAAAACTTTTTTTTTGCCACCATCAGCCATATTTTCATGTTTAGGCCTTGGCCAACATTATTGTACAAATAAATAAATGATACTAGGTACTGGTCTCCACGTATATATGCTGCTTCATGTCCTACATGACATGTACATTTAATTATTTTTGTTTTCGTTCTCTGTTTTCAATATGCAATCTATAGTAACGTTGTAAAATGGCAATTGAATTGACCCATGCTTAATAGGATATTGTGTGCTGGAATCCTTGATATCCGATTAAGTAGAACTGACTTGGCGTCATAGAATATAGGACTTTCCTAAGACATAGAGACCCCAGCGGCCACAAAAATAGGTTCAAATAGGTGTTTCAAGGTATGCACTCAAGAATGAAGAGAAAAACAAAACCAAAGCTCTTGCCATCACAGTCAGAGCAACAAAGTTTTGAAAAATTGAAATGCCAACACCCCAAACTTTATGTATTGTTTAGTGCAGATGAAGGAAGAACAACCTATGTGCATTACATAATATCCATACATTACTGCGGCAGGAAGTCCCACATGAGCGGTTATCACACCAACCCTATGGCAAGATCTTTCAGTCTGTGCCGTGCACTATCATTTATGGTGGTACCATTTTAACACATTTTATGGTTTTGCACTGCACTGATTATTTAGCAAGAATTGAAATTGAATGTTACCAGGCCCGGGGCGATACCCCCCCCCCCTTCTTTTAAAAATACAATAAAAATGGACAAACAAGGTGAAATATATATATACATAAATATTATGTTCTTTGTGCTGCCCCTCCCTTCCCAGAAAAAGTTGAAATGACATCATGGTTGCCATTCAAATTCTACAAAATTATGTTGCTGTGATCATAACCGTGAGAGCTAGCATAGCTGCTAACTTTGGAGAATAAAAATTAGGGAGGCTTTTGGGCAGATTTAAGTATATGTACAAAGATAGATATATAAGGCATTTTTGAAAAAGAAAGTAGGACTATTCCCCTTCTTGCAGAAACGCGACATTTAAGCTATCATTGATTAGCACCAAGTCACCAATCATTGCCAACCAGTATATTTGAATTACATACCTGCACTTACTACTCTCAAATGAAATCTCGCCAACAACAAAAAAAATCGCCATCGGGCCCGAAACGGGACATACAAGATCAACGAGACATATGGTCAAATTAAATACATGTCATTTCCCTAGTATCGGATGTTGACTGGCCAAATTGACACTGATTATTTAGCAAATTTTGTCCCTCCCCCAATGATGTTTTTTACGATATTTGACGCTATGCCAAAAATTTACACTACTCTTGCGACGTCATTTTGGGGCAAAAATCAAAAAATTAATTCTTTTCAGAGTATATAAATTCATTTGGAATAAGTTTTTTCCCTAAAAGTATAAAATTTTTATAATCATAATTTGAATTCGGGAGATATAATTTGGGGGGGGGGGACTCTCGGAAAACCCAGGAGACTTGACAGCTATGGGAGAGTTTTGTTTTTCTCTCTCATTTCTCATTATTGAGCACATACGTTGAAACACCTATAACCTCAAATTTCCTTCCCATTCATTGATTTTTTCGGCTGTATATGGGCAAAGTTATTTTATGACTACCCTGCAGACAGATATATATACTACAGTGAAACCTGTCTGACACTGCATGAGATGGAAACCTGTCTAAAATGAAATCGAAATAATAATAATACTGACATTAATAGAGACCACGCCATACTGACTGGAAACAAGACAACTTTTTAATTCCAGCACAAAATTGAAAACAGATCCTCATTATCGTCATCATAGCTTAGTTTCGATAAGGCTTCTGTGACCAGACTTTAAATTAAGCAAAACTTCAGATGACACAAGAGAGTTTGCTATTTTTTTTTTCCAACTTGATATACAGCGTGAACATACATAAATATTTTCAAATATATAAGTACTTTTCACAAACAGCACAATCCCATCTGCCAGCTCTTTATTACACGATATTAATTTCCGGTCAAACTTCGTAAACATTTTCCGAATGTAAAACCGAAATAATATAATAATAATAATTAACAAAAACAAGATGTCACACCAAAACTATAATTTAAAACTGGGAGGAAAAATAAATGTTTGTTATTAGACTCTTTCTCGCTCGCCACATTCATAAGCACTTCTGGAATATCTGAGATCGGTAATATTTAACTTAAACTAGGGGATGAATTCAGTTAGAGTGTAAGAGTACCTATCACAATAACAGAAAAGGAGGGAGGAAGAAAACTTCTTTGCTAAAATTCCACACACACATGCATTATATATATCACTCTTTTACAATAAACTTGATTCGAATCACATCATTTTCATTGCGTGAAAAACGGTCTTGCCAACTGCAGCGAGTGTTTTTCTGCGTGATATATACGGAATATCTGACTGAGTATAGGTGCCGTATCTGGGTCACTTAACCACCGACATGCGTTGTTTGGATTTTCAAGCATATGCAGGAGAGCTGCAATGAAAAAAAGACAAAGCAAAATATATGTATTATCTCTCAACTGGTGAAAAATAGAATTTGAAGATTAGGGCGGTTTTGAAAATTCATGCTCATTCGTAGCATAAATTGCACCATTTGAGGCATAACTCACTGCAGCCTCCTGTGAGAGGTTGGATTATAATGGTAACCACACTGCAAATGAAAACATCATACAATCACAAACCCCATATTCAGAATCTAGCCAATCACAGCATATTACAGGACTGGCATCAGGAAACATAATAAGAAAATCTGGTGAGGTTAATCAGCTTATCCTATACACCAGTGTTTCTCAAAGTGTGTGTCGCAGCTCTTAAGAGGTGTTGCAACAAGCTGGAGAAATTGATTTGTAAGTGTATTCATGCTTTGAAGTGGTTCTGTTATACGGGCAAGTGTCTACTAAACTATTCTGGGGCAGCTGCAGATGAATCACAAATCACATAAGGGAGCCGCCGCGGGTGACAAAAGTTTTGAACCACTGCTCTATACCAATGATTCTCAATCTGGCAGGCTTAGGTTATCCTCCATACTAGCAGTTCTAAAGATTTTTTGACTTGCAGATAATTTTTAGTTTAAAATTTCTATACTGGAGCCCTGTTTTAATTTATTGATCACATACACCGATTTAGTTTATGGTCTGCGAAGCCTCTGGGAGGTGCGCATAGAACCCTTTGGGTTCCCCAGAGCACAGGTTGAGAAACCCTGCTGTATACTCTTTAAGTCAACAGCTGAGTAATGGCATCTCTGAAGATTGCGACTGAATCAATTGTCAATTTGATGATTATTGAGGATTACTTCTACGTTTAAGAAAGGTTATGACAGATATTGCACAGAATATTATACAGTAGACTCTCAATAATCTAGCCATGCTCTAGTCTGGCCCATCAAGTAATCCAGCTTTTTTTAGATGGGATTTTCTTTGAGCCCATAGAAAAAGGAAACAATTCACTGCATGTCTTTGTACAGAATACTATGTTATTTGAATGGGCTTTTCCTATTTACTTCCAGTAATCTAGCGATTTCTGTAATGCCACCCTGGTCTGATGTGTGCCAGATTAGACAAGTACAACCCACACGGGTAGAAGGCTTATATCCTGGGAGGGACAGAGCCTGGGTCGTGTCTGGTCTGTCGGATTAGACAAGTCTACTGTCCTTAAAATATAGCGAGTTTCTACATTGCATGGTGGTATTTAGTCATTTTATTATTTTGGGAGGGATGTTTTTTTCCTTGTGGCCACCTTGATGGGCTCCATGTCTGTTGTGGGCCATCCATTACTGAATTTTATTAGTCAGACTCTGACTGTGAAATTCCACACAAACAAGTTTGTCAAACAGCTTTGCCAGAAAAAGTGAAACTTCAGCACACTTATATTTTTCAAGTAAAAGAGTACCACAGTACACCTTCACATTAGCCGGCATACCTCAAGGAAGACTAGCATGCTGGAAAATACTGGTTTTCATATCATTCCCGGAAATTCAAGTCACATATTAAGGATAATTTATAAATACCTGGGCTCTAAGAATCAACTGAATTGTTTGGTTTAGATCTTGTTTGTGCTCTGTTTTCCGAATTTCCTTCTGTTAGATGAACTATGTTCAGATAGTTTGAGCTTTGTTTGCTTTTGCTACCACAAATCTTGATTTTTTAAAAATCCTAGATCCTAAGTATAGCTGTTTGCATAGATTAGATGAGTAAAATAGAAATATAAATGGAGTCAAACTTGGTTAATTTGAAGTCCAAAGTCACTGGACAGAAGTTTGAATTATCCAATTAATCTATTTTGGATCCATATGATGACTACAAATTGCAACTTGATCATCAACATTCACATAAGATATAATAATTATCAGTCACAAAACTGCTTCTAAAATTTTAATTATAATATAACCTATCTTAGCTGCCACATTATTCTGCTGTTCTGGAATCTCAGCATCAGTGTAGAATTTCTTGATCATGCTTCAAAGCCTTAGTTATGGAAACAGTTCATGATCAACTGTTACGAAACTATTTTGCTCATCATTCGTGTGTGTGTGTACATATGTATGTATCTCGCTCACTTTCACAAACATTTTCCTATACTTTCCATGCTGTTAATGACTATAAAAAATACAGATTTAGCATTGTACACCTTGATTACTCTAGGTTGAAAAACATAATCGGTATCAAGAGTATACATTCTTGATGCACTCCAGCTGAACATTTTGTTTAAATGAGCATTAAATTATCAAACAAAGAGAAGAGAAAATCAGAATTTTCAAACTTTTATTAGCCTTTAAAAATTTGTTGTTTAACAATTTGGTTGAGAAAAGCAAAGTTTGACTTCTTGTAAAATGTTTACGAAATTAATTTACTTACAAGGAATTTCAAGGTCTGTATGAATACTGTAGCATGCTTGTCAAGTTTGCAAGAGGGTCTGGGTTCGAGTCCCGGCAGAGGTCAGGTGACTTTTCTGAGTTCACCTTGGCAAAACATCCAGAAAATGTCTGTTTCCTTCTCTAATTGCTTAGAAAAGCAGATTGAATGATGGGAACCAGTGCACATCATCTTAATAATAATGTGATTCTTATGTATTTCCAAGAGATCTGTATGATCTATTCAGGGAGTTTTTCATTGTTGATAGACATCCATGTCCAAACCAGGATTCAAACCCAGACCTGCAACAGAGGCTAGTTCCTTAACCACTCGACTGCCAGAGGATAATCTGAGGGAAATCACTTTGAAAATGAATAAATTATTTCTTGCTGTACCTGTATTTCTTGATTTTTTATGATTTTACTCCAAGTTCTCATGGAATGCACCTTGCATCTTATAGATTCAATCATGAGTAATTATCACCTTCATTATAGAATATTGATAAATTGAAATAAAATTCATGATTGAAAGTGATGCACTCACCCAGGAAAGTTTTAGGATTGCACAAACCCAATTGCACTATTGAGTTGTCCATGATAGCCTTATATATGGGACCATCAGGATCCAAACCACAACTGACATCATCAAAACTCATCTTCTTATCACTCAGTAGCCAATCACACTAAAACAGAAGGGGAAAAAAAGACCAAAATCAACAAACTGTAAACATTGTTTTGCTAAAAGCCCTTTCTTCCATAAAATATATTTTCTCAAAAAAAATTGGGATGTTTCATTTTTACTGCAAAAATACACCATCTATCACCCCCCCCCCCCATCTTTTCCTGGCATACACCCATGGTATTGTGCGTTTTAAAAACTTATTGCAGACAAGTCCAAGAAGAAAAATATTGTGTACACATTTTAAGATAAATTTAATAATGTCTAACTTAATTGCAGGGAATGTAAAATCATGCAAACTGTACAGTATGAATACATAAACTTTCAAAATAAACAAAATATCAATGTGGTTTCAATTCTTACAAAAACTATTCAAATTTATTACACTGTTCATTGATTCGATGCTTACACAAATTGATAACACTTGGCAAAAAGTAAATTGTCCCTCAATAATATTAATTCAAGTGGAATTATTATGTGACTAGGCTGGATAGTAGTAAGAGGGATAGTCGAGAATCTACTGTATAACACAAGTATGTGTGACTTCTGAATGACCATGCTCTCTTAAAATGTATAAGGCAGAAGTCTTCAACTTTACAGACATAGCGAGCCAAACTAAAACCTTCTATGGAAGCCATGGATCAACAAGTGATATTGCAGTATTTAAAATTATATAAGGGGCCATTCAAGCATCATGTAAGCAGATTTTCAGCCATTTTGACCCCCCTCCCCTTGTGAGCAAAAGTCGGCAAAACACTGACACCCCCACCCCCGTCAGCAAAATTTCGTCAGCAGCTTAGAATATTTCATATCTTCAGAAAGGGGTGGTTGATGACATAAGCAACCTTCAAACCCCCCCCCCCCCAAACGTCAGCAAATCCGAAACCCCCAATGCTGACGTAATACTTGAATGACCCCTAAGACTGTATTCAAATCCCCAAAGATGGCACAGTGACGTCCACAGATGGACCGTCTTTAAGACTTATTTATTCTGAAATCATTTCTTTCATTAAATCTGAAATCATTCCTAAAGGTGATTAAATAATTTCTTTTGTTCAGGTACTTTTCAGCTTTTGTATAAAAGCCTATGCCCTCTCTTTCTCCACCCTTGAAATATACGAAATCAAGAAATATTTTTGGAGCCCTAGACTTAAGATGGCCCTGATAATGTATGAAATGCCCAGCGTCACTGGTGAAATTGGAAAGCTTCTCAAATTTTTCCCAAATACAGCAGTATTAGGCCTACTTAGTGGGCCTGCAGCTATTATAAATTTTTTTCCCTCTCTATTCAATCTTTCAATGCACATAGTGGGTGATAGTAAAAGAAGCTCCAAGAGCAACCTGGTAAGATCTTAAGTAAAAGTTCTTGAGCAAACAGGCTTGTAAAAATGAATATTTTATAAGATCACTATCGAATTCCACTTTTATATGTCTGCATAATCTTTAATCCATGATACTTAACACGATATATGTTGCTTATAAATAATTTATTCTGAAAAAAAATAATTTTCTCCCTCCTACTTACTGCGGTATCCTGGTTGTTTCCATTTATTCTGAGTGCATCCAACACATCTGCTTCAGAAAACCCCATCTCTTTTAAAGAATTCAAAGCCTGAAAAGTAAAGCAAAAAACTTGTTCAATTTTGAGATTGGATCCAGAAAACTCATTGAAAAAATTATAGATTCCTTTTATGAAAAGAATTTTTTTTTTTTCGGTTTTAGGTTAGTGCAATATATGTGTTAGGTAAATGTGATAAATTGGTTATAATATACATAATAACTTGTTACTATGCATACTTACCACACACACAATCACCTTGGTACGTTTGATAAGTTTATCACTTTCGCTAGCAAATAAATATAATAAGTGTTTCATTTAGGCAAATTTTTCAAATTTACCAAAATGTTAGGTGATTATGCATAATAACCAACTATTATTTTATCAGATTTATTATAACATATATATTTGCACTATAGCCTGCTACTGATCACTACTCAATTTCAAAAAACTTGTGGGGTATAGAAATAGAATTTGGTGTATGGAGATCAAATCAATAACCATAATGTTAATCCTCTTATGCTACCCAAAATCAGGGGTTGACCAATCAAAAAAAATTCAAGCACCAGCCAAATTGTTTAAAAGCCAAGCATGGTTTTCGGTCAAAAAAATTGTAGCATTGACATAGAAAAGTATGTAAGTCACAAAAAGATAGTTTTACAAGAAAAGCCAAAGTCTGTATGCAAAAGTTATACTCATTCCTAACACTATCTTTGGAGAGCTGTAAAAACGAAGCTATTTCTTTTAGTGACTTACTTGCTTTATCCTGTCACTAGCAGGGTGGTTCATACTATCTTATCAGTGAAAAAAAAAATTGATATTTTATGACACATGCTTTTTCCATGTCAATGTTACAGTTATGTTTTTAGATTTCCCATACAACTTAATACCCTCTTTCCACGTTAAAAATCACATTGTCATGAAATATCTAGTTATGCTGGGACTCTAATTTCGCAATGACATATAGAAAATAATAGGCACCAATACAGTTTTCCCAGTCGTCATAGTGACCAGCTGACTGGGATTTGCTAAACCCTGTCGTCTAAAATGTACATGTATTCCTTGGTAGCTGCGAGACACAGAGCAAACAAAAGGCGCTGTCTTACCACCATGGGATTATGAAATATCTACTGTTTTTTTTTTTATCACTGAAAGCAAAATAATCCACTCAAGCCATTGGTCATTTTGCACCAAATGTGGAACAATCTGCGATTGTTTCTGGAGGTTACACAATTCAACTGGGTTCAACTAATTTAAATATGTTCACATACATTTCAACGTAAGTTCACAATAAGTTTTGTCCCATTCGTTGCCAAAGCTTGCCATATCTGTATTGTGCACTGGCATGTAAAAGTTTCATTATCAATGAAGTTTGAAGCAACAAAGTAAAAACAAAATTACTATTTTGTTTGGCCTGAAGACTTTTCTCTTATACGACCTGAAACTCCTGAGAATTCTTACTACTGGGCTTTCATTTTGTGAACTATCCTCAAGAGGAGATTCGTCTTTACTTTTTTCCTGAGATGTTTCACCGAGAAAAATGGGGTCTGCTGTAATGGAATGCAAGGAGGGGAAAAAATTAGAAATATTTTATATAATGTCAGCTAAACAGTTGAAAAAATACACCATTCTTAACAAAACCTAAACCTATGTTAAAATAGGGGGGAAATAAATACCTTGCTTAGAGGAACAAGGTTCAGAGAAAGGAACATTATCATGAGGCTTGGCACTGACATATGTACATGGACTAGTAGCATTATTAATGCTTTCTTCAATATCTTCTTCTCCATGATTAAGTAGCCATTCGGCTGCAGATTCAGGATTACTTAAAAAAAGAAAAAAAACCATAAAAAACATGAAATTACTAAAATTGTACATAGTAAATACAACTCTATGTACATAGGGAAATATAATTTGAATATTTAGATTGGTATGCCAATAAACAACAACAAAAATTAAGAAATACTGTTACCAGGGTTCTTGCTAACGTTTCATAAATTGCAGAAAATGGGAGAAAAGTTTAATGAAATGAATATGTTATTCGATGAAGTCAATCTTTTGCATGAAAAATTGATCACGAAAAGTTGATTTCAAAATTTTCCTTATGAACAGAGAAATTTTAATGCATGGGCACATCCGAGGACTCAAGTTCATGGGGAACCTTGTGAGATTTGGTACTATGTCTTTCGATAGCAAGTGTAGATATCGGGAATCGGGTATGTTGAGCAAGATAAAAGGCTTCTCAGAGCATCACTTTGCCCAAGGCTCATGGTGATGTAAAGATCGCTCTGCTTGTTAATGCAATAACATTTTGAAGAGAGGACCCTGACTAGCGCACACATACACACACAAATGTGCAATGTTTATTTAATGAAAATATTTGATTTCTTGGACTACAATTTTTCTATGCACCCCTGGAGGAGCTTATAAGAATGGGCCATAAAATTCAGAGTTGACTGCAAATGACAACTATGAAGAATATATATAGATACCAAATTTCACACAGAGCAAGAAAGCATAATAATGGCAACCTGAGTTATTTTTCCCATATCACATTTTGCAGTGACAGTATGGTCATCCGTAGTATTTTTCTTCAGGCATTGACAACTATGTACAAACTGGAATATTAACGGGTAAACCAAAGATTGAAGAGAAATGGTAGGCTTTTAATGGTCAGAGCTTATCAAACTATTGAAACTTTTCAAGTTCTTATGCCATGTTCAAGTCAAGAACGGATGATACAGTCACTCTTCATTATCATACCCTTCATTAGAATGGCTGTACAAAAATACAACTAACAGCATAATTTGGAGGGAAATCATTGATTATATCTAGCTGTAGCCTATATTTATCCCTCAACATGTGTGATATAACAAATGTGAGTTAATATAAATATTTCATGGAAATATTTTTCATTTCATTTTGATGCCAAAATAATTACTCACTTGTTAATTTTGAGTGCGTTTATGGCTCGATTCTCAGGAAAACCCATATCTGTCAATTGTTTCAGTGCCTCTCCGTCCACTCCACTATTACTTTCTGCCTGTTCACCTGTTCAAAAAAAAAGAATAACTTGTCTAATAACTTTAATAATAAATTAACAAGGTCAAATATGTTTCTAAAAATATCGGAGAAATAACAAAATAATACAGTATACAGGGTGTCCTGTCAAAATTGCCCAAACTATGCACAGCCAGATTTCTCGCTTGGAATACATAAAAATATGCCCAAAGAACTGTACCCGTACGACCCATAGCTTGAGAAAAATTTGAAAAAAAAAGTATGACATCATATCTGGTGCAAGGAAAAAAAACTTTATTGGAAACATGAACATCTTCCTATGTAAACATATGCAAATAATAATGTTGATGTTTCCAATAAAGTTTTTTTTCTTGCAATGAGATATGATGTCATACTTTTCTTTTGCATTTTTCTCAAAAACTATGGGTCGTACAGGTAGTTCTTAAGGCATTTTTATGTATTGCAAGCAAGGAATCTGGCTGTGCAGAGTTTGGGCGATCTTGGTGGGACACATAATACATTCGGTTAATGAAAATGGCTATAGTTGAACTCATTATATGAAATGAGTTTACACAAGAACAAATAGACATTTCTTTGGAAATGTACACAACAAGCTCTTTTTTTAATATAGAACTCAATTTTTAACCCCTTTTTCTCTAAGGTCGGGATAAGACAAAAGTTTCATAAAAATTCTTTTATAAAGTTTGAAAAATGCAATCAATAAAATTATTAGTTACATTCGAGCAAATCTAACCAATATGCTTATTGGTTGTTTTTTAAAGTTTTGTAAAAGATCTTTTACCAAACTTTTATAGCATAATCCTAACCTAAGATTCCACATGTTGGAACTCGAGTAAAATGAAAAATTTATGAATGGGAATCTGATTTAAAAAAACCATGAGGAACCATAACTCAAAATTGCAAGCCGATTTCCCATTTAAAAAATTTCTCCAGAGAAAGCAATAACTTGATTGGTCAGCAGAAATAATATATCCATACAAATAAGAGATTGTAGTGAAAGTATTGTACCCATGGTATCCCCCTCCCCAGTATGCTAAATCGCAGCTTAGGAGAAAAATATTGCCCACTTTGGGAAACACAGCTTTACAGGAATGTGCATGGCAGTCACTTCACCTTTACTCATAAATAATGGAACTCAGGGTAACCTGAAAAATTCTGTACAGCCACAGAGAAAACAAGTCCAAAATGAAACAATTAATGCACATTAATAAGTGAAACTGCTCAAGTAATTTTGTATTGAAACATTTTATGATGTCACTTATGAGGGCCCCAAAGCAGAATATGCCTAAATCTTTCATTCTTCACAGAACAATCAGTGCTACTACTAAACCCCACTTGCACCTTGTCCACATTCCTATCTGGAACTTATTAGGAATTGGTGCATGTTGGAATGTGTGTGTCTGCGTTGTGAACCTGACGAGAAGTTTGTTTCTGTGTAATGCTTGTCCCGTGTAGTGCTGCCATCAGTTTTTCTAACTATGAGTGAAGTGTAATGATCGAATAATGGTATTGCTGCAGGCCTGTTACTCTTTGTGGCAACACTTTTTAACAGGGAGCCTGCAATCAGTGCTACAGCAAAACAATTTGGGAGAATTTTATACAAAATGTAGAAAACACTATTATGGGAATTTTGAACTGCAGAACATTTCCAGTCGAGCTCAACGCAGAACAATGCAAAACATTCTGCTTTGGGGAAACAAAGTAACAACTGAGATTGGAAAATTTAATATTGACAGAATCATAGATGGTGTAGCCACTACTGATCATGCCATGATAATACACACTTGAATGAAAATTGAGTATCAACTTTGTGTTTATATATATATTTTTTCAAATATTTTCCATCAATGAGTTATTGCTATCAAAGTCATGATATGATCACAATAAGCAATATATGCAGTATACGTGAAAATTCAATGAGCTTATTTAAAGAAATGTAAATATTTTATGAAACAAAATATATATTTTTTCCAGAATTCGTTGTTTTTTTTCAGTGGAAGAAATAACATTTTGATTCAAGTGTATAAATTTGCATTTTACATGATGCAATTAAATCTATAATCATGATTCTTACTTTCTTCTGCCTCCTTGAACAAGTCAATTATATCAGGATGTTTACGCAAAATCTTTTCTGATGTTTGCACCAATGACACGAGAATCTTTCTAAGCTCTGAGTGAAACTGAAAATATTCATATGAAGTAATTATGAACCAATAAATGAAAGTGACAAGCACTAGGAAAAACCATATAATGAGCAAGCTAAAAACATGTTTTATTTACTTAATAACCATGTCTACGCACCAAGTTTATTTTTGAGTTAATTTATAGTAAGGCTTTGACAAGTGCCAGAATGTCATGCTATGTACAAGTATGATAAGTGAATTAACCGTTTAAAGGCCAATGTTCCATAAATGGAACATAATTTTTATTTACAAAAATATCAGACAAAATTGATTCAAACATTTCGGGTTTTTTTATCATTAGTTCAAAGTATTTTTTTAAATAAATTTGGAAACTTCAGGTTAATATAAACTTTTTGACAGAGTTTGAAATTTGACATTTTTTGAGCATTTTCTCCTCATTTCGATTAAAATTTGATAAAAATGTCAATTTTGAAGTAAATTGAAAATTATTTTGTGTTTTTCTACCACTTGATATATCAATCAAAGTAAATCAATTATTTTTTTGTACTGTTACATGTGAACAAGCTACGTGCATTCAAATATGCATGTTTTATTTATGGAAAATTGGCCTTTCAAGAGAGCAGGATTTCTAGAAATATCTAATGTGCAGTGCGCAGCTTCGATTTTCCCGTTCGAACCCCAGGGTGTCATCATCATTCCACATGTGCATAACAGCAAATTCTGGTTAATATAACACAGAATTTATTTTTTATCTCGATAATATAATCAACAACTTTACAAAATATATCACAACTAAGCCTACACAACAGAAAGCTGCTTTTAAACCTTGGATTTCACCAGAACTCAAGTTCTATATTAAGACCAAAGAAAAACTTTACTTAAAATCTAAAAAATATCCATTTGATATTCTGATAGAAACAGCTTACCTTAGTACTACATCATTTGTCAAATCAAAAATAAAACTAGCCAAATGCACTTATTTTCACAATCTGTTTTTAAATTGCAATTCACCTTCCAAACGTTGGAAATTTGTTAATAAAATATTTAGGAATAAATGAAAATCCTGTCACGTTGCCTTCAGGTACTAATATGATTCGAATAGCAAATGAATTCAATGCACATTTTATAAACATTTCTCCTCTATCTCGCCCAATATCTGATGATTTCGAAAACTATATTTCTAATAACAGTGATTCCATCTTTCTTTACCCAACTACACCTGATGAAATAGTAAAGATCATAAATAATTTATCTAACAAAGTTTCGAGTACTGACCTTATTAATTCTCAAATTCTAAAATGTCTACCGGGTGACACTATTGTGCTACTGGCCGACTTGATTAACAAGCCGCATTGTAAATGGTGTTTTTCCAGATTCACTTAAATCTGCAACTGTTTTCCCAATATTTAAATCAGGTGATAAAAATGATTTTAATAATTTTAGACCAATCTCTATTCTGTCTTTTATCTCCAAGATCTTTGAAACTATATTAAAAACTAGAGTCCATCCATTTTTATCTAATCATAATTTATATTCTGAAAATCAGTATGGTTTCCTCCCAAATAAAAACACTGAATCTGCCATCCTCAAATTAACTTCCTCTGTTGTACATCACCTTGATGCATCAAGAAAGACTCTTGCAGTTTTTCTAGATATGAGAAAAGCATTTGATAGCGTAAATCATGAAATCCTACATGGAAAACTTGGTATTAGAGGTGATGCACTTAATCTTTTTAAATCTTATTTGCACAATAGACCAAAATCTGTTAAATGTATTACAAGCATTAGTGATCCCATGAACATAATAAAAGGTATTCCTCAGGGCACAGTACTCGGCCCCATTTCTTTTTTCTATTTTCATCAATGACATTTGTAAACTTGATATTGAAGGTGAAATAACTGCGTTCGCGGATGACACAGTTCTTCTGTTTTCTGCTTCTGATTACCAATCTCTCCAAAATATTGTTAATAATAATAATCTCCTAAAAGTAATAAATTGGTTCCGCGCTAACGACCTCCAAATTAACGTTACTAAAACCAAGTTTATAAATTTTTCTTTAAATCCCACTAACCAATCTGGCGTAAACATTATTTTCCATGACATCAACTGCAACAATGATTTTTCTCGCACTTGTCAAGATCTAGAGCAAGTCAGTACAATAAAATATTTAGGTTTGCATATTCACCAAGATATGAAATGGAAATCGCATGTCAAATATTTATTAAATAAACTTAGATTTATACTTTAAAAATTTTATTACCTAAAACAATGTTCAACTAACACCTTTTTATTAACACTTTACTATGCTTTTTTCCATTCCCATCTAATGTACAGTCTTCTAGCTTGGGGAAGCGACTACCTTACTAATCTTCAACCAATCATTTCTATTCAAAATAGAATTTTAAGGTTCATTACTAATGATTATCACTCGTCTACATTTACCCTTTATAACCGACTACAAATATTACCTCTTCTGCATCTTTATTTTTACAAATCACTATTGCTCATTCACAAAAATCAGTTTTCTTTCAACTTTAATACCACTCGCTTGTCCTCAAGAATAAATAGTACTTACACTCTACCACTAATTCACAAACAATAGCTAGAAAACACTTTACTTATATTATTCCAAAGTTCTTGCTTTAAATTTCGATACAAGTGTCTCTCTGCCTACCTACAAAAAATTAATTAAATCCTATCTCTTATCTGAGACTAACATAGAAACACTTTTGAACTTTTTTTTTTTAATTATATATATATATACATATATATATATATATATATATATATATAGTTGTTTTTTTTCCTCTGAATTTATTTATGTGTACATATATATATATATATATATATTCTCTCCCGCTAGAGCTCAGCAGTCCTCAGCACTTTTTTTTTTTTTCACCAAGAAAATCTTTCCTCCATGTTAATTACTCAAAGCACCACCACCATGGTTGTCGCTGTTAAATGATATATTTTGTTAACCCCCCTTTTTCTTTCTTTCCTATAATTATTTTATTGTGTATCATTTATACTTTAAGTTAGTTGATTTGTCTATGTATTAAATATCCAGTACGAGCCTTTCCTGGCTCCTTGGGTATATAACTGCTTCAAGTGTATACGTATATACATGCTTGAATTCTACAATTAAAAAAAAAAAATTTACATAGGAATGTGCTTCGTGGGGTGAATTATTTACATTTATATGGGTGAATACTTTTTGCAGAAGAGTTGAGACTATGAACCTTGTACGAACGAAGGAGGGGTTAATTGTTCGTCCAGGTAAACGTTGTCAACTGAAAAAAAGATACCAGCTCATCTGATAGCCATTATATTGTGTCTGTGACACAAGGACGAGGTGGGGTTTGCTGAAAACACTAAATACTACCAATGTGACATACGAGCATCAAACATGTTTTCCTTCTTTTATCACGAACATTAGAAAAATAAAATGGATTTTCTGCACACATTTTTATGTTAAAAAAACTGGTATATGTTGCGAATTTGAATTTGTAGTAGAAAATAGAAAATTTCGCATGATAACTGTAAAAACTGAAATAAAAAATCGTGAGAATATAGGTGGTGCCATTCATGAAACAGTGGAAAAAAGAAAAAAAAATTTTCTTCAAATTTCAAAGTTGATCTATTTATGGCATGCAAAAGGACCTCAAATTCACAATTTCAAAACGATAAGTGATTTTGTCCATAGTTCAGAATTTGAACAGTTAAAGTCTGAGAACAGCAAAAAATTATCGAAAATTATGTCAACATGTCTTTAACATGAAAAAGGGTCCCTAACTCTCAGACAAGTCAAAGAAAGACCTACACTAGACCAATTTTGTTGGTGTGGGGGGAGGGGGTGATTAATTTATTTGATTTTCACCAGTGGCTCCCTTCAAGACTGAAAGAGAAGGGGCGCCAGATGGCCGTCATTGAGAACCACTGGGTTTGAGATGCCACACACCCAATATGAGTATGACATCACAAATCTGCTTCAAGTGCACACGCATGGAAAGTAATGTGACAAAAAGACAATGTTGCAAGCAATTGATTGAAAAATAAACAGTAAAAAAAAGGTAACAAAAAAAATAAAGAAAAGAATAATTCTTGTGTAAATAAACTATGGTTATTCTGTCTTCTATATTATTCTGTTCAAGCAAGTGATATATGTTCAATATTGATTGCTTTCCTCTGACAACCACCAGCAGGAGCAGCTTATAGGCCATGTGACCAGACCGCACCAAATCCAACTTGAGAGCAAAAAAAAACTTTCACAACCAACAAAAATAGCCAGGGTGCCAAAAATAGATCCAGCATGGGTAGAGATTTTTTTCTCGAGCCACCCCAACCATTAGTGCAGGTGTGAACACATCTATAACAAAATCTTATTCCACAGATCTGGTGCCAGTTCCTGTGAGAAAATCTTCAAATTATATTTTCATTATGATAGTAGATATCACTGATGTTTTCAAATATTCATCTGAAATAACAAAACAGAAAAAAAAATATCTTACATCGACTACAACAGGCATGTCTTCCGGGACATAATCCATGTTCTTGGGAGTGATATTAGCTGTTATCTTTTGGATCTCTGTATCTGAGGGACCATGGATTTTCTCATCTTTCTGAAAAGAAATAATTATTGAATATCCAGCGAAAAATATATGACAATGGTAATCAGTGCTTGGAAAGGATCTGTTGCAGGTATGGCAGGCCAACTGGAATACATGTGCATCAAACAATGTCTACAAGATACAAGTTCATTGGCATTTGAACGATGGCATAGAGAGGAAACAATTCCCTATCACTGAGCATAGCCCTTTTCTTGCGCATCTTCTGTATTTTAATCCTGGAATACTAACTAAAATAAAAACTGTGTGTTATCTATAATACTAACTAAATTTCTGAGTTAACACTAAGGTTAAACGCTCTAGTAACAGCATTTGCATCTGCAATTCAAATGGCACTCTCTGGTATTACACCACCCAATGCCCCAGAAGGAAGACTTTTACTTGGCCCAACTGTCAGAGTCCAGAATACTGGCTCAGAATTCTAGACAGCCCTCTGAACTTTTGAAGTTTGCAGAAGTTGATTCAATTCTAAGACCGTAACCAACATCTACTCCACAATAAGACACAAGCTCTAGGGAAAGTGGATGACATTCATACTCAAAGAACCCATCTTATGTGCCAACAAGAGAGGTAGCACAAATACCAAATAAAAAGTGTAGTTTATAACCAAGAAGGCAAGCATCGGCTGTTTCACCAACACCTGATAAAGAATATAATCTACGAAATGATGAACCTTTTTGCTGATTGTACAAAATACAGATGACTGGATACCAAGCAAAGATAATTGAAATGAAAAGTCACATTCCTCTGCGAGGAATCGAACCATCAACCTCATACTTTAAAGATGCGTGTTCTACCATTAAACTATAAAGGACAGATATTTCTTTCCTAAGAATATATGTTTCTTCAGGCTGAATGGGACTGCGTACTAGACAGCCTCATAACTCAGCAACAGCTCATAACGAAATTAGCCTTCAGATGGCGACATAAAACAAAACGATAAACCTATTTGTTAATTGTACAAAATGCAGATGATTGGATATCAAGTGAAGATAATTGGAAAGAAAAGTCACATTCCTCTGTGGGGAATCGAACCACCAATCTCACACTTTCCGGAGACAAATTTCATTTTGAACTGTAGCTGAGTTAGGAGGCTGTCTAGTGCTCAGTCCCATTCAGCCCAGAGGAACAGTGCTCTTGAGAAAGAAAATGTCTGTCCTCTGTAGTTTAATGGTAGAACACGTAACCGGAAAGTGTGAGGTTGGTGGTTCGATTACCCACAGAGGAATGTGACTTTTCTTTCCAATAACCTTCACTTGGTATCTAATATATTCTACACCCAAGAAGACAAATGTCAGCTGTTTTATTGACTACTGGCAGACATGAATGAAACTGAGGTGGCAGCCATATGGATGACAGGTTATATCTTATTCCACCATTATTACTAAGACTGAAAATCAATGAGATTGATATATTTCAGATGGGATAAATTCTATTTCAAATTCTAACATAAGCAAGTAAAGATGATCTACACAAGGACAACTGTACGATTACCAACTGATTAACTGTGGACAACGTATGATTACAATTTTTCGTTCCAGATTTCTCGAGTACATATAAAATAATGTTCGATATTTTCACAAAAATTTATAAATTTCCAAATACACCCATCCTTTGGGAATACTTTGATCTCTCTCTGAGATGTGAAGTGGGGGTGTGCTTGGTCCTTCAATGTATGTGGATTGGGAGCATGAAAAATGTCTCATTAATACCTTATTTCCCCCCCCCCATTTGCCCTCACCTCCTGACCGCCATGACATAGGTAAGTTTTATGCATGGAGTGAGGCTTAGTCCTTCATTGCTGGACTATTGTGTCAAAGCTCTAGATTAGTATCCTTAGCAAGAAAACACATGGCAGACATCAAGAGAATGACACTTCTCTAAAACCTGACCTCTACGATACTTGACTCTGTGATTTATCTCACCTTGCCAGTTATCGTTCTAAGCAGAACTGTAGCGTCAGGTTTACTAGTAACACGCATACCTCCAAGGTGGGTCAGAATATACACACAAGATTACCCTCACCTCCTGCTAAAAAGAATTGAGGAAAGAAGAGATTCAAACCCATGAATGCACAAGCTATACAAAAGCAACTAAAAGGTGAGCATCTTGCATAATAAAATAAAATCATACGTCTCTTGAGCTCTCTGCTACAGATTTAGGCGATGGCCTCCTCTTCAATAAAAGTAATTCATCTGGAAAGGGGAAAAATAACGAGTTAGGTTATAAATAGTCAGTATATGTGCGTGTATTTACATAATAAAGTAATAGTGAATATGTATATATATAATGCATGTATTAAACAAGAGAGCACAGAAAAATATTGTTATAAAGGAGTTATAGTTGCAGATGTAATTCATTAACACTGTGAAAAGTGCATCCGGACCAGAGTGCAGGGCTTGATAAATCAGAAAAAAAATTTAAATGCCAGCAAATTGCATAGGAGCCAAGCATGGTATTTTCACAATCTCGGGTTCTTAAAACCCTCTTGAACAGGAGGGGAGAGGGGCAGAGACAGATGATGATTTCCCCTTCCCTTCGAGGTAGTGTACAGTTCAGCTTACAGCGTAAATAACAGAAAAAATGAGTTTTTCACTTTTCCTTGTTTATTATTATTTTTGTGTCAGGTGTAGAGTTTAAGCTATGGTCACATTTTTCGGAAAATGCAAAAGAAAATCTTAGAATGCGAAAGAAGTAGTAGCCACTTTTGCAAAAATCTATACAGGAGGTACGAAACAAGAAGACATCTAACCATAAATCATTAGCATTGTAGCATTTTGCTAAAGCTTTTCCCCCCATTTTCACTTTTTTGCTAAAGGAATATTTTTTACCTAGTTTAAACTCTGGTTGGGTGCGTGAAAAGCATTTATCTGCTGACAATCAGGGAAAAATATTTTTCTTGAAAATGGGTGGCGATTTCTGTAAAATTTAATGATTTCCAATGTGGCAGTTATTACGCGGGTCAGGAAAAACTGTAAATCACTTAAAGGCCAATTTTAGGTGGGAACAAAAAACACTGTTAGAAAATTCTCAAATTTTTTTTTGTGGGGGGGGGGGGAAACCTAGTTACGGCCCTGAAACAATTCTTTGACTTGATGAAAGGTCCGAAAAACATCATTTAAACCCAGGCGTCTTCAACCCGTTGCTCGTGAGCACCTAGAGAGAGAGTGCTCGTCTTATTTCATGCTCCTGAACACTTGATCATCGTTCAAGTACAAACACGTTGTACAAATTACATTGAAGGATTGAAATTATGATATCATGTATTTTGGTATATAAAACTCGCCATATGATCACTCTTCTTTTGATGATGGGTACAGGTAGTGCTCACAACTAAGAAAAATTATGACTGCTTCTGATTTAACCCTTGACAAATCCTAAGCGACTAGGATTTGTCAATCTCTGCTTTATGGTAGGAAAATTTATAACAATAAGATCAAATGAGAATATTATTCTTTAATATACATGCTACTAAAAATACAATAATCTTAGTGTTCCGTATTCACATGATATTTTATCAGAATTATGTATTTTTAAAGGGGGAAAAATAAATAAATCTTTAATAAATAATGGCAGAAACTAATTTTTTTCCCCTTGGAGGTGGTAATTTTTTCTTTTTTGGGCAGAAAAAAACATGTTTTTATAAAGACATTAAAAGCCATCAACGGTAAATACAGTGCCAACCCTGACTTGATGACATCTCGTGTTGAAAAGGCAATTAGTTATGAAATCAGAAAATAAAATTTTAAAAAAAAGTCATCCCTAGACTCGGATTTAGTGATCACATGAATATAAAATTTTAAGCGCAAATACTAATTTTCTATTTGCCATGGCAACTGGCACCTTGGATTTACCCAACCCTGCTTGAGTGTAATATCATGATATATAGACAATTATCATTATAGACATTAAAAATTCAATTTACACAGTCAATCGACTGCTTTTACAACGGGACACCAGTATTGATTGGTAAGGGCCAATGCAAGGTTATGGTGTCACAGGGGGAATTTTTCTCTAATAGGGTTGTTAATAAATGGAATTGCTTACACTCGGAAGTAGTTCTAACACAACTGACACGTTTAAAAAGAAATATGATAAACATGTTAGGGTAAACTTATGCCTGAGATTTTGTGCTCTAGAGCACTTGATCAACGTTCGAATTGAACACATTGTACAAATTATATTCAAGCACTGAAATCATCTTGATTTCATGCATTCGTACCTCAAACTTGTCGTAAGAGTGCTCTTCTGTTTATGATGGGTACAGGCAGTGCTCGCGACTAGAAAAAGGTTGAGGAGACTCTGACCTGTCAGACCAGACATGCCCAGGCTCTGCCCCTCCCAGGAAGCCCTTCACCCGTTCCGTATGAGTGAAAACCTCTGACGTAGAGCATGTGTAAATAATAATAAAAAAAAAAGTGGTCTATAAAGCAAGGGACCATGCCATTGAGTGACATAGAGCCAGGGCCGAAACTGGATGCTTGGTCAGCCAGGGTAAGCACATATTTTGGTACTCGTCCCCTTGTAATGTTGAAGGAGAGGTTCAAGAGTGAAATTTGCATCCCACTGGTCACCAAGAGTAGTTGCGGCTCTAACTTATGACTACAACAGTGACATAGAGGGTGTGCAAGCATGCGTGTGACCAAAGTGACACAGGTAGGCCTATACTTGCAGGAGTGGAGGGGGGGTGAGGCAAGCGGGATATTACCCGCACAGGGTGGCGAATTCGAGGAAAGAGTAGTCAAGAAGATTAGACTAGAGTGGGAGAAAGGCGATCATGCGCCCTCTCTGATCATGGATGATGATGGTGGTGGTGGGCGACTCACTCACCGTTGTTCTGGATGTTTTCATCGCGGACGGTGCCCTCGTCGGAGAGGGGCCTCCCATCGGAGACGAGGATGAGCTTATAGCGATCGGCCACTTTGATGCTATCCATGGGATTGTAGAAGTGACTGAGGGCCATCATCTTCAACTTGTCTATGGTGACTTCGGGCATCACGTCCACCGTCCATCTCGCACCAGCCAAGCTCAACACGCTGATCTTCATTGACTCCGTCGCTGCTGCTTCCACCACGTACATTACGAGCGACGACGACGCTGCTGCCAAGCCATTTATTAAATTGTGTGTATATCAAATGAAACGCATCGCTACTACTCAAATACGCATTCATAAAAGCTGATAATTCAACAGCTGATGGACACAGACCATGACTGAGGAAGGGGGAAAGGCTCGGTTCTGAAGGCTTGGGAGGAGCTCACAGACGCACACTCGCAAAGAAAGACTCTGGTGACCATATTTCCTCAAGACTGAATAAGGGTCACTATAAGAAAAAATGAAAAAATGAAAAATTTCTGGCGGGGCCTATCTGTTTGCAGACATCAGCCGCCTTCAAAGCAGGTCCTTTTAGGACCAGTGTGAAGGAAAGGCAAGGGAGCACTGTGTGTGTGAGTGTAGAGTGCATGTATGTCAGTCAGAAATTGGGAGTACTGTCTAGTGGGGAACCCACAGTTAATTAAAGTATTTCATTTAATTAACTAGGAACGTCACTATAAGATAAGGACTTTGATAAGCGCCATCTAAAGCCGGGTTTTCCGAGGAGCAGGTTTCCTGTGCCGCGCGCAACGTGATTCGCCCAGCGCGACACGCCGTCCACTCACCAATAAGAAAAGTAGCATGATTGTTTTCCTACAGAGCGCAATACGGCTCACGACAACGCTTTACGCCGGGCGTGATTGACCGACTGCTTCTGGAGGAAACAAATGCGTCGTGCGCCGCGGTTTTGCCGATGTCCTCTTCACTCTTGTGTGTTTTTTTTCCCCTTCCTGTCAAACCGGAGCATGCAGACGACAGAGTAGCTGATGCCAAAGATAGAACTCCTTAATACACGTCGTATATGAAGTCGTCTTAGACAAAGCCATATACTTTATATAGCCGCCCTGATCTGATGCGTCTCGCTAGGAAAACACAAACGCGTAGCGAGATTATGTAACACGTTTCTGTCGGCGCGAAATAGTCTAATTCGGTTCACGCTGCGCAATAAACCTATTCCTAGGAAAACCCGGCTTAATGCCCTATTCATTAGATTATTTAAAAGATAATCGAAAGGAATTTTGTGAATACTTCCGAATTATTTTTATTATCATTATTAATTACCGTTACTATTTAATACTTGTTATTCATTGTTGTTATTATTATTAATTATTTCTAATTTTCTAAGTGTAGTGTCAGATTTTGAAACTTAGAAACAGCTGCGCAAGAGCACAGATCTTCGACAATATCAGTTGCATATGTTTATAACAGATGAGGCCACTTTACGAACAATGAGCAATAATATTATCTTTCAACAGAAACGGCCGGTTTTGATACAGTTTTCGGTTAATCAGATTCTGCTATATATATTGTCGAGGTTATAAACCATAGTCTAAGGTCCAGGGCAGGTTCCAGACAATTTTCAAATGTAAGCCAATGATATTTTGATGAAGGGCCGGATTAAGATGTTTGAAGGCCCTAAGCACTTAAATGATTTTGGTGCCCCCCCCCCCCCATACGTATATATATTTTACACAATGTTGAATCTATCAATGGAAAAAAAAAGAAAAAACATGGAATGAAACTTTGTTTTTCAGAAGTAACTAATCTAAGACCAGCACTGGATCCAGAAGTAGGGTTATGGGCGGGGTTACGGGGGTGCGTGGAGGCAGGGCCGAGCTTAGGAATTTCGCGGCCCGGTGCAAAAAAAAGAAAAACATTGCGGCCCCTTTAAAAAAATATATATAATTACTCCCCGATTTACGAACTTCCCGAGTTGTGAACCGAAGTATTTTTGCAGTCTTGGTTTTACAGCATGCAACAAAAATTGTACAGGCAGTGTGATGGAGATCAAAATCGGGATGTTGAAAGGAAAACAATGTTGACAAAAAAGTCTTTTTTTTTATCATTATTTTCATTTTCATTGTGTACTGGAAACAGGGCCGCAACTGGGGTGGGGGAAGGGTAGGCAGATCTGGTGTCCCGGGTGCCAGATCAGGGAGATCACAAATTTCACCTATTAACCTCTTCTTCAATATTAGAGAGGAGAGCCAAAATGCGCGCTTTCCCCCAGCTGGCCACACATCTAGTTGCGGCCCTCATTGGAAAAAGTGGGAGGGTTCAAAAGTATTGGTGGAGGAAGTGGGCTATAAAACCCAAATGTTTATTTGGGTATTATAGCCAAAATTTCCAAATTTTATTGTTCCCAAATTTCTCCCAATTTTTCCATTGATATTAGAAATATTAAAGGTAGGGCTTTGATCCAAATACAAGTTTACTCATATGCTCTTCGGAATTTCTCCACTAATTGTAATGATCGGCGCTTTGATGTTATTGGGGTTGAAACTGGAAGCTGTTTCTTTTCCCACCGAATGTAAGTTTCAGGGGGAAAAATTAAATTTTTCACAGATATTTCTCATTTCAGAAGCTTTCCTTCAGGGAAAATTGAGGCCCCCCCCCCTAAATTTCGCGACCCGGTGCGACCGCACCTTTCGCACCTGCCTAAGTCTGGGCCTGTGTGGGGGCATTGCCCCCCCCCCCCCCAGCGTCAAAGGTGGAGTCGACTGATCAAATGTGTATATGTATATATGAATTGACATCATCATCATCGTGTCCCCAGCAATAATGACCCTGCACCCCCAGACTTCCAAGTCTATCTCCACCTACGCGTATGAGTAGGGTGGGGAGTAATCACCCCTCCCAAAATCCGGATAATATGGTAAAACTTGGCCTGTCCCGTAAAATACTGGACAATCCTACAATCATACACAATTAGCCACCCCTACTGACTCATCGCTGTGGATCCGTGACTGTGTCTGAGGTTGAATATATGATCTTGAATGGTTGAATATGATGACATGGACACCCTGTCCTTAAAAACTCAATTAGAAAGTTTTTGCAAATACAAAAGTTGGGAAAGAACATGTAAACTAAGGGACAAGCCTCTTTCCCTCATTTATGCTTTCCCAACTTGTCTCCGATCAGTACCGGACTTAGGGGGAGGGGTGCGAAAGGTGCGGTCGCACCGGGCCGCAAAATTTCAGGGGCCGAAATTCTTTCAAAAGAAACTTTTTTTCTTTTTTGATCAACGTTCGAATTGAACACATTGTACAAATTATATTCAAGCACTGAAATCATCTTGATTTCATGCATTCGTACCTCAAACTTGTCGTAAGAGTGCTCTTCTGTTTATGATGGGTACAGGCAGTGCTCGCGACTAGAAAAAGGTTGAGGAGACTCTGACCTGTCAGACCAGACATGCCCAGGCTCTGCCCCTCCCAGGAAGCCCTTCACCCGTTCCGTATGAGTGAAAACCTCTGACGTAGAGCATGTGTAAATAATAATAATAATAAAAAAAAGTGGTCTATAAAGCAAGAGACCATGCCATTGAGTGACATAGAGCCAGGGCCGAAACTGGATGCTTGGTCAGCCAGGGTAAGCACATATTTTGGTACTCGTCCCCTTGTAATGTTGAAGGAGAGGTTCAAGAGTGAAATTTGCATCCCACTGGTCACCAAGAGTAGTTGCGGCTCTAACTTATGACTACAACAGTGACATAGAGGGTGTGCAAGCATGCGTGTGACCAAAGTGACACAGGTAGGCCTATACTTGCAGGAGTGGAGGGGGGGGGTGAGGCAAGCGGGATATTACCCGCACAGGGTGGCGAATGCGAGGAAAGAGTAGTCAAGAAGATTAGACTAGAGTGGGAGAAAGGCGATCATGCGCCCTCTCTGATCATGGATGATGATGGTGGTGGTGGGCGACTCACTCACCGTTGTTCTGGATGTTTTCATCGCGGACGGTGCCCTCGTCGGAGAGGGGCCTCCCATCGGAGACGAGGATGAGCTTATAGCGATCGGCCACTTTGATGCTATCCATGGGATTGTAGAAGTGACTGAGGGCCATCATCTTCAACTTGTCTATGGTGACTTCGGGCATCACGTCCACCGTCCATCTCGCACCAGCCAAGCTCAACACGCTGATCTTCATTGACTCCGTCGCTGCTGCTTCCACCACGTACATTACGAGCGACGACGACGCTGCTGCCAAGCCATTTATTAAATTGTGTGTATATCAAATGAAACGCATCGCTACTACTCAAATACGCATTCATAAAAGCTGATAATTCAACAGCTGATGGACACAGACCATGACTGAGGAAGGGGGAAAGGCTCGGTTCTGAAGGCTTGGGAGGAGCTCACAGACGCACACTCGCAAAGAAAGACTCTGGTGACCATATTTCCTCAAGACTGAATAAGGGTCACTATAAGATAAGGACTTTGATAAGCGCCATCTAAAGCCGGGTTTTCCGAGGAGCAGGTTTCCTGTGCCGCGCGCAACGTGATTCGCCCAGCGCGACACGCCGTCCACTCACCAATAAGAAAAGTAGCATGATTGTTTTCCTACAGAGCGCAATACGGCTCACGACAACGCTTTACGCCGGGCGTGATTGACCGACTGCTTCTGGAGGAAACAAATGCGTCGTGCGCCGCGGTTTTGCCGATGTCCTCTTCACTCTTGTGTGTTTTTTTTCCCCTTCCTGTCAAACCGGAGCATGCAGACGACAGAGTAGCTGATGCCAAAGATAGAACTCCTTAATACACGTCGTATATGAAGTCGTCTTAGACAAAGCCATATACTTTATATAGCCGCCCTGATCTGATGCGTCTCGCTAGGAAAACACAAACGCGTAGCGAGATTATGTAACACGTTTCTGTCGGCGCGAAATAGTCTAATTCGGTTCACGCTGCGCAATAAACCTATTCCTAGGAAAACCCGGCTTAAGGCCCTATTCATTAGATTATTTAAAAGATAATCGAAAGGAATTTTGTGAATACTTCCGAATTATTTTTATTATCATTATTAATTACCGTTACTATTTAATACTTGTTATTCATTGTTGTTATTATTATTAATTATTTCTAATTTTCTAAGTGTAGTGTCAGATTTTGAAACTTAGAAACAGCTGCGCAAGAGCACAGATCTTCGACAATATCAGTTGCATATGTTTATAACAGATGAGGCCACTTTACGAACAATGAGCAATAATATTATCTTTCAACAGAAACGGCCGGTTTTGATACAGATTTCGGTTAATCAGATTCTGCTATATATATTGTCGAGGTTATAAACCATAGTCTAAGGTCCAGGGCAGGTTCCAGACAATTTTCAAATGTAAGCCAATGATATTTTGATGAAGGGCCGGATTAAGATGTTTGAAGGCCCTAAGCACTTAAATGATTTTGGTGCCCCCCCCCCCCCCCATACGTATATATATTTTACACAATGTTGAATCTATCAATGGAAAAAAAAAGAAAGAACATGGAATGAAACTTTGTTTTTCAGAAGTAACTAATCTAAGACCAGCACTGGATCCAGAAGTAGGGTTATGGGCGGGGTTACGGGGGTGCGTGGAGGCAGGGCCGAGCTTAGGAATTTCGCGGCCCGGTGCAAAAAAAAGAAAAACATTGCGGCCCCTTTAAAAAAAAATATATAATTACTCCCCGATTTACGAACTTCCCGAGTTGTGAACCGAAGTATTTTTGCAGTCTTGGTTTTACAGCATGCAACAAAAATTGTACAGGCAGTGTGATGGAGATCAAAATCGGGATGTTGAAAGGAAAACAATGTTGATAAAAAAGTCTTTTTTTTTTATCATTATTTTCCTTTTCATTGTGTACTGGAAACAGGGCCGCAACTGGGGTGGGGGAAGGGTAGGCAGATCTGGTGTCCCGGGTGCCAGATCAGGGAGATCACAAATTTCACCCATTAACCTCTTCTTCAATATTAGAGAGGAGAGCCAAAATGCGCGCTTTCCCCCAACTGGCCACACATCTAGTTGCGGCCCTCATTGGAAAAAGTGGGAGGGTTCAAAAGTATTGGTGGAGGAAGTGGGCTATAAAACCCAAATGTTTATTTGGGTATTATAGCCAAAATTTCCAAATTTTATTGTTCCCAAATTTCTCCCAATTTTTCCATTGATATTAGAAATATTAAAGGTAGGGCTTTGATCCAAATACAAGTTTACTCATATGCTCTTCGGAATTTCTCCACTAATTGTAATGATCGGCGCTTTGATGTTATTGGGGTTGAAACTGGAAGCTGTTTCTTTTCCCACCGAATGTAAGTTTCAGGGGGGAAAATTAAATTTTTCACAAATATTTCTCATTTCAGAAGCTTTCCTTCAGGGAAAATTGAGGCCCCCCTAAATTTCGCGACCCGGTGCGACCGCACCTTTCGCACCTGCCTAAGTCCGGGCCTGTGTGGGGGCATTGCCCCCCCCCCCCAGCGTCAAAGGTGGAGTCGACTGATCAAATGTATATATGTATATATGAATTGACATCATCATCATCGTGCCCCCAGCAATAATGACCCTGCACCCCCAGACTTCCAAGTCTATCTCCACCTATGCGTATGAGTAGGGTGGGGAGTAATCACCCCTCCCAGAATCCGGATAATATGGTAAAACTTGGCCTGTCCCGCAAAATACTGGACAATCCTACAATCATACACAATTAGCCACCCCTACTGACTCATCGCTGTGGATCCGTGACTGTGTCTGAGGTTGAATATATGATCTTGAATGGTTGAATATGATGACATGGACACCCTGTCCTTAAAAACTCAATTAGAAAGTTTTTGCAAATACAAAAGTTGGGAAAGAACATGTAAACTAAGGGACAAGCCTCTTTCCCTCATTTATGCTTTCCCAACTTGTCTCCGATCAGTACCGGACTTAGGGGGAGGGGTGCGAAAGGTGCGGTCGCACCGGGCCGCAAAATTTCAGGGGCCGAAATTCTTTCAAAAGAAACTTTTTTTTCTTTTTTGGCAGATGCTTTGGAAATTTTTGATTAAAATTTAATTTTTTTTTCTTAATAAACTATTATTGATTGTGAAAGGAGGTTTTTAGTTTATTTTTAGCGTTATTAGGAATGGCAGAAGCTTATTTCTAAAAGAAAAAAGAGTATATGTTATGCAGGTGGTCGCATTCTTTATCCTTTATAAAAAGTCTGGCCTTTCTTTCTGCCGTTAAATAAGGGGCTATATCATAGTTTCCCAACCTTTTTTGTTCCATCGCCCCCTTCTTCAGAATTTTTTTTTGTCCCATCGCCCCCAACGCAATCTAACCCATAGGATTCTATGTTAAACCCGTAGCTTCTACCGCCCCCCTGGAAAATTCCATCGCCCACGTTGGGAATCACTGGGCTATATTAACCAAAAAAAAAAACATGCTTAGAGCATCAAACGAAAATGGGAACTAGAATTGATATCTAGCAATTTTTCCCCCTTAATAACCTCCCCTCTCGGTGGAGTTACCATGTGGTCTGGAGGTACCAATAGTGCGCACATGTAGAAAAAAATGATTATTGTCCCGGATCCCAGGGCTGGAGCCCTGTCAGCAGTGCCTCTTAACGCATGGACCCACCCGGGCACGGTCCGTGGGGCCTCAAGAGAAAAGGGGCCTCACAAAAATGAGATATAGTTGAAATTTTCAAGGAACATACATGTAAATTTGCCTGATAGGGCCCCAGAAAAATCACTTGAGGCCCAAGTGCTCTTGAGACGGTCCTGGCACCCGAACAAAGTGATATATCTAAGCCCCCACACCCTCCGTTCTGGCTGGAAATGTTCACTTAATAATTTGTATGAAAAATGCTCCGAAGAAAAGCACAAAATCCTATTATTCTGACCCCCGGGTGGACCCTGGTCCGTAAAAGGGCTGGCGCAACCAGAGTCCTGCCTCGAACAAATAGGGGGCTTATAAAAAAACATACACTTATTTTGCATGATAATAAATCTTTTCAAGAGGGCGCAACACCCTACATCCCATCCCTGGATGGACCCCCCATAGGCTCCTTCCCACAAGCAGGGGCGCAACAGGGTCGATGCTTGGTCAGCCGGGCAAGATGACATTTTTGCGCCCTTTGTAATGTTTGGTGCCTTCTCTGGCCCGGTGCCAGGGTGCCCGCTTACCCACTCCCACTAGTTGCGGCCCTTCCCACAAGAGTAGGCAGGACTGAAACTAGATGCTAAGTAAGCCGGGGCAAGGACGCATTTTGGTGCGCACCCCCTCCGATCCGACGCCAGGGTCACAAGACACGCTGCTCCTGAGGGCACCAACTAGAGGGGAGCAGACACGGGACGATAGTTATCATTTTTTTGTGTATTTTCCCACATTATAAACTCACTGCAGAGTGGGGCATGCAAAGTTTGGCCTGAAGGCGTACCAAAGATCCCAGTCTAGGAGCTATGCTGTAGGATATGGGATCCATGGGTTTTTTATAAATTCATTATAGAGTAATGAATATCCGGTAAAGAAATCTGACACAGCGGCCGTTTCTGGAGGGTGGAGGGAGGCCTGATGCACCAATATGCGTTAAGAACAGGGGTGACTCGAGAAGATATCTGTACTTGTGCGGAACCTATTTTTGGTGTCCCCTGGCCCCGTTTTTCTTTTTTTTTTTGTCGACAAAGCTTCTCACTTTTTCAACTCGAATTTCGCACTCCTCTCAGAGCAGTGCCCAAGTGCGGAACCAGACGGGGAAGGGGCGATCGCCCCTCCCAAGAGCCGAATAAATATGAGAGAAATTTATCTGTGCCGTGAAATACGGATGATCCAATGCACCTACACAGGAAGTCGCTTCTCCGACACATCGCCCTGGATCCGCCTGCCTTCACTCCATTCGAAGCTGAAGATGTCTGTTACGGCTTTATTCGCAGCTAAAGATATGTCTCGGCTTCATTAGAGATGGTGATACTTGCTGATGATACTTGCCTTCGTTCCATTCGCAGCTGATGATTTCTGCCTAGGCTCTATTCGCCGCTAAAGATCTCTGCCTCGGCTTTATTCGCAGTTGAAGATGCTGTACCTCCACTCATTTCGGAGCCGAATATTTTTGCCTCCACTCATTTCGGAGCCGAATATTTTTGCCTCCACTCATTTCGTAGCTGAATATTTCTGCTCTACTCATTTCGGAGCTGAATAGTTCTGGCTCCACTCATTTCGCAGTTTAAGATGTCTGTGTCAGATTCTTTCCCAGCTGAATATTTCTGTCTCTGCTCAATTCGCCGCTGAAGATATTCACTTCTGCTCCATTTGCAGCAGCTAAAGATGGGTAAGAACCGAATAATATTGGAAAATTTTCCTGTCCCGTAAAATACGGGACGATCCAACAAACTTACACAATTCGTTTTTCCCGACACGTCGACCTGGATCCGCACCTGGCGTTGCCCCATACAACCGCGCAGGTCGCACGGCCAAAGAACCGTCCCTAGTTAAGAACACCGATTAAGGTTTCTTTTCTTATTGTTTCCAACTCTGCTTCAACATTACAAGAGGGTGCCGAAATCTTGCTTGACATTGCTGACCAAACCGCCCCGGGTCTACGATGGTCTTAATGTACAAATGGGTAGGGGCAGAAAATAGAAAGGAATCCCTGCCCGTGCGGGGTCTATTTTTGGTGCCCCCGATGACGTTTCTCAGCTCAACAAAAACTTTTTACCTTCCAACTCGGATTTCGCACCCTTTCCTAGAGAGGTGTCCTATGTGGCTGCACAGCTCACACGGCCTCTGTGGGGGCTGAAAGGCTTCAGCCTAGTTTCTTATAATTTTTGTTTTTTCATACTTTAAATTCTTTATCGAAGGACCAGTGAAAAATCTGGCCTCTAAGGTCCCAACAAAGATCCCAGCCCAGCGACCCCTGCTGCAGGACGTGGGTGCGATAAATGCATCCAGTCTTCCCGCTTGGCCAGTGCGTCTTATAGATATTGTATCTAGGAAGTAATGAGTCTTGACTCAAAACGTTATGCCGTACGCCAAAAGCAGTTTTTTGTTTTTTTGTTTGCCTTGTAGCATTTGCCGTGAATTAACAAAGGCACTAACAATTTTAAGGGAATTAAAATTAATTTAATACTCTAGAATACACTTTAAGACATTAATTTTTAAAAATATTGTTGGTGCTGCTATCTACTTTCGAAATCAGAAGTACCTTATGTGGTGATGACCTGAAAGATCAAACTTCCAGTTCAGTTATTTTTTCAAGACCCAAGGATATATCCAAACAAAGAACCTCCAAACAAGTAGACGACAGGTAAGATCGTAGAAAGCATGGAGGTATTACACCATAGTTTCCCAACCTTTTTTGTCCGATCGCCCCTTCTTCAAAAATGTTTTTCTCCCATCGCCCCCCAACGCAATCTAACCCATAGAATCCTATGTTATACCCGTAGCTTCTACCGCCCCCTGGAACATTCCATCGCCCCCCGGGAGGCGTTAACGCCCACGTTGGGACGAGCCGTTAAAACCTAAGACGCCTTCATATACTACGTGTATTAAGGAGTTCTATTAAAACCCAAAACGGCTCAATGATATGATTGGCTGATGAGGGAGTGACGTCAGTATAAACGTACTAACGTGGTTTCATTAGTTTATCATATTTGGCAAGAAATTATACTTTTCCATCTTAGAAACAAGTCGCCAAGATGACCTTATGTTGCTATCTTTCAAAACAGAACTGTATCTGGAAATCGTATAACCATGTAATCTGTATTTTACGGGACAAAATTACGTAGAACTCAGAAAATTGCAAAATTTCCCCCGTTATCACGTCATTTCTAGTAAAAATACTCATTTTGTGGATTTTCGTCTTCGAGAGAAAATTTTTTGTTTCAAACCGTGAATTTTTAATTCTAATGAAAATTTCCCATCCATGAAATTTCTCGTTTTGAGATATTGGTTGCATTCAATACTACTGTGCTGTTGTTTCATACATGCTCGAACCATGGCCAACTGTGGTCCTCGGACTTATCTGATGTGGACTGCGACCTCAAACTTAATTTTGTAAAAATTTTCAGATCACTTGAGTGACCGCCGCACAGTTCCAGAGCACACTTAAACGGTCCGTGGCACATTTACAGAGAACTTGAATGGCTCTTGGAACAGTTTAACATCAATCACTCAAGTGACCCGCGACATATACACAGATCACTTACCTGCGGCATGGTCTAGACTCTAGAACACTTGAGCGAACCCGACACATTTCCAGATCATTTTAGTGATCCGCGGCACATTTTAGATCACTTAAGGGGCATTTGGAACAGTTCACATCGCTCAAGTGGCCCGCGACACATTTACAAATCAGTCAAGTGACCCACGACATATTTACAGATCACTTAAGTGATGTGCGGCACAGTTCCAGAGCACGTAAGTGGCCTGCGGTGCAGTTCCACATATTACTCGTTACCCGTGGCTCAGCTCCAGATCACTCAAGTGGCCCACGGTATATCTCCACATGAACTAAGTGGACCGTGACACATTTTCAAATCAACGAGGAAGTGGCCCGCGCTCTTCTAAAGATTGAGTATCCTTGCATTACAGTAATGTTGAAGCGAAGGGTCAATGGCAAGATTCCAGTTGGTCCGTGTAATCACACGGACTAAACTTTTTTCACTTCCAAGCTTATAAGCGAAAAAAAGTTTCGTCATGATTCTTATCAGTAGTGTTTTAACAATAAGAGAGCCACTAGATCAAATGGACCCCAGGACCAGGGCAGCAAACAGATTTGGTGCCCCGGACCAGAGGGGGCGCAAATATAATCTATTAACCCCACCTTCAATATTAGAAGGACGAGGCACCAAAATGCGTGTTTGCATCGGCTAACTAAGCATCTATAGTTGCGGCCCTGTCCAGAAATTTATTTTTGAGGGGAGGGGACAGAGTAATAGAGAGCAAACGAATGTACCATGTTATAACATTTATCTCTGTCATTTTCTTAGGTTTTGAGGGGATGGACCCCCCTCCCGGCACTGATGGACAATTGAAGGCTTTTACCGATTCCCAAAAATTTTTTTCAAACATACAATTTTATAATTACTTGTCATAAATTTTCAATTGCGTATTTCTTTCATTCTAAATTTTCAACAATGGGGTTATAATTAACTCTCACATTAGATTTTAATAATGTATCTCTTACAATTCTAAATTTTCATAATTTTTTATTTATTATATGTTCATATTTTTAGTTTTCATCATTATATATATACTGAGCATGCTGTACTAATGTGCAACATACTGAAAAAAAAAGCGCAGAACCGCTGACGTACGCAAGATGGGGTTCAAAACCCCCAAACAGAAGCCTACGCGGGGGGGGGGGGTGCTCAGGGAACCTATATGCCTTCCCCAAGCTATCAGTGTTTTTTTTTTTTTTTTGCAGTGAAAAAAAATGAGCACCTCTCCTTAAGAAAATCCTGCGTACGCTACTGAGCAGAGACCAACGGGGAGATCAGTAATTTGACAGATTTTTAATGGCTGGAAAAGAGACGTTGACACAAAATGAAATGTTGTTCGAACAACAAACTATCAAATTAAATTCTTCGGTGGCAGTCTTTCTATGCTTTGGTTTTACACTTGAAGTATTGGAAATACTGCACAAATAAATTGAGCTATTCAAAATTTCGTAAGTTTGTATGCGCTCGCGTTATCAGGTTTCACCCAAGTTTTGTGCTTTAATAACTAGAGGAATGATGGCTTGGATGGGAAAACAAGCAACCTATTGTTTTTACATTGCTTTGCACTAAATATTATGGGAAAAGAGTTAGTGGCCCCCTGCTGTAAAGACAGTGCAAGAAATATTGTGTCACTGGCGTTTTTCTCGAGCTAATTGACTTGGATTCCAGAAAGCACAAATGTGGTACACTTTTTCTCGCTGTAGATTTTTTTTTTTTAACTTAGTGAGTTCAGCCCTGACTTCAAGGATTGTAGGTGTGTTATCATTGAACTCAAGGTCTGAAAGGGTAATAACATTTTTTTTGTATAGACTACCATTATTGCCAAAAAAGCAATACCTAAATACCTTTATATTTTTAAAATTCGATGTTATTCAAAATATCTTTCCACTTCTCGATGTCAAAATTCATAAGCTGGTGAATATAAATTAATACAGTAACAAAGGATAGGAATCAGACTTGTTTAGAAAAAGTTCAAAAGCACCCCCGCTCCAAATCCTAGCAAGTCTTGAGAGTTCAATGAAAATTTCACATCATTTTTGTAAATAAATCACAAAATAAATTGAAATTTAAGTATTTATTGATGAAAAAATATCAACTAATGTTCATTTACAATACGTATGATTGCAGCCACTATGCACATGTAAAGGACTTTCTAAACTTTCGATCCTTTCTACTTTCTTAGCATAAAAGTGTCAAACTCCTTTTGAATGCTGTCTTTTTGGTGATTAAATGTTTCCTTTCCAGAACTGAAACTAATGAATCTCTGATATCATCTAGTGTTTTGTGGAGAAAGACCCCAGCTTTCATTTTATCTGGAAAGAGAATGAAAGCAATTGTAAAATACTAGACAAGCAGTTATGATGAAAAAACATTCATTTAACAATTAATAATACAAATACACACTGAAAGGCCACAACAGGGAAATTTCCCAAGCGAGGACTGATGCTGGGAATAGGTTTTTAACTCAAGCAAGGACGGTGAGCAAACAGATGGTGTTCCAAAAGAGATGGGATAGTTTTAAAAAGATGGCAGAACAGGTGAAACCCCATTTTCACCTTAGCGTCATGCATGGAACAAACAACGTGCTACAATACACTTGAGCAGAATTGACTTCTGAGGGGGGGGGGGGGGGCAAGGAATTTTCTACAGAAAAACTTTAAAAGTTACCAACCTTTAAAAAAATGATTTAAATTAATTGAAAATGATTACAATAGCACGTAAAATGTGTTTTCTTTTGTAATATTTTTTTCTGAAAATATTTGAAATCATTATTATAATATATTTAAAATTTTGCTGACAAGGGAGGTGGACCCTTTGAGGTGGAGGGTATTGGAGGAGGCCAAAATTCTTTTTACACAATACAGGAGACGCGGTTTATTGAAATCATGCATAATGCTATCATTTGGATATTGCTATCAATCACTAATATAAAATATAGAATGGACCAATATTGTAACATAGGCAAAAGTTCATTGACAGTTATCAGGACTTATGGCTTTTGTTATTTTTTTTTTTTTTTTGCATTTAGAAGCTGAGGTTTAACCATACTTTTGTAGATTAAAAAATGTAACACCCCCCCCCCCCCCCCCCCATTGACAAACATTTCTATATTCTGGATGATGATTTTTGCTTGCACATGACATCGATAGGCTATCTGAATATTATTAGCTGCTATAATCCATGGACGTGTGAAGCTGCTTTTGTAATGAGCTTCCGGCAATGTAGGCACACGAAAGGTAAGATAAAAAAAAAGAAACTTCAAATTCTCAGTCAATTATCCAAATCGAGTTTTTACTTGAAAGACTGTCTCGAGGGATCTATGGAACACATACAGTACATAAATTAAACACATGACTGAATTAAAAAAAAAAGATTTTTTTTTAAAGGGGAAAAAAACCCAGCATGATTTTTCCTCAAAACAGTCCTAAATAATGTTTTTCGACTTTTCAGAGACTTACGGCCGTATTCACCATCAGCGGTTAATCGGTAGGTAGTTGTAAAAATGACGGTTATTTGAAAAACGGTATTCTCCGTACGTATAACCGGGGAGTTACCACTCCTTTTCCGCTTTAACTTTTACCAAGTTAGCAGGTAAACACCAGACGAGCGTGTTGTGCTGCTGCCGTGGTGAAAAATTGTAGAGGGGCGAACGTGGTCGACCTGCGGTTGGTTGTGTTTTGTTCTTGTGTCCAATATTTTCAATTTTTTGTCCTTTTGCATCTCTTTCTTTTGCTGACAAGTTCGTCAGGTTTTTTATTTTTTGTTCCGGAATAGTTTCGTCTGTGGTTTTTTCTTTTTTTTCCCCTCTTGCAGTGGCGAGAATTAAATAGCGCGGCCCAGGGGTGGCGCGCTTAAGCCTAACCTCGGACATGACAAGTCTTTCTGAAACTGACAGTATGAAGATTATTGCATCGACTTCATCGGATAACATTACACAGTCTCTGTCTCACGAGAAAATGGAAGTAAGTGGTTCTGAGAAAAAATCTGACGAACATAATGTATTCACTTCTACCATGTCAGATGGTCAAAAAGCCATTCAAGCGGCCGCTCTGGGCTGCTCATCATTCCAAGTGATGGTGATTTCCCCGCAAATTATCCCAGCTTCGAAGCCTCGTGCCCTGCAGAAGGAGCTAAACACCTACATCAGGAAAAGCAAAGATATCTCAGAGGTGAAATTTACTCGCTCTGGAAAGTGCCTCATTCTAACAATATCAACAGCGAAGTCAACACTGGAGGCACTCATGATCAACCAACTTTTTGGAACTAAAGTATCTACTAAATTCCTACTGGAAAACTGTTCCACGAGATTCCTCGTCAGAAACATAGAATCAGACATCCCTGTGAATGAATTAGCAGAAGAAATCCAAGGGAATAATATAATCCCTCTTGAGCTCCGGCGTTTTATCAAGCAAGGAGTTCCTACCTCCACTGTGTTAGTAACAAAGCTGGGAACACATTTACCTGAGGACATAAAGCTTTGGTTCCTTCGCCAGAAGATTTCTCTTTTCATTGATAGACCGCGACAATGTAAACTATGCTTCAAATTCACACATATTGCAAAATATTGCCCAGCAAGGGCCCAATTTTGTGACAAATGTGGGGAGCAGCACCATGTATCAGTGTGTACAGCTAGTACACTCACCTGTATCAATTGCAAAGGCTCTCACTCAGCGCTTGATAAATCGTGTGTCCAATACAATACAGAATGTAAAGTTTTACAGATCAAAGCAGAGCGCCACGTCTCTATCGCTGTGGCACGACGATCTATTAACACAGAATCATATGCCACGATTACATCCAAAAGTGCTCCTCCTGAAAACACTCAGATTACTTCCACTCTTCAAAGTGAACTTCGTGCTTTTAGGGAAGCATTGATAAATGAAATCAAAGCATTGTTACAACCCTTTTCTTCACCACCAGCAAAAATTACTCAAGAATCTGGCGGCAAAAGAAAGATCATCGATTCGAGTGAAATTGAGCAAGTTGACCTCATCCCATCACAAAATCAAAGGTCCTCTTCCCGTTCTTCACGTCCGGGAAAGAAAAAGTGAAGAAAAAAAAAAAAAGTAATTTTAGTGTATCTTAGGGGATAAGTTCTCTCCTGGCTTTTTGTTTGTCCTTTCACAATTTTTTTTTTTCATTCAACACTTCAATCAATAGACTTAATAGCCCATCTGGTCTTTCTATCACACAATGGAATGCCAGGGGTATAAAAAACAAAATCTCTTCTGTGAAACAATTTTTGCTTGAACAGTCTGACATCATTCTCATTCAAGAATCGCATTTGAATCCAATGAAAAATTTTTTCCTGCCTGGTTGCCATATTTATCGTCAAGACAATTCTTCAAATAAAAGAGGTCTTCTCACTGCTATCAAGAAACACATTCCTTCAAAACTGGAATTCCAATATTGCAACGACGAGTTTGAAGCTCTCGTCATCTCTGTCTATTTTAATGACAAAATTATATATATTACAAACTGTTACAGACCTCCTTCATCTTCCTTCTCCACTTCTTACCTCAATATCATAAAAGGAAAAATGGGAGGTTCTTTTATTCTGGCAGGTGACTTTAATGCTCACCATCCAGCCTGGATGTCTCGAGAAACTTCCTCCTCTGGCAATAAAATTTATGACTGGCTCAATCTGAATAATATTGCCCTCATTATTCCATCCAGCCCCACTTACTTCTCTGCTGAGAGGAATTCTTTTATTGGCCTGTGTCTCTGTAGCCCTAATCTATTTAGCAATATAACCTGGTCTACTGGGTCAGACCTTTATGGTAGTGACCACATTCCCATTAAGATTTTTCTGGGCGGGATTTATTGCCCGCATCAACAGTCTCACTACTTCATCAATTGGAACAAATTCAGCACAGGCATAGCAAACACTAGATTTCCTGTGTTTAACTCTTTTAATCACTTATATAATTTTATCAAAGATCAATTTCACAATGCTCGAGTAATCTGTGACGCTACTAAAAGTCAGCGGTTGCCTTTAAACTCAGAGTGCAGACAACTCCTTGTTAAAAAAAAGAAGTCCTTTAAGAGATATAGGCAGTCACCTACGGTCGGGAATTGGATTGAATACAAAAGAGCTCATGCTACTTTTCGACACAAATTTCGTTGTTTCAAATTTATGTTTTTTGACTCCCAACTCAGACAAAACAACAATTCAGTACATATCTACAAGATTTTGAGAAAATTCAAGTATATTGGTTCCCATACCTATGACTCGGCACATGCAGTCATTCTTTTTCAAGGTGAAACGCTCATTGACCCTCTCGAGCAAACAAAAGCATTCATGTCCAGATTCCAATGCCTACAACCCCAATCTACAAGTTCTCAAGTCTCCAGCTGCTCTAGAGAATTTAACAGCCAGTTGGAAAAGAAGTTTACCTTTAAGGAACTGCAATCAGCAATCAAAAGAGGTAAAGACTCTGCTCCAGGTCCAGACGATATCCCCAACAAAGCCATTCGCCAACTTCCTCCAGATATCCTTCAATTCCTCCTCCAAAATCTCAACTCTCTTTGGATTACATCTTCTGTTCCCGAATCTTTTAAAGAAGGAAAAGTCATCTTCATCCTAAAAAAAGGAAAGCCTTCTACTGATATTAATTCATATAGACCCATCACTATGATCAATACCTTTACAAAGCTGTTCGAACGAATCATTCTCTCTCGTCTTCAATGGATCTCTCTTCAGCACAACTTTTTTCCTCATAATATCTATGGATTTCGTCCTAAAACAGGCACTGAAAGCTGTCTTAGAGATATAGTTGCCTGTATTTATACAAGCTTCTCGAAAGGCCACCAGGGCTATCTGATTGGTTTGGATATACAGAGCGCATATGATAATGTTCCTCATGATATTCTGATTCGTAAACTTTACAACATTGGTTTTGGTACTGTATTTTGCAAGTGGCTCCATTCATATCTGTCTAATAGAAATCATCACATTCATTGGAGGGGCCATACGTCGCCCAGATTTCATATTAGTAAAGGTCTGCTACAGGGCTCTAGCCTTTCGCCTTTCCTGTTTTCGGTTTTCACACTAGACCTGATCCCGTTAATTCCAAATTTTGTGAAACTTTTTGTATATGCAGATGACTTGATTTTATATGCCAGCTCTCCGGAAGGATACCAAGCAGAGGTTTTTCTTCAGAAATCTATTAGCATTCTTAATTCTTGGGCACAAACGAATGGTCTTCAACTTTCACCTAGCAAATCTCAATTCTGTATTTTCTCTCGCAAAAAAACTAATCACCATCCTTCGTTTGAAATTCATAACTCCCAGATTCCTTACCACCCTTTCATCAAAATCCTGGGAATCTATTTCGACAAAACCTTGAACTGGAAGAAACAAATTCTTCATCTCAAATCTACAGGAGCTTTCTCAAATAACATCTGCCACTCTGTTGCACGGTCAGCTAGAGCCATTCCCTACATAATGTTAAAACCAATTTTCTTATCCATTATTTCAAATATCTTGGGATACGGTGCAATTGCTTGGGCAAACTGCTCGAAATCCCTTCTATCTTCTCTGGATCCCATATATCATTCAGCCATTCGCTCTATTCTTGGTCTTCCCTGAAGCACCTCGGTCATTAAGATGAGATCCCTCCTTCAAATTCCATCATTGGAGAACATTATTCTAAACAGAACTTATATGGCTCTCATCACCGCAGTTAGCTCACCATCTCAAAAATTTACTCTTCCTACTATGAATCGTTCTTCTGTCTTTGGAAATACTGCTCTTTGGAAAAATAGATGCGCCAACTCATCTATTTTCTTAAATCTGCACTCATTTATCCCATTCATGTACAAGGTTCCTCCATGGTCTGTCAACAATGTCTTTATTCAAACTGATGTTTGGGAATTCCAAAAAACGCCTAAAAGCAACCTCTCTTCAATTCTTTTCAATGAATATTTTGAATCGGTGAACAACAACATCATTATTGCTACTGATGCCTCAAAAGCCAAATATACAACTCTTGGTGCTTTTTTCCCCCAGGCTAATGTCACGAAAACATGTACTGCACATCCAAATGCATCTGTTTTCTCCGCTGAAGCTCTTGCAATTGCATATGGCCTCAACTGTCTCAACATCCAAGACAACCCAAACATCACAATTTTTTCAGACTCAAAAGCAGTTCTCCTTGCCCTGAATAATATTAGCATCCACTCACATTCTGTCATCTTGTTGCTCTATAACGTTATTGCGCATATTTGTTCTCAGATAAATTCGCTAACTCTTGTATGGGTTCCAGGCCATGTCAACATCTCTCTGAATGAAATTATTGATAAAGCAGTCCATAATTTAGCCACCACTTCTGTTCCTCTGACAACTCCAGCAGGTTTCTTCATTGAAGACTACAAAGTCAGAACCCGAGACATTCTCACATCAACTTGGCGGAATCAACTTCAAGTGGCTTGTCCATCTCAATTTTCTATTTTCCTCAATTTTGTTGAAAAAATCTCCAGAAAGATGTCATCTCGAAAAATTGAAAACCTTCTTTACAAACTCACTTGCGAGCGAGCTCCGCTCAACAAGTACTTACACACTATTAAAAGACATAGAGACCCCTACTGTTTCAATTGTCCAATGGAAGAATCTGCTTATCACTTCCTTTTCCAGTGTCCTTTTTATCAAAATATTCGCAAGTTTATCCTCATTGATCCTGTTTCAAAAAACTACATTTTAGAGTGGTCAGATCTGATTTCTCTTCCTCCCAACATTATTTCTTGTTTGGTCCAAAAATATATTTGGGCATCCCATCGTTTTGATTGATTGTGTGTTTTTTTTTTTTTTTTTTTTTTCTGTTCTATCATGACTAAAATAGAGGGCCTCTAGCTTTAGAAGTGCTGCATCGTTGCCCTGTGCAGCTGAAGATATCCCACTCTTCCTTTCCCTTTATTTTGTTTTCCTTTGCTCTTAATTTCTGGGAGCAGTCGACAATGATTAATATTTTTTTTTCTTTAATGTAGAAAATCTCTACCAGCCGCAGGGAGAGGGCCTTGCTGTAGCCAAAAACCCTGCTAAAACTAAACCATTGATTGATTGATTGATTGATTGATTGAACTTTTACCGCTGCTTTTGGGCGGTTAGCATTACCGGCGATGGTAAACGCATGCGCGCTACTGGCTTCCTATCGTAAATATTTGCCGTATCTTCAAGCTCTGGAAGAAATTGAAAATATAGAAAGAAGATCGCGGATCGTTTACAGTGATAGGTGCTCAGATTTGGACATGTTATCTAATGAGGATTTCACGTCCCGGTACAGAATAAGTCTGAGCACTGCAGAAGAAATTTTACCTTTGGTTAGAGACAGCTTGCCTCCAGATAATAAGGTAAATAACAGCCTATCGCCTGAAGAGAAGCTGTGCATTGCGCTAAGGTTTTATGCCTTAGGGCAGTTTCCAGCTGACATTAGGAGATTTGGCATATGTCAGCCAGCCATCAAGCAAGTGTCGAAATGCCTTGCTGGACTGTCAAGGCAACACATCACATTGCCTTCCACTGAAGGTGAGAGGCAGGAGGTGAGTCTATTTCACTATTTAAAAAATTATGCATTGCTTGTTTCATTGTGTTTACATGTGCAAAAATTGATTTAAAGTTCAGTTATAGAGTTTGCTAATTGAATAAAAAGTTATTTATTGTCGAAAAATATAACTATATAATTTTTTACGCGTAATCAAACTAGTTGTAAAATTCTTGCGAAAAGGTAAAATTCTCATGTGAAGGATATTCATTATTAATAGTAACATGACGTCATAACATAAATGATCTTTATAAATAACAAGAATATTTAGCGACGTATTCACAGTTTTGTTGCCTGTGAGCTACCCTTCTCTCATTCCAGTTTTCTTTTCTTGACTACTCATTTCTTGAATTTGCTGCCTTATGTCATAACCCATTTACGCCCCCCCCCAATGTCTTCAGGCAGGGCCGCAACTAGGGGTTGCAGGCAGGTCTGGTGCCCAGGGCGCCAGACTAGAAGGGGTGCAAATTTCACTCTTTAACCTCTCCTTCAACGTTATGAGGGGGCGCCAAAATGTGTGCTTGTCCAAGCTTACCAAGCATCTAGTTGTGGCCCTGTCTTTAGGTTCTTCTTGGTCACTCAGATGCTAGCACACTGTTTTGGTCACTCACTCATGCTCAACACTGTCTGTGTCACTCTTTCGGCCATTCACATGCTTGCACACTGTTATTGTCACTCATATGTTTGCAGACTTTTTCAGCCACCCACATGCTTTCACACTTTTTCAGTCACCTGCATGCGTACACACTTTTTTGGGTCATGCATATGCTTGCACACGCTTTGCATCACTCTTTTGATCAATCACATGCTCACACATGATGTAGGCCACTCTTTTACTAACTTATGGACTCACAAACCTCTCACTCACTAACCCAGTCTTTCAGCGGCGGATTCTAAGTTATAAAATGCTTTGGTCTTCGCTCGTTTTGTACTAATTTAGCCATTCAATTACTAAAATTTGCAGGCCCCTGGCTGTTAAGCCCCAGCCCCCCCCCCCCGTTAAATATGCCACTTACTTTAATATTTACTGTAAATATGTCAATTATATACCCCTGAAAATACCCCACTATTTGAGGATATTCTCTGGAAGGACCACTATCAGAAATAGGCCTAACATTAAAATATTTTTATTCTCGATGCTAATATTCTCAAGTTATTTATAATAATAGTCCTTCCAGAGAAAATTTGCAAAAATATTTAAAGTGATATTATTGATAAATTATTTCAACACCTCTCCTGCTACCCCAGAATATTCTGCAACTGAAAGCTGTCACACATTATTAAGTGAATATAAAGAAAGTTTTGATTTAAAATTGAATTATGTTTCATATTGTACACAAAATTAGTGAAATTTTCATTTAAAATAAAAATGAATATTATTGATTATTCTCAAATTTTTACAATCAGTATAATATGAGCAGAATATTCTTGTTTTCTAAATATTTTTACTTCAAACAAGTATTAATAATCATAAGCATTTTTGTACAAGCTTGAATAATACATTCATAAAGATTTCTTCCATGCTCAAATTTTCATGTATGCTTGGGAAAATAAATTTATATATTTTTTTTATGCTGGCTGGAACAAATATAATCAAATTTTTGTGCATGCACAAATTGATCAATAATGGAATACCACAGTTACTCATTTCCTGATGAACACATACTTGCCAGAATCTGAAGTGTGATCAGGAGCATTGCAATAGTTTTAAACATGGTGGTGCTGGTTTTGAGCATAGGAACTTGTTATATCAAAATATATTTTGGGGGTGCTCCCACCAATTTGATAAATTACAGCGGGTGTAAGAGAGGAAGGGTTCTGGGAATATCAACCTTGCAGAAAGATTGGGGGAAATTGATGTTAAAATATGTGTTAAATATAGCAATATAAGATGTGATACAGATTTGAGTTAGTAGTGGTATTCTAATTTTTTAACGTTATACTTTTTTTTTGTATGCTCAGATTACAATAGCCGCGGTTCTATTTGGAGATTTTTATGTATTATAAATTAGTGTATCATGTATAGTGGGAAACTGAATTGTGTAAACTCCTGTTGTTTTTCATTATAGATTGCTCGGAAATTATATTTTGCAAGTGCCTTCCCTGGGGTGTATGGAGCGTTGGACTGCACCCACATCCGAATCTCCAGTCCTGGTGGAGACCAAGCAGAGGTATTCAAGAATAGGAAGGGGTACTTCTCCCTGAATGTGCAAACGGTCAGCGATGCCGATTTATATATCAGGGATATTGTGGCTCGCTGGCCTGGTAGCACACACGACAGCACTGTTTTTGACCATTCCCATTTGCGATACCTCTGCGGCAACGGTTTTATACCTCCAAACTACCATCTCCTCGGAGACAGTGGCTATGGTTGTTTCTCCTTCCTGCTCACTCCCATTGCAAATCCCACCACAGATGCAGAGAAAAGGTGAGCACTAATACAAAATGTCCAACACTGACCTTTGATTAGAGTCCATTCAAACTGTTTTTTGATGTTGAAAGTCAGAATTCAGTATCCTATAAATGTTTTTTTTTTCTTTGTAGATACAACATTGCCCATGTTGATGCACGGAATGTTGTGGAAAGGTCCTACGGTGTGTGGAAGAAATTATCTTGTCTCTCCACTGGTTTGCGATGCTTGTAAGCATGGGAGCATTAGAGAATGCTATGGCCACCGTCGTCGCAACAGCAGTGCTGCACAATATATCGAGAGCAATGGGTGACAGCTCGGGAGATGAGGATGCTTCTAGTGGTGGTGGCGATGATGATGTTGAAAATAACCTTCAAGAAGGCCGGCGAGCCCCCTGCAGTATTTCTGGGAGGGCTAAGCGGAACACAATAACAAGAAACCATTTTTAATTAAATATTGATCTGTGACTTGCTAGCCAGCCTCAATTTCTCTTATTCCTGGTTCTTAACACAATAATTAGTCTGCTCATTGGAGTCCCCTACTCTGTCCTATGTAATTCCCAGAGCAATCAACACATGGAATGTACTAGATACTGCATTGTTTATGTGGCAAAAATTAGAGTAAGGGTTGTAGGATATAAGTGGTATGTAGGCAAGCTGGCTATCCTCATCATAAAAACAAGTATTCTACACTCCATATGGTGATTGTCTTCTGGGTTAGATAGGATATACGAGGATATCTTCATAAGCGAGCTTGTTGTTTTCAGAATGTTCAATATCAGAAATTGACCACTGCTTTCACATCGCTGGTTAGAAAGCCGCAGATGAAAATTTGATGAAATCAAATAATTCACATGCTATCGCATAATGTATCATTTCGCACATATATCTATCACTTTCCCCTTTGCATTGTACCCTCTAAATTATGACACTCTGTATCAGTAATTGCTACTGCTGTTTCTCAATATGCACAGCATTGCACACTCCCCATGTTTATCTATTTATATATCCTGTCTCATTTTGCACACATATCGCTTTGTACTTTGAATTGAATCCTCTGCATCATGATACTTGGTACTGACTGCTGTTTCTCATTGCCATATCCTTGTACCCTTTCTATGGTTATCTATATACTGGGTGTTTCAAAACTCAATGTACAAACTTTTAGGGTATTTAGAAAACACAAAAAATGAAACAGGAGAACATAGAAGTGTATGACCAAAAACCCCAGTGGTAAAAACAAGAGCACTTGTAAAGCTTGCCATGCACAGGCGAACTGTCCTTGTGCAATGTATAGCTATATAAAGTGTTTTTCCACCCATTATAGGATGGCCATTTCTGTATTTTTGTTTATCCTTCACTTGATCAGGTTGGGGTTTCCGGTCATACTGTCCCATGTTATTGTTTTGCATTTGTGTTTTCTATTTCCCCTAAAAGTTGATACGTTTAGTTTATAATTGCCCTGTACATTCACAAGATGCACAGAAATGTATAATTTTAATGGAGTTGAAGCCACAATTTTTGGTCTGCTTGCATTTTTTCTCTGGTAATTCATTTCCAAACAAATTTATTCATTCTGGGGGGAGGCCATTTCAATGTGACATCAGCGGTTAGATTCACAAGCTGATCTTTAAATCTGCTGTGACTTTTGAAGCACCTTGTATAGACCGTCTCATTTTGCACACATACAGTCAAATCCTGTTGAATCCCGCCATCTGTCTTAAAGAATTTTGAGTGCTATAACGAGGTTGGCATTACATTTCAGAGAAGCTTCGCTACATAAATTCACACGTTGTTATGAACTATTGCAGCTCAGCACCTTACATTAGTGTTAATCAATAAATAACCCATTTTATATGCATTCAGTTTTGAGATGAGAAAATTAATGCAATCATAAAAAAACTAACAATTACTTGAATTACAATCTTCCCGCTTTCCAGATATTGAAAGAACAATTCCTTTCTATATGATAATAAAGCAAATCAAGGGAGATGATAGCACTCGAAACATAACCAGTTAGTAAAAAAAGCTACTGTTGAAATTTTTTTCTTTGCAACCTTCAGCACACAGGTGCCTCATCAATAAATTTGTTTCGTTGAATACATTGGTTGTTTTGAGTCCTACACTTGTGCAGGTATTCATCAAACACACATTCACCTTGTATACATCCGAACAGCGGTTGGAGCTACAACAGGTTTTTTTTACATAATAATCGCTGTACGCCCCGAAGCCGAACACTGACAATCATTGCCGATGTATAACAATCTCAGTAAGAACTTGGAGAAAGACTTTTTAAAAAAAAAAAAAAATGAAACTGCAGATTTTTAGTGAACATTTTTAGTCAGCTGAGGGTTTGGCCTATACAGAAAATTTGTTCACTGAAAAGTTATAGTGCTAACCAGGGTTGGTGATATCATCACGACACTGTTATATTATTAGCCTGAATATATGAATTAAAATTTTTTATTGATGACCTATCTTTTTTCTTCTGCAGTGGCTTTATTATTTTGTTGAATGTTTTTTACCTGAAAAACAGTGAAAAGGTTATGCAGTGGATTCCACTTGGGTATGTCATGAGAAATGTGGGAAAAAATTTTGAAAGGGAGATTTTGAGCAGAATCAGTTTTGAGTTGGGACTACAAAAGCAAGCATAGTAAAGAGGGATTGACTGTACTCCACTTTTTTTTTTAGTTGTATTTAATTCAACTTTTAGGACAAGCTTGGTAAGCTACCGTTAATTTTCATTGTTGATTGACAGAGGGGTGGGAAGAAAAAAAGACATACCGTTCAACATACAAAATATAAAATTAGCTCTATTTGCAGCTGATGTGAGCATGTTCATTTTTCTTTTTTGCTACGCAAGCACTCAATTATGTTTCTTCTTCGCAAATTATAGGCAGTCGTCTCATTTGTGTGCTCATTTATCGCAAATACTATAGACATTCATTGTCCTATGGGGGGAGGGGGAGCAAGCTTAGATTATAGCGTTATTTTCCAGGATAAAAACTTCCCCTTGAGAAAATTCTGTGGATGCCTATGGAGACATACATAAGGTTTTTAATTGAAATATGTTTATTATGTACAGAAAAAAATGAAATGAATAAATGAAAAGTTAAAAACAAAATGAATACATTAAAAATGGAATGAATAAATGAAAAGTTAAAAACAAAATGAATACATTAAAAAAGAAATGAATAATATTAAAAAAAGGAATGAAAAATGGAAAAAAAATTGAAATGAAATTAAATTTTATATGTACAATGTATTAATTCTCCATTTTCTTTTGAAATGCCTCAAAAATAGCTAACTGTTTTTCAAGAATTTTTTTCTTGAATGCGTGCAGTTCATTATGTGACTCCAGTTCTTTTCTTCGCAACTGCATAATTATAGCATGTTGCTCAATTTGCTGTTTTTTCCGAAGTTCATGCAGTTCAGCCTCTCTTTGGGAATTCTCCTGTATCGCTTCAGATACTCTTTTGGCTGACACTGCAGATGCTGGAACAGCTCTCTGCTTCCTCGCTGGGGGCCATTTCATCACTCTTTGTGTGGAGGTAACTCTCCCACCAAAAAAACCTCTTGCTTTCTTTGCAGGTGGCTCTGCTGCTGCTGTTGGTGGTGGTCGCACCATACTGTTTTTGGGGAGTTGGGAGGATGTCCCCTCTCCGAGGTCGTATTCCAGAAATGAGCTGCTCTGGCCTTTTCTAGAAGGTGGTGTTGAGGCTTGCGATGATGACACGCCTGCATCGAACGACGGTCCTTCCCCAGGATTGTTGCTATCCTGCAACGACACATTAGTGTAATGAATGCATCATACATAAAGGTGGTTGATAAATTGCTACTTATATATCAGTGCCCTCATGCCAAAAGCATGAATGATACTTTCCTCATTGGGAAAAAAACAAACGGGGGAAATGCAATTTGAATGTTGACTCTATCCATGTACGAGGTTAATTGCCTAAAATTTTTCAATAGGGATACACATTTGCATATCAAGCATAACTTAAGATAGCAAAATAAGGTCTCGCACAAACAAGGTGATAAAAGAAATGACAAATGAGCACATTCATGCTTCTGGAATAAGGGGGACCAGATGTGAGGAAGAACAATAATAGCACAAGCAGTGTTTCTCATAGAAGCAACACCAGGGTGATTAGAGCATATTATTTGCCTGAGAAGGTGGGGGGGGGGGGGGCAATGAGACAAACAGATGCAGACCTGTGGTGAAAATTATGAAATGCATTTGTAAATATTCATAATTAATATTCCAAACACATTCTTGAATGGATATGAAATTTTCAAATATTGTTTTGGAGATTTCTTGTGAAGAAAAATTTTCTAAAATTTTTAATCACTATAAAAATTATTGTAATGTTCAAAAGTTTCCAAAAAACCTTCATAACAAAAAGCTAATGCGACCTCCCACAGTAACAGAGATTATTCTCAAACTTTTATTCTTCAAAACCGAGTTATATTTCATAATGTAAACAAAAGTAGTACATTTTTAGAACGCAGTCTAAATTATTCAATTTTAACATCCAGGAGAATATTCTCACTTCGCATCTCTATGCACGTTCATGAATAGCTTTTCTTGTTGGTGAAACTTTTCCTCTCATTAGATTCAACAATATTTTGAATATTTGTAATTGCATGAAACTCTTTTCATTGCATAACTTCATCTTACATTGCAAACACAAAAATATTTTCTCTACTATCAACTTATACATAAGTGAACTGAAAATAATTTTGTGTGAATTGCAATAGAAACTTATTTTAATTAATTTTTTTTGTATGATATTTCACACAGTCTACATTTTATTTTGACATGCAATTGCAGAAAGCTGCATTAATAAAAAAGAACTTGATATATGTACATAGAAATGTGAGGCGAGGACATTTCTCCTGAATAACAGTAAACATTCGTATCATCTTACCTCATCGTGTTCACAGTAGCTTTGTGCCTCTGATTCGGCGAAAGAGACTGTAAAGATAACAAAAATCAGTTTCCAAACAAAAATTTAAAATTTCCATATGTTGCTTAATAATGGGGGACAACGGTTTAAACACAATGATTTCTTACCATCAATGGGCTGAAAGTCAGCATCAGAGTCGACTGCGTTTGACAGGGGAACTCTACTGGCACCTATGGATATTATTCGCTCCTGCAGTGGCGTAACGATAGGGGCCTGCAGTACACCCCCGCCAGTCTTGAACAGTTCCCTCTTTTCTTCTGCCACACTCTTCAACGATTGTTTCTTCATATTCCTGTACCTATCGTGCAATTGCTTGGTGGTCCTGGGGAACACTCCTGGCGATGCATTGAATTTCTCCCTCAGGACCTCCCATGCATTTTCTTTTTGTCGGTTAAAAACCGCATTAGTTTTTTTTATTTTCGATCACGTCACTATACTCGCTTACAAGAGCGATCAAAATATTGTTTTCTACATCCGAGAAATTTTTTCGTACTTGCTTTTCCATGGCTGTAATGTAAGAGGTAATGTAAAAAAGTAATGTAATAGAAGAAATTCTCCACGTGCAAAAACCACGAGGAGCAGCGGAGAGTTTGTTTTCCTTTTTCGCTTTAGCACGTGACTTTCTTCAATGAATGAGCGTAGAGCATCATCAGCATCGACGCTTACTATTTGAGTTGGGTAACTGTTTACGGAGAATACAGATTTCCTTTTACCTTGGCCACGCCTTACACTACTCTCCTGGTAACTACCGTATGGTGAATACGGCCGTTAATGACTCCTCCTGATGTTGAAAGGCACACTGCAATAAAATCAGAAAATTTTGTGCCACCCTTAGACTCCATTTTAATAATCACATGAATTTCAGGCGACCATTTACCCATTTTATAATCACCACGTCGACTGAGATTTGTCAAGCCCTGAGCTATATGTAAAATAGAGTTGCCCTGTTTTCATGTATCCTGTTTGACCAAGTAGGACTCAAGATCATCATTTGGCTTCTGGGTTTCTTTTGGCTATAGTTATCAATTGGTTATTGTTATCAGAAACTATACGAGTCCTCATTTTGGAAGAAAAAATATTGGTTTGTTTTTTTTCTTCATTTTTTATGAAAGCCCCATTTTTTGTGATTCCAAAACAGGCCTTTGACGCTTAGAACCGAAGCTATGCCCACTTTAGAGTTGAATTTTTACCAGGATTGGCAAGTTTTTGACGGTTTAAACATTCACATCAAAAACCTCAAATATTGTTTCTCAATATAAAAATTCTCATTGGAAATGCACATGTTAATTACATGTAATGTTCAAAGTGACTGTTATACAAAGAATAAATACTTAATATGATTGTAAAATAACTTTCTACTCTAAAGAATTATTTTGGACAATATATGTTTTCTTTCTTACAAATACACTTTTTAATAAAGCATAGCATAAATGCTGAACGAAAAACTATGGAATGATTTAATATTCTTCAATCCAAGATGATTCTTGATCCTCCAAAATTTCTTTAACTGCTTATATATGTGTATTGATATAAATCATCTGTTGTACTCTTTTCATAACAGAGAGGTATTTAAAAAAGTTCTTTTACATCATATATGTAATGTTGTTTTCTGTTATTATTAAATTATCTAAATAATCACTGATATTCAAAGCGATACCCTTATCGTGCATAACATTAGAATATATCTAGCAATCAAAATAATAAATTGTAAGACTAAAATTTTCTCTAATTTGGCAGTGCTAGCTTGTATATGATGCTTAAGAAACTCTTGTAACTTAGTGCATGAGTAACAGCATTTATAATGCAATGGTTTTTTTGACTGAAGCTGTATCTAAATATGCAATGGGCATCATGTCCTGCCAGTTCTTTGATTAAAAATACTTGTTAAAACTCTGGATTTATATGACCTAAGACATAAAATTTTTAGGTGAGAATAAATGAGCACAATTAGTATATTAACAGATGCTACACGAGAAATTTTATATGGAATAAAATTTTGTGGGTAGATCAGAAAATTTAAAATATTAAAATAGATATTTTGTGCTCAGTAATTATAATTCAAAATATAAAAACCATGTTAATCTACATAAAAGTGTTTTGTTATTCAACCTATCTATCAGGTTAACAAAAACTATTTGACATCAGTAAAGTTTTTGACTGTTTTAATACTGAGCTAAGAAACCAAGTTACATCAAGTAATCTGTGAATGAAAATTTTAATGGCGTTTTATGAAGAATGTTATTTCTGACATTTTACTTGGGTTTAAAACACAATTTCTAAAAATTTATTGACTGTATCATTGCAAAATTTTTATTATATTTTGCCATTTATTATTAAGTGTCATAAACCAAAACCTAAGGTGTATAAAAATCTAAGTATTTGTCTAATTGCAGTGTTTTACATACACGATATGTTGTTAAGTGAGATTTCAAAAAATTCCCATGTACATTAATTGAGTAAAATGATACTTTTGCCAAAATTTGGGATTCAAATCGGAGTGAAAACGTAGTGTAGTTGAAGTTATATGATGCATAAATGAAATATAACTTTTTTTAAAAAAAGTATAGAGAATAATTGAGGCTAAACCTAATCGTAATATAAATGAGAAAGTATTATAAATTAGTTATATAAACAGAGACACTGTAAATAAGTGATTTCCCAAATTGTCTGGAAATACAATATCCTGTTCCCGGAGGCTCAAAAATGTCAGAAATTTAGAAACCCTAATGCCAGCCTCTCTCGCAAAAGTTTTCTTTAGGGGCAGCACACAAGGCTTTGCGCCCAGGCTGCCGTTAAGCTCGAGCTGCCCCTGGTTGAGGGGGCCCATGGTACTATTTCTAATATAACATTGATTTTTAGATTGTTTCTGTAGTTTTCATGGCTATAACATTAAAAAAAAAGAAAAAAAAAAGGCACAATTGAATATAGAAAAATGTAGGTTAGCGTGTTAATGACTTCATTGCTACCAACATGTCATTAAATATAGAGGTAGCTCAATAACTAGAAAAGATGCATTAAGGAAGGGGGAAGAATCACAATTTCTTACCTCTCTGCATTGGTAAGAGCCAAAGGTTTGCCCAAAGTGACTTTGCCAGTGCTGTACTTTGATTCCCGAACTTTCAAATAATATTATTTCAGCAGGACACTAGACATTCATCTTTCCGCTACCCTGACTTTTGCAACCTTTATGGCTAGTGCATCTGCTGGCGAAATTTCCTGACCCATGACAGACAAAGGTCTTCCACATTCATTTTGTATCATTCTGATGCTGCTTTTGATAGAAATATTTTGACTGCCTTTCCAAAGATCAAAATCTACAAAAAAAGAAAATAATGTATTTCAAAAACACAACTCAGGGCCAGAACTGAAGGAGGGGGGGGGGGGGCAACAAAATTCAGAAGGGCTGCTAATTTTACATGGGGAAAAAACACGGTTGCAAAATCATTAATCAAATTCTAGTGGTGGGAGCAGCAAAATCACACTTGGCCCCACAAAAATCACAGTAAACCCTTACAGCGGCAATCTTGAGATATATTGTTAAACTTGATCTACTTTATTTTGGTCACCCCGAAATATCTTGGGTTCTTTTAGCACACTTTTATAAACATAAGTGGCAATTGCGATGCACATCAGGAACATTTTAAAAACCGATTAAAGGGTTAAGGTTCTGGCGTAATTTCCATTTTCAGTCATTTTAAAGTTGTCGCCACTGGCGATTTCATGGTGGGGTGAACAAAAAAAAAAAAGTTTTAGCTTTGTGTTTGCTTTACACGCAAACGTATAATTTAAGAAATATGTCAGATACTAAAGATATTTGTTTACGTAGATTAAATGAATTGATGGAAATACAGTGAACAAACTTTATAACGACCACGTTCTTATCACTACCCGATTCTTCAATGTTTCCTATAGTGGAAAAACCATTATTTTATTCTAATTAGCTTATTTATTCAATATAAATTGAAATAAATTTTTTAAATGTATCACGATATCCTCATTGAACCTTGGTTTTCCCGCATGCTGGAAATGGACTGGACTACAAATTTCAATAAGCTGGATTCTCTCCCAATTTTTAAGGCATACCATTAAGGCAGGAAATAGGCTACTTTAACTTTGATGCCACCCAGTGTCATCTTAATGCATGGGACCACCCCAGCGTGTGGGGTCGCCCCCACCCACAGCCTGAGGGCCTCGAGAGCAGCATGACTGAGATCCGGTTTAAATTAGTAAGCATGGCAATTGGTGGGCAACAATTTCTGTCTAGGTGGGAGTCCCTCATTTTTTCCTATCTTTTGGTCGGTTTGGGAAGGGCCCCCCCCCCCCCGGCACTGCGTACGCCTCTGGGGCCCGTGATGCTCTTAGAACGCCCTTGCCCAGCAATTTTAATGATGGTCGTATCACGATTTCCTTGATTTAAGGAAGTTTCTGTGCATATATCTGCATTACTAATGTCACCCCCTCCCCTCCCGATAAAACAATTTTCTCAATTTAAGGTATGGAAATGCCGGTTTTACACAATTCGTTAAATCGAAGTTCGACACTTTATTACGAATAATTTTAACAAACGAACCAACTCACCCAGGATCGATGAGAATACACGCTCATTTTTGTTACATCATCGGCAGCCAATCGTATCACGGAGCCGTTTTGGGTTTTAACGGCTCATCACGTTGGGAATCACTGTATCACTCCACTTTATAGTAATGTGCTGCCATCTAATGTCAAATTTAAAAGTCACTCATGTGGTGATGATGAAGTTCAAAGTAAAAAACTACATTCTTTATTCCGCTCAGTTCCTTATAAACAAAACTCATAAACTGAACTGGAAATTTAAACTGAAAGTTCGGTTATTTTATCTGAGCATAAGGAGACGTCCAAAACGAAGAACCTCTTAATTAGCAGACGACAGACAAGAAGTCGGTTTGTTCGGTTCCCTACAAGCTGAGCTCACAAACAGAACTGGATGTTTGAACTGCCAGTTCAGTAATTTTTTCAGGGCACAAGGAGACGCCCAAAAGAAGTAACCTGGAAAGAAGCAGACGACAGAGATTCTGAGGCTTGAATCGAGTTTATATTGTTGGAGGGAGCCTCCAGCCGCCGCGACCGCAGCGACATCAAATACAAGGAAATGACGTGACTCGGTGAAAACAAACTTCCCGCCTGGCAATTTGCCCATAGAAATGTACAGTTCGGTCTCTAAATATTGGGTTTTAAAGATTAAAAAAAAGAGAACTTTTTTAAAGGTGAAAAAAGATTAAATCATTCATTTTTCATTAATACTGGAATCATTTCATTTCTTTCATTAATGTGAAATAATTTCTTTTATCTCATTGATTCTGAAATTATATCTCATTAACTGATGGAACTGTCTTTTTCATTAGTTTTATTATTATATCTTTCATTAATTTTATTATTATTTCTTTCATTAATTTTATTATTATCTCTTTGGGGCCGTTCAAGTATTACGTCATCATCGATGGGGGGGGGGGGGAAGGTTGCCGATTTGCTGACTTTTGATGACAAGGGGAGAGGGGGGGTTTTGATAATGCTTACGTCATCAACCACCCTTTATGAAAATATGAGTTAGGATTCAGAGGGGCAGAGCTGATGACGAAATTTTACTGACAAGGGGGGGAGGGGGACAAAAATGGCTAAAAATTTGCTTACGTAATACTTGAACGGCCCCTTTCATTAATACTGAAATTATCTCTTTCATTAATTCTGGAATTATCTCTTTCATTAATTCTGGAATTATCTCTTTCATTAATTCTGGAATTATCTCTTTCATTAATTCTGGAATTATCTCTTTCATTAATTCTGGAATTATCTCTTTCATTAATTCTGGAATTATCTCATCAATGCTGAAATTATTTCTTTCATTTATTGTTTTAAATTCCTGAGGATGCCATAAGGAAATAACGGGGGGAATTGTGTTTTGTTTTCACCGAGTCACTTGATGTTCCGACGAAAGATGTTGGGGGACACCGTTCTCAGCACTGCCAAGGCGGAGACCGCTGACGTCATACTCTCCCCAGTAATATAAGCTCGATAGAGGCTTGATTTATATAACGTTGATTCCGGACCACGCTAACTATTATTAATAATTTATGAATTTTGTCAAATTAATTTAAATGCAATTATTCCCTCTCAGTGGATCGTGTTTGACTACGATCCAGACTATCAGGCGTTCATGAAATAATGAAAAAAAAATGAGTATAATAGAATGCGTTCTCTTTGTGAAAAAAAAAATTTACCCTTCAAGATTTACGTTCGTAACTAGAAAAGTTTGTATAAGTCGGGGAGCAACTACATAAAAATTTTTTAGAGGGGGGCGGCAAAAATTTTTTTGGCACTGTGCCTAAATTCTACTAAGCCCGGGCCTGTCTCCTATTTTTGAATTTAAATATCTCAGGGAGTTAAAACATGTAATTAATGGAGTTAAATGCTGTTAAAAACATGCAATTTGTTTGTTCAGCTCAGAAGAGAAAGAGCAACAACTGTCTCATTGGAAGTTAGAGGACGGAGGGATCGTATAAAAATTTACACTTTTTATTTCGTGCACACTGTATTTTCATCCTCAGAACTCGTACGAGGTGATTTCTGGTCACGTTCAAGGTCAGATTTTGAGAATTTCTAAAATTAGAACCATAGCACTACGACGAACGGTTGATGACTGTAACAACACTCCAAGGAGAGACCATTAGATGTTAGAATGACCCTAAAATATATATATATTACCAATAGGCAGTGCCGCAAGTAGTGGGGGGGGGGGAAGCAGGTGGGACTGGTGCCCCGGGAGCATCACAAAATTCAGCATTAGGAAGGGGGTGCCTGAATGAGTGGTTGGTCCTTGCGCCAATAATTCTCAAAAATCTAATCTACTCCTAAATGAATGGTTGCCCCGCCTGACCAAGTATCCAGTTGCGGCCCTGCCAGAAGGTATCTTATTTCTGACGAATCACCATTATATTGGATATTTTTCTTTTACATATATTCTCAAGTTTTGTAATTTACACCTGCTAGCATTTCTTTTACTTCTATAGATCAAACTGCACAGTTGATCTACTAATGACCTACAAAAATCATGTCCTTATTCTGTAGAACTTGGTTTACTGCATGGACCCATCTGGGCACTTCTGGCACCGGGATGTCAAGTGACAACTAGATCTGGTTCCGATTTTCAAGAGTAAATATGCAAATAGGTAGGTAGGAATTTTTAGCTAGGTAGTAGTGCCTATCGCAGAAAAATCGCTTTGTATGTGGGCGTATGATGATGTTAAGACAGCCCAGGGCGTACTTTATGAAAATTGTGAAAAGCTAATCGAGAGAAAAACTCAGCAAAATAATGTGAAGTCTAGTTTGCAATATTATCAGTTTCTCGTCTGTTGTGTCATCCTTTTTGATAATGATCTTCAACTATACAATCAAGTATTCTTAAAATTTTAGGATCTTCTATCGGATGATCGATGTTGGAAAAAAAGTTGTACATTAAAAAAAATACCATTTGATATTTTTTTGTGGTGTCCTCTTTTGTAATGATGCCCTATGTTGTCAGAATTAAGTTTGTGTTGTTTTATACTGGTGCTGCTATCTGGCTCTCATATTTAGAAATGAAAATAACGAAAATGCCTGAATTTCAATGTTATGTAAATATTGCATTGATGATCTATCTTTAAGTACAGTATTGTAAGGAATGTACTGGTGAAAAATGGTGGAAATGTTGCAAATCGTTGATAAATAAAAAACAACTTAATTTTTCATAGTAAGTAATTTTGGCCACGATATATTGAAGAAATTCTTTTATTCGCTTGACGTTGAACCTCATTTGTTCAGATCATGAAATGCTACTTTACTGAAGATATAGCATCCAGAATACATTAATTTACTTCCTGAACGAACAAAAAAAAATCTCAAGTCAACAAAGTATTGATATTTCATCTTGGATGTGAATGATAGAATTATTTTATAAGGAAAAGTTTTTAGGGATATTTCATCTCGCACTTCTTGGAGTATACATTAAGGCTGTTCTTGATTTTTATGGGAGGAATGTGAGTGGAGCTGTCAGCCTGGTGATTTATCTTGTTTATTGCCATATCTTGCGAGAAGCATCTTCTCAATGGCCATCATCGGGGATTCGATCAAAACAGCTGCCACTAATGCCATGCAATAAGCGACGAAGAAGAAACTGAAGAAAAGCGTCACCTAGTCATGAGATAAAATAATTATAATAATTACCAATCAATCCTAAAATACATAGTATGTGTATAACGAAAAAATCAGTAATTTTTCGATGCTTATCACCAAAGAATCAGAATTTCAATTTAATTTTAGTATTGAAATTAGGTTGTAATAATGAATTTACTCGATTCCTAATTTTCAGAAAATCGGCGAGAGATAATTTATGCTTTAAGTGAATAATCGTAGATTAGGCCAATAGCAAAACTGAATAATCGTTTCATCCTTCTACCAAGTCCAAATTTCCTTGGACTCGTTTCACAATGCTCTATCCGGGCAGCTGTAATCTATGTAGCCTACGCAAGAAGCTACTTTTGCAATGGCCTACCTGTAGTGGAGACAAATGTAATGTAAAAACAAAAAGCAGCTTCATTTAGTTCTTGGTCAGTTCCTTTCAGCTGACCATGGCACTCCATGGCCAAAAGACTCTCAGGGAAACTATGGAACTTTGCAGTATATTATAAATAAATAAAAATATATCGTAATTCGTAAAACATAGCATGCTATTCATATTTCTCACACAACAGATGGCTAATACAGTGGAACCTCACTTATAATCTCTCATTTACACGACTTTCACATTTATACGTGATTTTTGACGTAATACAATGAAAACGAGTTGCGGAAACAGTTCTTATTGCATATTAATCACTTCAAATACCATAAATTGTAGGGTGATTGTTAACATATATCAAAATAACCATTGAGCTGGCTTATATTCATTTGGAGTGGACACTTTAGTGATTTGCTTATGGCTTCTTTCTGAGAATACTCAAACGCAGCGAGCCCTAAAGAAACTGAGTCTCAATTGACGGCTACAATTCAAACATTCAGAAATGACGAGCCGTCATTTCCTCCCAATAGTTTTAGCGTTAAACTCAGAGGGTGGGAACTTTCACATTGGAATAATTTGGAGGGTTTGCCAATGAGAATGAAATGGTACGACAATTTTCCATTTCGGAATTAGCTCATAACCAACTAATATACAATGACACTGAGAGAAAAGTGGAAAAACGTCTTTTTGAAAAATCATCCAAGTAGGGGATGGAAAATCATCCAAGTTAAGGGGACACCAGTATCGATTGGTAAGGGATAGTTCTAGGTTGTGGTGTCGCAGGGAATTTTTCTCTAATAGGGTTGCCAATAAATGGAATAGCTTACTTACCCCCGGGGGTAGTAAATTCTAACACAATTGACAAGTTTAAAAAGAAATACGATAAACATGTTGAGGTAAATCGAGAGGCTATCCATACTTGGAATAAGACGACCATAAGGATTTTTTATGGGCATTGTATAATATTTTATTATGTTTATAAAGTTTTTAGTTTTTATAAGTGAATTTTTAATAGGGGGTTGCTGTATTTTAGAAATACATGACACCCACATTTGTTACGGGCATCTTTTTCTCAGCAACCTCGTTGGGCATTTTGCCTTGCACTGTATTTGTAGAGATTAGGGCTTTTCTCGCTATTCCAAAAAATTCCCGATCCTGAGACGTAAAGGTATGAAAAAAAATGTATGCCCGGTCAAAACTTTTACGTGCAATAGATTTGTTCAACTCAAGCTCTTACATTCAAAACATAATGAATAAACAGTACGAAATACATTGCGGAAGGAATCAAGTTTTGTTTTAACGGTTTTTTAATGGTTTACGCCTATGAAACATCGTATTAACCGATGTTTTACTGTATACGATTATTTCATAAGTGGGTAAAACTCATCGAAATAATCAAATATTCTGTAAATTATTGAGAAATTAATTTCTCGTATGAAAAAAAAAAAAAAAGATAGAGAGTGAAAAAATATGACCAAAATTTACATGCGAAATTACAAAGTAGTAATTTAAATCAAAAATAGATGACGCTAAAAACCGAGACAAATTTACTTCAGCACGCATAATTTTTGAAACCGAAACTGTTTGAAAAAATTATCAAACTCCTCTGTGATGAAATTTAATTTTTAAAAATTCAACAAATAATAATGTACAACATGAGTTCCTTCAAAAAAGAATACAAGACAGATAAGCATATTGTTGAAAATTCATCAATTCACAAATTAGTGCTTCAAGCCAACAGCAGATGTTGCTAATAATTGCTTTCTGAAATGGGCATCAATTGAAACTGAAATGGCTGATTTTAAGAAAGTTCATTTTGAGCATTTGGAGGGTACAGGAAAGGCCGTCTTAAAAGCACCATGGATCCCCCCCTGGGTAAAAATCTTGTAAATTTATGATTTATTTTACAAAAGATCTCATTATCACGAGACCCCTCACGAACTGCTCGGACGGAGGCTGCGGGCGGTGCCTGGGTGATCCTATATGCTAAGACAGCCCTAAGTACAGGTCTGCCGGAAAGAGACATATACCGTACACACAGTATGTGTTTCTTTCAAATATAATTATATGTATCATTTAATTGTTATCAGAAATCCCAAATCCCGATATGATCCCATTACATCGGCGCACATAGCGTACAGTATCGTGCACTGTATGTTAACTCAAGTAGAAAATATTTGTCAGCAAAATAGGTGTATACCAGAGTGAGATGGTTTAAATAAAATGGTGTACGAAGAACATTGTAATACATCATCATATACACCGGATGCAGCAGATACGCACAGTACGTTAGCCGGCTCAGTGGCATGAACATGTCGTGAGACAAAAACATGTTCACTATACCTATTGAAGAAAAAAAAAACAAAAGATACACGTGGGTTAATGAACTTGCAATAATCAGAATTAAAACGGTAGAAATATTACTATCGTTAAAAATATTCATGGATTAGAGAGACTTTAAAATTTTTTGACTGTGGAAAACTTTCCATTTCTACCGTAATCATTTCTCACTATTGTACACCCACGCTGAGTTGGCCTCTGGCTACGTCATGAAACGTCACGATGGGCGATTCCATTCATCTCCTTTCGGTAAAAAGGTCGCAGGGAAAAGGAGCAGGTTGATATTTTCCGTTGGCGTCTTTTGTGTTCCCGTTTTTCCTCCTTGGAAAATGAACCCTCCCTTCGCGCGTCAAGGTCAGAGGCCAACTCAGTAAGGGCATACAATTCATACAGTCGTAAAATTATCGGCAGATTTGTCTCTATCAAATTTTTATAGATAAATGGCCATACTTCGGACACATTAATGAACGCATCTCAAAATAATTATCTTTGCAATACAACACTTTTTAGCATGCATCCAGTCATAAAAAATTCCTTACAGAAGAATTGACGGTTTAGTAGCAAGTTAGTAGTAGATCGATATTATAGAAGTACTAGCTATAATATCCGGCGTTGCCCGGGTTTTCTTCAATGAGGCTGTTTGGATCACGTGATATCTCCCTCTTTCTTTGAGGGACATGCAGACCGTGTCTAAGTTAACCAATATGGCGACTTCCTGTGCGACTCATGAAATAAACAAATCTAGATTTAAAGAAACATAGAAATGAATTTATACTTTTCTTTCCTTTTTTAATGTATTCCTTTTTGCTATGTATTTCTATTCCCCCCCCCCCCCAAACTTCAAGTTAATTATCTGCCTGTTTCAGCTTTCAAAAATGCTTAATTAAAGCTGTGGAATTTTTTCGATGCACTTTTTACGGGTCCATAATTAGTTTTAAAACAACCTAAACTAATATATGAATTGATGCAGTTGAATATCAGAAGATAATACGGAGACATTAATTTTTCATGCTTGAGAAGATATAAATAAAAAGTTGAAATCAATGTTATTACATGAATACCCAACTCAAAAGTAGGTCCGGCTAATTACTTCATATTCAATCTCCTGCGCTTAGTATACCTCAAAGCAAACACAATATTTCAGAAATCGGGAATTCTATACAATTTTTAAAATTATTGATGTGGCGGAAAACCCCACCAAATTTCAGCATTTCTACAGTAAAATCGGCAATTTTAACAGTGATTTCTATGAGTCTCACCCTTTTCCTGACCCTCAAAGCGATGCTGATGGTGATTTATGACGTCTATTCCAAAAGCCTCACTACTGAGAGTATTGAAATGCAATTGTATTGAATAGTAGTATTGTGTAGTATTGAAAGTATTGGCAAACCATTATAAAGGCATAAACTATTATACATATACTATATAACTAACAGGATTAAAGAAGTGACAAACCATTGTCAAGGCATATATACACGTCTGAAACGCATTGCTAGGGAACCACGGTAAGCAAAGTAAACGTTCGGAAAGTGATTGTTGAGGTCCGAAAACCATTGTTGCCCTACAGTTTTTTGCCCATTTGGGGCACTTACCCTTCTCTGACAAAAATTTAAAGTAGCCTATCGTTTAAGTCGGGTCCCATTTGGTATATATGCAAAATTTGGCGACGATCCATCTAAAATTGTAGATTTGTATAGAGAACATACACAAACACAGACACACACACAGACAGACAAACAGAAAGTCAATTTTATATATATTGATAGATAGCTCAAAAATTAATGTTATTGCATGGGTATCAACCTCAAAAGTGGGTCTGGCTCATTATTTTATATTTAATTTTCTAGGTTTCGTATCTCTAAGCCAACTCAATATTTCGAAAATCAAAAACTCAATTTAATTTTTAAAATTATTCATGCGGCGGAGAACCTTACTAAATTTCCGCATTTCTATGCTAAAATCGGCAATTTTAACATTGATCTCTATGGGAGATCGTGTTCGTTCGCACCGGGTCACGTGGTTCCCTCGCATTAGATGCTCCTTCCAGTAATATAAGCTCGATGCTCGCCCCCAGATCGGTTTTATCGAATACGCTTTCGCCGACAAACCCGAGTTATCTCGCCGATGGAATTGAATACGCTCTCGCCGACAAACCCGAGTTATCTCGCCCATGAACTCGAATACGCTCTCGCTGACAAACCCGAGTTATCTCGTCGATGGAATCTAATACGCTCTCGCTGACAAACCCGAGTTATCTCGCCCATGAACTCGAATACGCTCTAGCCGACAAACCCGAGTTATCTCGGCCATGAACTCGAATACGCTGTCGCCCACCAACCCGAGTTATCTCGCCGATGAACAGGAATACGCTCTCGCCGACAAACCCGAGTTATCTCGCCGATGGAATTGAATACGCTCTCGCCGACCAACCGAGTTATCTCGTCGATGGAATGGAATACGCTCTCGCCGACCAACCCGAGTTATCTCGCCCATGAAATCGAATACGCTCTCACCACTAAATACGCTGTCGCCCACCAACCCGAGTTATCTCGCCGATGAACAGGAATACGCTCTCGCCGACTCTCGCCGACCAACCCGAGTTATCTCGTCGATGGAATGGAATACGCTCTCGCCGACCAACCCGAGTTATCTCGCCCATGAACTCGAATACGCTCTCGCCGACCAACCCGAGTTTTCTCGTCGATGGAATGGAATACGCTCTCGCCGACCAACCCGAGTTATCTCGCCCATGAAATCGAATACGCTCTCGCCGACTAACCCGAGTTATCTCGTCGATGGAATGGAATACGCTCTCGCTGACAAACCCGAGTTATCTCGCCGATGGAATTGAATACGCTCTCGCCGACTAACCCGAGTTATCTCGCCGATGGAATTGAATACGCTCTCGCCGACCAACCCGAGTTATCTCGCCCATGAAATCGAATACGCTCTCGCCGACTAACCCGAGTTATCTCGTCGATGGAATGGAATACGCTCTCGCCGACAAACCCGAGTTATCTCGCCGATGGAATTGAATACGCTCTCGCCGACAAACCCGAGTTATCTCGCCCATGAACTCGAATACGCTCTCGCCGACAAACCCGAGTTATCTCGCCCATGAACTCGAATACGCTCTCGCCGACAAACCCGAGTTATCTCGCCCATGAACTCGAATACGCTCTCGCCGACTAACCCGAGTTATCTCGCCGATGGAATTGAATACGCTCTCGCCGACCATCCCGAGTTATCTCGTCAATGGAATCTAATACGCTCTCGCTGACAAACCCGAGTCATCTCGCTCATGAACTCGAATACGCTCTCGCCGACTAACCCGAGTTATCTCGCCGACGAACTCGAATACGCTCTCGCCGACTAACCCGAGTTATCTCGCCGACGAACTCGAATACGCTCTCGCTGACAAACCCGAGTTATCTCGCCGATGGAATTGAATACGCTCTCGCCGACTAACCCGAGTTATCTCGCCGACGAACTCGAATACGCTCTCGCCGACAAACCCGAGTTATCTCGCCGATGGAATTGAATACGCTCTCGCTGACAAACCCGAGTTATCTCGCCCATGAACTCGAATACGCTCTCGCCGACAAACCCGAGTTATCTCGCCCATGAACTCGAATACGCTCTCGCCGACTAACCCGAGTTATCTCGCCGATGGAATTGAATACGCTCTCGCCGACCATCCCGAGTTATCTCGTCAATGGAATCTAATACGCTCTCGCTGACAAACCCGAGTCATCTCGCTCATGAACTCGAATACGCTCTCGCCGACTAACCCGAGTTATCTCGCCGACGAACTCGAATACGCTCTCGCCGACTAACCCGAGTTATCTCGCCGACGAACTCGAATACGCTCTCGCTGACAAACCCGAGTTATCTCGCCCATGAACTCGAATACGCTCTAGCAGACAAACCCGAGTTATCTCGCCCATGAACTCGAATACGCTCTCGCCGACAAACCCGAGTTATCTCGTCGATGAACTCGAAAAAAGTTGAAATCAATGTTATTACATGAATACCCAACTCAAAAGTAGGTCCGGCTAATTACTTCATATTCAATCTCCTGGGCTTAGTATACCTCTAAGAAAACACAATATTTCAGAAATCGGGAATTCTATACAATTTTTAAAATTATTGATGTGGCGGAAAACACCACCAAATTTCAGCATTTCTACAGTAAAATCGGCAATTTTAACAGTGATTTCTATGAGTCTCACCCTTTTCCTGACCCTCAAAGCGATGCTGATGGTGATTTATGACGTCTATTCCAGAAGCCTCACTACTGAGAGTATTGAAATGCAATTGTATTGAATAGTAGTATTGTGTAGTATTGAAAGTATTGGCAAACCATTATAAAGGCATAAACTATTATACATATACATATACTAACAGGATTAAAGAAGTGACAAACCATTGTCAAGGCATATATACACGTCTGAAACGCATTGCTAGGGAACCACGGTAAGCAAAGTAAACGTTCGGAAAGTGATTGTTGAGGTCCGAAAACCATTGTTGCCCTACAGTTTTTTGGCCATTTGGGGCACTTACCCTGCTCTGACAAAAATTTAAAGTAGCCTATCGTTTAAGTCGGGTCCCATTTGGTACATATGCAAAATTTGGTGACGATCCATCTAAAATTGTAGATTTGTATAGAGAACATACATACACACACACTGACAGACAGACAGAAAATCAATTTTATATATATAGATTGATACAAAAATTCTTTGTTAAATTCATCATCTACAGTTCACTGTGGAGGGATCATCTGAAGTGTTTGTCTGTATGAAAATTTGGTGCCTAAAAATTTGATTTCTCTCCGAAACTGGTCGACTTGTAATTTCTCGTATCGATTGTTGAACCCTACGGGACGAGAGGTTTTTCATTATGGAAGCTTACTTGGTGATCTACCTTTATTTGAAATACACTCCCATGTAATAAAAATATAATAATCAGATAATAATGGTTCAACATGATCGAATTTTAAGAAAATATCACAAAATGTTTACCGCCATATCCCTTGAGACAAACGTAAACAACCCAAGCGAGAGCCACGGAAAAAGCCAAATGCGTGAAAGCGTTGTACATCGATCTGCCCAATATGTCCGGATTAGTACCGTGCACTCCATAAACATCAGTGAGAGCGATTACGGTCATCGATATCCATCCGAGAATTTGTGAACACTAAAGGTATGAGTAAATACGATTTCAATGCTATTAGTATAATCTCGTACAATTTTAAGCACATGTTAGACCATTTTATAAAACTTGTAATGCGATGCGTTTTCACGTGAAATGACATAAATTGAAGCACTGAATAACCTCCCCCTTTCAGAATCTTTACAGAAATGTGGTGGCTACTTTTTCCACTACAATTTTTATTTAAACCTCAGGGAGTTAAGCCCGACTTGAAGGATTATGTAAGTTTTGAGCTAGAAATATGGTGAAAGTGGCATTTATCAGAGGGCAGCGATTAAAGTTGAATTTTCAGCTGATTTTAAGGTTGCTTCCAATTGAAATTGCTTCCGGAAAAAATGTGATTTGTTCATAAAATTTAGCAAGAAAATTCTGGAAAAAGTTGTATGTGGAAAATAAATATACCCTGCATCATCTTGGCTGAAAAATTTGAACAAAGGAAATTATTTTAATACAAAAAAAATTTAAAAATTTCTGACATATATTTTTTAATGTATTTTTTGAGTACCAGAAATACAAATTATCTTGAAAATTCCAAAAAGGAAAAAAATGAATGCTTATGTCTGAAAGGGATACATTTCAGAGAATGGAGATATAGGGCGGTGATATAAATGAAAACTATCAGGTTGTAGAAACCCAGAAAGCTAAATTTTTTCTGAATAAAAATTTAGAAGTAACCTTACCGGTGTAAGTACAATATTCTTGTCGATCTGGTTCGTGAAGACGTACGCAACGAGTACACCTACCAAATACGGTTGGATTCTTGCATAAGGTTTGTTATAAAGTGTTATGAAATATGCCGTGGACCTAAAACATTGGATTTCGATTGGAAAAGAAAATTGAAGCATTTCACAATTATTATCAATGTTTTCAGTGCAATTAACATAAAACTAATAAATCAATCAAAAAATGTTTTTTTTTCCTTTATAATTCTAAAAATTTAAATCGGTCATTGAAATTCCTCTACATTTTTTTTTTTACTTTTCCTCAGTTATACACAAAACGGAGGCGCTGAACTTGGTTTTCTGTGATTTTTTCCCATTGATGCAGGAATTCCTCCCCACGAACCCTCTTCTTCCATTAAAGATGAACAAAACGTTTTCTTCGACAGCAGCCATCGGGTCCCACAATACAATAATTACAATCTCAAAGAGATTGGTTATTGCCAACTATATTGTTTAAGATAGGTGGCAGCAGTTCACATACACATAACACTCTCAGACCTATACGGAAAAAAAACAAATGTAATACTTTCTTACATCTGGTAGTTCGTTGAAAGTTCCTCAGAGTATAGTAGTGTTTGAAATATTCCACTTATGAATTATTAGTGAAAGTAGTGAGATAGTTCGACGAAATCAAACAGGAGCTGAGAAATATTTTATACATTAGATCTTATTTAAGTGTAACTACAGACAGTCAAGATTCTGTTGTGATGAGTTTTTCCTCTTCTGCATTCAGAAGTTTTATCCTCGCAGCTCAAATATATGGATACATAGGCGGATACAGATGGACAAGATGCCCCCCAACCCAAGTCTTTTGTGCTCCTTCCGAAGGTCAATCTTGCGTACGCTCCTGATGAGGGCGATCGCCATCCACACACACATTTAGTAAACAAATTATGTTATTGGCCAAGGCGGAAGGGTATAGGTGGACATTCATCTCCCCCCGTTCGAGAAGCCTATATCCGCCTTATGTTTGGCTACGGGCAGTGACTTACGGGTGGGCCAAGTATGCCCGAGCTCCATCAGGAAGCCTTAAATTGTTGACTCAACACACCCACAGAGATGGAATTTGAGGGAAAAAGGATTGTCTCTCTCTATGGTATAATGGTAAGTGCGCTTGTCCAGTACGCAAGAGGTCCTGCGTTCGGTTCCTGGTGGAGAGAAACAACATTTTTTCCCCCCCCTGTTCATCTCGGTATATTTATCCCCCCCCCCCCCTCCACAGCAAATTTGCGAACACTCGTTGGATTGTGGAATACAAGCACTGAGTCCAGGGCCACATGCACTGAGTCTTTTGTTTCAAAAATGATTTTGTTTGTACAGGCAATTATTCTGGAATTTAAACTGCGACAAACAATTGTGATACAGTTTTCAAACAATCAAAGGCGTTGAATGATGAAAGTTTAAATTTCATGAGTTTAGATTAAATTTCATTTAGTTGATATTTTGGTAATAAATTCACAATTTACCTCGGTACGAACTGCGTGAAGTTAGTCGTTTCCGAAAGCTGGGTGTAACCAGGTATTAGATCGTGTTGATAAGTGAGTATGCCGCATACCAAACAACTCCCACACAACATGGCGATTACCAACGTCAACCCGAATTTCGGCCACCTGTTGAATGAACAAAGTATAAAATACGTGTAAATAAATATGAGTAAATTATTTATGATATGCGCCCCAGGATCGCGACGAGCAATGCACGTACTTCCATAAAGGATATAGGAATATCGGGCTGATGACGTAGAATTGCATGTCGTTCGCTAGGTACCACGTCCAGCTCATGCACTGGCAAAAGAAAACGCAATATACACAATGTGAAAAAGAAAAGTTACCCATAGCACAGCTGATTCAGTTAAAGGTAATGCTAAAAGCTGTGAAGGAAAAACTCCTCGACGTACCGTTTTCCCGACTTCAACGATATTGTTCAAATACAACAGGTTCACCCACCATTTGCAAACCTCATTGCTCATTCTGACGAAGAACGGGGTGTACATCGTCGGGACCAGGGCCACATGGAATCCCAGCACCAGCATGTACGTGGGTGTCAACCTATTTAATATCATCAGACACTATATGGTTAGAATCAGAGAAGCTATGTATTTCGTCAGATTATTAAACGAAGCGTTTCAGAAATGGCTTCCTTGAAATAGTATAAATTGTAAAAACTTTGAAATAGCATATATGGAAAGATATATGGAAAGATGTGACAAGTGGTACGTTCAATGAGCAGGCGTTACATTTGAAGTACACCGGTTTAAAAATTAATTACAATTTTGAAAAACGGATGGCGCCACGGCCGTTTTATGACAATACTTTTTTTTTTCTGTGTGGGGCTATTAGAACGCCATTGTTCAAAACAAGAGCCATCAAATAATGTAACAGTTTGAATAAAAGCTGGTTGAACTCTTAACCTTTACAGCGGCATTTCCGAGATATCTGAGGCTCCTCTCATATCGGCAACCCTGAGCCCACAAACCGTTGTACGTTTTCTTCACCTAGTAACACGTTTCTTTCCTCAGCCAGTCCTGATAATCAACTGCTAGTGGACAGAGTGGTCTTCTGTTCAGTCTGATAACAGGGGTGGGGAGAGAGAGAGAGAAAAAAAGAATGTTTTTCCTTTCTCTTTTTTCATTATGCCTATAGAGTAAATAACAAAGAAAAACGATAGTTTCTTTTTCTTTCCCTTTTTTGTTGTTATTATTATTATTTTGTGTTGGGTGGGAAGCATTTATCACAGCTCTCTCGAGATCGGGAAAAAACATTCTTCTTGAAAACAGGTGGAAATTTCTAGAAAGTTCTTTTTGTGATTTCCACTGTTGCAGTTATAATGTGGATCAGGAAAACTTTAAAACCGCTTAAAGCAGAGGTCTTCAATCTTTTTCTAGTCGCGAGCACTGCCAGTCCCCATCATCGAATGAAGAGCACCCCTTACGGCGAGTTTGACATACAAACTGTTCTTGAATGCAATTAGTACAAGGTGTTCAATTGGAACGTTGATCAAGTGCTCACGAGCACGAAATCGGACGCGAGTATCGAGCACTCTGGGTGCTTCAAGGAGCACCATCGTGCTCGTGAGAAACGGGTTGAAGATGCCTGGCTTAAAGGGTCAAAGCAGCTGTGGTTTGAATAGTTTATTCTGTGAAGCATACGCATTCATCGTAATAGAGACATTGCAGGGAAGTGGCTATAAACGCCACTCTTAACTTTAGTTGTGCCATTGGGGACCATTTCGAATCCATCGTACTGTCATATGACCCATGCTTGCGTGGGACAATATGACCCACCGTTAAAAGGCCATTGCACCGTGACTGTGGCGCCAGAAGTGCTATTAGAAAAGTGCTACCTAATACCACAAACTGGCGTATTGTGAATTCCAGGACTGCCAAAAATGAACGAACTCTACTCCCTCTTCTTTTCTATCTGCCTCTGTTTCCAAGTTATGCCATTTCAAAGTTAGGGAGTCTTTTTTTCTGAAACACCCTGTAACGCCTTGCGTGTTTATATGTAAACTCTCACCTCCAGTACCGATGTACGTAGAAATAGATCCAAGAGATTTTTCCTTCCCTCGCTTTCGCTTCCCGTAAGAAGATATGAGTCACGAGAAATCCACTGAAAATGAACAAAATTGGTATAGTAAACACAAAACACGTTTCTTTTGGTAATGGAATAATAACAGAGAAACACAGGGCTGTGTCGGACGCCTTAATTCGAAGAAATGGCTCAGTGTCTTGTAAAGTGAAAGAAGAAGTTTCGGATCGCATCGATAACAGCTCAAAAGAATTTTAAATCCATTCACAGTGAAGTCTGGATATAGCGGTACTCCGCTGATTATGAAAAATATAGCAGGAAAGGGATCATCGTTATATCGAGAACCAACATCATCATCACGCACTGATAAATTTATGTTATTATTGATACCTCTTCTAAATCGGTGTTGTTCATACCAAAAAAAAAAAAAAACTGCATCGAAGTAGTTTCATCAAATACGGGCTGGTCATAAAATAATTTTGCCGATATACGAGCCATTAGTGGCCGCAAAAAGTAACTGTGCTAATGGTATTCGAGATTAGGTGTTTCAGAGCATGCGCTCGAGAATGAGATCGAAAAACAAAAACTCATCTCTCGCTGTGTTGCAGAATTTCTAAAAATTCGAATAACAACTCTCACTTATTTGCATTGCAAAATGGTTTTGGCGCAGTTTCTGTGTAATGTTTGTTATAATGCTGCCATCTGCCATAAATTTTTGATGATGATTAGGGCTCGGATTTTTTATGTCCCTAAAGATGCAACGTAGTTTCTGATCGGGGTAAATTCGGGGTTTTTAACCTATCAGCAACGACGTTCCATCTCTAGGGCATAAAAATCCGAGCCCAAGTAATGATTGAATAATTGTAGGCCTGTTGCTCTCTGTGGCGAAACTCTTTAACGGGAAGATTGGCTCGCATTCGCGCCTGAAAGTTGGGAATGCCAACAGAAAACAAACTTAAGCCGACCACCACTGTGGTGACGGTGAGGTTCGAACCCAGGTCCTCATGATGTGAATCCGCCATTATGACCATTCGATCACTACAGCGGCAAAATAATGGCCTGCGGGGGGGGGGGGGAATGCAGAACAACGTTTAAAACCCCAAGAATCGATTTTATTCGAAGAATTATTATTAATAGTTACGTTTTGCTTTATCGATGGCAGCAGGAGAGGGGTAGGGGGTTCACGCTGAACGCTCATTCTTGCATGTATAATTGTAGAGTATTAACGTTAATAGGAAGTGTGTGTTCATATTCAGCACACGAAAAGTAATAGCTGAAATTCTACTGTAGACCAACGTAGAAACATAGATAACCGGTAAAAAGTTGCACCGGTGTACAGCATTAAAATTAGCAATATATGATATCATACCACGTAACTGTTTATTTTGATGCTGCACACCGGTTTCGAGAAGGAACAGCCAATTTTAGTTTCGGGACTAGAAGAGATAGTTTTGTTTTATTCGATAGATGACAGCAGGTGTCCCAATGTATTATAGTGATAGAATAGCCTATACTTAAATGTATGGGTACAATAATTCAAAAAGTCGAAAAATTTTCCTCTTATTTTTTTTCGTGGGTTCTTAAATTATCTCTCCTATTAATGCCAGTCCGCGGAATTTTTCGCTTCCTCTCACCGGTCCGCAAGTATTAAAAGATTGAAGAGAGAGAGAGAACACTGCTTTAGATTATCGGCAATTTCATAGCAAACAAGATTTGAAAAGAAATATCGTTGTAGAGGGATATATTATTATATCAAGCATCGTTGTAGTGAGGTTTCACAGCATATTATTTTTTTTTATATATAGCATTTATTTACTTACATTACAGAGGAAAAAAAATACAATGCTAGTGAAACTAATAATCTGAACACTTGATGAAAATTTAGGTGTTCGTGTGGTGTCATCTGTTGAACACAGAAGAGCAAATTTTGCCAAATTTCTTGACTAATGCATGTTAGTCGGTGCTGCTATCTACACTTCAAGTGCACAGCTTTATGAAAATGTCGTGTCCCATAATTTGCTTTATGAAACTAGTCTGTTTCAGGTTAACTTTGCAGTGAAGAGAAAGGTAGAAAGTGTATTCCTTCGCCGCAAAATATAGTTCTCATAAATCGGAGGTTTACGATGATCCTTTATACAGAATATTTAAATTTTTTCTATGATTTTGAAAAAAATACTGAAAAAAATATCGTTTTCAACCGATGTTTACTTGTTTAAAATCTTTAAATTATAAAAAATATTGGTTAATATTATTAAAAATCCATGGCAACGGCAACGACATTCTGGCGCGATATCCTAAAAATTTTCCCCGCCAATATCACTGTCGTGTTTTTTCCGTCACACAATTATATGCTGTATATACATATTTTTTTTTCCGTTATTAGGTTGAATTTTCTATAACGATACAATTTTTCATTCAGTTTTACACGCAGTTTATAAGCTTGCATAAAAACGAATATTCAATCAGTTTTATTTTCTCCCAAAAATAGGCTTCAGTGATTTCAGATATTCACTCATAGATTACAAGAAGTGTTTCTCTTCCTCGAGAGTGCCGATACTATCGTGAGAGGCCCTCTATGGGTGCAGAAGTTTTGGTTTTTGGTCCTCCTTTTTTTTTAAATTATTTACTTTTTGCCATGTTTATGGGATAGTTTTAGTTTCCGATCACGGAGAGTGTTGACACGAGTCGCGTCTTCCACTCACACAAACGAACGGACGCCATCTTCCACCCACCTGTTTCTCCAGATGCCCCTTGCCTTTACTGTCTCTTCAGATAAAATAAGTGAGAGAGAGGGGTCCACAGTGGTTTGGGCTTTCGTCATTTATGTGACAGTTGTATCTTTATTTTCACCCGAGATAGCCACGCGAAAGTTCTCTGCTCTTCTATTCCTGAATACTACATTTTTGGTTTTTGAATATTCGCTGTAAACAAAACTCGATCAGACTCATCCGTAATAAGCATGAGCAGCACATCAACCGTAAGAAAATACTAAAACTGTCGTGAAAACAAGTGACATCAACGTATACCGTTCGGGGAAGGGGGGGGGGGTCGAGCGACGGAAATTTCGGCAAGAAAAGTGAGTAAAAAATTCTAAACTTTTCCGTATCATTATTATTATTCGGTGCTATTCTTGCATTTACACATGAAAACAGTTAATCTGCTTCTTAATTTTTTTTATTTTTTTTTTGATTGGCTTCAAAAATTTTATCTAACATCAGTTTTTTCCATATAAATTGAAGAAAAAATTAAAAATCCCCAAGTTTTTTTGAGAGCCATACAGTATTTTAAAATTATACGTTGCTTTCATAATACTGTTTGGATTTTTTTTGTAAATAAATTTCAACTAAGGGAAGGGAAATATTGCAGAAACATACGACAGTTTTTTGAAATTTTTAGTGTTACTCACGGCACATTAATGAAGAGTAAGTGACACGCTGATAGAAGATAATTATTTTTTCTAAATTTCAAAACACTTTCTAATCAAAAAACAAAACAAATGATTTCAAAAACCTCACTTTAATTTCTGAAAGTATCGGCAATGGTTTTCCTATAATTCTATAATTATTACTAATTTAACTGTGCAATTACGTTACACGTAAAAAAAACATTTTTCTCAGTGAGATTGGCGAGAATCGGCCATACCTTACCAAGGTCGCGCATCGATACATTGGTTGAGAGGCTTTCGTCCCCATAGCAACGAGTGATGCGGTTCCCTCGTAGCTTCCCCTTCACTGCAAAGTTAACCTGAAACGGACTATAGTGATATATATGAAAAAAGATTGTTCTTCCGAAACCATAACCTTGGATTGACTTTGTGAGAGGAATGAAAGGGAAATTCACATGCGATTTCACAAAAATCTCTACTATCCTGGGAATGCAATTGTAATATGAGAGTTAAAAGTAAAGGTTATCAAACAGAACAGAAAGGAAAACCCCGGTAGTGTCGGAGTTGGAGGTCGGTGTGGGTGCTCGAGTTCCCGCGGTAATTTGTGGCATGGGTTTGAGCACTTCTGGAATCGATTCAGAAATCGAAATTATTATACATACAGCTGAAGACACGCACCCACATGTTCGAAAGACTTCCGACGCCTCTGACGGTAGTACACAGTATTGTGTCTCGCATAAAAAATATGTTTTCTGTGGCATCGCATCAGTATGTCTTAATGGCCATTACCTGATAAAGAAGAAAGTGTCCACAGCAAAAGAAGCTTGTATGATTATCTGAAACGTCCAATCATTCATCAAGTACATAGACTTACGAAATTCATCTGTAGAAAGAAAAAAGATACCATTAAAACCCAAATTCGAGAAATCGGACAAGGAATAGGAAATTGACTTTCGATATTTGGAGGGCAATTGCCTCATACCTTTAGGTATTAGCGTGAAAGTGTTGTTGTAAGTGTGGATGAGGATGACCCAAGTCATGGCGATGAACCTGACGCCATGAAGACAGAGCAGAGGTTCTCTGGCCTTCACTTGCTTCACGTCGAAGATCTTCGTTGTGTTCGTGATTGCGCAGAAGCATTTCAACAATTTTATAAGACAATGATCTACAAAATTGAATGAATAATAAATGAGTCAGGATTCCGTCAATACAAGTCAGCATAACTCTTATTAAAATCTCTTTAAAAAATCTATCTGAGGCATTATATTGTCGTATTGTAGGCAATGGATAGACTTAACTATTGGCACTGGATGCCTGGAACTTGCACGGTTTAGTTCAGAGTGTTCTTTTCAAAATTTATCGCGTTGCAGACCGCTGAAATTAAGCGAACATTTTCGTGAACCTGCATAAATAGGAGGAAATAATTTGCGAACCTGCGAAAAAAAATATTAGAAGACAAAATTTCCTAACCTACTGTATAAATATTTATAAATACAATGGAAAAATGCGCAAACATCTCTGCATAAAAACGGATACTGCAGGCAGCACACTGAGAAATTAACTGGCCAGTGTTAAGGTAGTTAAGGTAGATGCTGTTCATTTTCATGCTGCACATTGATTTGAAATATATAAAAAAAAAAATTACAGAATCATATAATTTGCTTTTATTCCATAGATGGCAGCAAAAGGCACAGGTAAAGTTTTTTACTAAAGTATTATTTACGCGCATTTCTTTCTTTTCGGGTTTTCATATGCTCTTTATTATACTATATTATATGCCCGTTTTGTACGTCGAAAAAATACATGACCGGTGTCGAAATGTCTATATACTCTAGGCATGTCGGGCAATAGATTTGTCCTGCCCTGTCATATACAGGTCGATTCAAATTGTTTGAACATGGGGCCAATTCTGAAACGGTTGAGTTTAGAAGCAGTGCACTTCCAAGAATGAAATTTTCAAATGATATGCGGTTTCTTAAAATAAAGGATTTTTTAAAGGGTCATGCATATAACAAATAAACAAAAAGAAATTTATACAGTCCCCGTGTGGGGTTTAAATTAGTGAAATGCAGAACTTTACCCGAAACGTCACTCATTTTCATATTTTAGAATGGAATAATAATCAAGATATTAAGATTTTAAAAAAAAAGTGTTACGTTTGGGTGAATTACCGGCAAATCTGTACTGACTTGAGAAATTTCCATTTTTAGGGACTCTGCACAAATTGAATAATCTAAACCAGTGTTTCTTAACCTTTTTCTGGCCGTGGCCCCTTTGAACCATATTTGTTTTCTTGCGGCTCCCCGGTTTTACCCAGTCTTCGACCCTCATCTAGAAGCAAGTTCCTTTATACGTATTGAATTGATATTTTTTAATTGAATTTATACTGAACGAAAATTTTGCAAATAAGATTGGTTTCCAGACCATTGGGCTAGAATTTATTGAGCTCCCCGCTATGCAGGGCCGTCTCAACATCATAGGTCTCCCTAGGCAAAGTGATGCTATGGTTGTCCCTCACTTTGGTGGAAATAAACATCCTACATATTCTCTACTTATTTTCAAAATTTATTGCACTATACAAAATATCATTAGGTGGGGTTACTTAGGGTCGTGAGACCCCCGGGCATGACCCCCTCACAAGAGTGGGACTGACAGAGCTGTAGCCCGGGGACCATACATGGCTTTCATAATTTTTTGTTTTTTTCACACTATAAATTTAATATAAAGGGGTCTGTGAAAAATCTAGCCGGGGGCCTGTGAAAAACCCCCATCTAGGGAACCTGCTGCGAAATGTAGGCGGTGAGGTCCGCGTGGATCCATGCCCTAAAATGGCCCTTGCTTTATGGGTAGTTTTGTTGGATTCTGTAAGTGTATAGCCACTAATATAAAAGCTTTATTTCTTCACACATTAATGTTTCTTCTAAGCTCTCTGCAGCCCTCCAAACCACTTGTCATGGTCCTTTCTCCATTTTCTTCCGTGGCCCCCTTGAATTATCCTAGTACCACTAGTGGGCAATATGGCCCCCGGTTGAGAACCACTTATGTTTAATCTAAACTATTCATTATATATATTTTATTTAGATTATTATACTAGGTATTTTAAATGATGAATGTTTTTTGCTGCGTCAGCTATATTTATCCCCGTTAGACAGAATTATTTTGAATTATAAAAAAAAGAAGTAATTATTCAACCTTTTGAGGAACAAAACGTGAAAATACGGGCTGTAAATTTCTCTCCAAAAAGTACAGGAAAAGATGATAGTTCCAACTTGATACTATTGGTCCCATGAAAATTGCAAATGAAATAAGTGGTTCTTTCCTGAATTTTTGAAATTTGAATTCAAAAGTTTGAATTCAAGTTTCATTTTTTCGACATATGAACCCACACTCCCGATTACTGGCAATAAATTCAGAAATTTTCAGAGTCAAATATTGTACCTCCATAAATATTGCCTTTAAAAATTTGGAATTTTTTGCGAAAGGCTTTCCGGAGTAGGTTCTATATTTTACTAATTGGAAATTATAGCACATGAGCACTGCATAGAAAGTTATTTTATTTTTAAATTTTTTTATGTACACGACCCCTTGAAAAATATGAAACCGCATGTCCTTTAATTTTTTTTTTTCGTAATGGAAGTATATTTCTAATGGTAGTACATGTATTACAGTCCTGCGAACAAACAATTTGAATTAGCCTGTAGAGTGGTTCTCAAACTTTTGTCACTAGCGACTCCCTTGCCCTAGTCAATGCTTATCTAAAGCTCCCCAGAATAAATAGTCTGACAAAGAACTGCTGCGAAGGATCGAATCAGGCTTGCATCAACTTTCAGGCCAGCCGGCTAAGACACCCCTGCTGAAAGTTGGCGACGCGCCATTTGAGAAACCATTGCTGAAAAGTGATCTCCACATTCTTCATTACAGCTCAAGTCGACAAACACGTTCCAATTTAGAAAAAAAAAAAAAAATAGTTTATGTTTATAGCGTACTTTGCCTTCGATTTAACAGAGACGATTGTTCGTTAGGTTTCCGTAATCCATCAGCGATCGAAAGACCGTCACCGGAGCAAGTCATTTCAGAATCCATTCTAGAATATCCTGTCTGGTACCTTTCTGCCATCGTGATTGCAGTGCCGGAAATCACCAACAGAACGAGCACGGATATGATGAAACTATTTTGATGCAGGAATATAAAAAAAATGCAAATGCAAAAATGGAGCCAATACAATAAATAAGGATTTTAACACAATAACACACACAGAACATTTAATTCTATAATCTATATATTCAGGGTGAGAAAAAAGTTCGTAAAAACTTTATAAATGCATATAAGCCGGAAAAATAATTGAAATAAAAAAACGGTTTGCAGGGTTAGCATCGCTAGGTCACGGGATTCTTTTAAGAATGGAAAAAAACTCAAAACTCAAAAAACATCTGATAGATGGCACTGACGTACACAAATCAAAGAAAAGTGCATCGATCCGGTTCATAAACTCTGCGCCCGAGTGGCGTGGTGGTAAGATGCTCGTCTCTGACCGTGAAGGTTGCTGTCATGGTCCCGGGTTCGAATGCGAGGGAGGATGTAGATAAGATATTTTCCGCAACGAACTTGCGGCGACCACCGATAAACAGCACCTTCGTTTAAAACCCTTCTCATTAATGGCAGTGAATTCCGATATGGCGAAAGTTTGTGAAAGTAGTGGTCCATAAAATCTGTTGGAACTAAAATATATGATTCCCCCAAGAGGTATCCGGACCTGCTGCCGTTGCTTTATTTGTGACTCGCGTGCAATGTGTTAGTGATGTGTTATCCCCTGTGGTGGTGGCAGTCATGTGGAACATATACTGCTGTAATAAACGATTTGGAGGCATTCTGTTCGTTATTTGCTTATCTTTTCTTTGACTTGTGTACGTCAGCGCCACCTATCGGATGTTTTTTGAGTTTTTTCCTTTCTTAAAAAAATTCCCGTGGCCTAGCGATGCTAATCCTGCAAACCGTTTTCCATTTCGGTCATTTTTCCGGTTGTTATAAATTTATAAAGTTTCTACGCACTTTTCGCCCAATCTGTATATATATATATATATATATATATATAAAAGCCAGGAGTGTAGAACTTTTTGTCTCTTGACTGCACGCGGTTTGCCAATGGGTTCCATCAGACACACGGGTGTTCTGCTAAAAAGTAACAATATATATGTAAACGCGCAACACGTTAACCAAGCTCACCACATTTCCTTCATAGAAATACGTGAAATCAGGATCCATACGTGACAAAAAAAATTATCAAAACCAAGTGAAGTTGCCAATTACAGCCAAAAATTGTCAAATGCGAGAAAAGTTGCCAATTACAGTCAAAAATACTCAAAGGCAAGTAAAATCAGGAAAAATTGCGATCAAAAACATTGCAGAAGGCAACTAAAGTGTGACTATTACAGCCAAAAGAAAAATTATCTAAGGCAAGTAAAGTTGACAATTAAAATCGAAAAGTTTGTCAAAGGTAAGTAAAATTGCCAATTTAAGCCAAGGAAATAGTGAAAGGTGAATAAATCTTTAAATTACAGCCAAAAAAAAAAGTGTAATCAACCAAAAGAAAAAACTATATGTTTGACAAACTGTCATTTGAGCAAACAAAAAGCAACTTGCGCGTACAATAAAATACAATGAAATCATTGCAATTAATTAAAAATAGATTTAATTGCAATCATGTCATGGCATTTTATCCTGCGTACAAGCTGCTTCTAATGCATTTTTCTTAAAATTTAAGTATCCTAAATATTTAAAACTTTTTATTAGCACATACAATAAAGAACACGTGTAAAAAAATTGAAATAAAAATCAATGATTAATTACTATTTTTAGTCAAATTTCTAATAGGGCATAGTGTTTAAACCATATTAACTACTTTATGAACAAGGACGTAATATTGCGTCCAAACGCCTGTGGAATACATTCAAACAAGCTATCTCTAATTTCTTTCCTCTCTCTCCTCATCATCGCGAGGCTTTGTTGTAACCCTACGAAATTGTTCTCTTAGAAATATCTTCTTTTTATTTCTATACAATCATTAGTGATATTTTTCTTACACATGATGCATCCTTTTACAATATACATATAAGAGTGAAAGAGAACAGGTAGGATGAGGGTAAAAAGAGAAATATGCTTCGTATTTTTATGCTCTCTTATCTCTATCCTTTTTTATCTGTACTTATCTATTGTACTGTTTTCCTTTCATTTGCTTTTTCCTTCCTTTTATCCTACTTTTTTCCCTTCACCTTTTTCCCCTTTTTCTAACGTGCGGTTAGGTTAGGACAAGGTCACCATATTTATCGCCCATTCGTCAAATAGGGATCATATGAATTTCTTCCCAATAGCTTGTGAGCAAAGGGGATAAACTTAAGTCCCACGTGTTAAGTCGTATATGGTTTGACAAATATGTGGAATGAATATATTTATATGACTATAACTAATCGCATGATAGAGTCATAATCATCGCCATATAATTTATATCATGAAAATAATTTCAATTCTTGATTTCAAAAATTCAACTAAGCCTTGTTGAAAATAAGGGGAAAGAACGGGATGTTTCATAAAAAGAAGTTGAGGTGGCGAAAATTACGGGATGGTCCCGTAAAATAATAGTCTTATGGTCTCCCCGTGTATACAAGTTTCTGCCTCGCGAGCGGTAGAAATAACGGTTGCAAGTTGAAAAGGTTTTGTGCGCAGTACACGCTGTGCACCCCTAATTTAAAAATTCAAAGCATTATTTTGCAATCTTCGAATACATAAAGTCCGTTTTAAATGTATTCTTCTATAGAAGATCCAGTATCGTACTCACAGCATAGCTATAGCTCCTGTTGTGAGAGGATGATTTATATCTCTGCAAGTAGAAAGCGTCAAAGTCCAGTTCAGGCTTAACCCAGTCACGTTCAGCCAAGGTTCTAAACATGGAAGAAATAATTTCATACATTGTTCTTGTGAATTAATGGTGAATTACTTGATTGGGTTAAGAAAGAGCGAAAGTGAATGAAAATTCTCTTGAAATACCCAATAGATTCATCACGTCACCGTGAATGTCATCCGAAGAGCATGTGTCAGGAAGACATGCATCTGTCGTTAAATATAAGGTCTGCCCATTCTGAAAACAAAAAGTGGCTAAGCTAAATAATATTCTCTATAGTGACATTCGAATCAAATTTAGAATTAAAAAAAAATTAGAATTAATGGAGAGATAAATAAAATATTAGGAGGGAAATTTTCTAATGTCCTGCATAAATATTTAATATTTAGAAATAAAAATGAAAAGCACAAAAAATATTTAATATTTATAGCTAAAAATTGCAAATAACTGAATAAATGTTCACTATTCATACCGTGAAATATTTTAAATGCAAGAAACACCGTTAAGATAAGACTCCTACTGCACCTATTGAATAAAAAACAAAACTATCTGTTGTAATTGCAAATGAACAAAATCTTTGTTGGTTTTGAATCGATGTGGAGCATAAAAATGCACAACATATGTATGAAACTATACGCATATTTTCTTATTTTTATGCTACACACCGTTGTAAATTACCGGTTTAATACAAACAGTGTTCCTTTGAAACAAACGATGTTAATATATTATCCTAAATTCTAAATATGACATAGTGGCCTGTGGGTTCCGACTGAAATTGGCGAACAGTGCATACCCCTGAGTCATTTCTTAGCCATCCTGGACTAGTAGTGCGATTTTCGCCATGGTTGTATTAAACTACTTAGAGTTTAATATTACCCATATTGGGTTATTAAACTAGGGGGAAAAGAAAGCTTAAGTAGGCTGGAGGGGAAATAAAAAGCAGAAAGTGTCACTCAACAGGGCAGTGACAGAATGTCACTTCATCAGCCTGTTAGGACGTCATTAAGTTATAATTAATGCTATTCTTTTAACATTAATCATTCATCATATAATGCATATATTACCTATTCTTATTTTTATGTTTAGCGTCAACTATATATCATATTAGTAAATGCGATTATATGTTATTAAATGCAGTTAATTATGATTATTTGATTAAATATACACTGCTGGCCACCGTAAATGCAACACCCTGAAGGAAGCATGCAAATAATATGAAATTTACAACATGCATTAGCGGAGGTGAGATATGCAAATGATTAGAATTTCAGCGCAGACGCACATCACGCGCGCCTGTGGCGCCACTTCAAAGCGCTATTTAAGGCGTGGAGATTTCGACGATTTGAAGTACGGCAATTGTGTTTTTCTTGTGGTTTTTTCAAAAAAACGATCAATTATGCCTCGTAGAAAACAGCGATCATCTTTTGATCAAGTATCCGAGTTCGACAGAGGAAGGATAGTGGCCTACCGAGATTGTGGATTATCTTTCAGGGAAATCGGTAGTCGTGTTGGACGAAACCAAACAACTGTAATGCGGATATGTGATCGTTGGATGCAGGAGGGTACGACGGACTGACGTGTTCGATCGCATCCACTTCACGTGATGACAGGCGTATTGTGCGTATGGCAGTGACGGATCGCTCAGCCACATCACGAATCATAGCACAGCACATTCAGTCTGTACCGCATCATCCAGTGTCTGCGCGTACCATTCGACGCTGTTTACAGCAGAGTGGTCTGTCCGCAAGACGTCCATTGCTTCGTCTACCCTTGACGCAGAACCACAGACGTCTCCGCCGCCAATGGTGCGATGAAAGAAGGATGTGGACGGCACAATGGAATGAAATTGTCTTTACTGACGAGTCACGCTTCTGTCTGCAACACCACGATGGTCGGATTCGAGTCTGGAGACACCGTGGAGAGAGGATGCTGAACAGCTGCGTTACGCACCGCCACACTGGTCGTGCACCGGGTATTATGGTATGGGGCGGTATTGGATATCACTCTCGCACTCCTCTAGTACGCATTGCCGGTACTTTAAAAAGCCAGCGCTACATCTCCGAGGTGTTGGAGCCAGTTGTCCTTCCTTACCTTCAGGGCTTGCCCACAGCCATATTTCAACAGGATAATGCGCGACCACACGTGGCACGCATTGTCCAAAGGTTCTTCGTCAATCTCCAGATTGAATTGCTTCCCTGGCCAGCTCGCTCTCCGGATCTTTCGCCGATAGAAAACATGTGGTCCATGGTTGCTCAACGATTGACCCAGATTACATCCCCAGCTGCCACACCAGATCAACTTTGGCAACGCGTGGAAGCTGCTTGGTCTGCTGTACCCCAAGAACACATCCAAAGTCTCTTTGAATCAATGCCGAGGCGTGTGGCAGCGGTGATCTCCAACAATGGCGGCTACTCTGGCAGGAACCACACTTCACAGAAGTCTATAAATTTAATCATTTGATGCTTGGTCAACGTGTTATCTACAAAATAAATATTGTTGCGATATCTCTTGTCTTTCTTGGTGTTGCAATTTGGGTGGCCAGCAGTGTATATTATCTACAAAGTTTGATATTTTGCAGTTGGTCTAATTATTTACACTATATGTACAATGTAGTTTCTTATATACATTTTTCACAATCCCGGTACCTCCGGTCTTTTCATAACCAGAAAGTTTTTGGGTCTGGAAAAAGCTGATATCTGATCTTTTGGGTAAGTGGATATTTCCCTAAGATGTTGGTATTCTGACTCTTCAAGAGTTTGGAAGAGATTATTAGCCAGCTTTTGAGCAAAGGCGTGTATGGTGTGCATTCTCATATCGTTTCTTATACTTCTATTCCTGATGAACCAATTGGCTCCCAATATAGCTCTTCTTGTTTTGTTTTGATATTGTTCTAATTTAACCATGTGTTGATTGCTCGTAATATATTATTTGTCGTTTACAAAAAGTGATATTGAGAGAAATGTCAAAACATACTAACCGGTTTTTTGGCGCATAAAATTTACACTGGTATGTAGCATTGAAAGAAAAAAATATATATATAGGTTTACCACATGCTGTTCCTTTAAATGCTGCACATCGGTTTAAAACCAACAACTATGTTATTTTAGGAACTATGACAGATAGTTATGCTTCTGCTTGATAGGTGGCAGCAGAAGTCCTATCGCAAAGCTTGTTTTTAGAAGCAATATTTATACGATGATATTTCTCTTCCATAAAATTTGGAATTTATCGGTACCAGAAAAGTGAATAAAATTCGAACTCATTCACCGATGTTCAAGGCAACGTACTTTATCCTTTTGACGTACACAAGAATTTTTAGCAGTAATTTTTAACAAACGTCTTCCGTTCGTTGGTTCGTACATCGTTGCTCTGAAGTTGTTTATTTATTTATTCAATATTGTTTGGCCGAGGCCTATACAAGAGGATGCGGAAGTTATGTATGACGAAAATGACGATTGATGATACACTAAAATTCGGAAATCGTAGTACAATCTACAATATTTGGTGGTAGGTTGTTCCAGTCGACAATAGTTCTTGGGAAGAAGCTAAATTTATGACAATCCGAAGAAGCGAAGATGTGCTGTGATTTTTGGGAATGGTTGAGTCTAACAGAGAAATGTGAGGGTTTATGAGGGTCACTTATTCGGAAGTGTCGATATTAAAAAAACCCATGAAGGATTTTGGAAAGAAAAGTTAAACGAGAGATAAGTCTAAGAGAGGAAAACGGTTGGATATTGAGTTGGCGCTTGAGCTCCGATATGGAGACAGACGAAGACCAACAGTTAAAAATGAAGCGAGTGGATTTATTTTGGATAGATTCTAATTTGTCTATGGTGGTTTGAGTGTGGAGATCCCCAGACCTCACAGGTATAAGAGAGAGAATAGGGAGAATATATGTCTGGTAGCACAAGTGACGGACATGACAGGTGAAGTATTTCAGGTTACGGTGAAGGAAAAATAGTTTTTGGCGACATTTATTAAAGATATAATCAACGTGAAGGCTCCAGCGGATCTCGGAAGAGATTATAATGTATAATACTGTATATAATGTATAATAATGTCCTGAAACTGGGATTTTATTGGAAACCGCTATTAGGTCTTAAGTAGAGATTGAGTGATTGGATATTCTAGTAGGTTCCAAGATAGTTTGGACGAGGTAAATTTGAAGAAAATGTCGAGAACTCAAAAGGTGTGAATTTAAGATGTGTTATCAAAAATACCAAGCGGGCCGAAGATTATAACTCATAAGCCCAGTTGCAGTAAATGAAGGCCCATAATCACACCGGGCTGTAAAATATCAAGACCATGAAAATAGATCAAAATACATTGACTGCACATTTGCATCATGACTGCCACAGAAAGCATTCCTGCGTAGAATTTCACGCATGTATGTAGAAACACTTGCATTATCAACAATTAAAACATTAAAAAAAAAACGAAGGTGAATAGTTATAATAGTTATAGAAACGATTTTCTATAACTATTATTAAGACAAGAGAATAAAAATTGGTCATAAATAAAGACAAGTATTTAGTACGTAAAATTTAACTGGCAGGTACTCAATTTTTTCAATATTTATTATCTCTTATGACTTATCTCTCAAAAACTTGAGCAACCAAATCAACATAATGATCATAATGATAACCAACAACATCAGACGCCAGCTGAAAATGTTTAACAGTTTCTTTTTTCAAGTTATTATGCCTTTTCTTTGGAATGCTTTGAATGCAAAATCGGTATCAAAATCTGAAACTCACGATGATTTCGGCGGACCTTCCGATGTAACAATACTTTCCACCGAATCGGGCATTATAAGGATAGCTGTCTGACGTTGCGGTCACCGTGCTGCAGTAATCCAGATTTCCAACCCAAAAAGTCTTCCATTTTAGATGAGCAAAGTTAGCATGAGTCGAAGAATCCATCACTGAAAAGACATCAATTAATTCCTAACAATTATAAGTGCTCGTTGGAATTCATCAAAACAAATTTATCGGCCATGGAAAATAAATACACTTGAACTCGGTTATAACGACTTATGTTGTTACGACACCTCGGATACATCGTCAATAACTGATGGTCTTGGTTGATTCCCATAGAGCAGGTTCTCAAACTTTTTGAAGCGCGACGTCCTTTTTGACTAAAAAATTTATCGGTGACCCCCCCCCACCCCCCCAAATAGAATGACCATGTGACATTCTGATTTTTTGCAAGTAGATGTGCTGTCCTTTAAGAACTTTTCGGAACGCTTCTTTCCGGTTTTTTACTAGGCGATAATGACTTTTAACGATATTTAATTTTTTTTAAATATTATATAAATAATTATTTTGTTTTTTTTATGTACTTCCTTATGCAAAGTGGAAGTGCAGCGTGGTGTATGATCCTTGATTTTCGTATACAGGGTAATTACAAAAGGATCATCCGATTTCAAAATCGATCTACACTTGAAATCGGCCATAACAAATCAACAAACGCATTAACAAAAATTGTTGTTAGAAAGTAGACATATTTCCCGTTTACATATTACACATCACTTATCTTTCTGTGTTTTTAATTTTTCAGATATATACAATTTTGAAATCAGGTGAGTTCTCTCTGAGTCACACTTTATAAATACGTAGCCTACCAACTTGATGTATTGATTATTGTACAAGTATAATTTGATAAAATTGCATTTTATGATACATAGTAGTTAGCCCAGCTGATTAAAGACATTTTTTAGTTTGGATATATTAAAAAAATTAATTTCTTATTTTTATTTTAGAGAATCCGTCACTACCCCCGGCCCCCAAGTTCATTGGCGTGGACCCACACTTTGGGAACCACTGGGAATAATGTTAATCAACCTTACTGTAAGGTTTTACACCATCGGGAAGGAGCATGATGGGATTCGAAAGCTTGGGTGGGGAGAAAAGCCCGCGACGAAGAGGAAAGAAGCTTGGTGTGTTTTGAGTTATAGGGGCCGTTCAAGTATTACGTCATCATCAATGGGGGGGGGGGGGTAAGGGGGTTTCCCATTTGCTGACTTTCGATGACAAGGGGGGAGGGGGGTTTGGATAATGCTTACGTCATCAACCACCCTCTATGAAAATATGAGTTAGAATTCAGAGGGGCAGAGCTGATGAAGAAATTTTGCTGACGGGGGGGGGGGGGGTCAGCGTTTTGCTGACTTTTGCTGACGAGGGGGGGGTCAAAAATGGCTAAAAATTTGCTTACGTAATACTTTAACGGCCCCTTAGTTAGAGAGTGGCTCCTGTGGACTCGGGAGGCAATCAAAGGCTCGCTGTAAACGAGGAGGACGGGCAATAAGTTATTGTGAGAAATTATGAATAAACCAAGTAATATATATAGAAGTGGCAGTGATTATGATTGTGGCAATCAGTCATTAAAAACGAACCCTACACTTACTTATAACGTCGATAAAGAGAAAATCGACTCGGATATAAGGACAAAATTTTCGTCACTTTTGTTTCCGTGTCAATGACGTTTTTCCTAAGGAATTCCTGAAATTACAGCTGACACATGCGTGGAAATATTCGTCTGTTGTTCTATATATTTATACTAAACGTTGGGAAAAAATAGACGTATTGCATGTTTGACGTTCCGACTTGCTCAATGACGTGACCAATATATGAAACATTTTCGTATTTCGCCCTTTTTTCAACTATTTTTTTAAAATAAAAATATCCAGTTTTCTTTTTCAACGAAGCTTGTTTATCCCAATATATATACATATTGATTTCTTAGTATAAGGAATGTGAAGTTATAAACTATAGAAATTTCATAATTTAAAAAATTGTGTTTTGATAAATGTTCATCACTTGCCAACTTTTATTTTCCTTCCGTGAAATACATTTTAGCAGGCACTTGCTATAGCATTTGAGCAGCTTATTTTCAAAATGGAGCGCATTTCCACTATTTTCTAAATTCACAATACTGCTTCACAAAAAGTGGGAAATAGCCTAACAGGTAGCACGTGGGAGTGGAAAAAAGAAAATTTTTAAATATGTATCATATATTTTTGATAAACATTCCGGAGAATTATCTGCATTTGAATTTTGGAAATGTTCCGTTTCGAATAAAAATTATAGTGTATATGCTAGTAGTAGTGTATGTGCCGGGTTTGATCCCGGACGGTGAGGATCCGGGTACTAACCCCACCGTCGCCGCAGCGGTGTTCGGCTGAAGTTTGTTTCCTGCGGTTCCCAACTTCGAGGCGCGAATGCGAGCTGATCTCCCCGTTAAAAAGTCTCGCCGCTGAGAGCAACAGGTCTCATAACTGTATAACTATTCATTCATTGCACTTCACTCACTACGAGTTGAGAGAAAAACTCATAGTTTAAAAAATTGATTGCAGATGGCAGCACCACACAGTGGTGGTCGGCTGAAATTTGTTTCCTGCGGTTCCCAACTTCGAGGCGCGAATGTGAGTCGATCTCCCCGTTAAAAAGTCTCGCCACAGAGAGCAACAGACCTACAAACAGCACAAATTCAATCATAACACGTCACTCACTTCAGTTCTGAAATATAGATGGCAGCACTGAAAATCAAACAAACACGACACTACATATATATAAATACAAATACAACGCCACAACAGGCAAAATGCCCTGTGGCATTTTGGCTGAGGATAAGATGCCCATAAAAATATGGATGTCATATACACTGCTCAAAACAATTAGGAGAGCACATGGTTTTAACAAAATTACGCAAAGATGAATATACCGATAAGTAACATAAAATGAATCATCCATAATTTGAAGCCTAGCAGGAAACGGAAGAAGAAAACTTCATATGCAAATCAAAGTTCATGGCGTCAAAAACCAGAAGAAGTAGATAAGGGCAGAAATCGGGATGTTGCAGAAACGTCTGTTTTACTACCGTAACTGTGAAATTCGATTGCGCAGTGTTTTTTTTTGAGACAAGGTGACTTGAGGATGTCTCAACAATGTGATTTACCGGAATCCATGGCATGGCGTGTTATAGGCAGACTGGAATCCGGGCAAACACAACGTAGTGTCGCGGACGCTGTTGGAGTCGCCAGAAGTGTTATTGCAAGGCTGTGGAATCGATTCGAAGAAACAGGAAATGTTAGACGTCGACCAGGGCAAGGTCGGCCACGCGCCACTACAGCAACTGATGACCGGTATATACGGTTAACAACCCGTCGAAACAGAACAGAGAATGCTACGCAGCTGCAAAGACGGTTGCTCTTGGCAACAGGACGAAGGGTGTCCAGCCAAACAGTACGTAATCGGCTTCATGAAGGAGGGCTCTATGCACGTAGGCCATTGGTTTGCATTCTGTTGACCCCACGCCACCAGCAACATGATTGGAGACAAGTGCTGTTTACAGACGAGTCCCGATTCAGTCTGGAGTGTGACACCCGACGTGTTCTGGTATGGAGGGACAGGGGCACTCGAAATAACCCCGCATTCGTTCGTGAAAGGTCACAATACAGACGAGCTGGTTGGATGGTATGGGGTGGAATCAGCATAGGCGGACGTACGGACCTGCATATCATTCGGAATGGCACTTTGACGGCCCGAAGGTATGCAGACGAGATACTGCGCCCCCATGTCATCCCTTACGTTGGAGCCATTGGAGATTCCTTTGTTTTCCAGGATGATAATGCCCGACCGCATAGAGCTCGTCTGGTGGAGAACATGCTTGAAGCTGAAACAATACAGCGTATGGAATGGCCAGCGTGCTCTCCTGACCTGAATCCAATCGAGCATGTTTGGGACATGCTCGGACGACGCATTGCTGCGCGACCAAGGCCGCCTGTTATTGTCCGAGACTTGCAGATTGCATTTCTTGAGGAGTGGAACAGTATTCCCCCAAAGTCTGATCGATAACCTCATCGCATCCATGGCAAACAGGTGTGCAGCAGTCTTAGCTGTTCGAGGAGACCACACGGCCTATTAAAACTCATGCATCATGTCTAAACAGTACTTTTTTTTTATTGTTTACATGTAACCAAATTGTTGCCCTAAATCATCTTTTCATGTTTTTTCCATATTTTCAAAGAATTAAAGCTTAATTCCAAATTTTTTACGTCTTTTTTCTGTATTGCGCATTGATACGCGTGTACTATCCATTGTATGCCAATACGTGGCTGTCTCGCACGGTTTTCTTCACTTTTTTGCTTGCTCCCCTACTCGTTTTGAGCAGTGTATTTCGAAAACTCATGCACTCAGACTGTTAGGTACACACACAGTTACACCTCCGGCACAACTCACTAGGTAGTAAATCGCCAATAAATGTTGATAGACCTGAGCTGTGCTCGGTTTGAAAGAAAGAAAAGCACCACGCATATATATATAACAAGCATTACACAGAAACAAACTTCACCGAAGGTCCACTATACGTACACACACATTCCAACATGTACCAATTCGTTAGGAGTTCCGCAGAGGAATATGGACGAGGTGCATGTCCGGTTTAGTGGTAGTGTATATGCTACCCTTTGATCAAAATTGGAGCTGGTTAAAGCTGAAGAATTGGAAATTTCTACGCCACCTGTTGATTCCAGAAGGTTTCACCTAACCGAGGAAGGCATCCTTACTACTCTGTTGTGAAAAACATAAGAAACACGATCATTCTACAGTGGAAATTCCCATAACGGGCACTTCTGTCAGCGGACATCTCCACTAACCAACACTTTCTTGAATTAAATCGACACGGGACTCAATGTATTTTAGTATCCATTAACGGGCGCTCCTCGTTCGGTCCCATGGGCGTCCGTCTTCCAGAGGTACTACTGTAGAATGCGACTTTGAATGCGCTCCTGTAAAACGTGCCGTTTAAAAAAAAATTCCTTATCGCCACTAAATTTATAGATTTGGTATGTTCCGTTTGGAATGAAAAATACCGAAGTGAATGAACAAGGTGGGTATGTTTGTTCTCTTTTGTTAGAAAACGACCAACTTTACATTGTAATTTCGACCGAAAATATTCTTGTTTGAATGAACCCTGTTGCATAATCCGACAGAGGTCACCCCTAAGATTCAATAACCATTGAAAAGTACATTTCGTAAAAAAAGTGGAAATGTCCCCTTTTAAAGAGTAAATTAGCTCCTCATTTTCTTCCTCTCGTCAAGAATTAGTTATGAACAATATTTGGTGATTTCGTTGACACTTGGCAACATGTTCAGTGAGAATCGGTGATGTCCAGTATTAGTTATCCCACAATTCCCCATATTTTTCTTGATCAAATTGTTACCCCTAAGAAGGATGTGATTTTGTAAGATGGCCATCTTCACAAAATCACAGGCCCATGTTAGAAAAATTCCTTCCCCTCCGGAAAAAGATATTTTTCTGGGGCCTCCTACCTTGCTAGAAATATCTGTTACCCAATCTACATACTCTCTGTCGAAAATTTTACCAGATCTCATTTTTATGAGACCCTTTCTGCACTTGAGGGCGCCCTGGGACGTGCCCGGGTGTGCCCCATGCCTCAAGACAGTGCTACACTCAAATCATAAAGAAATAAAAACTTCATGCACAGTATTTGATTGCCGCTGATTATATATTTCATCAAAAAAAGGTATCGAAAACGATAAGCTCTGTTGTAATGACACCTCGGTTATAAAGAGGAAACATCGATGTCGTTATAACCGAGTTTGAGTGTATCTTATGGCAAAAGCATATTCAGGATCGACCTGCGGAGGAGGCAGGTTGCACAGGGTTTATGAGTACAGGAATTTTCTTCCAGAGAAATTCTGAGTTACTGACCTCCGAAAAGCATTAAAGCATTTTAAATCGACAGAAATTGATGAAGATAGCATATAAAGACATTTTCAATTCAATATTTGAATTTTTTATTTTCAAATTATTGTATTTTTTTTATCATCTTGGGGGAGGCTTTTACGCACATCCCTGCTTACGCCTCTGGTTAATGACCAAAATAAAAAAACAAGCGTGGATTACACTAGACTAACAATTGTATTTGTGTACTTTATAGGTCCAAAACACTCACTTATTTTCGCCCAGTCCTTGTCTAGATTTTCATTGACATATTTAAGATCTTGAAGGCACGTTGTGTTCGATAACACCGATGGCATAGTCGTAGTTGTTGTTGTTGTATAGATAGTAGTGCTTGTGTTGGTCAGCACTGACGGCATAGTCAGTGCTGTTTTCGTAGTTGATGTTGTATCGATAGCAGTGCTTATGTTGGTCAGCACTGACGGCATAGTCGTAGTTGATGTTGTATCGATAGTAGTGCTTGTGTTGTTCAGCACCGACGGCATAGTCGTAGTAACTGTATTGATAGTAGTGCTGGTAGAGGGGATAGTAAGGGACTCTGACATAATCGCACTAAACACAGAAATAATTTTGGTGAGTGGGACGCTATCCACTGCATCATCGGGGAAATCGGGAACCGCGTCTACACCGCGTCTGTCTACGTAGAATTCAACGGAATCATCATCCAAAGCTGAAGAAAACGATGCGAAAACGAACGCAAGCAATAAAATTTTTCTGATTTCCATTCTCTTACACATGAGTTCTTTAAAATAACCAGAACTGCTACGATGCGAGATATCTTTCAACAGCAGGTTTCTGCGAGAAACTGAGAAACTGGCAGCAGCTGCCTCTGGCACACATGTGGCAGCATGCTGTTGTCATGGAGTGAAATGCTTCAAATTGTTCCCGTTTCTCCGAAAGACAATACAGAAGGATCACCAAGAAAATGAAAAGAAAGAAGCGCGATAGACAATCTTCCGTTCTTCTGTATGTGCAGTTCAATATTTTTGGTTACGTGAACACCTGCGAGGGAGAACTATCACCGAGACCGAAGCAGAAATACAGTAAAACCGCTCTTTTGCAGACACCGGCTGGGCAAAAACAAAATTCCCCCCGTAAAAGAAAGGTAACCATTAATCAGAGGGGTATGAAATGCATACTGTTTTATTATACAACGTGAAATTATAATTTGGCCGTAAAAGAGGGGTGACCGCATCTGAAGGGTGTCCGTTAAGAGGGGTTTTACTGTATATTCGTCATAGCTTGTGATTATCAAACGTCTGTCACACACGGCTTGCTTCCATAATTCGGGGTTCATCCGAGACTCACCAAAATACTTCAGTAGATATTATCACTTATAAAAGAACTACTTCAAAGTATAAATAGACGAACACAAGTGAATATCTCCTGCTAGCCGCGACGCACTTTTTGAGAAACGCTGCCTTAATCTCTTCACACCTGAGCAAAAACTGACTAGGTATTGAAAAAAAACCATTTTTGATCGATTAGGGTTTATTGTAAGTCAAAATGTCCTTTTTAAAAAAATTAATCAATTAATCAATTAATCAATTTGGGTGTGTCTTTAGTAGGACCATTTGAGTTACGTACATATGTATGTAGCCCAGGTCTTTATTTGGAGAAAGAATCATTAAAATCCATTTAAAACCGTTGAAAATGAGGTTAATAACCACGTATATGTGATTTTGAGATAGCTGCCAAAGTTATGCATGTTTCGTGCTTTGTTGCTGATGTCATCTGTCTACCAAGACGGTAAATTCTTGAATTTTCATGCGATGTATATATAACATGTAATTCAAATATCTCAGTAAATATATTGCACTTAGAAACGCGGATTATTATTATTTTGTTTGGCCTTAGGAGAAAGAGGCTAAAAAGTTTATAATAATTTTGTTTCTGAGAATAGGGCGCACGCGTAGGCCTATAAAATGTTGATTTTTGGTATTTCGATAACTATACCGACCCCTTGCAATGTGAATGACGTATCTAACATCTAACATATTATTTGGATACTTTTCTATTTGAAAATATGCTTCTAGGATCAACGATTCGACAATAAAATATTACGGTTTTAAATATGAAAACTTTCGAAATGAAAACAAAAGCTGATTTATAATGCAGAAGGTTCCCTGACCCGGAATCACCCAGTCCCGAGGAATCCGGTCCTACTGTAGTATCTCACCAGTGTGGAATGCGCCTAAATTGTGCAATGTTTGTGATCCAAACTATAGCTGGTGTTGGTTTGTGCCGCCTTTTGTGTTTTGTCGAGATTTTTCTTGATACTGAGTCATCTATGATTGAAATTTTAAACCATATCGGCTAATATTTATAAAACAAAACAAAAAGCTTAATGATTATTTTTGTGAAACTTTTCATTTTTTTAAAATGTAAATTGGTTAGTATTTATTATTTTTAAAATTTTTTAAAACTTTTGGTAAACTTGTGCTTTAGTTGATCAAATTTTAAAATGAGAAAATACATGTTAAAAATATTACTGTATTTTACAGGGTGATCAGCGAATAAGCCCTTATTTCAAAATTAAATATCTCTACAACAAAGACCAATAGAATTATGCGGTAAACGGTACGTTTATTAGCAAAACTGTAAGAATGTTGTACAGAAATTTCGAAAATTTAGTTGTTTTTTTTTAATTTTTTAAAATTAAAAAAAAAAAACTGGAGATTTTGGGGTTCCGAAAATCCTAATTTGTGTGAAGAGAAACCACTGCATTCGCCTAAAGTTGCTGCGGTATGCGCCATGTGTGCTGACAAATAGTTCCAAAATTGTAACGTAACGTTCAGTAGTAATCGTTTCTCGCACGAAGAAGGGGCCGATAATGCCTCTGGCGCATACCGCAGCCCATGCAGTAACTTTAGGCGAATGCAGTGGTTTCTCTTCACACAAATTAGGATTTTCGGAACCCCAAAATCTCCAGTTTTTTTTTTTTAATTTTAAAAAATTAAAAAAAAACAACTAAATTTTCGAAATTTCTGTACAACATTCTTACAGTTTTGCTAATAAACGTACCGTTTACTGCATAATTCTATTGATCTTTGTTGTAGAGATATTTAATTTTGAAATAAGGGCTTATTCGCTGATCACCCTGTACAATCGCTCCCAAATAAAAGCTGTCTTATTGCAACAGAATTCTCATTCGTAAGGCGATTGTTCCGGATGGACCTATTCCAAAACAAGTTCCTCAGAAGGATCACTAAGTCTTCATATTAACGTTATGTATATTACAAATGAAGACATTAGGAGGGATTCTAAGGTCTCACAACTATCTTCAACTGCGTTAAAAAGCTGTGCCGAAAACAATTTAAGAGCAACAGAGAATCCCCATACTCGCATATTAGAAACATCTCAACCAATATAGTGGCCTATACATATAGATAATGTGGCTAAATACGCAAGACCGAAGAACATTCTCTGCAGGGACTGGCAGAATCTTACTAATTAACTGAATATGAGTCTTTATTTTGTCTTTTATGTGGCCTGTAGATGCGTTATTATCCTTATTATTTCTAATTTTATTATGGTATATGCACATTAAAACATGTAACGTGCAAAAAAAGGGGGGGGGAACCCCTCGCAGAGTTATAGCAAGGTGGAAAAGAAAGAAAGAGAGAAAAAAAAATACATACACGTATAAACATAAAACACTGCACGAATTGGAATCTGTAAATACCGTTTGATTTAAATTGATTATATTTGTTTTCATATTATCCTGAATTGTGACTAGAAACATTGATTTCTGCAAATATGTATATATAAATTGCATGCATAATGATGGGTTGTAAAAGCTGCAATGTCCGCTTAGGATTACGATACTAGAGCACATTAGGTTTGTATTTGAAAAATTGAAAATCACTGTAAAGAAATACAGTATCATAATGTAAATTTATGATAATTTTTTTTTGGTATTATGCATGCATGTATGAAGAGATTTATTCGTTTATAAGATAAATGTAATATGCAGGTAAAAATACCAGCATAAAGACTCTGCAAAGTCTAAGAGTGTTGATCAGTAACTAACTAACAATTGCTAGGGTTTGTTTTCCTCGAATTACATCTATAATATACATCTATATAATATATTTTTTTTTTATAGAGGCTTTTATTTTCCCCCACCAAACTGAGTAATTGTTATTGGGCTCATGTGTTTGGAGATTGCTTATGTTGTAATGGCCATGTTGACTCTGTGCAAAGAGCTTACTGAAAATATAATTGTCTTTTTCTCCCGGACTTTATAATATTCTATCTTTTTCCCTCTTTTTCTTCTTACACACACACACTTCTCTACCCACAATATTTACCCTTCACATCCGTTTACTGCACTTCTTAATGAAGGTGGTAATGAAGTCTTCTTCGGTGCCACCGACAAACCTTGATATTCAGATTCCACAGTAATTTGGTTATTTTCAAAAATGTTATTTGCAAGTCATGGCTAGAAAAAGCATGGCATCATTAATAAAAATGTTCTCCTAATTTTGTACGTGGGGAGCACTCGCCCATGGTTTTGTAGTGAAGGGCGAGCACGAAAACGAACTGTTTTACACAACCACATTTAAGCCGTGGATTAAGCATGTATATGAGTCGCCGTTTGTGTTTTGTCGATATTTTTCTCGGTGAAGAAACTTGCGGAGTCACCACACAGAGCATCGGAATAAACATTTATTACGACGACACATACATAATGATTATCTTGGTTAATAAAAAAGGAAGGCAGACATAGAAATTTCGAACCTCACGCTTTTGTGTGCAGTGACTCTCTGCTGCTGCTGTTTTCCAGACGGTCGTCTCCAGTACTCGGGATCACGTGACACTCTCGAGGTCGTTGACCCGAATCTTGGGGGTCGTCTGCGTGGGACACCACACACGCCCTCCCCAGTGATCACGAGTAATAAGAGGTGATCGCGTACTATGGAGTAGCATCAGTGATCACGAGCACTGTAGACGATCTGGAAAGTGGACAGTACGTCCAAAACGAGTGGTTCTGACTGGTTTCACAGCAGAATCAGTTGTGAGTCTGTCAGTAGTAACTGCAGTTGGTACGTTTGGAGATACAGGTACCGGTTCCACCGTCGAGTTCACGAGAAATGCCGGTTTAAGCCGATCGACTGACACTGACACAGTTTTTCCTCTTATGTCCACGTTGAACACTTTATCGGTCCGGCTGATCACTCTGTATGGTCCTTCAAATGGCTGTTCCAGAGGACGTTTCACCCTATCAGTTCTTACAAAAACGTGAAAAGTAGTTTTCAAATCATGGTGAACAAATGAAGGATGTCCTCCATGCTGTTTGATTGGTCGTGGCTGGAAAGCTTGGACGTGAGTTCTCAGCATTTGTAGGAACTCGGAAGCGTCAGTTGAGTTGGAATTAGCTTGTGCTTGGAAAAACGCACCAGGTAATCGTAAAGTTTCTCCGTACAGTAGTTCTGCAGGTGTGCACCCAAAGTCTTGTTTCAGAGAGCACCGAAGACCGAGTAGAACTGTAGGTAATGCTTCAGTCCATTTATGGGTTTGGTTGCATTTCAACGCGGCTTTAAGAGGGCGATGCCACTCTTCCAACATACCGTTCGCCTGTGGATGGTATCCAGTTGTTCTAACCCGTTTTGCTCCGATGAATTTGGAAAGCTCCCGGAATAGCTGCGATTCGAATTGGCGACCTTGATCAGTTGTTACTGTCAAAGGTGTGCCGTATCGAGAAATCCAGGTGGAAAGAAAAGCTGTAGCTACCGTGGTTGCTGTTATGTCACGGATAGGTACCGCTTCTGGCCATCGTGAAAACCGGTCTATCATTGTTAGGCAATAAGAATATCCATCGGAAATGGGCAGTGGGCCAATGATATCCAAATGAATATGTTGAAATCGTTGGGAAGGTTCCACAAACGATTGTAGTGTGGATCTCGTGTGCTTGTGCACTTTGGATCTTTGGCATGCACACTTTTGTCCATTTAGCACAGTCTTTAGCTAGACATGGCCAAATGAATCGCTTTCTGACCAAATCAATAGTACGTCTAATTCCTGGGTGTGAGAGTTTGTGCATATTCCAAAACACATCATATCGAAATTTTTCTTTAATATAAGGTCGAACTGCACCTGTTGACAAATCGCGGTAGAGCGCTTTAGCTGCGTCTGGAAGAAATACTTTCTTCAGTTGCAAAGCTGATTTACTCTTTAGAAGTTCCTCTAGTTCTTTATCCCCCTCTTGTTGCTCAGCGATGGCAGTAAAATCGAGAGGTCCAGGAACTGAAATTGCTGTTACGCGTGATAAGATATCAGCGGAAATATTTTGCGATCCAGGAATATGGCAAATGTTCGTTGTGAACTGCGATATATAATCTAAATGCCTTAGTTGTCTAGGTGAGCATTTTTCACTTTTTTGTCGAAACGCATAGCACAGTGGTTTATGGTCACTGAAAAGTATAAACTCACGAGCTTCAAGCATACATCTGAAAAATTTTATGGAAGAATATGCGGCAAGAAGTTCTCGATCGTATGCGCTATACCGTGTTTCGGTAGGTGAAAGTTTGCGTGAGAAAAAACCTAGCGGTTGAAGACCATTGTCCGTCACCTGGTGCAGTGCACCACCTATAGCATAGTCGGAAGCATCTACGTGGAGAGCTAATTGGGCAGACGGGGATGGATGTGCCAGCCATGCGGCATCAGCTAGTAACTTTTTGCAATCTTCAAATGCTTTCAAAGTTGATGTAGACCACACAACTTTTGTTTTGTCTTTTCTTTTTTTCGTAGAACCTTTCAATAGATCATGCAGTGGCACTTGTGTCTCAGCTGCATGCGGTAGGAAACGGCGATAAAAATTTATGAGACCTAAAAATTTACGAAATTGCTCTATTGTTTCCGGTTGCTTGAAATCGAGTACAGCTCGCACTTTGTCTGGACGAGGTGTGATACCCGATGGTTTGATCACATGTCCCAGAAATTCGAACTCAGAAACATCAAATATGCATTTTGACAGATTTAAAACTAAGCCATACTGTTTAAGACGTTGGAATATTTGTTTTAAATGAATTTTGTGTTCTTCGGCATTTTCAGAAAAGCATAGAATGTCATCAAGATATACAAAGCAGAATGAAAAACCCCGTAATACTTCATGCATAAACCGCATAAAAGTTTGAGCGGCATTTACGAGACCGAAGCTCAATCTTGTATACTCGAATAAACTCCAAGGGGTTGTGATTGCGGTTTTTGGTATATCTTCTTCGGCAATGCCAATTTGATGATATGCCTTGAAGATGTCTAGTCTAGAAAAAATAGACTTACCGTGCAATTCTTGTGAAAAGTCTTGAATATGGGGTGTCGGGTAAGAATCAAATTCCGTAACACTATTTAGACGACGATAATCACCGACAGGACGTACAGTACCATCTGCCTTGGGCACGATATGTAACGGAGAGCTCCAAGGACTTTTGGAGGGCCGGATAATCCCTTGTTCCAAAAGGAATTCAAACTCGGTTTTCACCTATTGTTGAATTTTTGGATTGAGACGTCGAGGCTTCGAAGCCACCGGTGGTCCTCGAGTGATGATATGGTGTCGCGTCACATGTTTCACTGTTTTACCGATCTGTGAAGGGTTGAAGACATCTGGGAATTCTTGAAATGTAGCACTGTATTCAGAATCTCCAATGGTAGTGACGGAAGGTTGTGTTGTGGGCTTGATCGATCCGAGTACCCGTAATGATGTTTGCGAATCGATGAGTCGTCGGTTTCGCACATCAACGATTAGGTTGAAGTTGCTGAGAAAATCAGCTCCAAGTATTGGTGAAGTGACGTCAGCTACGAGAAATGTCCAGGAAAAAGGTTTCCGGAGACCTAAATCTAGTTTCTTCACCGTGGAATCATAAGCAAGAATCTTACTGTTGTTAGCGGCGAACAAATGGAAACTTGGATGTAGTGCTGACGAATTTTTTTTAGGCGGTATAACAGAAACTTCACTGCCAGAGTCAACAAGGAAACGATCACCCGTAACTCTGTCAATCACGAAGAGCCTGCTGGATTTGCTGCCCGATTCCATCATACCAGCGATGATGGAAGGTCGTCGTTTTTTGTCTGGAATTTACATGGCTGACGGCAGTAGCGGGTATTCCCACCGAATTTGTTGTGATAGAAGCAGATACCCCGTGCTCGACTTGAACGAGATGTTGAACGCCTAGCTCGTCGCTGTTGGGAGTTACTGCAATATCTCCCTCTAGAGAGTCGATTCACCGTAGCCGTTAGCTCTGCCACTTGTTTGGTGAGCGTTTCGATGGCTGATGTCGAATCGGTTCGATCTGGAGTCGACTGCATTTGAGATGACGACGATGGCTGGATTCGACACACGTAATTTTGGGTAGTGACTTCAGCCACTTTGTCGGCTAGGACAGCAAGTTGATCTAATGGCTCACTGGAAACCGATAACACTGTTTGAATATTTTGCGGTAAGCGTTGCATCCACAAGGTGCGCAAGAACTCGTCAGTGACTTTGTTGCCGGAGAGTTCTTTCATCTTTCGCAGCAGTTGACTTGGCTTTTGATCACCCAGCTGTAGCTCGTTCGAAAGTTCCTTGACTTTTTGATGTTCCGTCGCGGCGAACTCCTTTATGAGGCGATCCGACAAGGCTTGATAGCGATTGATTGCCGGAGGATTTAATATCAGATCCGAGACGAAAGACAAGGATTCTCCGTCCAAAGAAGAGACCAAGGCTGCATATTTCGTGTCATCGTTAGTGATTCCACTGAGTTGAAAAGCACTGTTGCACTGTTGAATCCATAGTTGGACATTGGATTTCCTAAACGGAGGTAGTCGAAGTCCAATCCTCGAAACTTGAGCATTTTCTTCCGCCATCGCTCAGCTCTAACGGGAGAGAGAGAAAAAAAGAAGAGAAGACGAGAGAGGAGGAGGTCACACCAGAAGAGAAGAAGAGCAGACGATGATGCGTGGGCGAGAGGGGACTGTTCTTCAGGGGCCTGTTTGAGGGAAGAATCGAGTCGTCGTAACCACTGACATAATGGAGGCTCGGAAAGAAGAAAATTTCCGAAAATGCATGAGATTAAATAAATCTTCAATGAAGATGGGCTTTTTTTGATGGTTAATGTTCCTAAACGTCGCTGGTCACCACTGCGGAGTCACCACACAGAGCCACAGCTTCGGCATAAACATTTATTACGACGACATGATGAAACATGATTATCTGGGTTAATGAAAAAGTAAGACAGACATAGAAATTTCGAACCTCACGGTTTCGTGTGCAGCGACTCTCTGCTGCTGCTGTTTTCCAGACGGTCGTCTCCAGTACTCGGGATCACGTGACACTCTCGAGATCGTTGACCCGAATCTTGGGGGTCGTCTGCGTGGGACACCACAAACTAAATGAAAACCGTCGCTTAGTGATTTCGTTTTAATTAATGGTGATCCATCTGTTCGTTCTGCGGTTAATTACCCATATGCCCCTACTAGTTCTTGAATGTCATTTTCATTTGCATCTATTTCCATGGTCTTCCCCAAGAACATAATCTCTAGGGCAACTGGTGGCCCCTCTTTATGAGCTAGCTCCTCAAAGTCCTGTTTAATAATACCCATAGTTTCTCCAAGCGAAATTGAAAAAAAAAAAAAACTTTGAAATCATATACGCGTGGTTGCAATGCTACATCTAGTTTCGTACCGTAAACAGTCCCACTCGCACATGTGTTCATTTTTCGAGTGAGACACGCTGACCGGAATATTACCCATAATTTCGCAGTACGACTACAGGCGAGTCGGAACCATCGACTCAGTTGTGATAACGTGAAAATAAATAAACAAAGCGCAATATTTTTGCTCGTAATTCAAAATTAAAGAGCCCTTTCTCTCAGAAATGCAACGACCAATTAGCTTTTGCCTAAATTACTTTTATTCATTCAATCCATTTGTGAAATACTCATTCATTAAGCTTCAGTTTGCCACATGCTTGTAGTAAGCGATTTCAAGCAGAAACGCTACTACAGAGATCGCTATTCCGATTAACAGCACGTAGACGCTGCCTTTCAACTCAACCATTGTAAACGGCTGGACTGGTTCATAGTCGTTTCGTTCAAGCGCCGTGACATCGATCTTGGATGAAATTCCTCCCAAATCGGTTCCATAATCCAATGTGTCCTTTATTATTTTCGTAATAATTCCAGTTTCTTGAAGACGAAGCATACTACAAAAAAAGAGAAAACAATAGATTTTTTTAAAGATTAATGAATTTCAATCGCCCACTATTTACTAAACCGATGGTCAGAACTGTAAAAAGGTGGTAGAACTTGGCCACAAAACAAACAACTTTCTCACCATACGATGTGCGGTCGGAAAGCAAGCAGCGAACCGCTTGACGGCGCTTTCTCTGGAGTGGATGAAACGCCGCCTTTCGCAGGACCCGTCATTCAGCTGCTACTTGTCGGCAAAGATGCAGAAAGATTCGAATTAATCCGATTAACGGAAGTTTTCAAACACCGAGTGGAATCAGTAGGGGTGGTAAGTCAATGGGAAGAATTTAGTAGGAAGCTGTCCTCTGTTTTGCACGATCTCATACCCTTTGTTCGAGAAAAAGCGTATTTGTACATCGCACCGTCTATGGTTCACGGATAGCGTGCGTAACCTTTATCTTGAAAAGAAAAGAGCATTCAGAGAGTATAAAAGTGGACGAGGTGACCTATCATTGTTTACTGATGAAAAAAGAGTGTTGAAGAGAGTGATAAGGGATAGCAAAAAGGAAGTTGAATCTAGGTTGGCAGATAACACTAGCTCTGACCCAAAATCAATTTTTCGATACGTCAATAATGGATGTAGGGGACAGTTGGCCCCTCTCGATAGGAGACTCTAGGTTAGAGAGCAATGTAGGCATGTGCAGTGCTTTCAATGACTTTTTCGCGTCGGTTTTTAATAGAGATAATGATATTCGATATACGGGTGTTGCATGGGGTAATAAAACCCTCAACGATATCCAAGTAGAAGACGTGTAGGTCCTAAATCTTCTAAGAAATGTATGTGCAAGCAAAGCACCGGGACCAGATGATATCTATCCAGGGTCCTCGGGGAATGTGCAAATGAATTCTTGGGACCAGTCGCACAGATATATAGGAGTGGTGTGTGTTGCTGAGGGTATCGTCCCAAGGGATTGGAAACTTGCTAATGTTGTTCCGATATTTAAGAAGGGTAGTAGAGAAGCGGTGTCAAATTATCGTCAAGTGAGTTTGACGAGCTCCCTCTCGAAAAATTTGGAAATTATTAAATGTTTACACGAGATTGGAATTGGGGGCAACTTGCTGAATTGGATAGAATCGTGGTTAAGAGATAGGTCGCAACGAGTTATGGTGAACGGGGAATTTTCTGGTTGGACAGACGTCATAAGTAGGGTTCCTCAAGGAAGTGTCCTTGGCCCCATACTTTTTATCGATAAACTCGATCAGGGTATCGATGGGATTACTAGCGAATTCGCAGATGATGTGAAGGTAATGGGGGTAATCGGGAATCAAAGCAGTAGGGAGGTACTCTAGACCAACTTAAACAGGATTGCAGCATGGGCAAATGAATGGAGCATGACGTTTAGCGTAGATAAGTGCATGGTCGCTCATTTTGGTTCGAACAACCCACGGTTCTCTTACGAGTTGAATGGTGTCATTATCCCGGATGCAACTAGGGTCACCGATTTGAGAATTCTCATTGACGAGCGTCTTAGGTTTTCTGAAAATTGTTCAGCGGTGGTCAAAAAATCGAATAGAATGCTCGGTTTCATTTTCAAAAAGGTCTCTTCGCATTTTCCTAAAGTCATTCTTCCGCTTTTTCGGGGCTTAGTTCGTCCTGGACTGGAGTATGCTGTAAGGTTTTGGAGACCATACCCACAGAGCGACATAGACTTGATTGAAGGGGTGCAGAGAAGAGCTACGCGTGTCCTTTTTGGCACTCGGGGCTTGAGTTATGAAGAGAGACTTCTTTTTTTGAATATGTCCACATTGGAGCTCGTTCCTTGCCCTAAGACAGGACACAGTTAAAGCATGGAGCATGAAAACGGTAAATCGGGGCCAATCCTTGATGCAGTGGACGACCACACACACACACACACACACACACACAGACACACATAGCCTGAACGAGGCACATGAGCAATAGCTCGTGACCTGTGGGCCGATCATATAACGGTATTACGTCAAGAAAGGTTATACCCCGACCACACACACATCTCCAACGGGTCTATGCCTTAAATGGGGCGGATTTCACACAACGTGTAACATTTGCGTGTTGGTTCTTTCAATGGAATACTGCAGCCACAGTTTGCAGCATCTGTCCAGTTTACGGGACATTTTTCTAGAGTTTTCGATAATAAAGATTCTTTGCCCTTTACTATTCGTATTTAGTGTGTTCTACATTTTCACCAAGCGTTCGGCCTTTCGCGGCTCGCCGCTTGCTTTCCGACCCCACATTGTACGGTGGAAGTTGTTTGTTCTGGTGTGTTCTATCACCCCTTGCAGTTCTGACCATCAGTTTAGTTACATCCTGCAGATATTATGAATGAATTCAACGCAACAGGAATGTCAGATCGTGTGGTTTCTTGTTTATGATTAAAAAAGTGCAAAGTCTATTTGAGATGCATAATCTGGCTTTTATTAATCGATGCATTCCGAGGGAAATTTTTATGGCTTTTGCTCTTGTGGCTACACAAATTTTGCCGCCTTTCTCTCATTTCAGTTTAGAGATTTTGGTCTAATTTTCCTCCCTAGTTAATGCCCCTTTAGCCCCAGCTCCTGTAAATACGCCTCTGTCTATAAGTCACTCTTTTTGTCACTCAAAGATTGCTCACCTTCTTGTTTAAACTTTTTGGTTGTTCACTGAGCTAATCCCTCGCTCCTTACGTCACTCACTGCTTGTGAACTCTCTAGATGACTCCTTTGGTTACTCACTGATCTGGTCACTTGCTGTCTGGGACATTCACTGACCTGCTTCTTTGTTCTTTATGTCGTTCTTTTGGTCATACACGGTCCTAGTTCCTCACTCACTAGGTTATTGTTTTTGTCCCTCACGTTTGCCAACTTGGTTTTGGCTCTCTTGGTCACTTAGTGTCATGGTTCCTCACTTACTAGGTCACACTTTTTGTAACTCACGTTTGAAAACTCTCTTGGTCGCTCACTGACCTTTCACCTTGCTCTCAATATTGCTCACTAACCTGTAACCTTGTTCTCTAGATTATTCTTTTGGTCACTCATAAGTTTGCAAACTTTCTAGGTCACTTAGTCTATCGCTCTCTAGGCGGGGTGATTTATGGTTTTACCGCCTATGGGTGTGAAATTTCGCCTCCCTTTTCTCATTCTACTAATTTTCTTGATCATTCATTCCTCAAATTTACCACCCTGGGATATAGCCGGCTGGGTCGTCCTTCCTCTAAATGCATCTCTTGGTGTATTTTGAATACTCAAAACTTTTGTGATAGTTGGCAACTTCATTTATTCATTTTTTTTATTTCGCCCCTTTACTCCCGTTTCCCAATTTTTTCGGCCACAAATGGAACTTTTTGGACTCTGACAATTTTTATGGCAATAACTGGTAAATTTACGTGCCTTTAACAAATTGTGTGGCTATAAATGACAGCTTTACGTGACTTCGACAATTTTTTTTTGGCTACAAATGGCATCTTCACTTGCCTTTGACAAGTTTTTGGAGATATCCAGCATTTTAAGGAAATATAGTCTGGCGGTGTATATAGTTAGTATATTGATAATTTTCTGTCGGAACTTTCGCATGCCGGATGGAACCCATTGGCGGGTGGGCTACATCTGGATCGCACATCCCCTGCTCTACAGAAGAGTCAGAACGTAGGCTACTCAGCCAAAACACAAAAAACTTCTCAAATTAAATCGCGTTAAGAACAAACAAAACCCATTCATCACTTACGCTAAATTAATCCGATTCCGATATGGGAAATGTTTTCTGAAAGCAAATGTCATTTGAGCATTTGGACTGTCAGGGAAGTGCAGATAATTTCCTATTTTCATCGTCGACATGTGCGCTTTCAGAAAGATATCTACAACATACGTCACATAACCTTTCTCAACCACCAATCTGAGGCATTCTTCAATACTTGGCGCCGTAAGTGAACGCTCATATATAATTTTGAGTGGAGTATTTGCGAACTGTAAGAGACAAAGAAACCAAAAAGAACAACATTTACAATAGGACACATAATGTGCGCCATTTTACACCTCAAAATATGCAACATTTACACCACAAAATGCGCAACATTTACAACACAAAATGCGATATATTTACAACACAAAATGCGATACATTTACAATACAAATTGTGCAAAATTTACTACACAAAATGTGCAACATTTACTACACAAAATGTGCAACATTTACAACACAAAAATGTGCAACATTTACAGCACAAACAAAATATGCAGCATTAACACAAAAACATGCAATATTTATAGCACAAAATGTGTAGAATTTACAACACAAAATATGCAATATTTTCAACGCAAAAATGTGCAACATTTACAACACAAATTTTGCAACAATTATGACACAAATTTGGCAACATTCACAACACAAAATATGCAGCATTTACAAGTTCTAATGCACAGTAAGAAAAAGTAACCACCGCATTTGTTACATGCAGAGTCTGAATCTGAAAGGGTTATCGCTATAGCCAATCGCTGTTCTCTAATATGCTTTCTTTAACGATTTGACGTGACTTTGAACAAAAACTGGTTTCGTCGCTTCAAGAGCATCTCTACTGCCTTAGGTTAGCCATAGGTCAATATATGGCGGCTATGAGGAAGAGCGAACTCATCGTCCATCTTTGACTAGTTTGACACTTCAAGGAAATCGTTAGGAAAAAAACATGAAGCAGGATAGGGGAACAGCCATTGGCTACAGTGATATAATACTAAACCTGTTTCGGTATCGCCTCAAACGATGATTTTCCAAGAACGACAAATCTGATTTCACTGGTTTTCATAGCATTGGCCAAGTCTTCATATCCATTTATCGGTGTTGCAGTGTCCGGAGAAGAAAGAAACGATTTGATGATACTTGTGTATATCAGTGACAGAACCATAGCGTAAAATATCCAGAATCCCAACGTGACTTTGGCAGGGCGACCTCGGAATCTTCTAGGTTTGGCTTCTAAGAAATAGATGTAAAATCTCATATAATTTAATTATGTATGCATTCAACACACCAGTTCTTTCCCTTATACTACTAAGCAATCATACATCAAACTGTCAATGAATTTGTAACGGGAGAAAAGTGAAATTGCTTTAATACTTGTACATGTGTTAGTTGTGCATGTTGAAGTGCTGCCACCCTAATAGGAAATGAGGGAGGATTCCTTCCAGCTGCAACACACACTGCTTTCTAGCAGAAGTGGACTCCCTCAGTCTAAATAGTGTACTTTATGCAAAATACATACATTCAAAATTCTACAATATTGTACACATTGTACATGCATTTCAAAGGCTGTTGACTTACCTTGATTAACATGTGCCGTGTACAGCGACCAAATCGTTCCAGCATAAGATATAGTTTTATTTGAATTACGTTGTTTTGGCGTCATCTTCATAACATAGTAGCATATAACAGAAACATATGCTGCAGTTGCGAGAATTCCACACCAGACCTTGAATGTAATTCATTTTATCCCTTGAAAAATCATGGTTTAATGTAGCATTGTTTAAAACTTTTATATTTTCACTAGGGAGGCTTTGCGCAGCACCTCCTGGAGATAGAAGGCATCTGCGCTGTTTGCCATAAACGTCATTCAGACTACGTAGCAAGTTTGCCACATTTTAAAATACAGCATCCTGAGGACTTCTTCTCAGCCACCTCGTTGGGCATTTTGCCTGTTGTGGCGTTGTATTTGCATTTGTACTTAGTTTCTTCTTATTTTGGCGTGAAATCTTCCTTAATGGCTCACAAATACCACATAGTAATTGGATATGGGGCATAAAAATCGCCAATTCTCAGCCTGATCATTTCTTTTCCTCACAACGATGATACTGGCACGAGCAGGGATTTTTTTCCCCAGAATATTCTGAGGAAAAATGGACTACTCATTGACGTCACAAGCAGATTGTGGGGGACTTCTATCTCCAGCAGGTGCTACTTTGCGTCCCTGATGCCTTCGGCGTCCAACCCATCTACCTGCCGCATTAAACCTTGCTACTCGCCAAATCGTTCCTGTCAAATCACATTTCCGATTCTGATACGCAACATAGCACAGCAACACAGCACAAATGCACCACAATAAGCAATTCAGCGCAATAACATTACTTACAATACAATCTATATAAAACTGATTTTCCGTGTGTCTGTGTATGTGTTCTCTATACAAATCTACAATTTTAGATCGATCGTCACTAAATTGTGCGTATATACCAAATGGGATCCGACTTGAACGATAGGCTACTTTAAAATTTCGTCAGAGCAGGGCAAATGCCCCAAATAGGCAAAACACTGTCGGGCAACAATGGTTTTTGGGCCTCAACAATCATCACTTTCCGAACGTTTACTTTGGTTACCGTGGTTCCCTAGCAATGCGTTTCAGACGTGTATAATTGTATATGACTTTACAATGGTCTGTCACTTCTCTAATACTGTTACTATATGTATAATAGTTTATGCCTTTATAATGGTTTGCCACATTTTCAATATACTCTCAGTAATGAGGCTTTTTGAATAGACGTCATAATCATCACCAGCATCGCTTTGAGGGTCAGGAAAAGGGTGATCCTCATAGAAATCAGTGTTAAAATTGTCGATTTTACTGTAGAAATGAGGAAATTCGGTGGGGTTTTCCCACCGCATCAATAATTTTAAAAATTCTATTAAATACTCGATTTTTGAAATATTGCGTTCGCTTAGAGAGATATATACGAAGGCTAGGAGATTAAATATGAAGTAATTAGCCGGACCTACTTTCGAGTTGGATATTCATGCAATAACATTGATTTCAACTTTTTATTTATATCTTCTCAAGTATGAAAATTAATGTCTCCTTATTGTCTAACTGCATAAATTCATATAGTTTAGATTGTTTTAAAATTAGTTATGGGCTCATAAAGTAGATCGAAGAAATTCTACATCTTTAATTAAGCATTTTTGGAAGCTGAAACACTGGCAGATGAATAACTTGAAGTTCAGGGGGGGGGGGGGGATCGAAATACCTAGCCCCCCCCCCCCCGTAAAAAAGAGAAAAAATATTTATTCATTTCTACGTTTCTTTAAATTAATTTGATTTGTTTATTTCATGAAACGTATTCTTTTTCAATCTATTCTTTCTCCAGCCCCCATACCTCTTTTCCAAGCAATGCTATGCTGTAGATATTCAATTGTATATACATATAGGTAAAGAAAAAGTAATTAAATTTTAAAATAATTTTCCCATTGATTTTCTTTTTTAATTTTTTATATTTACTTTTCAGCATTAATGTGTCACAACAGTAATTTTCCCGATTTCCCGGGAATTTTACTCCGGATTTCGGGAGCGGGGAAATCGCAAAAAAATTCCCGAGAACGGGCATTCTCGAGTGGAAACCCTAATTATTAATACATCGTGATCCACACGCATTCCCAAGGGATCAGTATGATCCGTCCAGGGAATTTGTAAGTGTTAGTAAACATCCATGCCCGGACCGGGATTCGAACACAGACCTGCACAGTGAGTAGCTAGTTCCCTAACCACTCGACTGCCAGGTGTCACTTAAAATCAAAGTTACATCATTGGATTGGCCTTAATGAGATGTACCCGCAGACCAAAAAAAAAAAAAACAAAAAAAAACACTGATATATTCTGAATACTTTCTGAGACCTGAGCGTTTAAAAAGTTCCATCACATAACTTTTTGCAAATGCTCCCAATATCGTCAGGTGATTTAAAATACGCATTCACGTAAAAGAAAAGAAAAATCGTTTAAAACCATTCTGGAGCGAAGAGGGTGCTGGAACTATCGTATCCCCAAAAAATCGTTTTCGGCATTTTTCGACTAGTGGTAGGTCGTACCCTGTTGGATACATACGCAAAACTCGATCCTGATAGGCCAAATTAGTTCAGGTGTTGAATAAAAACGTGACCCGAAATCGTCCCATCCGTTCATTCCCCCCTCTCTAAAATGTAAAGAATTCGAGGCAATGAATGTTTTCACTTACCTGGAAAGAGAATGGTTTGAGAAACACCATCGTCTTCGATTTGTAACCGGGAAGACGGGACACCAATACCATTTTGATAATACCATAAGGTGAAGAAAAATCTGCTGCTATTAAACGTTCGTCTAAAGTAGTTATGACAGAAAAAGCAATGTCAGCTTCCTAGGAAGAGAAGAAACAAAAAACAACCGCATTATATATATTATTAAAGATTAGGGTTTGTGGCTGGCGCAGCATGTTCTGGTATAGATTAACACCGCCATCAATTTACCGCCGTGCAATTTGCACCACTACGAAAATTCTCCGGCCAAAAATTCATCGACGGAAAAATCATTGTTGGGAAAATTCGTCAACACGATATTCACACAATTGATTAACACGAGTGATTGATATAGTAATTGAGCAAGTAAGTGAGCGAGCAATGACGAGTGAGTGAGTCAGTGAATGACAGCATGTGTTAGTGAGTGAGTTATAGTTCGTTTCAGGTTAACTTTGCAGTGAAGGGGAAGCTACGAGGGAACCGCATCACTCGTTGCTATGGGAACGAAAGCCTCTTAACCAATGTATCGATGCGCGGCCTCGGTAAGGTATCGCCGATTCTCGCCAATCTCACTGAGAAAAATCTTTTTTTACGTGTAACGTAATTGCACAGTTAAATTAGTAATAATTATAGAATTAAAAGAAAACCATTGCCAATACTTTCAGAAATTAAAGTGAGGTTTTTGAAATCATTTGTTTTGTTTTTTGATTAGAAAGTGTTTTAAAATTCAGAAAAAATAATTATCTTCTATCAGCGTGTCACTTACTCTTCATTGATGGGCCGTAAGTAACACTAAAAATTTCAAAAAACAGGCATATGTTTCTCTTCCCTCATTTTTTTACAAAAAAAAAAAAATCCAAACAATATTATGAAAGCAACGTATAATTTTAAAATACTGTATATTAACCATGGCTCTCAAAAACTTGGAGATTTTGAATTTTTTCTTCAATTTAAATGGAAAAAATTAACGTTAAATAAAATTGAGAAGAAGCAGGTTAACTCTGTTTTCACGTGTAAATGCAGGAATAGCAAGCACCAAATAATAATAATGATACGGAAAAGTTTAGAATTTTTCTACTCACTTTTCTTGCCGAAATTTCCGTCGCTTGACCTCCCCCCTTCCCCGAACGGTATACGTCGATTCCACTTGTTTACACGACAGTTTTTGTCTTTTATTACGGTTGATGTGCGGCTGCTCATGGTTATTACGAATGATTCTTATCGAGTTTTGTTTACAGCGAGTATTCAAAAACCAAAAATATAGTATTTAGGAATGGAAGAGCACAGAACTTCAGCGTGTCTATCTCTGGTGAAAATAAAGACACAACTGTCACATAAAAGATGAAAGCCCAGACCACTGTGGACCCCCCCCCCTCTCATTTATTTTATCTGAAGAGACACTAAAGGCAAGGGGCATCGGGAGAAACAGGTGGGTGGAAGATGGCGTCCGTTCGTGTGAGTGGAAGTCGCGACTCTGTCAACACTCTCCGTGATCGGAAACTAAAACTATCCCATAAACATGGCAAAAAATAAATAATTTAAAAAAAAAGGAAAACCTAACCAAAACTTCTGCACCCATAAACAGCCTCTCACAATAGTATCGGCACTCTCATGGAAGAGAAACACTTCCAGTAATCTAAGAGTGAATATCTGAACTCACTGAAGCCTATTTTTGGGAGAAAATAAAACTGATTGAATATTGGTTTTTATGTAAGCCTATAACTGCATGTAAAACAATGAAAAATTGTATCGTTATAGAAAATTCAACCAAATAACGAAAAAAAATATATATATACAGTATACAATTGTGTAACGGAAAAAACACGACAGTGATATTGGCGGGGAAAATTTCTAGGATATCGCGCCAGAGTGTCGTTGCCGTTGCTATGGATTTTTGATAATGGTAACCATTATTTTTTCCAATTTCAAAATTTTAAACAAGTAAACATCGGTTCAAAACGATTTTTTTTCAGTATTTTTTCAAAATCATAGAAAAAATTGAAATACTCTGCATAAAGGATCACCGTAAACCTCCGATGTATGAGAACTATATTTTACGGCGAAGGAATACACTCCCTACCTTTCTCTTCACTGCAAAGTTAACCTGAAACAGACTATAGTGAATGACAGCATGTGTTAGTGAGTGAGTTAGTGAATGGATGAGCAACATAATGAGTGAGTAACAGAGTGAGCCCTAGTGAGCGAATGGGAAAATTATCGAGTGAGCCCTAGTGAGCGAATGGGCAAATTATCGAGTGAGTGAAAATATGAGCAAATGAGTAAATTACCAAGTGAGTGAGAAAATTAGAAAATTACCAAGTGAGTGAGAAAATGAGAAAATTATCGAGTGAGTGAGCAAATGAGCAAGTGAGTGGGGAGTAAAACAAATGAGCAAGTAAGTGAGTAGGTGAGCAAATGAACGAGGTCATTCACGCAATCGCTCGATTTTTCACTCGGTCACTCACCCAATTGCTCATTTACTGAATCATTTGCTCACTACGTGATAGAAATTTCGAGTGATTATGCTATATTAGCTTGAACTTACATGTCTTTGAAGTAAACCTATCATACCACTGAAACTTCCATTCCGCAGCAAGTTCCCCCACGTATTGTCCAGATTAGTAACGAATTCCCAACTGAAAAGAAGAAAAGTCAGAAAAATAATTGAAGGCTGGAATTTAAAAAAAAAAGGCTATAGTGCATTTTTTTTCCCGCAAAAAAGAATGCAAGTTCCAACGCTGATGCAATGAAATACTAAGGCTGAAAGTTCCCTGGCTAGTTTGTTGTAGCTCCCACTAGGTGACGCTTGATGTATCTCCCAGTACATCGGTTTCCCATTTACATCGTTTTTCCTTGAAATTTACATTTTGGCACTCTTACATCCTTTTTTCAATTCAAGAACTGGATATTTTTTAATGTGAAAATGTGCTTGTAATTGCTGTGGCCAATTACTTTCACAATTAAGTAAGTATATGAGGTTTTCTCTGTATGAGTTATTACTTTCGGATACTTTTTTTTCCCGGACACCCCTGCATTTTATGCATATAAGATTCAAGTATTAAACGCGGTTTGGTACATCAGAATACACCAGTGCCTCTCAAAATGTGTGCCGGGGCTCCCTGAGGCGTCGCGTGGGCCTATGATATTGATTTATGCCAACATAATGATTGGTATGAATTTGCCCGACCATCCGCACAAAGCTGTTGGAGATGAAGACCGCTGGTAAATGATGGTTCTTCAAGGGCGTTACAAATGGTGGATGTTAAGGCAAACGATGGTTGTTCAAGATCACTGGAAAACGATGGGCGTTTAAGACTGCTAGTAAATGATGGGCGTTTAAGACTGCTAGTAAATGATGGCTTTTCAAGGTTGCTGGCAAACGGTATCTTTTTGAGACCGCTGGTAAAACAATGGAGCATGTAAAAATCAAACACACAACACGCACTCAGTCTGTTAGGTACACACACTCACAATGCCGGCACAGCGCATTCAGTAGTAAATTGCACATTGCGATAGGTCGGAGTTGTGCTCGGTTTGGATGAATGCACGAATACTAAACAATGGTTGCATTGACGAATTCCTCAGAGTGAGAATCAGAAACAGAGGGCCGAATCCGGGTGGAATTGGGGATTTTGCACACTGGTATAATGCGCAGGACGTGTTTACAAGTATATTATACGTATACACAATGTATGGGCCTATTATTGGACCTATTGGGATATAAGATTTTGTAGTGTGTACAAATATCAAAATAACATTGTAATTGTGAGAATTTATATTGAAATACGTATAACAATCTGGATCGATTTGCGTCAGTGTTTTTCGGCCATGATTGTCAGAGTTTCCAGATAGTAGTAATATGAATGTTTTATGTATGCTTTAATTTGTTGCAACAATGGAAACCCCGAGGACACTATATGACCCTGGGCACATTTTTGCAAACATTTCTGCTCACGAAATATATTAATGGTGCTTCCTAGAGTAAGATAAGATTTTTTTTTCTCTTCCGGGGTTAAGTATCTCAGTGGTTCTCAACCGGGGGCCATATGGCCTCAGGGGGGCCCTAGGATATTCCAGGGGGACCACGGATGAAACTCTGGCAAAAGGGGAGCCACGGCTACTGATACGGAGGCCACGAAGAAGTTTGTGGAATTAAATTTTTTTAGTCACTCTGACTAAAAAAAATTTAATTTCAAACAAAAAATGCATAGAATATATTTCTCGCAATTTTTCCGCTATTCAAGTAACATTAACATGAGGAACGGAATAAAATAAGTTGTTCATGTAATCTCGGTGGGTTTACGACTTCGGGGTGACAGTAGGCCCTGACAAAAACTATAGAAGAGGTTTGAGCAAAATGGAGTAACTGTAAAGACAGAAAATTGTGTGTGTTCGAAGACTTTTCATTCAAAGAGGGCTGCCATAAAGAAAGCAGACAAAGATTTGTTGACCATTCGTTGACATTCTTTTGAGTGCTGGTAGTAAATGCAATCCAAGAAGTAGATGGGTGAGAAATGAAAGCTTGTGTGTAAAAAAACCACATCGTTTTCATGCAATTACAGACGGATAGCCATCTAGTTTAGCACAAAGCTATCTTCAACCGGCACTGAGTGGTCTGATCATTGATAATTTTTGTCGCACCACGGTCATTTTCTGCACACGAGGGCTAATTAGACCCCGGGACCTACAATTTATTGCCGATTCCGAACGGCAGGCTTGTTTCTTATACTCATCGAGAGGTTGGTGCGCTAACCCCCTCGATGGGGGACTCAACAATTTTGTGCTGCGCTCAAGTTGTCATTTTTTGTTGTACCCCTATGTCAGGAAAGTTTTCTGACAAGGACGAACCGGGTATCGAACTCGCGACGCCTCTAAACCTGAGTGGTCTGATGGGGAATATATTTATAAAAATCGAATAAGGAATGATTGCTCTGGGGTATTTTTCATGAATTTTTGGGGAGGGGCTCAACACCCATTGCCTCCACTGAAAAGAAATAAAGTCGAATTCAGTTATAACGAACTCCAAGAGACCAAATCATACATGAGGAAAAATACCCGCGAAATTAAATTTTTTAAAACTACATTGCTGTATAACTTAAGAAACTGTAATTGCATAAATTTGCTTTTGTGTCTCAATCGCAAGTGTTCTTATGTCATTCCTTTCAATTTAACAGGAAAAACATGATTTTAAACATATTTAAGACGGTCTTAACGTCATTTGGTTTGCTAATTGGTTTATATGCAATCCAAGCAGATAATGTATTGGGACTTAGTAGGACTAAGATTCACACCACATCTTTAAAGTTTATTTAATCTATACTGTAATGCTTCCTATTAACTGCCCTACTACGTAGGCCTGTTGCTGGCCTGCAACATCGCAAATAATTTCAATGCAATTTTCCTATACTGCAAGAACAATGTTGTGGACATTAGAAAAGAAAATTCTAAAATGGCGTATGACCACATTTAAAGCAATTGAAATCCGTTTATTTGAGAGTCAGGGCATCTGCTGATTTTTCAGAAACGTGTAATAAATTCTCACGTAAGTCTTCACTTTGAAATGTCACAACCGACCGGCTCAATGCGTATCTCTGTATCACTCAACCTAAAATTTGTGGTTTTTAGTGTTGATAATACGCATGCAAAACCAATTCAGCGACGCATTTTTCACAATCTGCAAAAACCTCGTGGATTTGATAGTTGGAAATGATGTCTAAAAGCCAAAGATTTGGAGTTCGAGTCAAAATGTCAAATAATTGAAATTGTGCTTCGTATAAATGAAATATTTTAATATTGAAAGCTATATATAGAGGTTAATCGTGACCGTAGTCAAACGTCTCATAAATGTGAAATTTTGTCATAAAACTGAGAGTGAGGCCCGAATCCCCTTGCGCACAAGTGGAATTTCATGGCATTTACGCACAACCGAGCCCCTCTTGGCCATTTTTCTTTTTCTCCCCACCCTTTCTTCCTTTTGTTTCCTTCTTAAATTTATAAAAGTGAAATGACATAATCATTATAAAAAGGACTGCTTTCACGTCAAAAATTGCAAAAATATTAGATTTTTTTGGTGTCAGTCAACCCCATTATAATGAACTCCAAGAGACCGGAGTAATAGAGAAATTTCGTTACAAGGAATTTCAGATTTTTATATTGTTCCTATGTAAACTTATCCGGGGGATTAGAAAAGTTTTCGTTAAAACGATATTTTTTCCGTTGTAACGGTATTCGTTAAAACGAGAGTCGACTGTATTTCGTCTCAAACAATTTTTTTACGTGTATATGCAGACTGCATGGGTAACAGGGCGTATGGCACTCTACTGGCGAGCCGTTAGTCTTAGAGACATACCCAGCTAGAAAAAGTATCCAAATCACGTGTCCAACTCAGATATGTCATTCATGTTGTAAGGGATTGTCTAGTTATAAAATAAAAAAAACAACTTTTTATACCATCCCCGTGTGCCAAAGAACCCAATTAAGAAAGAAGTTGTTGCTCTGTCTTTTCCGATGACAACTAAAATAATTTCACGTTTCTAAGTGCAATATTCACCGAGATAAGCGAATTCGAAAAATTGAGGAAATTCGGGAAAAAAAACTGCATTAAATGCGGGTAGAATGGTTTCCTCGCATTTAATGATGGGGTTTTTTTTTTCCGACTTTCTTCGAATATCTCAGTGAATATTGCACTTAGAAACGATCAATTTCTTTGATGGAGACCGGGAAACAACTTTCCAATTGGGTTTTGGGGCACTGGGTGTCCACATAAAAAGTTAATATTTTTATTTTAATAACTATGTAACCCCTGGCAACATGAATCAAATATCTGAGTACTACACGTTATTAGGGTACTTTTTCCAATTGGAAGTATGCCTCTAGGACCAATGGTTCGCCAGTAAAATGCTATATGCCCCGTTACCTATGCACCTTGTATATTAAATATAGTACAGACTATTATGTGAAATATTGTGTTGTGTTTAAGCCAACTCGCACGTTGCTTCGTTTGCCTGCGAGAGAGCGGCCATATTACGAACTAAAAAGCCACTTGAAGGTAACTTGTCATCCAACGAAATATCAGATTTTCACCGTATCAAAATTAAAGTCAACAAACCGATAAGAGGGGGTTTCGGATTTGCTGACTTTTGATGACAGGGGTGAGGGGGTTGAAGGTGGCTTACGTCATCAACCACCCCCTTTTTGAAGATATGAAATATTCTAAGCTGCTGACGGAATTTGGCTGACGGGGGGGGGGGGGTCAAAAATGGCTGAAAATCTGCTTACGTAATACATGAATGGCCCCTTATTTATATTTTCCGATGGATTTGAAATCCTGATAATGAATCATTATTATGTTCACATGTTTTTTATTCCTAGTAGCATTTGCCGCGAATTCACAATGGCACTAACAATTTAAAAAGGGAATTAAAATTAATTTAATACTTAGAGTACTTTAAGAAATTCATTTAAAAATATTGTTGGTGCTGCTACCTACTTTCAAAATCAGAAATGCCTTATGTGGTGATGACGAGAAGCTCAGGCATAAAAAATTAAATTCTTCATTCAGCTACGCTCCTTATAAACAAAGCTTATAAACTGACCTGAAAGATCAAAATTCCAGTTCAATAATTTCTTCAAGACCCAAAGAGACATCCAAAATAAAGGTCCTCCACGTCCGACGACAGGCAAGATCGTAAAAAGTGAATTTTTCCACAATGCTCTTTATAGTAATGTGCTGCCATCTAATGTCAAATTTAAAAGTGACTCATGTGGTGATGATGAAGTTCAAAGTAAAAAAAAAAACTATATTCTTCATTCCGCTCAGTTCCTTATAAACAAAGCTCGTGAACTGAACTGGAAATTTAAACTATAAGTTCGGTTATTTTATTTGAGCATAAGGAGACGTCCAAAACTAAGAGCCTCTTAATGAGCAGACGACAGAGAAGAAGTCAGTTCCCTACGAGTTAAGCCCACAAACAGAACTGGAAGTCCGAACTGCCAGTTCAGTCATTTTTTCAGGACACAAGGAGACGCCCAAAACAAGTAACCTGGAGAGAAGCAGACGACATAGATTATATATTACTGGAGGGAGCAGCATCCAGCTACCGCGATTGCAGCGACATCAAATGCAGGGAAATTACGTGACCCGGTGAAAACAAACTTCCCGCCTGGCAATTTCTCCCATAGAAATGTACAGTTCGGTCTCTAAATATTGGGTTATGAAGATTTAAAAAAAGGATAGAGAGAAGAACTCATCTAAAGAGAGAGGTTAAATTATTTTTATTTAATACCGGAATCATTTCTTTCGTCATTTCTTGAATATTCTTTCATTAATTTTGGAATTATCTCTTTTTCATTAATTCTGGAATTATCTCTTTCATTAATTTTGGAATTATCTCTTTTTCATTAATTTTGGAATTATCTCTTTTTCATTAATTCTGGAATTATCTCTTTCATTAAATCTGGAATTATCTCTTTCATTAATTTTGGAATTATCTCTTTTTCATTAATTCTGGAATTATCTCTTTCATTAATTTTGGAATTATCTCTTTTTCATTAATTCTGGAATTATATCTTTCATTAATTCTGGAATTATATCTTTCATTAATTCTGGAATTATCTCTTTCATTAATTCTGGAATTATCTCTTTCATTAATTTTGGAATTATCTCTTTTTCATTAATTTTGGAATTATCTCTTTCCTTCATTCTGGAATTATCTATCATTAATTTTATTATTATCTCTTTCATTTATTCTTTCACTAATTTTGGAATTATCTTTCATTAATTTTATTATTATCTCTTTCATTAATTCTTTCACTAATTTTGGAATTATCACTTTTATCAATGCTGTAATTATCTCTTACATTAATTCTAGAATATTTTCTTCCATTAATGCTGAAATGATCTTTCTTTAATGCCGAAATTATAACTTTCATTAATTTTGGAATTATCTCGTCCAAGCTGAAATTATTTTTTCATTTATTGTTTTAAACTCCTATTTATGCCATAAGAAAATAACCGGGGGGGGGGATCGTGTTTGTTTTCGCCGAGTAACACGATGTTCCGACAAAAGATGTTGGGGGACACAGTTCTTAGCACTGCCAAGGCGGAGACCGCTGACGTCATACTCCCTCGGGAGGCTTGATTTATATACTGTTGGTGCTGCCATTTAATCACGAAATTTCAGGAAACTCATTTTTTGACATCAAATTTTTTTATGAGACGAAAATTTCGGTAACAAAATTCGTACATTTGCAACAATCGATTTTATGTAGACAAAATAATTATTTCTTTCCACAAAAACATTCGGACAATATGGATGATCGAACAAATAAGTGAAAACATAGATTATGTGGTCTTCAGATAGGGTTATCAGATTCAATTTACGAATTTTTCTGGTAGAGCCTCCAAAAAATCCTTTGGCTCAGGGGCCTATGATGCTATTACGACGATCTTGCCTGTCAGCCCTACTCTTGTGGGGGTCATGGAATTCCAGTACTTGATTGCTCTATTAATTTACATTAATTACACAAAAATAGCAATTTTTCCGAATTTTTTGCAATAGCAATAAAAAATTCGAAAAATGATCAAAGTTACGAATTGCAACGTACATTTTATAAAGAGATGATGAAGCGCTTTGAAAGTATGACAACAATTTATGTCTGTTCAATATGATTCGAGCCACGATGAAGTGTCAGCAGGTGGACCACGCGCTAATTATTATTAATAATTTATGAATTTTGGGAATTTAATTTAAATGTCATTCCCTCTCAATGGATCGTGTTTGATTACGATCCGGACTATCAACGCGTTCCTGAAATAATGAAAAAAAATGAGTGTGATAGAATTCGTTCTTTTCATGAAAACAAAATTTCAAGATTTATGTTCGTAACTCGAAAAGTTTGTAAGTCGGGGAGCAACTACATAAAAAAATTTTAGAGAGGGCCGCAATTTTTTTTTGTTCTTTTGCATTGGGCCGTGAAATTCTCCTAAGCCTGGACTGGTCTCCGATTTTTGAATTTGAATATCTCAGGGAATAATGGAGTTAGAAACATGTAATTTGTTTGTTGGGCTCAGAAGAGAAAGAGCAACAACTGTCTAATTGGAAGTTAGAGGACGGGGGGAGGGGAAGGATCGTATAAAAATTTCATTTTTTATTTTGTGTACACTGTATTTTCATCCTCAAAACTCGTACAGGGTGATTTTTGGTCATATTTTGAGAATTTTTAAAATTAGAACCATAGCACCACTACGACGAACGGTTGATGAGATAAAGGCTGTAACAACACTCCAAGGAGAAACCTTTGAATCTTAGAATGGCCATAATATTACCAATAGGCAGGGCCGCAAGTAGTTGGGGGGAGCAGGCGAATCTGGTGCCCCCGGCGCATTAAAAAGGGGCGCAGATTTAACCATTTAACCTATCCTTCAGCATTACGAGGGGGGGGTGTGCCTAAATGAGTGGTTGCCCCGGCTAACCAAGTATCCAGTTGCGGCCCTGCCAGTAGGTATCTTATTTCTGACGATTCACCGTTATATATTTTGGGTATTTTTTTATTTTTAGATACATCCTCAAGTTCGTAATTTACCCATGGTAGCATTTCTTTTACTTCTATAGATCAAACTACACAGTTGATCCACTAATGAACCACAAAAATCATATCCTTATTCTGTAGAACTTGGTTTACTGCGTGGGCCCACCTGAGGAACTTCTGGCAACCAAGTGACAATTAGATCTGGTTCCGATTTTCAAGAGTAAATATGCAAATACGTAGGTAGGAATTTTTAGCTAGGTTGTAGTGCCTCTCTCAGAAAAATCGCATTGTATGCGGGCGTGTGATGATGTTAAGAGACAGCCCTGGGCGTACTTTATGAAAATTGTGAAAAGCTAATCAAAAAACTCAGCAAAATAATGTGGTCTAGTTTGCTATATTATTAGTTTCTCATCTTTTGTGCCATCCTTGTGATAATGATCTTCAACTATTACAATCAAGTGTTCTTAAAATTTCAAGCCAGGTTTTCCTAGGAATAGAATTGTTTAATTCGCAGCGTGAACCGAATTAGACTATTTCGCGCCGACAGAAACGTGTTACATAATCTCGCTACGCGTTTGTGTTTTCCTAGCGAGACGCATCAGATCAGGGCGGCTATATAAAGTATATGGCTTTGGCATCAGCTACTCTGTCGTCTGCATGCACCGGTTTGAAGGGAAGGGAAAGAAAACAACCAAGAGTGAAGAGAATATCGGGGCAAAACCGCGGCGCACGACGCATTTG